>NC_134855.1:124873471-125613471 GCF_049852395.1 Peromyscus maniculatus bairdii
CTTGCACTGAGGAAAGCTTCTGGGGAGCCTCTTTGCACTCAGGATGCCGTTTGTCTATGTGCCTGTCAATCTGTGTGTGAAAAGAGAGCAACAGAGAAGAGCAAGGCATCCATGGGACCCCATTCTGTCCCACTTCATAGATGCCATAAATACTGCTCCCAGTTACACACATACACACACTCCTCAACCTTACGTGACCTATACAAGAACAAAACAGGCTTGCATCTACAAAGCTTGTTATTTAGAGAGGTTTAAATTCTCTTTATTAAACAAAGCAACCTAGCTGTATTGCAGAAGAGAGGTGTACACCTGCACTCTTTGGTTTTTAACAGTCTACCCAAGCCAACACTCATAATTTCCCCCTTTTTAATTGTGTAGCAGAATCCCAGAGGTTGAAGCTGCAATATTAGTGTCCCAGCTTTGAGTTCAGAAACTGCCTGGAAAAAAAAATCAGTACCCCTGCAGAAATACAGGCAAGAGAAATGAGGACACAATGGAGGGATTGCGAGCTAATATCCAAATGCTCCTCAGCTCCCAGTGGGGCTCAGACAATAAAGCGCTATCCCCAGTTGAAAATGTGAGAAAAGGAAACACCTCAAGGAGCTAGGGAGATGGCTCCGTGGTAAAGTATTTGCCTTGCAGACCCGAGCGAGGGCCTGAGTTCAGATCGCCAGAATCTGTGTAAAATGCCTATACGTGATGGCTCGTGCTTTTAATCCCACTGATGGAAGACGGTGGATGGAGACAGATCTCTGGGGCTTGTTAGCTGCCCAGTAGCCTGACTGAAAAAGTTCCAGGCCAGTGAGAGACCAAGATAAGGTCTAAGATAAAGACAAAGTTATAACATACCAGAGAAATGATACTGGAGGTTCTCCTGACCTCTGCATCCAAGCAAATATAGATTCGCGTGCACACGCTCATTACACACACACACACACACACACACACACACACACACACACACACACATGAAAATGCATTATACATACTTACTTATTGACCTTTTTGCTTAGCAATACAACTTTTAACCCCCTTTTGGGTTGCATGGTCATCTGTGAGCTGAGGCTCTCAGCCACTGTCCCATATCACAGGATCATACCACATATTACTAGCCTGGAAAGCTGCCACATCCAAAGTACAAAACCCAGTTTCTACTGAGTACACATTGTTTTCACATCACTGAAAGAGGAAAATCAAGCCTTGAGCCACTTTAACCGGGGACCATCTATACTAATGGGCAATAACCAGGCTATATAAATACAGCACTCTAATTCACATGCTGTGGCAAAAACTATAATCTCTGCAGCAACTGGCCTCACGCATCTAAAACTTAGTAAAGGACAAAGTTTGTGGGGCAGCTACCCAGTAACCCACAGTTCCCCAGAGTTTTCTTGAATGAGAGCAGCAGGAAATATTAGTTAGAAGGATTTAGAGTGTAGAGATAAACAGATATAAAAAACAGGATAGCCTGGAGAGGGCCTGGAACCTATTCCAACGGGCCCTGACTGTCTCTGCCCTAGGGTATTTATAGAAATGCCAAGGGGTGGAACAAAGACCTCCCCCCTCCCCAGCACAGCCAAGTGCAGACCATCTCAGACACCTGCACTCAGGCCCGTGGTCCAATCATCCTCTCTATGCAGACCTGCTGGGTAAAGCCATGAGGAACCTGAAAATGGGCTCCCACAAAAGTTTCCCTAGTTTTTGTCTACATTCTGCTAGGACCAATTGGCTGTCCAAACCAACTACATGGGGTACTGAGCTGCTAGTTAGCCTTTCTCCAGCTTCTTTGGACCAACAACCTCTAACCAGGGTACATCAGAATGAAAAGCTTTCCTATCTTCTGCTAGAAAATGTCCCAAGTCCCCTGCCTGCCTTTAAGTGACTCCCTAATGCAAGTGATGTGGCCAATCCCTACAAGCTCCAAATGAGAAGTTCCTTCTTGGTCTCATTCGGGTAATTGATTCCACACAGTTCACAGAAGAAAAATGCAAGAAGCCAATAAACACGAGGGAAAAGCTCAAATGAAGCCACTCTAAAAGAAATGCAAATTAAGACAAGAATGCCTGCCCCGGTTAGCTTTCTGTAAGCTTGACCAAAGCTAGAGTTATTTAGGAAGAGGAACTTCAATTGAGAAAATGCCTCATTGATTGCCTGTAGATAAGTGTGGAGAGCATTTTCTTTATTAGTGGGAGGGGGCCAACCCTTTGGGAGTAGTGCTACCCCAGGTGGGTGGTCCTGGGTTCTATAAGAAGGCAGGCTGTGCCAGGCGGTGGTGGCGCATGCCTTAATCCCAGCACTGGGAAGGCAGAGGCAGGCGAATCTCTGTGAGTTCAAGGCCAGCCTGGGCTACCAAGTGAGTTCCAGGAAAGGCGCAAAGCTACACAGAGAAACAATGTCTTGAAAAACAAAACAAAACAAAAGAAGAAGAAGGCAGGCTGAGCAAGCTATGAGGGGCAAGCCAGTAAGCAACACCCCTCCATGGGCTCTGCATCAGCTCCTACCTTAAGTTCCTGCTTTGACATCCCTTCATGCTGGACTATAAACTAAAGCTGAAATAAACCATTTCCTTCCCAAGTTGCTTTTGGTCAGGTGTTTTATCATAGCAACAGAAACCTAACTAAGACAGTGACAAACTTTGTTTGTTTGCCTAATTTGGAGGGCACTTTAGAGTATTAAGCAAGATTTAAAAAAAAAAAAAAGATGCCTGTCCTTAAGCCTAGTAACTCCAATTTGAGCAACTCATTTTTGCAGAAATTTTCCCATGAATAAAGTGCAAAGACGTTCACTTTCTAATTGTTTGTACAGACTAAATGTCACAAGCAGAATGGATAAAATAAGGACTGGCCATGCTGGGGCCTTCTCTGAGGTCATCTAAACACCCCAAGGCTGGTGACAGAGAAGGCTTGGGGTACACGGCAGTGGAGGGGATGCAACAGTGGCCACCGGGCTATTTTGTAAGCGTGTGCCTGCTCTTAGCATCTCTCTAGCTGTCGGGCACAAAGCCACAGAGGTTGGTTCCAGAAGTGGAGTCTGGAGAAGGGAGGGGAGTCTTTTGCTTTATGTGTCTCTTCATTGTTTGTGTTTTCATTATGATCATGGACAACCTTGGTAATGAAAAACATAAAATTGGAAAAGGAATTAGCCGGGAGATGCCGTTCTGAGAATATTATTCACTCCGTCACCTATTTTCTCACTTCTCCTCCTATTGTGGCTGAGTTATGCAGACTACGGAATGGGCTTTGATAATAGCTTTGATTCTTGGAACAATAGCAGGGATAATGAGGAGCCCATTTCATTGACAATGCTCAGCCACACCTTGTCAGAGACAAGACAGGCATTGGCGCAGGTGTCAGCACCATCCAGTCTCATTTATCCGCTATTATCCAGGCGCGAGCTGATCTCACAAGTGAGTTTTCCAAAGGAATAGACGCTCATAATCCTGTTTAAATGCTAGATTTGTCTTTCTTTCTTTTCCCAGTTTAACTGGTTTTGAGGAAAATCTTTCCTAGAGGGATTGCCCAGCTCTGTTTTCATAAAGACAGAAGCTATCCCCAATGACTGTGTTTCGAGCACTGGCTGGAGAGCCCTGAGCTGTGATTTCTATCTGTCTCCTATCAGGAGATACTACAGTGGATGGGGAAGCCTGACTCTGCATTGAACTGCACCCAGTCGCTGTGAGTTTGAATTCATGGCTAATAGGATTTTCACTGATTTTCTCACCTTTATGCATCCTTTGAAGATAATGCACATATTGGGTCCTACCCTGTCAGAGGAAACTTACTAATGCTCCCGCCTTAGAGGTTCATTGTGTTGTCTTACTTTGTGTCCCCCCAAAGGTGGCCCAGTGTCAAGATTAGGGTAAACACATTTCCCAGGTACTCCCAGGAAACACAAGGATGGGTGCTTGGAAAGAGGAAGAAGGACAGAAAAGGAACCCAGCAAAAGGCATGTTGGTGAACAGCTGGGTTACAGGTAGGAGCATAAACTCACCATTTCCTGGGTACCCTCTGAAAAATAGTAGGACTTGTCTTGTTATTACATCACCTTCAAGTAAGGAAACTGGAGGATGTGTTCACAATGCTCATCTCTCTTACCTACCCTTCCCCCACCCTGCCCCCTGCCATCTAAAGGTTATACAGGGACAAAGCAGGGGATTAGATCTTTCGCATTTTATATCCTTCACCTTAACTAGACCATACAGCATCCTCAGATAGGCACAAGAACAAGAAGGAGTGGAACAGAGCACCAACAGAATAGTTGGCCACACAGTCTCATGACCCCATGAGGTATAAGACAAAAAGAGATGGACAGCACAAGCTATATATCAAAAAAATTTAAAGATAATGAAGTAATTAGAACATGGGACTATCAAATAGCTCCTGATTCAAACTGGAACAAACATAAGGTTTGTGTGATAATGAATTTGGAACTGACTAGATATTTACTTTTGAAGAATTGTTGTTCTTATTTTAGGTGTGGTGGTGGTATTGTGGTTATGTTTCAGGAGAAGACTTTATTATTAACAAATACACCCTAAAATATTTGTAGATAAGATGATATGATGTCTTGAATTTTCTTGAAAATAACACACAAAAGGGAGGAAGCAGATGGGGTCTAGGACTAAATAAGATTGTCCAGGAGTTAATAAAATCCTGAGGCTGATGCTGGTGGGATTGGCAGATCATGATACTCTGTGCTCTACTTTTGCATGATTGAAAATTTATACAATGAATTTGGTGGAGAGTATCACACAAATATTTCATTATAGGCTGTGGTACATGCCGGGACAGTTACGCACAATGTTCTTATTGGGCCACTGAACCTGACCCATGTGGGGGCGAAGGAAGGCCCGTCTGGGCACAAGTTGTGCTGACGTCCGTATATTGACTTTTTATTATTAAAATATTGTTTGGGCAAATATATTAAAGCCTTTTCTTTTTCTGTAGAAAAACTTTCCCCCCAGTGCTAGGAGTTGAATCCAGAGCAGTGATGCATACTAGCCAAACGCTCTACCACTGAGCTCAGCCCCAGCACCCCGCCTCTCCTCCAAGTGTGTGGTAGTAGGGAGGTTTTATTTTCCTTACCCCTGCTTTTGTTAAATGCTTATCTTCCTTTTCTAACTTGAAACTTGGTCTGAGTGTGAAGGTGAGGGAAAGCCATGGGTGTCATTATCCGAACACAATGTACATGTCTAACTGTTAAGCCAAGGCTAGATAGCTGTGAGAAGAGAGTTAAGGAGTCTTCAGGCTTGGCCATCAGTTCCTCAGTACCCCCACCCAGCTAGACATGCAGTCATGTCCCTCCTTCTTGAATCTGCTCCATTTGGTAGAACAGAGTGCTGGTGGCATTGCAAGATTCCAAGGTCAGGAAAGGTCACTTTCACCTGTTTGTCTTCAGAAATCCTCCCTGGGAGTCTTGAGCTGCCATATAAGAAGTTGGATTACTCTGGGGTGGTCATGCTGTGAGGAAGCCCAATCTATGTGAGGAGATCGGTAGCAACGGTCCTAGCCTATGAGGACCTATGAGGAAAGACCTTTCTAAAGTGTTCTAGCTCTCAGTTGATAAGCTACCTCAGCCATTGTAGTGGGGATAAGAGTAGAGACATAAGACATACCCACAGTGACATGTATGTGAGCATAATACAATGATTACTTCATGACACTAAGTTTTAGGATGATTAGATAATGATTACAATGAGAACATAGGTCTAGAACAGCTGTTCTCAACCTGGGGGTTGTGACTCCCACAGGGGTCGAATATCGGATGTCCCTGCATATCAGATAGTTACATTACAATTCATAATACTAGCAAAATTACAGTTATGAGGTATCAATGAAGTAATTATATGGTTGGGGGTCACCACAACGTGTATTAAAGGGTCACAGCATTAGGGAGGTTGAGAACCACTGCTCTAGAAGCCAGAGTTGTAAGTGCTGGGAAGGGTGGGGTTGGGGTTGGACTTAGGCTGAGGAAAGTGAAGGAAGCATGCCCATAAATCCATTGGTTCCAAGCAGAATAAAAAGTACCCAGATGTAAAACAGGCTTGGTCGTATATTTCTATGGTCCTAATACTCTAGAGACTGAGGCAGGAGAATCACAAGTTCACTGAGAGTTGTGACTATAAAAAAAAAAAATTTGAGGTCAACTTGGGCTACACAGCAAGACCCTATTTTTTTTTTAAGTATACACATATTGACTTATATTCTGTTATTTAGTGATGACCCCATTCTTTCAGTATAGAACCACACTCTAGCTCTCTCTAGCCAAAACACTTTTTTTTCTTCCTTTTCTTTCTTTTGAGACAGGGTCTCTGTAGTCCTGACTATCTTGGAACTTGTTATGTAGACCAGGCTGTCCTCAAACTCACAGAGATCCTCCTGCCCCTACTTCCCAAGTGCCAGGATTAAAGGTGTGCGCCACCACAGTCAGCCTACAGAGGTATAGCCCCCCAAAGCTTTTAATACAGGACACGAACTTACAGAATCTCTAGAAGAGCTGGAGGGATGAAGACCTGGACCACCCCTAATGAGATCACAGCTTTGCAGCAGCAGGTCATTTGCTGCTGCAGCTTCTGCCCCCCCAGGAGCCATTGTCACAGACCTCTAACACAGAAGAGACCAGAAGCTGCCCACTAGTCACAGCCTCTGCTTCCACACCTCCATCCAAACTGTATGAGTAAAGCCACTGGCAGCTCCAACCGAGAATCCACAGGGGAGCCCATGGAGGCTAGGGAATTTAAGTTTTAGATTTCCAGTTTCTACAGTACAGTGGGAGGTGGGACACAGACTAACGGTCAGAAAGCCTGAGCCTTGAGTCCTTTTTTCTCTTGGAGGTAGGAAGAAGACCAAGATAAATTAGGTTTGTTTTTAAACTCTGATATTTATGAACGCAAATAATTTATTTTCTAAATCTACTTTAAAGCCTCAAGCTCTCATTTAGAAAAAGAATAACTAAGATGGAACACAAAGTAAAAACAAACTGTCTTTTAGAACATTTGATTGGAACCAAGAAACGGCTGTCGTGAGGAGGTGAGCCAGAGCTCAAGCCTGGGAAATGATCAGAAGTGGAGAGAGACAGAGCCAGGGGCCTCCATCACCACCATTGCACACATAACTTTGACCATGAGGACACAGTTCTCCTTGCTGTACTAGACAGTTCCAGATCTGGACAACAGTGGCCCACTGTGAGGACTGGCTAGAGGCAGGGGTCGTAAGTAGTTCACACTCTCATCTTTGCTTATTACAACTTCTCTCGGAATCTGAGTTCCTTTCTCCCTTCATTGGGGGAAACAGGACATGGAACTTATTGCAGACAATCATGAATAAAACTAGAGAACAGAAGAACTCCCCATATCATATCTAATAGCATGCATTTTCTTCAAAATTGGGGCTGCATAGAAGAGAGCGGATACAAAGAATATTTTTTGTTGTTTTTGTTATGTACGTCTCAGCTTCTTAGAGTCAAGCAAGAGCATCACAATGGCATTTCTTTCTTCAGTCTTAACTGGAGTTCTTTCTCCAAAAGGCATGTTTGAAGAACCTCTTCTTTAAAGCTAACGTTATGGAACAGAACACTCATAACTTTCATATCAATAACTTTCAATTAGCTGTGGCAGACCAGCCCCCACATTTATTTACCCCATTGACTCTTGAGGAACGAGGGATAAGAGATTTAGTTAGAAATAAAGAGAGGAGAGAAACAGAGAGAAATGCAGGATGGACTTGAGTGGGCCTGGCTCCTCATCCACTGGCCCAGAACTTTATTCCAAAGGTCTATTTATAACAATGCCAAGGGGTGGAGCAAAAGACCTTTCTCTTGCTAATCACAGTCAAGTGTGGACCCTTACAAACACCTGATACTCAGGCCCATGGTCCAATCAACCTCTTATGCAGTCCTGCTGGGTAGAGCCACTAGGAATCTTAGTGGACTACAACAATTAGCTTCACCAGGAGTACTTGTGGGAGTCCAGATAAGTTTCTCCAGTTTCTCAACAGCTGTTTTAGTTTGTGTTTCTGTTGGTGTCATAAACACCAAGCCCAAAAGTAACTTGGGAGAAAATTGTTTACTTCATCTTACAGGCCATAGTCTATCATTGAGAGGCACTGAGGCAGAAAGTCAAGAAGCAGAAGGTTGGAGGAGAAAACACAGAGGACTAACTTGCTCCGCGGCTCCTGTTCGGCTAGCTCCCTTTCCTCTACAGCCCAGGCCTACCTGTCTAGGGATGGTGCTGTCCATGGTGAAATAGCCCCATCTACATCAGTTAGCAATCAAGAAATGCCTCACAGACATGCCCACAGGTCAATCTGGTGGAAATAAGTCTTCACCTGAAGGTTGGTGAAAGGCTCCTCCAACTTTACTCAATGAGCTTTGGTGACATGGAGAATGGCCCCTGCTGGCCTCACAGCTCACTATGGCAGTAAGTGGCATTTATTAAAGTGGTTCTTACCATCACCTTCCAAACTTCAAGCTCTTAGAAAAAAAATAGGAGGGCTCTTGAGTGACTGTTGACTCCAATGGGATAATAACTTGGCTCTCAGCAAGACCACACCAGTGTCTTTTCTACTGCACTGAAAGGAAATGGAGATTTTTCTGTCAGAGAAGCAGGGTTCTTGATAAAGATCTCTATACTGCCATGTCTGCCTTATGCAAGGCAGACCCCATGCAAGCTCTGGTGGCACTCAGACCTCTCCCAGCTGGATCTCGGGGAACTCAGGAGGTGCTGGAATTGTCTTGGTTCCCCGAGCTCCCTCCCAATTTGAGGATGAGGTCTCCTCAACTCATTCTCATATTGGAAGACAGACAAAATTCTCAAGTTGAGTATATCTTAGAAAGGGGATTTTGTCAATCCTACAGAGATAATCTAGCTTCCTTTTCCCACCAGAGCTTTCTTACCAAGCATTATGGCCTCTGGTAATTTTGAGGGAAACTGCTTGTTCAACTGTCTGAGTTTGGGTTTGTACAGAAGTAGACCACAAGGCAAGAACATGAAAGCAAATAATTTATTCATTAGGTGAGTCCATGACATACCACAAGGAAGCAAGGGGGTGAGGCAAGCAAAAGAGCAAAAATAAGTATGTTAACAAGCAGGTGAATACTCTAAAGACTGGAGTCTAATACTAGCAGGAACTCTGGGAGATTGTCACAATGACATACTTCGGAATTGTCTCACCCATGGAAGCTGGGTACCTACTCATTAACCTCCATTGGTTACTAGTTGAGGATTACTCACAAGGGCATTCACCTTCTACAACATCCAGGCTGGGCCTTTGACAAGTGAAGACTATCCAGGGACCAGAGAAAGACCCCTGCTTGTATGAGAAAAAAGCATTCATATATACAAGCAGAGTTTATTCAAGGTTCACGTGACATCTGGAGTGAGCCAATGAGATGAAGGCAACACCTTAACATCTACAAATAAACCACCAGGGCACATCAAGAAAATCCCATTCAGTTTGACACCAATGTTAACCTTCTAATAATGGAATAATTTATTTATTTATTTAATGGCTAGTGTTGGACCATTGAAAGAACAGGAAATGTTACAACAGAAAGGTGAGGAAAAATTAAGACCTATCCAAAGTCAAGAGGAGTCAAGAGCCAGTCAGAGACTTAAAAGACCACACAAGTCTAAGGCCAGGGTAGAAGGACCAGGAACAAAGCAGAGGAAGGGAGAAGGTAGTCCTAAGTAACACCCAGAAGTGGAGCAGAACTAACTGGGCACACTAGATGAAAGTGGCCTGCAGTTTTAATTTTTTAACTCTGTTTTTTTCTTTGAAAAGAGTAAAATGTCTTGCAAAGGAAGTAGGGTGTGTGTGCTTGCTTCAGGAACAACATTAGAGAGACTCAGTCAATAGGCAGAGATGATCCATCGGATTTCCTTTCACAGGAGTTTGAATTAAGAGACCCAGCTACTCCAGCTAGGGGAAGGCTGGCAAAGAACTGCAAAGTCATGTATCCCCGACAGTGGAAAACACAAGAAATGAGTGCCCAGAATCCTAAGCAGTAGAAATAAGAGTGACATCAGTGAAGACCTCTAAAAGTTCAGCCTTCCATAAAAATTGGAAGTAGTGGTCAGAATCAACATTTAGAATTCTGGAAATTAGCCCAAAGCTTCTAGAATCCTTGAAACATTTAATCAAGAATTATGCCTTAATCTTGGAAAGAATAGTGAGTACTGAGTTTACTGGAATCTTGTCCCGTCCCAGTTCAATGATAGGCTTGAAAAATACTAGTCTGTATTTCTGATACCAGAAGGAGCAGAATAAACTTCGTCTCCAGAAATGTATATTATTCAATATTATGCAACCTAGAAGTTCTCTTGAAACCCCCACTCAGAAAATTTGCTCTTCTTTGAACTCAGTGATAAGCCTTAAGAAGGAAAGAGGGGAGGCTGGCTTTTTTTTTTTTTTTAAAGGTTTTCACATCACAATTGACTGAGGTTATGGGTAACAGTTGAGGCCAACAATAGACTAACCAAGAAGCATAAACACAAAAGCTGAATAGGGGTGGGGTTGTCTATAGAAGCTTCAAATTTTTCATCATATTTCTGACCATCTAAATGGTCACATGCATGCTAAGCAGTGGGAATTCTTAGGAGAGACCTGAGAAGCCACTAAGAGGTCACCTTAGACTGACTTAGAGGTTCTACACAGGTGGGAAGCAGAGTTTCTGAGCTATGATGACGTACAGCCATACACATACAGAAACCCCAGGCAGATGCTTGCCACAGGCCCTTCAGGAACTCCCCAGTACCTAGTCTACCACCAGGCTGAACAGAGACTTCGGCGATCACACACAGCAAAGATACAGTCTTTCAGAATCCCTTCAGAAGTCATTCGTCGAAGATGGACTGTAGCACTCAACAGCAAAAACATACCCAGAGAAAGGCAGGAATCTGGCTCCTACAGTTTCCACATTATAGTATTTTAAATGACTGTATGAAACAAAATATTAAAAGTCACAAGTAGACGGAAGTTTCCCTGTGTCCCTCCTGGTCCCACAACCATTCAGTCCCAAATAAACACACAGAGGCTTATATTAATTATAAACTATTTGGCCTATTGCTCAGGCTTATAACTAGTTCTTACACTTAAATTAACCCATAATTCTTGTCTATGTTTAGCCATGTGGCTTGGTACCTTGTCTCAGTGTGACATTCTCATCTTACTTCCTCTGTATCTGGCTGGCATCTCTGCCTCTCCCTTTCCTCTTCCCAGCCTTCTTCTAGTCTGGTCACCTCACCTGCACTTCCTGCCTGGCTACTGGCCAATCAGTATTTTATTAAACTGACAGGAGTGACAAATCTTTACAGTGTATAAGAGCGTTATCCCACAGCAGACACACAAAGGAATAAAAGAACAAATAGGACTCACACATTAGAAAAACTACCACAGAGGAAGCAGACACTGGATTTACTAGACATGGGTCTAAATAAACTACTATAAATAGGTCCAAAGAGCTAATAGGAAGTATGAAAATGATATAAACACAATAAAGACTATGAATCAAGATAAAGAAACTATAAAGAGAGCCACGTGGAAATTCTGTAGTTGAAAAGTACAGCTGCCATGCATTTTGCCAAACCCAGCACTTAAGAAGCTAAGGTAGGGGGAATCACAAATTGAAGGCTAACCTGGGCTACGTAGTGAGTTTCAGGTCATCTGCTGCGCTACATAGCAGACCGAGTTGTGTGACCTTTCCTAGGGAGCTGCCGACAAATGTCTACTCACCCTAGATAGGTCTCCTCCCTCCCAAGGGTAAACAATAAAGACCACTAGGTTACTCTCAGATAAGCTCAGCCACCTGGAAGAAGCAGAAACCAGCTGAGCTGCCTGGAAGAAGTTCAGTCCAAGTGAGACATCGGAAAGGACACTCTCCAATCTGTTGAGCTGCCTGCAGGCTGTGCAGTGTGCTCCAGGTTCCCAGCTTTGTGAGCTGTCACTCATGCTAAGATGAATGTTGGTGATGAAACTGTCTTTGAGTTATTTCTGCTCCTATAATTACCTCTCACCCATATTCTTCTGAGTATAAAACTCATTGGCTCACCAACTTAGACTTTTGTGGTATCAGTACTTTGGTCTGTCGTGGGCTCCCTATCTGGAGTGAATAGACTTGTGTATGTTGAGTTTCCCCAGGAAAAGTCTTGTCACACAAACTCACTAGCATTGGGATTGGAGTTAGGAACCCCAGTACCCAGGCAAGAAACTAAGCAGGTGTGGCTCACCTGTAACCTCAGTACTCAGGAGGGCTAGGGGATCCCCAGGGCAAGCTGGCTGGCTAGACTGACTAAAGCGGTGAGTTCTAGATTGAGTGAGAGACCCTGCCTCAGAAAATAAAATGGAGAGTCATCAAAGAAAACATCTGATGTCAAACTCAGCCCTCCATGTGTACACACATATGCATGTGTATCCACACACATGTGAATGGGCACACACACATGCACACCATACACACATATGTATACAAAAACAAAAAAAATTAAGGAAGACCTGAAAAAATAGGAGGAAATGTTCATGTATTGGGTGACTTAGTATTGTCAAAATGACAATATCTTCCAAATTTATCTATAGACAACACAATCCCTTCCAAATGCCCTTTCTGAAATGGACAAGCTGATCTTCAAATTCATGTGGAATGGCAAGGGACCTAGAATGGCTAAACAAATTGAAAATGAACAACACTATAAAATTTATATTCCTTGATTTCAAAACATACTGTGAAACTTCAAGATTTAAGAGCGTGTGATTAGATGTAAGAACTGTAGATTGACTAGTAGAGTGAGATCCTGGGACAAAACCAAACCATCCCTCTCTGATCAATTCATTTCCAGCAGGAATGCCTAGATCAATTGTTGTAACTGTCTTGAGGCTGTGATGAAAACACCCTGACAAAACACATTTAATGTTTATGTCCAGAGCCATAGGGTTCATCATGGTGGGAGACCATGGCATCAGCAGGGAGGGGGCGGGGGGAGCAGGGGGCGGGCAGGAGCCTGGCTGGCCACATTGCATTTGAACTCAGGAAATATAGGGGCCATTCTTCCATGAATAAAAAACTAATATCTGAGTCAGCAAAGAGGTTGTGCATATTCGTGTTTCCACCATTCACTGTGATCTTAAGCAGAAGTGTTCACGTTCTCCCATCAGTTATCATCACAGCTTGGCTTCAGCTCCAACATTTAAATAAAACAAACAAAATAAACAAGAATAACCCAAGAAAAATAGACTGGTTACATAGACTTTAAGATAAATAACAGTATGTATTCTGTTATAGTTTAAAAGTCATGTGTCCCACCTCCTTTATGGCTATTTGGTTAGGTTTCTATTGCTGTGATAACATATCGTGACCAAAAGAAACTTGGGGAGGAAAGGGTTTATTTTAGACTACAACTCTCACACACTTCTTCCCTGAAGGAAGTCAAGGCAGGAACTGAAGCAGAGACCTGGAGGAAAGCTGCTTGCTGGCTTGCTCAGTGTCTTTTCTGATATACCTCAGGACCATCTGCCCAGGGGTGGCACCACCTGCCATGTGCTGGGCCCTCCTACATCAATCATTAATCAAGAATATGCCCTCAGATTTGCCTACCGGTCAATATTGTGGAGACATTTTCTCAGTCAATATTTGATTGTGTGTGTGTGTGTGTGTTATACATACACACACACACACACACACACATAAATATACATTTAGTCATATGTATAACTAAAATAGTGTTTTCAAAATAAGACATAACTAACTTATTTCATTGGTTTAATAAATTTACCAGTTTAAAAATTTTGAATTAAAGTTAAAAAAATTAAACACATAGTTTTAATAGAAAGAAATGAAATACCCATGCCTCCAGACTTCAGTAAAGACTTTGATGACTCTTATCAAATAGTATATTATTGGCATTCTAGGGAGAGGGAGAGGGAAAGTGATCAATGGTAATAAGTCGAGTACTGACTCTAAGCTATAGAGTGAGCAGGAACAGCTGAGGAGCAGGCTACAGTTTGTAACAGGCACATATGGGACACCCCCTGGGAGCCTCCAGAAATAACCAACCTTGGCACGGATTACAGCCATTAAAGGGATGGGGGCTAATGAGCTAGTTTAATTGGTTACTAATTGTCAATATGACCTCATTTGTACCTACAGCCCAGTGAGACCTAGGGACATCCAGGTTACAATTAATAATGGACTGAGTGACATTTCACATCATAAATATCAAAATAGCCGGGTAATGCACACAACTAAAAGGGCGAGGCCATCTGTTCAGAGCGAGCGAACACCACACACCAGCAAGCCTGCCCCAGGCCAGTGCTGCCCGGAGATGCCACGGGGAAAGCAACACGCTGCGGTGTGACTTGACTCAGAAACACGGGCTCTTCCTCCACCCTTGATGTTGCTAGTGTTGAGATTGGGGCAATCTTGAGGCTTTGGGGTTGTTCTTCAGTTAAGCGGGTGCATGTGGTGGGACACCGTACCGGGCCAGCGCCTGCCTTCTGAGCTGTTAGCGCTGTCGGCTGCCCATTGCTCACAATTACCCACCTCCGGCAGCCTGCCCTC
The DNA here is from genome assembly GCF_049852395.1 of Peromyscus maniculatus bairdii. Classification (NCBI taxonomy): domain Eukaryota; kingdom Metazoa; phylum Chordata; class Mammalia; order Rodentia; family Cricetidae; genus Peromyscus; species Peromyscus maniculatus. The sequence continues at coordinate 124,888,019 of NC_134855.1, forward strand.
GGCTGACTGATCTGTCCCTACCAGGGAGTCACAGGTCCCACTTCCCACCCCAGGCAACTTCCAGCTAGCCACTGAGTACCTCTCAGGGATTCATTGCTCCCAAAGGAGAATGGTGCAAAAGTGCTCCAGAGCTCCCCGGCCCCGCCCCGTCCATGCAGCGGAGCCACATCGGAGCTTTGTCTGAGTCCAACTTCACCCCTTCCTTCCTGAGGTTGCTCCTGCAACAGTTCACAAGTACCAGAACCCCTCCCTGCCGAAGGCTCTGCTACATGAAAACACAACCCAACAGAGTGTTAACTCCTGGTTTATCTGCTTTATGGGATTGCTGTTGTTTGAGCCTGGGATGGACTCAGCCATAGGTCTAGCGGTTTAGGTCTGGCTAGCCAGGATGTTAAAGCGGGCCAATCAAAAGCAGCGCCACAGCTGGTGTAGTGGCTCATGCCTATAATCCCCGTGTTTAGGAGGGAGAGGGAGGAGAACCAGGAATTCAGGGTCAGCCTGGGCTACAGGAGACCCTGCCGCAAAACCAAAAACAATAAAAATATAATCCTTGTCACCATAGGGATAAAGGCCAACACGGGTCATCATCAGATGAGGAAAGTGTGTAACAAACCAAGGTGATCCACAGCCTGTTACAAGAACAACAGCACAGACTGAGGTGTGAATCGGGCAGAACTGGCCAGTGGTCAGGCTGTGCCAGGTCATTGAAAAGAGTAAGTAAAATGGAAATGAATAAACCCGTGAGAAAGCACCGGAAAGCAGAAGTTCTGCCCGAAGGAAAGTCAGCATCGTCACCTACACCCATAGGATGCTGGGGAGAAGGTGTGGTCTCCATGCATCCCATTATCCTGACAGAGGGACGGTGAAACCTCCATGACACACCTCCAGATCTGAGCCCCGTGGGCTTCATGTGGGAACAACTGCATCTCAAGATTGGGGAGACAGAAACCCCTTCCCTTCTGGTGTTTAAGACAAACCAAGGTGATCTAACGTGGGATAAAACTGGCCTGCAGTTCATATGGTAGAAAAGAGGGTGGCCAATATACTACGCTTTAGGCCACTAACTCCAAAAGCCAGGAAAAAAAAAAAGAATAAAAATGAATGGAAAAGGAAGCAAATGTACAGTAGATGTGGCAGACCAGCCCCCACTTTTATGACTCAGGGTACTCTTGAGCGGGGAGAAGTGAGAAGTGTTAGCTAGAAAGAGAGACCTAGACGACGAGAAGAAACACAGAAAACACAGGACAGCCTCGGGAGGGCCTGGGTCTCAACCCACCAGCCCTGAACTTCATTCCAAAAGGCTTTTTATCACAGTGCCAAGGAGAGGGGCAAAGACCTCCCTCTTGCTAGGTACAGCCAAGTGCAGACCCTTCCAAACACCCGGTACTCAGGCCCGTGGTCCAATCATCCTCTTATGCAGTCCTGCTGGGTAAAGCCACCAGGAAACCTAGATGGGCTCCAACAAGTAGAAAAAATCCAAAATGCTGAATCTGGCTGTTTAAGGACTTACGAAATAATCAGAACTTTAGGGGAGACTTATCACAAAAGAGAAGAAAAGGTGAATTCCCAATATTGATTAGCCCACCAGACTATGGGTGGTTTCAGGCTATTGGCCTTAGGATGTTCTGTTCTAGGTTAGCTGGATGACTAAGGGCTCTGAGCAGAACACGGTTTAATCTAGCAGATGCTCCACCCCAGAGCTTGTGTATTATGCTAGAACCTTCAATCGTTGGGATTAAACACCATCAAAATGAATATTAACTCTGAAAATAAAACCAGACCATGCCTTAGGTAATCTTGTAACAGAACACCTAAAATGGATAATTTAGAAAATTTATTTATATATGCATATGTGTGTGTGTCCATGTGTTTGTTGTACACACATGTGTGCAAGTGCATGTGCCTGAAGATCAGAAGTGAACCTCAGGTATCATTCACCAGGTGCTGTCTCCACTTCTCAGGTGTTAGAATTACAGGCGTGCACACCAAGGCTAGGTGTTAGAATGACAGGCGTGCACACCAAGCTAGGTGTTAGAATGACGGGCGTGCACACCAAGGCTAGGTGTTAGAATTGCAGGTGTGTACACCAAGCTAGGTGTTAGAATGACAGGCATGCACACCAAGGCTAGGTGTTAGAGTGACAGGCGTGCACATGGGCATGCACACCAAGCTTCTTGTGCGAGTTCTAGGAACTAAACTCAGATCCCTATGCTGGCATGGAACTTTACCAAGTGACATCTCTCTCCAGGCCCAAGACTGGGTAATTTATAATGAACAGAAGTATACCAGCTCCCAGTTTTGGAGGCACTGGCAACTTCAGAAAGTCTCCTGGCTGTGCCTTCATGTGGTGGAGGGTGAGCAGGTGAGAGAGAGCAAGTTGGGGAGACACGATTATTTTACTCTTTCGATGGTATCCGTTTCATCCACGAGCACAGGGCCTTTATGCCCCAGTTACATTTTAAAGACCCCACTTGTCAATACTGATATAGTGCAATTAAACTTCAGCCTGAGTTGTAGAGGAGACAAATATTCAAACTATTAGCAACATGCTCTAATTAACGGGGTTGCTGGTCAGTTCAAGCATTTAAACTGTGATAGGTTTTCCCTACAAGCAGACTCTGATGTCTGGATTTTCCTTGGTTTGGAAAATAACACAGATTGGGGTGGGGAGCAATGAGGACTTTGCTCTTCAAGAGTGATGACTACAATCTCTTTCCTCCCAGGCATGCTGGGCCTGTAGCTGGCATTTGTGCCCTTCCTAAGGGTCTGGCCAGGCCCTGTAACTCTTCTAATAGCATGTGACCGAAGTTTTTGACTTCTGAGCTCAGGACAGAGGGACAGCATCTTATGCTTTCTCTCTGCTGGGGATCTGTTTCACTGCCAGCCTATAAAAATGTCTTAGGCTACATCGCCTATGGTGGGACACCTTGCACAGCCTTGGTGCAGGGGGGAGGGGTCTCGGACCTGCCTCGGCTGAGTGTGCCAGGCTTTGCTGACTCCCCAGGGGAGGCCATACCTTTTCGGAGGAGGGGATAGAAGATGGGTTGGTGGGGGGCGGGGCGGGGCGGGGAGGTTGGAGGGGGGGATCAGGAGGAGGGAGGAGGGGGAAGAGGGAGGGGGAGGGGGAGGATCTGTGGTTGGTATGTGGAATGAATGAAAAATTTCTTAATAAAAACATACCGTAGGCTAGACCAATGACAAGGAAGCAGTAAGAGAAAGGCAAAATGGAGGCACTCGGCAAGAGCGGGACCCTTCTGGACCCCTCCAGCACAGCCCTGCAGCCCGCTGAACCCCAGCCAATGCTATGGGGAGCAGCAGAACGCCTGACTCGGACCCTTGGATTCAGAAAAACCACGCGTGACTGAGTTGCTAGCGCTGTCACACGGGAGTAGCTCGGTGCACAGAAACAGATGGCCAGAAGACATCAACGTGGGGGACATTTGTGAAGAGGAAACCTCACGGTGACTGGTCTCGGTGTCTCTGGGGATTCTGGGAGATGGTCTTGACCTTGCCTCAGAGTGTCTTACCTGAGGTGTAAAGAGGCTGCGGGCTTCTCGCTAGCGTCATTAGTACAGGGAGGAGAGCTACCCACTGGGGTGCAGAGTCCCTGTGTGTGGGAATAGCACCTCCAGGCACCTGCAGAGAAGGTGCTGCTGTCACAGGTACAAGAGCGTGAGGATCCTGGGCACTCTGAGCAGGACGCAGCAGGCCACGCGCCACTCTTGCCTTGCTGCTCAAGCTCCACTTGTGTAACCAGGGCAGGCCCCTAGACTCCTTTACCTTGTCCCAGTGGTTCAAGCACCCCTGTTTCTGGAAGCAAGTAGGCTTTTGCTTGACAGAGGCCACCCTTTTCATCAGTCTCCCTCCTACTTTTACCGCCAGAAGTCTTTTGGGGCCTCAGCTCCCTGGAAAACTTCGGTATCTAGTAAATGCCTTTCAGTGACACATTTAAAAACCAAAACTTTCATAGCCGGGCGGTGGTGGCGCACACCTTTAATCCCAGCACTCGGGAGGCAGAGCCAGATGGATCTCTGTGAGTTCGAGGCCAGCCTGGGCTACCAAGTGATTTCCAGGAAAGGCGCAAAGCTACACAGAGAAACCCTGTCTCGAAAAACCAAAAAAAAAAAAAAAAAAAAAAAAAAAAAAACCAAAACATTCAACTCAAGTGGCCTTGGGTAATGACGGATGGCCTCTCCTGGCCCCTGGATCCAGCTCTGTTATCACTATGGAGTGAATTCATTTCAGCCCCCACTGCCCCCATTTACCATCTTCTCAATATACAGGGAGAAGAGAGAGATTTTCCCTATAGTAAGAGAGTAGTTTAGGGTCCATGCCATCTTTGAACTCACATCGCCAGAGGGAGTCACGTGCAGGTTGATTCTGCCCAGTGTTAGATGCTCCGCCAGGGGCTTGGGCCTCACTGAACCAGTGGATGATAGAGTAATTCCGAAATAAAATTCTGGGGCCGATGCTTACATAGAGCAAAGGATTGTTGAGGGGGCACAGCAGCAACTATCCTGGACCCCGTCCTAAACCTCTCTGTCATCTGCCTGTTTTGTCGCCCTGCTGTCCTTCATTGATGCCCTACACAAACCTTGAGTATTATCTCCAGAATTCATGTGCCTCTATGTGTTCGTTCATACTTACCTCCATAGGCATGCAAATTAGTCAGGATCTCAAGAAATGCTTGTGTGATGAATGAATGGGTTGTGTAGACACTCGACATAAGCACAAACACACAGGAAAAAGATTAGATGATAGCAAACAGACTGGGTTTTATTTTCGCATGCAGAAATTTGTAAATTTTATATATCATGAGTAAAAAGTCCATGAATCATAACCGATCAATGAATGGTCATACACAAACTACACACTTAATGTAAACAAAACCCAAAGCAAGAGACATTATCAGAACCCAATAAGCTTCTATTTTCTGTGTAACTCCAAGAAACTTCAGCTTGTCTCTGAACTTCACAGTTGCCCATTCTCACGGCTCTTCCACTACAGGAATGCACCACACTTTATCTGTTCTATGGTTGATGAGAATTCGGACCCCTTCCATTTGTGAGTTATTACAACAATGCTGTAATGGACGTTCTAACATGTTCTGTTAGTGCACATGTGGACACCGTGCTCCTGAATACATGCCTGGGGTGAAATCGCTAAGGTGAGGTGGTTGCAGAGGGAGAGCTAGGAGAGGCTTCCAGTTTTACAATGAACCTCCTCAGCCATCCGCGTGAAGATCCGACTGATGGAATTTGCAGGTTTGATCTATGGAACCTTTGAACACTTTGGGGTATCTTCCCAAAGCCCTGAACATTGGTGAATGGTGAATGGAGGAGTGGATGGATGAAGTGCCACACTAAAGAAGTCTGAAGAGTCACAGAACGGATGAAAGTAAACTTTCTCCTGCCTTGTCTACGGCGTGAATTAAACGAGAGACTTTGTGGAGGATTTCCTTTATAATCCCTTCAAAATGAGTTAGTCCTGCTCTGTACTAAATGGATTATGGAGGAATCCCAAAGCAAATCCAACTGCAATTAATGTTTTAATAAACTGGTTGCTAGTGTATGCAATACCCACAACTCGTCAGGGGGGATTTTGTCATATTTATAAACATTAATTAGTTGTTTGTTATTGTCAAACTAAATTTAAAATAAATCCACAGTACTGCCAGCCACTTGGGTGAGAATATCTCAGTGGTAACTGTAATTAGAAAATAGATGTGAGCGAATAGCCTTAATTAGTTAGCTAATGGCGGGCTCTGTGCTAATTGAAATGAGGAGCCACTATATTATAGCATGATAAACTATCTTATGTGTGGAAATAAGACATGAACTCCTTTGAGTATTAATAATAAATCAAAATATTGTTTAACCCTTTCCTTATGGCCTTTTCCTATATCTCATAATGCTCATTGTCAAATAAAATAGAAAATATTAAGTAATGAAAAATTAAGCTGAAACCAGTTCTGCTTTTGCCCAAATACTGGATGGTCTTCTGTTGCTGGATTTAACTCTGCTCTTGCTTCCGCGGATTCCTCTGAAGTGGATGACCTCCTACCTTCCGAGCTCTTCTGTTACCCCAGACACTCTGCTCAGCTTTCCCCTCCCTCCCAGCCCTTCAGTGTTGTTGTTTGCCAACTTTAAAAAGATAGAGATTTATTTTATTTTTATTTATCTGTTAGTGTGTCTGCCACATGTGTGCAGGTGCCCTTTGAAACCGGAAGAGGGCATCAGATCCCCTGAAGCTGGAGTTTCAGATAATTATGAGCCCCACAACGTGGGTGCTGGGAACTTGACAGGGAGCTTCAGGAAGAGCATAAGCACTCTTACCCACCGAACCATCTCTCCAGCCCCAACTCTTGGCATTTCACTCTCTCCCGTGGTGGTGACCTTGGCTGCTGGGGTTTTAACTCCTTGTGTGCAAGGCTCTCTTCCTCCACCCTCATCTCTCACCCTCTCAGATTTTAGATGCATTCATCCCACGCTCGGCTTCTATTCCCCTCCAGAAGGTCCTCAAGTGACTTTGGGGAAGACACTCATTTCTGACTCACCTTTGGTGGTTTCAGACTCCTTGATGATTTCCAGGTTCTCCTCAGCCTGCCTATGGTTGTGTTTCCACCTGCCTACCCTGGGTCGTGAGACACCCCCACCCAAGCCAGGGGCACTAGATGCTCCTGTGGGATCAGTTGGAGCGTTTTAAAAGAGACATTGCCTCTGAGTGAGCTACCTAGCGAATTCCCATTTATGAAGCTGAAAGTATGTGAGCCACTTCAAATTCATCAAGTCGATGGAACTTTCCCAGCCTTTCCTCTTTGTGCCTAGGCAGAGAACGCTGAGGTTCCCAGAACTGTGAAACTACAAAAAGGAAAAGACCTGGTTTGCTGCAGTGGGAAATCCCTCCCCCTAATCAGAACCACACTCCTCTGGGAAGGTAGATGAATAAGAAGCAAGCCTTTGTGTTCCTGAGTTGAAATTTGGGGATTTGCTTTATCCCTGCTGCCAGTGTTCCCTTGAAGACTGCCACTCCTATGCCACTGCTAAGTCTAGATTTCAGGTCATCTTTACCAAGGTTATCAAATTAGCTCCTGAAAGTCTCCCTTCTTCTGACCTTTCAAAAAGCTGCTCCTGGTCACCTGAGCAGTGTAACAGACCCCCAGACCTTAGCAGGCACCTAGACCTCAGCCCAACTGACACCATGATGGAAGTACCATTCAGGACTCAAAACGCAGCACACAGACAGCACCGCCCACCAAAACAAGAACAAAGACCTAATCCATCAAAGCCCACAGTTCCAGGAAAGTCTCTAAATGTACTAACCTTGCTTTTTGGCTTCTGTAGTTCTGTGTCTGGCTAACTCTTCTAGCTAACTAAGGCATGCCAATGAAGGATGTGGTTTTGTGCTTAACATCTCACCCCGAGAAAGGCTTGGGACTCTGCTTAGGTCCTCAACACCAAGTGGCTGATACAGACTCTCTAATGACTTAAACTTGTGCCCACATACTCTTCTGGTGGATATCTTAGAGCAGTAGAACAATCTAATGGAAAGGAAACACAATCCTGAGTTTCTGTTGTAGAAAATTCCAAACCATGCCTCATGGATAAAGCCAAGAGTCTCAATTTTTTAATTCAAAGACATCAGAGTTGACCGTTCCTCTATCCATCACTCATCCACCACACCATAAATAGCCTGGCTGCTGGCCTCTTCTTGTGAGTGCCCGCTGCTTCCTTCACATCTGCGTAGTTCTTCCTCACACTTGCCACCTGTGAGACAGAGCTCCAGCAAGAAGCCACCCCTGGGGCTGGATCAGAACCTTCATCAAGGGCTTCTCTCAGAGGCCTGGGCTTGAGGCAAGGATTCACCCACCGCTGGGCTTCCTCCCAACTACATCAGCCTATGCGCTTGCTGACAGTGACCTGGCTGGATTTGGCCCACCAGAACTTCTTGTTGGTAGTACTAATTAAAATCTCATTTAACCAACTTTTCCAAACTTTCCCTAGATTCTTAGATAGTGTCTTATTTCAACAAACATGGAAGGAATATGTAGAAAGGGGGAAAATCACATTTTGACACTTCCTTGGCATTGCTGGGGGAGGGGCTGAGTAATAACTTGGCAGCAATAATGTAATAATCTCTAGAATAGTGACAGAGCACATGTTTGTTGGAAGGGAATGAGAGAGAGTGGTCACAGCTACAGAAAGACGTGAGATCAGCTTCAGGCCCCAGAGCCTTAGCAGTCGCAGAAGGAAATGTGGCCAAGTTGGTCCAGGCGTTCATCTTGTGTTGGGGATGTATTGGATTGACAGGTGCTTGTCAAAGCACATTCTGCCCGTCAATGCTGGTCCTAGATTGCAGCTCTGGTCACAGCATCTGGCCTTTCAGCCTTCCTCTCCGCTGTACCGGAGAGCTCATGAGTTGTTCCTTTCTTCTCCCACAGAACTCTGGGGACAATCTGGCAGCGTGGGGGCACTGAGGCACAGCGTGCTTCTGCTAGAGCTCTTTTCTTTCTCCAGCCCCACACCACACATTCAAAATCGTTTTCGCATCTCTCATTCTGGCTCTGACAGATTTCAGGAGAAATCCCTCTATCTATGGGTCTTACATTAGGAGAAAAAAAAAAAAGCATTTAAAGCAATATGTATCCTTTGGAATGAGTAAATAATGAACGTTCCTGTTGTAGTTGTTTGCTGTCTCCAGCTTTAGTGAGATGTTGCAGACAAGGGAATTTCTGTAGGGAGCTCTAAATCACTTAATGGTGAAAGGGATTCCCAGATGGCCTTATCAGTGTCCATGTAAAACTGTGAGATATCTGCACCAACTAATAAATTTGCCTCCAGGCTTGCTTTTCTGACATTTGCCCAAATCCTCAGAGAACCCTGGTTACTGTATATCCTTGTACAGTATTTGAATTCTGAATTGTTATGCCTAGTTGGCTGCCTGCCGAGACAGGAAATAAAACTCCATAATAGAATGTCATTGTTTTAAAACTCTGAGCATTATTAGTTGCAGTTGTGTTATATGGCAAACAGGTTTCTCACTCTCTCTGTGTGTCTCTCTGTCTCTCCCTCTCTCTCTCTCTCTGTGTGTGTCTCTCTGTCTCTGTCTCTCTCTGTCTCTCTCTCTCTCTCTCTCTGTGTGTGTGTGTGTGTGTGTGTGTGTGTGTGTGTGTATGTCTCCCTCCCTCCCAAACGTTTTATTCTCCAGTAAAACTCATTTGCATTATAGTCCCTTGTGGGATTTGTACATCCTGGTGCACGATAAAGATGCAGAAGGGAATTAGGTCACTAGGCATGTTCTCTTTTTCTTTTAATAACTGCGTCCAACCTCCTCCTTCTTAATCCCATGCAGACAAAAACAACAGAAACTAAACCTTCCAGCCCCATGACAGGAAAGGCGGGGGCGCAAAGCCAACAGCACACCTCTTTTTGCTCACCGTGGCTGTGTCTAATTAATCCCATGTGGACCGGCCTTATTCAAATAAAACTGTTTTCTAAACCGCTGCCTTGTCTTCTGGTCCGTGTGGTGACCCCTGACTGAGGCAGCTGCGCTGTCTTAAGAAGTCAGTTATTATGGGAACAGGCTTCTTCCTGCTAATGGCATCATGCAGGAAAGAATCTGTATTCCGTGCAGGCAGGAAACATCCCCGGTGGGCAAGGAATTAAGAGACCATTAGAAGGGGGACAAAGCCATGGCAGCAGGCAGAGGAGGGGTGGATGAACAGGTGAGGGGGAGGTAGAAGTGAGCTCCCAGACGCAACCCTGCACAGGTGGTGAACACAAGATTGGACGTCTTCCACAGGCTGGCACCCACGTGGACGAGTTCTCAGGGTGTCAGACAGGCTTCTTCCAGGCAGTGTGTCACTCAGGTTCTTTGCAATCCTCTTACAACCCAGAATTTTCCTCCCAGGACAAACTCACGTTCATGAATACAGGTCAAGTTGCCAGCATGCCAGTATTAGAGAACTCCGTTGTATAGAGTACGCACGACAAGCATGCTCCCGGTATCTCATGCTATTCAAGCTAAAACTCCATAATGTGGCTGTTACCATCATCTCCTATTACAGACCAGAAAATGGAATCATGGGACAGTACAGTGTCATCCACCAGCCAGCACCTCAGAGTGCTGACTGAACCACTATGACCAAGGGATGATGTGATTAAGCATTGCATGGCCCAGGAGACCTGAAGTCTTGATGTGACTCCAGCCAAGACAAACTTGGTCACATGTTCCCTTCAGGAATGTGTTAACATGTACATCCAAGGGCATGTTCTAGACTTTCCATCATAGAAACAGTATTTCACCCTGGCACCTAACTGGAGACCACTCATGGACTCAGTAGTGCAGCAAATAGATTGTGGCAGAGATACAATGGAAGGTTCCAGGACATCAGAATGAAAGACCAGAACTACTCACATCTATGTGGATGCAACTAACAAACGTGCTATTGAGGAAAAAGTACTCACAAATTCAAGGCTAGCTTGGGCTACATGGTGAGTTTAAGACTAGATTAGATTACACAGTGAGTTCAAGACTAGCCTAGACTACATAGTGAGTTCAAGACTAGCCTAGACTGCATAGTGAGTTCAAGACTAGCCTAGACTACATAGTGAGATACTGTCAAAACAACAAAAGAGATGGCTGGTGAGATGATTAACAGATAAAAGCCCGATGATCTGAGTTCAATCCCTGGAACCTGTGTGGAAGAAGAGAGCCAACTCTTCTGAATTCTACATACTTGCTGTGACATGTGTGTGCCTACTTACACACACACACACACACACACACACACACACACACACACAGTAAATTAAATTTTTAAAAGAATGGTTACACTTGATGTGGAGGCTATTGTCTGGGAGAGGCACCCAAAAAACACAGTGGGTATTAATTATTTTGTGAACTTGACTGCACAGAGGTGTCTCCTTTGTACAAGTTCATAAGGCAGACACTACGGAGCCATGCAGTTTTCATTATGCATGCTTTAAAAGAATTCCTAAATATCTAAAGTCTTACAAAAGCTTTGGATTTGATAATCAAAATATCATTTGTAAATACAAATACAGTGCTCACCAGAACTGACCTATGGCTAGTAACTAAAGAGCAGGGAGGCTTTAAGATGGTAGAGAAACTTGGCCCTGTTTGTTCCCAAGGAGCCTCATCCACACGTTGCTGAGCAGCTAATGAGTCAGTGGCCTTGGTTGGGTAGGGTCACCTGGATCCTGGATGAACGGCTTTAATCCCTCAAAAGTACTAATGGCAATGAGGCTCAGAGGTAGTTGGGAGGTTGTGAGGAGGCCAGCTCCCTGAGAGAGGAACTCTGATAGTCGCCCATCCAAAATCTCAGCCTGGACAGAGAACATGCCAGGGAGAAATACTCACTGGAGTTAAGTATTGTTGTTCCCACAAGGAGACTTCCAAAATCAGCGTGCACTGTGGTGGTCCCTGATGCTCACAGCGGTGAGGATCAGCTTTCTGTTGATGTGACAAGATACCCAGAATGAGCTGCTTGAGTGGCGAAGGATATATTGTGACTCACAGTTTTAGAGACTCCAGTCCATAGCAGGATGCCTTGTAGCTTTGCCTTGTGACCAGGCAACACATCATGACAGAGGCTGCTCACCCCATGGCAGCTAGGAAGCAAAAAGAGAGAAAAAGGGTTCAGTGCATTGACATGTCACTCAAGGGCATGTTTCCAATGCCCTCGATTCTTCTTGCAAGGTCCCACCTCCCAAACCTTCTACATCTCCACCAGCCAGGGACCAAGCCGTTAACATGTGGCTGTTAGGGGCATTTAGACCCAAGCCACAGCACAGCCTTTTTTCTTTTGTGTTTAGGACTCACATTTTTCATCTCAGGGCATTTGTCCATGTTTCTTAGCCATTTTCTACAGCACCATCTCTCCTGTCTCTCAAGATTTCCATACCTAGAAACCAAAGATATTTGTGTGGGTGGGTGGGTGGGTGGGGACTGTGTATGCTCTGTTCTGTACACAAGGAATTAGATGTTTTTGGAGTTATCATTTTATAGAGCATCTTGCCTGAGGCCAGATACTCACATCGAGGGCACGGGAAATTTCAAAAGCTTAGTCAGGGCTCCTTCGCAAAGCTCTCTGTGGGACAAACACTTTGGCAAACCCTAGCTAGATGCTCGGTGGGGTCTCAGTGGGTGATTCGTGAGACATGTTAGTGAAGGGAGAGGTCTTGAGAAATAGGAAATTATTTGGTTTCAGTTTGGGGGTTTTGTTTTTATTACTGAAATTCTCTTTAAAGAAATGAGAGAAAGCCGGGTAGTGTTGGTGCCTTTAATCCCAGCACCTGGGAGGCAGAGCCAAGCAGATCTCTGTGAGTTTGAGGCCAGCCTGGTCTACAGAGTGAGATCCAGGAAAGGCACCAAAACTACACAGAGAAACCCTGTCTTAAAAAACCAAAACCAAACAAACAACAACAACAAAAAAAAAGTAAGAGAAAAATCTGCAAATCTCTGGCACAATCACAACCCAACTATTAAAGTCAATCGTGGATGCCTTCATCATCACAGATGCCTTCATGATATATGTGTAGCATAAATCTAATTAATCTTATCAATAAAAACCAGGAGTCAGATATCGGGGCAAAAGCCTGAAAAATCAGAGAAGCAGGAGAGCAGCGGCAGTTGCTTCCTACCTCTCTGGTTCCTCTGACCAAAGGGGCCAAGATCCTGTTTCAGCCCCACCTTACCCCTTCCTGTCCCTCTCTCTACAGTCCTCCAAACCTCTATGGTTCACTAGTGACTAATTCTGCCCTCTGACTCCAAGCAAGCTTTATTGTCAAAACACAAACAAAATATCACACAACAAGGATGCCTTCATCAGCACGATGCTGTCATCTTCATCACGGATGCCTTGCTAGTTGATTTTTCCACATGTTCTTACCTTTTAAAATCGAAAATGCCCCTGCCTTTTTGTTTTAGAAAAGACCTTTTAAGTGGAATCCAAGGTTTCGAACACTTACTTGGAAGAAAGTTCTGCCAGATTATTCTGAAAGTTGGTGCTGAATGGGACCGTGAAATGTTAACAACTGACTTTTGGAGTCAGGCATGTTTCTTAGCGTCTTAAGAAACTCTTCCATGAAATCTTTAAAACTGGAAGACCTTAATTTGTATTCCTCATCATTTTGCAGCATATCTTAAACCATATGAGAAATGCTTCATGGAGATTTGTATTTTTTGAAGTAGAAAAAAGAACTTTCATGTGACTTTTTATGTGTATGAACTTGTATTTCAACACAGTTGGAGGTTTGAACTTTCATAGCTAGATACATACCACACAATATCTAGCCCCTCACATTTTTCTCCACACCCCAATAACATTACCCCCACCAAGAAAACTTATTACCCTGACATCTTTTTGCCCTCTGAATATTTTCCCCTAAACCTTATTTGTTTATATGTATAAGTATTCTGCCTGCAGATATGTCTGTGTACCATGTGTGTCCCTGGTGTTCAGAGGCCAGAAGAGGGCATCAGATTCGGTGGCTGAAGTTACAGATGATTAATTAACCACCATGTGGGTGCTGGAAGCCAAACTTGGGTTCTCTGGGGAAACAAAAAACAAAAACAGCTAGTGCTCTTTTTTTTTTTTTTTGGTTTTTCAAGACAGGGTTTCTCTGTGTAGCTTTGCGCCTTTCTTGGGACTCACTTGGTAGTCCAGGCTGGCCTCGAACTCACAGAGATCCGCCTGCCTCTGCCTCCCGAGTGCTGGGATTAAAGGCATGCGCCACCACCGCCTGGCTAGCTAGTGCTCTTAAGCACTGAACCATCGCAGCCCTCTCTTTGAATCTTTATACCAATGGGATTATGGACACTGCTGCGTGTCCAGCTTCTTTTGCTCAGCATTGTGCTGGTGAGATTCACCACAGTGCTGCCATAGTCATGGCTTGCTCTGTAGCTAGAGTTTTCCTGTCTTGCCCACAGGACAAATCTTTGTCACCCGCCAGTCCCACAGCCACTCAGACCCAACCAAGTAAACACAGAGACTTATATTGCATACAAACTGTATGGCCGTGGCAGGCTTCTCGCTAACTGTTCTTATAGCTTAAATTAATCCATTTCCATAAATCTCTACCTTGCCACATGGCTGGTGGCTTACCGGCGTCTTCACATGCTGCTGGTCTTGGCGGTGGCTGGCGGTGTCTCTCTCTCAGCCTTCCGCTTCCCAGTATTCTTCTCTCTCCTTGTCCCACCTACTTCCTGCCTGGCCACTGGCCAATCAGTGTTTTATTTATTGACCAATCAGAGCAACAGATTTGACATACAGACCATCCCACAGCATTGCTCATTCTCACTTCCGGGTCCTGCTTCACCCTGTGGATGTGCCCGAGTGTGTTTACTCATTCTTTATTGGTGGAAACAGCAGTGTTGCATGTGTTTGGGATTAGTATGAGCAAAGCTCCTCTAACCTTGTATACATACACATCCTTGAGTGGCAGAATGCTAATTTTTCCTTAGTGTATACCTAGGGGTGGAATTTGGGGTTCCATGATTTACATAGGGTCAGCTTAGTTGACACTGCCAAACATTCTTTCAAAGGGTTGTAATGATCAATGCCTTCATCAGAACCATTTGCCTCACAAACACTGTACTCTTTGATCCTGATAGCTTCATTTCTATTTATATCCTGCAGCTTCTGCACGTCCTTCAGGTACATCATCCACTGACCTTTTCAGACCCAAACTCAGTGAAGTTGATCCCCAAACATCTCATCACAAAATCTGTATTCAAAATTTGTGCATTCCTTGGTTTGGACTAGCCCATGTTCTGGGTTTCCTTCAATTCTAACCAAAGACCGTTCATTGTTCCAAATTCAGCCCATGTCAAGCAACATCCTCTAATGGTAAAGAAAGCTAGCTCAAACATGCCTCAGGTTTCATTAGCTCCAGTTAGCAAAATAAACACACCAAACGGTATGGATCCCCATTTAAATGAGGAGACAGGAGTATTGTGGAATATTAGTTTAAGATGTGTTACATTTGTTTATGCTGTGGAATATTTGTTTAATGATGCAAAGATGTGTTGCATTCTTTTATGTTGCATTTGTTTAACTCTGTAAACCTGTGTTACTTTGCCTGTCTAAAACACCTGGTTGGTCTAATAAAGAGCTGAATGGCCAATAGCTAGGCAGGAGAGAAATAGGCAGGGATGGGAGGCAGACAGAATAAATAGGAGGAGAAATCTAGAAAAGAGAGCAAGGAATGAGAAAAGGAGGAGAGGAAGACATCAGGGGCCAGCCACCCAGCCACATGGCCAGCCATGGAGTAAGAAGGAAAGAAAGATACACAGAATAAATAAAGGTAAAAAGCCCAGAGGCAAAACATAGTTAAGGAGAAATGGGATAATTTAAGTTAGAAAAGCTGGCTAGAAATAAGCCAAGCTAAGGCCAGACATTCATAAGTAAGAATAAGTCTCTGTGTATTTATTTGGGAGCCGGGTCATGGGCCCCCAAAGAGTAAAAAACCAACTACACAGGGGCTTCATACCAGTCAACCGGATTCCAGCCAAGTCGGCATGCGCTAAGTGTGAGGTGCTCCAAAGACTAAAAAACCCAACTACACAGGGGCTTCACACCAGTCAGCAAATCAGCGTGCACTAAGAGTGAGGCACTCCAAAGAAGCTCACCAGCGATTTTGTTGCCACTTCCGGTGCCACCCTCTGTGACATCGCAGAAAACTGTGGAGGGCTTCCCACAGCCATCTCAGGCTGTGGGCTTGGCCAGGGCCCCCACAGCCACAGCAGGAAGACCCACATTACCACTGCCACCTTCACATGCTGACCTTCTGGTGCTGGCTCACTTGGAACAATGTAAACAGACAGGAGACTGCGGCTTAGGAAGATGGATTTCCACAGCAAACATACAACATATTGCCAGAACTATTTTAAATACACCATTAATTGTTCTTTTTTGAAAAGTTGTTACCCAGGGTCCTCTTGCCCACCTGGTAGAATTACATTTTTTCCTGATAAGAGCACAGGAAACTTAAGGGCAGACCTGGACTTAGTGACGGTTGTGACCCTGCACTGCCCAGCTTGAGTTGCCCTTAGAAGTATGTCTTGGGTATGGGATTCAGGGCCTCGTGGCTGGTCGGCTGGTCGGAAGTCAGGGCTGCCTCTTTTGTCATGGGAGTGAAGTCTAATGGGTAGTTAGTCCTAGTGAGCAAACATTTGCATCCTAGGCATCCTAGATTTCTCTTATCTCTAACGGGCCTGGTTACATGCTCCTTATCTCTGGGATACTTTGGGGAGCAGTGCTCCTTTAGCTAAATTCCACTTGTGTGGCTTAATGTCTCCTAAGCAAATCGTTAGTAAATCATTTACAGTACCAATGCTATCATTTTGAGTTTCTTCTACATCGGAATCAAATGACTCTCTGTGCTGTTGGTGGGAGGAGGGCCTCAGCACCTTTCAGATTTCCTTACGTTACCCGATGAGGTGGTATACCCCATCTAAGGCGTGCCCTGTGTGTAGGGGTGTCCCTTCAGGCAAGTGGCATTAAGGTCTATCCTCTCCACTCCTGTTTATTACTCAAGCATTACTTCTGAGCACTGTATAAAAAAGAACCTGATGAGTGGATGGCACAAGTGGAGGAAACTGTCACATTCGTGGGTCAGGAAGGAATAAGACCAGGAGAATGGGAAGACACTTATGTAGCACACAATCATTTTGGGGAGGACCATGTAGACTCTCTCTTGACTAGTCAAAACATGTATCTTCCTGACTGTATTTCCCATTGGACCAAAGAGTAGGCAAAGTATGATTTCAGGACTAGCTGTGTATGCTCATGTGGAAGTAGAAACTTAAAGCTCACCGGGTGTCAGGGTTGGACTGGAGTTCCCAGAAAAAAAAAGTCACACCTGCATTAAAGATGCTGCAAGGTTGACTACCTGAACCTTATGGTTGTAGAGAGATGGGATATTGCAGGTCTAGATCTAAATTATCTTGGGTATCTTTAGTATCCTTAATAGCCCACTAATAGTCTGACTTGACATCATTTCAGCGATCATGTGAAAACTAACTAGGCAGACCACTGGATTCCACCATCCCAAAGGCTGAGAGCATCATCAGGTCACATCCAAGACCAATGGCAGACATTTCTCCACTTTGCTCATGACCTGCCTACCTGATGTTTCCACCCATGTACTTGAAGACCACCTTGATTTAGGCCTCTCTTGATCTTCAAGCACAACACTTTCAAGAGGCCATTTCCACATTGGAACATAGATCAGACAATCAGAATCTGTGTTCCCAGTCATTCATATTGGACTCAGGAATAACAGGTCTCTTATCCTGTTTGAAGTGAGAGCCAAGGGTTGTACCAACACCACCTGTGTTAGTTTCTTAGAGACACTGTAACAAAGTGCCACAAACTGGGTGGCTTAGAAAACCAGAAAGCTATTCATCATATTTCTAGAGGCCAAAATACAAAATTGAATTGTCCACTGGGTTTGCTTTATCATGCCCCGGGCAGTAATGTACTTTGTCTCTCCTACTCAAGCGGTCCCTGGTGTTCTTTGGTGTGATGCTATAACACTTTAATCTGCCTCAATCCTCACATGGCTGTATTCTCCTGTGAGTCTCTCTTCATACAGTGTTCTCTCCTTACCTGGAGCAAAGCCTACCCTAACAACCTCATCTTGACTAATTGTATTGCAAAGATCCAGTTTCCAAGTAAGAACACATTCATCTGTACCAGGACTGACTTATACCTTTTGAGAAGACACAACTCAATTCATGACACTGCTGTCTTATGTCAAGTTTTCTAGAAGCAGAGGCAGAGACAAGGATTCTTGGTCAAACTGTTTGCTGAGGCTGTGATTTCTAGAAGCAGGAGGGGTGAGAGGAGGGCTAAGGAAGGCTGTGGTCTCACACAAGGCTCCAGAGTGGCCATGATGTCATTGTCAAACTGGCCCCATCTTTTGAGGATAATTCTAAGGAGAAGCAATACAATGTGCCTTAAGAAGCCACCTCCCTCAGTGCTGGAGCATCTGCATGGGGCACAAGCATCAGACAAGACCCTTGAAGCATAAATGATTCTTATCTTGAGCATTGGCTTTCAATGACTTGCTATACAGTGCTACCATGGTAGTGACTAACTACCACTGTGGAGGTCGTTGTCCTTTGTCAGGCTTGTCAAACTGCCTGGTTCACTCCCAGCACCACTGACTGTGAAAGTCTGTGTTTAGTCGGTGCAGTGAATGGCTGCATTCTAACAACCCTGGGCAACCTTGAACTCTGTTCTACTCAATATTTGTCAAAGCCTTGATTGAAAGAAACAGTATTTACCAAGAGCTGCCAGAAATTCTGCCATGAAGTCACTGCCCGAGTTCTCTAAAATGTCTCTGTATTAATCACCTGTAGCAGGTAGCTGTGTCTCAGGACTGAATTGTTCTTACTCTGCCAGGACAATTTCTAGCAGGGTGTACTTTGACACCAACTTATCATGATGCACATGTTTGTATCTGCTGTAAGGACATAGTGAGAAATGCTCAGAGAAATGAGGAAAGGGCAAGGGGTGAGGGGATGTTTCAAACTTTAATGTCAGGGCTGTTATGAATCTCCTCAATAACTCTGAGTTCTTGTGACATCAAAGGCCACATGACTGGATTGTTTTATTGTGCCACCTCACTGTCATAAAAGTCAGGCCAATGACTTGGAATTTGGCCTTTGAGATGCATCTTAGAAATCATCTTTAATCTTGGATACTCCCTTATTTTCTCACCAAACTGACTGAAATTTTTTAGTCTTCTTTTTATGTGTGAGTTTTGGTAAGGACGTGGTCATAGAATGTGGTGATAGCCATTTGTGGTTCTCTCATCTACATAGCTGCCTGGTTCCATCATGGGGTCCTCCCACTTCCTTACTGTCATCCATTTAGCATCCAAGCATCGTCACTTTGTCCTCTGTAGTCCAATGACTATGTAGTAGGCATACCCATGTGTCACCTGTATCCCAGGCACTAATATAAATATGTAAATGTAATTTGTTCTTCTATTCAAGGCACATACAGTGTATTGAAGGAGTCAACAGACTATGTCTCTGTCCTCATCTAGTATATAGACTGGGGATTAAAGGAGTACAGGCCTCCTGGGCTGTTGGAGGTAGGGAGCAGCTAATGAGAACGGCACAAAATGGAGTGTTTGGTCTTCAGCAAACATCCGGTGAGTTTTATTGTGATTGATACCCTTATGTTCTTATTTCTTGACTATTTCAACAGCCTCTTATCTAATAGTCCTGTCTTTAGTTTCTCGTCCCAACAAAGTGCCCTGAATTATTTTTGTGCAGCAAGCTTTAAGATACAGCTTCTCTTGCAGGGGAAAGAAGAGAAAAGACGAGACGAGGAAAGGTTAGACAGTGAGTAGTAGGTTACAATTAGCTATGGGACGTAATTTACAATTTTCTGTTGCACAATAAGGTGACTATAGCCAAATAGGGTGAGTTTTTCATAAAATAAAAGGGTGGATTCTGAACATTCTAAGCACAATGAGATGATAAATGACTAAGGTCACAGATACACTAATTAGACTGATTTAGTCATTACATGATGTGTATGTACATCAAAATATCATATTGTATGTCATAGATACGTTCTGATATCAGGTACCAATCAAAAAGAACACTTAAATCTTAGTACTTTATTTTCACTTAAAGATAGTTTCTGTTTAGATATTTGTGCACTTAGAGCCAGACTGCTGCATGCAGAATTTCTCTTCCACCATTTACCTTTAGCAAGTTATTCAAGCCATACACGCCACTGATTCCTTGATTAAAATGAAAGCGAACAAGATGCTCAAGTAGAAGGAGGTCTCAGTCCAAATCAACTTCTGTTCTACACTGAGTTACAAGTCCATGACATAGGTTTTCAATAGTCATTAATCCTGGCTACATGAGTTTTAAATTATTTACCTAAGACATGGAATAGAAGAGTTAGAGGCCACTGAAGAAGGAAAAGGATAATTATATTGAAGAGTTGCTTTTCAGAATCCTAAACTGTTGATGGTTGGGTATTCTTGACTTCTCTTTAAGTCTAGGGAATAATCATTATGGAAAAGTCAAGGGCACAGAATAAGCCAGCTGTTCTGATGGCAGAGGCAGGCCAAAATGGCTGCCCTAGAGACTCTTAACTTCCAGTATCTCTGAAGATAAAGAATATTAGTGCTTCCTGTGAATCTCATGAGACTCATCATGGGGTCTTCTGAAGAAGGAGGAGTCATCTGAAGAAGCAGAAGGACCACCGCTGCTGAATGAAGATAAGCCACTTACTGAGGAGAGAATCCCAAGTGGCCATCTAAAGGGAGATGCTTTCATCAGTACCAGAGGTGACAGATCTCTAGAAAAATGAGAGAATCCACAATGTCCTTGAGCAAAGTGACCAGCCTGAAACACCTGCTGAGACCAAGTGTTGCCACCGGCACTCCATGCTGTCCAGTGACTGGGTAACAACTGTTCCTACCTCTTTCCTTGTCTCCCAGACAACTAACCTGCCTTTTCCTGGGCAGCTCACTCACTGTCCAGGGCTGGGAAAGAGAATGACTGTCATCATGACTGATGTGTAAAGTATATATCAGTACCCCGGACTAGACATGTTAATTATTGACTGGATGACTTTTTTTTTAAACGATTTTCGAAAGTAGAACATCTACTTTACCTGTATAAACAATAAGCCCACAAGGCTAGAGACAATTCTTTCATCATTGTGACATTTATTTGTCAATACTTCTACACATACTTGTCAATATTGTTCTAGATTAGAAGGCTACTAAAAAAGATAGAAACTCTTTCAGAGATACCATGGTAGCTACATTATTTTCCAGATACAGGATTTTCCTTTGAGAGGATTATATCCAATAACACCAGATTTGGCCCATTGACTTCTTTGATATAGAAAGTTTTACTGCCTAACACAAATTTCTTGTTGACTTCAAAGCAGCTCTTGTTGCCGCAAGTTGATGGCTTATTCTGAATTCAGTTTTGCGGTTCCTCTGCTGCTTCTTCCTGAGCTCATATGACAGTAGTCAGCTGGAGTCTCAGCTAGACTGGATGACCTTGGATGGACTAATGGGACAAAACATTGGGCAATGTTTGAAAATATCTATTTTCCACTGGGAAACATTTCATTGAATTTCCCACCCATTCCCTTGCTTGTTTCCCTACAGAATGTTTCCTCAATGAATTACTTAGCCACAAAGCTTTATTTCTGAATCATCTTCTGAAGGATCAGGCTTAAACCAGACCACCATAGGTAAAGTAGGAGATAGATGCTAAGTACTAGGAAATTGCTGTAGGATACAGCTCTAGGGTATGCTCTTCAAAGGTATGTATGGAGGCTGGTGTGAAGAGTAGAGAATAGACAGCTTGGAAAACTGTAGCCAACTGGTTCCGTCTTAAACAGAAAGAGCATAGCTTTAGAAACGCCTTAGTCCTTGGCAGTTTCTGCTTTCAGTTACAAGATCAGCATGTCTGGGACAAGAAGAACTTCACTTCCTCTGGTGAGAAAGAACCACAGTGGAAATCTCTGCATTTTGTGAGGGAAAGGTTCAGGAAGGGACCTACACCACATCTTGTTCATAGTAAGGTGCCTCATTAAGGTTTAAGTTATTAGGATTTTTTTTTGTCTCAGAATTCCAAAAGTGAATAGTCTACTTGGTGACTGAATGAGTAAAGTTTTCAGCAAATCCAGAGGTGGTATCCTAGTCACAGAGATAGTCACAACAATGGGTTATAAGCCTGCTTTTAAGGGCAGAGCTGACCATTGAGATCACCACGCATTCACTGAGCTCTTCAAAAATTTAAGAAGGAAAGTGTGTGTGTGTGTGTGTGTGTGTGTGTGTGTGTGTGTGTGTGTGTGTGTGTGTGTGCGTGCGCGCAGGCCAGAGGTCAACATCTTCAATTGTTTCTCTTGAGTTAGGGTCTCTCACTGAGCACGGAGCTCACTGATATGGCTAGACTGGCTGGCCATTGAGCCTCAGGGATGCTTTTGTCTCCACCTTCCCAGTCCAGATGGCTTGCAGGTACATGCTGCTATGCTTGGCTCTTTGGTATGAGTGGTGGAAATCCAAATGCAGCCCCCCTTGATTGTATAGCAGGCACTTTACCTCCTGAGCCATCTTGAGATTTAAAATCTTTAAAAATTTTCCTCTTAATAAGGTGAAACCAAGTTTTGAAGGTTTTCATTTGCTTTTGCTTTTTTTTTAATTCACTCTTTCAAATATCAGAGAACCGTTTAGAATTTTCTTCATACCAATCCAGATGGTAGCTATGTCTAGGATTGCCTACATTGATCTCTTGGGAATGACAGCAAGCATGTAAATGCTCTCTGATAAGGAGTTAAGGGTGCACCCGAACTAAGAGAGGTGAGATTATAAATTTTAGAGCAAAATTCTCTTTCATTTGAATTGGAACTAATTCTTAAATCCCATTGTGATTAAACTGAGTGAGCACAGTCTTAAGGACACACGTTCTCCCAGAAGAATCCTTTTCTGGGTGAAATTACTCTATAGATAGAGGGGGTAGATTTCCCCCATTTAGAACCATAGGACTTTCCTAGTTCCTTGTCTCTTTGTTAACAACAGACATCTATCTGGCACCTGCCCTGTGTGTTTCATTGAATCAGAGACTGGCCATGTTTTTAACGTCTATTTAAGGAGGATTTATCTGTAAGTGGTTTTCAAGGCCATTGAAAGAAAGGCAGTTTGGTTGCATAGGAGATTCAAAGATGGAGGACAAAGAGACACAAACCAAACCACACACGTGATCATCATCCTGCACTGCTTTGAGGATGTGGCTCAGCACAGGGTCTCTATCCGATAGTCAGGTCTAAGGCTTGAAGAGGTAGCAGTGGCAACAGTTCTCAAGGGGTCCTCATGACACTGGTCCCCAGGTGAGTAGCTGCCTATTTTTAGGGAATTATTTTAGGAAGTCTATGTCAAATAGACCTATACATATCTGACCAGGGGTGCGGCCTGGGCCTGTAGTAGGTCACTGTGGATCTAATGGTTACTAGCTCTCCAAGATCTCAGATCTTGGCCCCAAACTTCATCTTCTTCTTCTCTGAATGAACGGTGAGCTCCTGTTATGCTTCCTGGAGTAGCCCCGTGATGTTCTGCTGTAAGAAGCCTTTGGATTTACCCTGGGAAACTGTGACCTTGAGTGGCATCCTAGCTACAAGGATTAAGAAGGTAGCAGCGTAGAAATTCTAAGTCTAGGCTTGAGTTCCCCCACTCCCAATATAGTAAATGACCTTGGGCAAGAGGTGAGTGACATTAGGTGAGTTGCTTACCCTCTCTGGGTTTTGTTTCCCTCATGAGCAGAATGAGAACAGTGGCAGCAGAACGGTCATTAAGCAGTTGAGCCTCCACACCTGCCATGTGTGAAGAACTCAATCCAAGTAGCACATTTCACCGACGCTCTTGCCGGTACGTGCAACCTCTCAGAAGTGTCAGTCAGCATATCCTGACTCTTCCGCTGGGTGGGCATGTGACCACTTCTCTGAAGCACTGATTAACCAATAGGAGCGGCAGGGTATGTAGGATAAGCCGAAGGAGCATTATACACACAGTCCCGGGGGTTCCCAGCAGGACTGAACACCCCTTACCCCTGTGTCTCCTCCACACTTCCCTGGTAGAGCTGACTAGCATTATTGCTAAGTAAACACCTTGCATTCAAAACCCGTCTTAGGTTCAGCGTCTAACCCTAACCCTCAACTGTCATCAGCCTCTCTGAAAGCTGGGAAGATGGAGGGTAGTGGGATGGTCATCAAAGACCTCCCTACAACCGAGACTTGGCATTTTAGGCCTCGCCGTCTTAGAGTAATTGCTGTTTCATGTGACTGTTGCTCAAATCCTAATAGGTCTTATAAAAATCCCAGAGCCAGATACTGGGGTAAATGATGAAAGATTAGAGAGACAAAGGAACAAGTCACTGCCCATGTCTCATCTCGACAGCTCCATGAATCCTCTATTTGAGAGCATCTGAATTCTCAGCCAAAGGGCTTCCTGAGCCTGAAAAAACTCCAGTCAAAAAGGCTTTAGTTCCTGTCTCCTCATGCCTTATATACCTTATATATCACTTTCTTCCTAGTGCTGGGATTAATGGCCTGTGTGCTTCCCAAATACTGGGATTAAAGGTGTGAGATCTCAAGTGCTGAGATTAAAGGTGTGTGACTCCCAAGTATTGGGATTAAAGGTGTATGCCACCACTGCCTGGCCTCTATGTTTAATCTAGTGGCTTGTTCTGTTCTCTGATCTTCAGACAAATTATATTAGGGTACACAATGTATCATCACATGTGACAGTTTTTTTTTGTTTTTGTTTTTTTTTTTTTGGTTTTTCGAGACAGGGTTTCTTTGTGTAGCTTTGCGCCTTTCCTGGAACTCACTTGGTAGCCCAGGCTGGCCTCGAACTCACAGAGATCCGCCTGCCTCTGCCTCCCGAGTGCTGGGATTAAAGGCGTGCGCCACCACCGCCCGGCTACATGTGACAGTTTTTAAAATGGCCATGTTTGGATCATTCTATCTTAAGCTGTGGGCTACCAAGACATGTTGATAACTCACTGACAGGTAATTCAAAGCTCTGAAGATCAATGTGGGGTCCTCACCGAAGCCCTAGCTCCTTTGATCTAAGAGTCTGGTCCCTGAAGAGGAGGTGATGGCAGCTCCTCCTTGTAGACAATGTAAATGCCCAGCACTCCTAATACTCTTCAAGCAACCCACGTGGTGAATATTCCTTAGAACAACCCATCACTCTTATCTGGGAAGTCCAGAAGTGGCCCAAAGCAGAGCTCACCAGCTGCTTCTACATTGCCTTTCCATTCATAGTCCCTACATCACCACTGAGGGGTCAGTTGCTAATTGTTTGAATCAACTGAAGCTGGACTTCACAATAAAAGCTTATACCACAGTTTTGAGTCGTTCATGTGACAGAAACCCACCGGGATTCGAACTGGGCCAAGGCCGTCTGTTGTCTCAGAGCCTGCACCCCGAATCTTTCATGCCCTAGCTCTACCCTTTAATGTAGCCCCACCCCTGACAGGCTTGCACTCATTGAAGGGACACCAGCCCACTCGGGCATGTGGCTCTGGCGGGTCTCGCCCTTCTCCCCATCCTCTCTGCATTGCTAAAAACTGTTAGATTACATCCCTAAAACTCGCCACCAAGGCCTGTTCCCTTATTTGGCCACTTCCTCTTCCTGAGGCTGACCACCAAGGTCCAGCTATGAAAAGTCCCCTCTGGCTCACCTAATTAACATGCCCAATTAAAATTAAACACCTCATCCTAACTTGGGGGTTTTCCTATGTTTCTCCTCTCTCCAGAGGCAGTCCTTTGTCCCTCTGGGGCAAATACCCCTCTCCTTCTCCCTTGCCCCTTCCCCTTCTCCCTTCTCCCTTCTCCCCTCTCTCCCTTACCACCACATCCTAGCCCATTCTAACACAGACCTCCCCTTCTTCTCCTCCTCTTAAAAATTACACCTGCAAGGTCATTTGCTGCAGTTTTCTGCCTGAGTCAGAAAGCAGCTACTTTAACTTTTCTTCCCACTTAATAAAGGATCTCACAGTGAAAACAGGTGTTTGGGTGTGCTTTGTGCCTAATCTGGGGTCTGGAAGGAAACCTCCACTGTTTGGGGGTCTCCTTCACTTATGTCCCAGCATGTACCATGTGTTTGCTTCCATAGCTTTAGCCTAATTGGATGAACTGGAAGATTCAGGGCATCAGAAAATGTTAACCTTGCCCACCTGAGTGTGTGGTACTTCTACCAGTTTCTCATTGTAGAAAGTTTAAGGGGGGTTGTTTGTTTGTTTTGAGACAGGGTTTCTCTGTGTTGTTTTGGTGCCTGTCCTGGATCTCACTCTGTAGACCAGCCTGGCGTCGAACTCACAGAGATCTGCCTGGCTCTGCCTCCCGAGTGCTGGGGTTAAAGGTGCGCACCACCACTACCTGGTGAAAGTTTAAGTTCTTAATTCTTCATTTTTTTTCTCTCTTCCAATATCCATGACTTTTTTGTTGACTGCCCTCCTAAAACTCATTCCAGTCTGGCCATTTGACCCACTTCCAGTTGCTAATGTCTTTGTCTTGTCCTGGCCATTCCAAAGAGCTTCAGCTGTTGGTGGAAGACAGAACTCGAATCTGGTTGGGTTTATTTTTAATAAAAATTATGTGCTTTAAATAGTTGTTCACTTTGCACTAAAAGAATCTAACACAATGGACACACATGAACTCGACAGGCCACGGAGGTTACAACTTCAGGAAGCTGGGAGATAAAAAGTGAGAGGCTGGTTTGGGGTGCATGACCTGCAATTCCCAAAGAGTCAATAAAAATTATGTTTTCTTTTAAAAAAGCAAGAGATTGGAACTATTGAGACTCAAAGGCCATGGAGGAAGATGCTTGAAGATTTGAAGTTCAGGTCCCCACAGAAGGTGGACTGGTATCTCCTAGCTAGATGAGGTAAGATCCCAAAGTGCTCTGACAGCTGCAGATCGTTCTCACAGGAGGAGGAGGAGATGGCGCTGCTGCCAGGAACCGGAAGCAAAGCTGAGGAGATGCCGCCAAGAACAGGAAGTGCTCAAAACCAGTAACTACTTGGAAACCCTGGCTTCCATGGTGTTCACGTGAACAGCGAGCCAACTCCAAGTCCTAAGCTCCTTCTCATGCCAACCTGTCGGCTTCTCTGAATGCCCAACACTGCCAGAACATGGAAAAGAACTCTACCACCTTCAGACCAATTGATAAGGGGTTTTTTGCTGGTTGGTTTTGTTTTTGTTTTTGAGATGGCCTTGCTCTATTATCCAGTTGGCCTCAAATTCCTGAGTTCAAGACGCCTCCTGTTTTTTCAGTACCTAGGACAGACAACAGGCACACACCCTTATACCCAGCTCAAATCAGTTACTGCTGTCCCTGTTTTTTCCATTGAGTATGGTGAGACCCAAAAATGCTGGTGACGCTCTAAGACAAGAGAGCAATTCGTTTGAACAGGTGCAGAGACGCTGTACCTTGCTTCCTAGTCTACCAGGAGATGCTGATGCTGCCGCCAGTTTCTCGGTAGCTAGGAAAATGGAGTAAGCTGAACTTTGTGTGCCTGACTCCTGAGCCAAATGCCTCATCTGCATATCTGTCTGGCAGGCTAGACTTCATGAGGGAATAGCTCACCCCACATCAGACGCTGTTCCCATGAACCAGGGACTGGAGGTGTTCGCAGGCCCTAGTTCATCTGGGAGATGTATAACTGTGCAGCAATCCCTAGGCTGCCATTAGTGCTTTATCTGAAAAGGCCAAACACCTCCTGCCCTGTAAATTATATCTCATTTCTTTAAAAAATGTGTGTGGATGGAGAAGGGGCAGAGGGATGTAAGGGAGGGGAGTGGGGAAGGGGAGCAGCCAGGAAGGGTAAATAGATAAAATAAATGGGCTTGGTGCATGCCTTTTGACCATTTTCCTTTACTCTATTGATTTGGATTTTTCCCTCTACCCTGGGAGCAATCAATTTTTCAGTGGATAGGCAGATATAATAATTTCAAGCAAACTCTTCAAATGGGTTGTCATTAATTTGCCTTTTGGCGGTCCTTGTTCACTGGGAGTAAGACGTGTTTAGCTTTCTCCCAACACTATTGGAGGGACACTCTGGGGATTTGCTGGGGCTGATTGGCGCAGGCGAGGGAATGCAGACCTGGGAGGGGCGGGGAGAGTTGCTGCCCGACTAATGAAGGCGCAGTGTTTGCTCATCTTTACGGAGTCACTTATTACTGCTAATTGGGAGGGATAGTTCAAATAAGCACAGAGGAGCAGTTGTCACATGAGCGTGACATGGTTTTAAAGAGGCCTCCCCGACTCCCTGAACTCCCGAGGAAGGCTGGCTGAGCGCCTGGGCTTCGAAGCCACTACAGAGCGGAGGCTTTGTCAGGGCGCCCCATAGAAGCCAGCGGTCTTAAGAAACCTGGGTTTGGCAAGGCATCGCAGGGAATCTCAGACAGACACGCAGCTGCCTGGAGCACTTAGAAAGTCAACAGCTGACGGAAGGGGAGGACGCGGAGCTTGGCTGTAAATGGACTTGAAGATGTGATTGGAATTAATTTGAAGAACATAGTTAGAGGCTGTTTTCTTTAAAGGGCCTAATTGGTTTGAAGAACATTCATTTGTATGAGTGCTAAAATATTAATAACCCGACATACATCTTCTAGGGTTCTGCCACTTTATCTTTTTGCTTATTTCCTCTCTGAGAAGACATTAATTTCCTCTGAGTTCTATTAAATAGATATGAGTGACTGCACCATGCTGGTCTCAAAGTATGGCCAGTATTTCCAAATTATTCAATCACGTGTATGACAACTAATTAGTTGTTAGTTTCACTGTCCAAAGTCACCTGGATTTTCCTGTTGTCCACAAGGAAAGAATCACAATGGCCCCCAATTCTTCATTTTTTCAAAGGAGTAAAGTGTTTACAATAGACTAGGAACTACTTTAGACATAAGGAACACAATTATGAGCAAAGTGAAGTACTTGTCATGAGTGTCTGTTCTCATGGAAAGAGGGCATTAAAACTGAGCAGGTGATGACCGAGGTCATCAAATGTAAGGACAGTAAAGCAGGGCCTTGTGGATCTATGCCAGCATTTCTCTTGGCTTTGTAGACTTCTGTGCTTATTCTTATGGAAAACAAGATAATTCCATGCTGAGCACAGGCAAATGGTGGATGGAGCTCATAGTGTTGAGGTAATCGTGGTTAAGGCTTAGCCTCTTAGGTTTAGATACATAAAATATCTGACATGATATATAGTCCTATCCTAGGGGTAGGTATGAAAGGTTCTGGTGATATGTCATTGTCAAGAGAGAAAACGTATCATAAGTTAAGTGTTTGGTGCCAAACCATGGTACCTTCCGTATGGCACCATTCTATGACGTGGATTTCCTTAACTGTCACTGAACACCCATGATATATTCTATTTAAAAGTGAAACCAAGGTTCTAGTCTAAAATCTTCATGGACTTCAAGGCTATAATAAACAGTGGGCTAAGAGTTCACTGGTGATTGAGATGAGGAGCTGGGAGGGGCTGAGGCGGGAGGGAGTAGAGTTTGGTTTTAACATTGAACTTTCTTGGTTCACAGTAACTTACACTTTATGCATAGGAACATATATTCCCACCATCGTATACACACATATGCTAATATGCAATTATAGATGGTGGTAACTTGAAAGGAAAAAGAAAAAGTCTTCACTCTTTCTGAACAGCAGAAGCTGCATTATCTATTTGTGACACTCAGGGCTGATATAAATTAAGGTTTGAAGTTTGGATATATTTTCAAGAAGGTGACATACCTTCCCCGGTGAAGACAGTAGACCTGAAAAAAAGCAATCTTGCTTTATGAAATGTATATAAAGTCATTCCTATAAACCTTTGCTTTGTTCTAAAATTTAAGTAGGAACATTGAACTGTGAAATCCGACTAGTGAGTGGGAAATCAAATGCTTTCCTGGAAGAATGTAAACCATGGTGCTCAGTGAGAAATTAGGTTTAGGTTTCTCAGCTTGGAAAATAGGAAATTATTTGCTGAGCGGTACATCCCGCATGAGATTTCCCGTGACATATTAAGAATGAATTTGTTGTTCATTGTACCTTCCAAGAGACTTCACCATAGGGCAAACAATGCCCCCTTTACTTCTGCATGAATGTGTTCAGTTCTTTTCTTCACATCTGTAACTCATTTATTTTGCCCTGAGACATCTGCAGGGGCCATCAACCTGTGATAGAGGCAGAGGAACTGGCAAGCATGCATGGCCTCCTCTCAGACTGTCATCCCTCTTGGTCAGGACTGGTTTTGTCGGCATCAAGAGGAGAACCTGCCTTCATACTGGATGATGAGGGCAGGTTGGTCAATTAACAAGCCAATCGGATAGCCTTTTAAAACTTCTGGGAAAATCAATTTGTGTTTCTAAAATGAATCCCACAAGAAAATATTTGATTCAGCTCTTTGTGGGATTTCATTCTCTCTCCCCCACCCCAAACCCTTCGAGACAGTATTTCTCTGTGTCACAACTCTGGTTGTCCTGGAACTCACTTTGTAGGCCAGGCTGGCCTCGAACTCACAGAGAACACCACTTGCCTCTGCCTCCCCAGTGCTGGGATAAAGGCATGCACAACCACCATGCCCCACAGAATTTCATTCTTAAAAGGCCTAAGCAGGATATGTCCTCTTGTAGGCAGAGGGGGGTGTGTGTTTGCACACGCATAGATGTATAACATGGAAATTTTATTGTTCTGAAATAAGTCTGATGGTTCTTTGTATTGGTCAGAAAGAGCCCTTGAGAATTTGCTACCTGCAAACACTGGAAGTGCATACCAACAGCATCCGGGTAGTTGCAAATTCAAACTTCTACTTTTGATAAGAACGAGGTGAATGAAGGCAGTCTGCACATCTATGTCACAGGTGAATCACAGGGCTGGACCATATGAAGGGCAATGGTGGGATGCAGGATGTAAGACCCCGTAACAGCCTCTCTTTCTTTGGCTTGAAATGCCATTGTGAGAATTTTCTGGATTTGGTCACCACTGCATTTTCATGGCAGCTTTTTTGAACATGTAAAGGCCTTCTGGAAGGGGAAATCCCGAAAGTTGCTAAAGTGTGGACATCTCCAGGAATTCTGGTGGGAGAAGGAGAGCATGAAAAAAGCCATTTTCTCTCAGAACTTAGGAAGAGCTGGCCAAAGGCTGACTTGGCCTGTGATGTGATTTAACAAGGGCCCGCCCCTCTGAAAACTTAAGAATGGCTCTAAGTGGCCGAGAAAAGGGTTGTGTCACAGGGGTGGTTCCCAATGAAGCTGAATCTTTGCAGAGTTTTGGAGAGTACATGCAGAGGAGGGGGAGGGAGAACAGGGTGAAACTGAGGTATAAGTGGTGACAGGTATAAGTGGTGACAACTAGAGAAATAATTATGATGGCGTCAAAGGAAGTCATAGAGGAGAATGTTACACTCCGGGGAATCAAGAGATGAGACGGTGAGTTTGGTCCACCTGACCGCTAGTGTGGCATTGGCTTATAGCCAATCTGACACAGTAATGGTGTGTGGTATCAAGATGAAGTCTTTTACTTGATAGCCAGGAGACTTTTCTAGCCCCAGGAGAGGAATCACATACTTCTAAGCCAGAAACCAGATGTATTAATATTGACCTATTAGGAATAGGAAGGCAGGAAGAGGGGCGTCCATGATCATGGTATGTGACACAAAGATTCAAGAACAAAAATTGTGCCGTTTTCCTGCTCCAAGAGAGTACCCAGGGAGGGAAGGGCGGCGCAGAGTGAGGCTGAGAAATGGAGAGGGAAAAGCAGGGCAGACTGGCTTTCCAGAAGACATACTGGGGAGTTCCAAAGAGTGTTCATTCACTCACTCAACAGGTACTGACCAAACGTGCAGGATAGGCCAGCTACTGTTCTGTATGTGTGGGAAGCATCATGAGCCACACACAGAGCTGTCCCCACTGTTCCTGTATTCCTCAGGAGGGAAGAACAGCAAACATCAGCAGAAAGAAAGCCCAAATCTCTGAGGGGTAGTACTCGCCAAAGTAAAGAAGCATGGAGAGTACAAGGAACTGGGGTGAATTATAATCTAGCATGTTGATAAATCACAGCCAGGACAACCTCAAGGTTGTCTTTACCCCTCAATGATTCCTCTGGATAACCCAGGACAAACCCAACGTGTAGGAAGAGTAAGGGACTCACTGAGAAGATGAAAACCATGTAGATAGCCTCTATAAAGACCCAAGCAGGAAGGGACAAAAACACAGTATGAGCCTGCCACTGAGACAGCCACGGTATACAGAGGTGGGATCCCAGCATCTGCTTTGTGCTACACTGTTATTTTTATTTTTATTTTTCAGGTATGTGCTATTTCAACATTGGGTAATTATAGTATGTATCAGTTACACTGTGTATTTATCTTTTTTCTTGGTAGAAGTTCTGTTAACTGTTCTATGTATGGGGTCACTAGTTCACTACAATAAAGTTGACTTTTCATAAGCCACTAAATGGACAATACATTGTGAGGTCTCATTTTCTCAATTTTCTGAGATTGCCTTGATTTACAAAGTACTGTTCTTATGCTGGGATTGGTGGTACATGCATTGGGGAGGCAGAGGCGGGTGCAGGAGGATCTCTGTGAGTTTGAGGTCAGATTGGGCTACACAGTAAGCTCCAGGCCAGCTAGGACTATGTAGTGAGGCCCTGTCTCAAAAAAGAAAGGAGAGAGGGCAAGAGGGAGGGAGGGAGGGAGGGAGGGAGGGAGGGAGGGAGGGAGGGAGGGAGGGAGAGAGGGAGGGAGGACAGGGGAGAGGGAGGGAGGCAGCAAGTATAGCTTCCCATTTGTTCTCCATAGCAGATGAAAATGCCCCCAGTTCTTGCTTGTAAAACAAATTGTATTTGGTTACAGGAATGTCTTGATCTGTTTTGTGACTCTCAGAACATTTATATTTAGTGAAAAAGAGAAGTATAACTGCTTTGTTATTTTTCTATTTCCTGGAAGAAAAGGGAAGAAAGCTACTCTAAGGAACATTACCACACACTAGAAATTCAATGTCCCTTGGCCTGTCACTCACACAAAGAATTAGTCCAGAAATTGGTGAATGGCCAGTTGTGACCAGATGTACTAAGTTTTGGCTTGGAACATATGCCCATATACCACGTGTGATGTAAGTATGTGTCCAACTTTTAGTTTTTCCCTTTTATGAAACCTCAAGAATATTTGAGCCTCTCTATTTCTTGCTTTGGAAATAACCCCAAAGACTAACAAACATCTCCAGGGGGCTGAGACTGGGTCCCTAGAGTCATACAACATCTCAAGTTCCCACCAGCTTTTTTTGTTTGCTATTAGAATCTTCCTTTTGTGTGATTATAAGGCTTTGCTCGGTAACATTTGTGATGGTATCTTCTATATCTATCCAGCCAGTTTAATGGTCAAGAGTATAGGCGAAGACACTCTGGAGCTCAGAGCTGTATTTCTAAATGGGTTTCCACTCCAGTTTTGACTTCTGTTTTTATAGCCATTTCCCTGATGGCGTGCTTAGACAAACACAGAATAATCTTGATTTAATGGTGCCATAATGCTACATGGACAGTCTGAGCCTAGCTCATGGGGAGTGCATTGTGCCTAAGTTCATATCAGTTGAGCCCTCTCCTGTTGCAAGTATCACCATCTCCACTCACGATTACCCACCATAGTAACAACCCATGCTATCCCAGCATTCAGTGTTGTCCACAGGCTCTTTCAAAGTTCCGGATGAATGTTCACTTTCTTCCCACATTGTGGCACCAAATGCCTCGGCTGAGTTTTTCTTTATACTCAGCACCAACAGGGCTGGGTATGCTATAAAACTTGCTTACCTGCCAAGGGAAAGGAAGGCAGAGTGGCTGAAGGGGGGAAGCAAAACCATTAACCCAGGTAGATTTGACAGTAGACTCTCGCCAGGGAGGCAGAAGGTGGCCAACAGGAGCCTCAAATCTGGTCCAAGTTCCTTGGAACTGGTCATCTGCCATCTAGAGTCTAAATGGTAGTACACTATTACTTCCTTGCTTCTCAGCACTTCCCTCCTCGGATACCAGTTTGAGAAAGCATCCTCTGTGGGACAAATGTGTTAGTGATTTTTGCATCACTGCAACAAAAGACCTGACAGAACCAACCGGAAGTCAGAAAGTTTCAGTCCATCCTGGTGAGGAAAGCATGGAGGAGCAGCTCAGGTCATGGTGGAGGCAGATGTGGCAGTGTCTGTTCACATCACAGCAGACCGGGAAGCACCAAGTGTCACAGCAATCAGGAGCATGCTATAATCCTCAAAGGTCTTCCCTCAGTGACTTCCTTCTTCCAGCTAGCCCCATCTCCTAAAGGCCCAACAACGGTAATACCATTCGCTGGGGACCAAGCATTCAAACAATGTATCTGTGGGGATGCTTCCATTTTAAACCGTAACAGGATGCTATTGTCAGGATTAAATGAGAAAATATGGTGAACCACTCACATGTAGCCCAGCATGTAGCCAAATTTAATAAACAGTGTTAGCAATGGCGATATTTAATGGATGGGAGATTTAGTTTTAAGTGTGTGTGTGTGTGTGTGTGTGTGTGTGTGTGTGTGTGTGTGTGTGTGTGTACATACCTGTGCCTAAGAAATCCAAAAGAGGACATCAGATCCCCTAGATCTGGAGTTATAGGCATTTGTTAGCTGACCAACAAGGGTCCTGGAAACTGAACTCAGGTCCTCCAGAAGAGCAGCAAGTGCTCTTAACCTCTGACCCATCTCCCACCTCCCCATCTTGATTATTTTTAATGTTATTATTCAGTTTGATGCAATGAGAGATTTATTCTCTGCCCAAAATGTCTGTGAGTACATTCTAAAGCTGCAATTGTTAGGAAAATTCTGGGCTGAGCATGAAAGTGTGAACTCTCACACAGACATCTCGACATGCATCGTCCTCTCCTTATGGGGTGTTAATCCCCCAGGGCCTTCATATCCCAACTAAAACTGAGGATGGTGCTATCTCCCTTCCCTCCCCCATAAACTCCACTGTATGATCTTTTCTGTTCTCAGCTGGTCAAAGCAAAGCCACACGGCTCAGAACGACTTTCTCTGATGAAATGTGTGCAAGGCTGTATGACAACATGCTGGGAGAGCTCTGCCAGACCACGCTTTCCTTGCTCAGGCTAAGCGGATGACACAGAGAAAAGGCTATAGACATTGCTTATCCTGGAAGCAGCTATTTCCAGGCCTTCCAATTCAATTTCAACAAAAACATATTAGGTGTATACTGTTATTAAGTGTATAATGTATGCCCAGCACTGTGGGGTCAGTTTTGTCCAATAGAATTTTTTGTGGCAATGTGAATGTTCTATATCCACCATGTCCAATATGGCAGCCATCAGGTCATGTGGCTCCTGAGCATTTGAAATGTGGTTACTGTGCCTGAAACACTGAATTTTCATTTGTTTGATATTAATTGATTTTAAATTAAATTTTAATAGCAACGTGACTTGTGGCTACCATTTTGGGGCAGTGAAAAGTTAACAAAAAGGTTTGACAATGCACAGAATAACTAAAGAAACATGCCTTCTTTTTTTAATTAAAAAAGTATTAATGTGTGTGTTCATGTGTGTGTATGTGTATGAATGTGTGTGGGCGTACACACTTGTGTGTGAGTGTACATGCCATGGCATGCATGGAGAGGTCAGAAGGCAACTTTGTGGATTCTGTCCTCTCCTTCCACCCTTACCTGGTTTCTAGGGACTGATCACCAGGCTTATCAGGCAAGCATGAATCCCCATTGAACCATCTCACTGGCTCAAGATTCTTGCTTTCTTGAAGCTTGTATTCTACTATTTTTAAAGGGACAGGAAGAGACAAAAAGTAAAATGGATGGTCAGATAGGGAGGGGCACACAGAAAAAAAAAAAAAGCCAGAATGGGGTTGAAAGAGGTCAGGATTCTAAATGGAGTGCTATGCTTAGTGGTCTGCATGCCCAGTCAGGTCCTGGGGAGGCAGACCTCTGAGACTTGTTTTTAGTCCGGCCTGCAGCAAACTGTAGGATCCTGCCCGCACTGCGTTTGAGTCATCTATGAATGAGGTGTCTGATTTGGATGATTGCTTTTATCCTTCTCAGCTCTGTACTCCAAATGCACCACTTCTCACTTGCACCAATAATGAGGAATAATGTGTGTCTTAATGGAGCTTCTCCATTAAAAGGTTTTGGAAATAATATATAAAATTAATGGTTTACAAGGATAGTTTTAGACACTTGAAAACACAGCTAACCTGAAGACCTTCGATGCACCGTGAATACATTCACTCCCTGACTAAAAATGAATCCCAAAATTGGTTTTGATTTTTATTTAAAATTCAAATGTCTGATGTCCTTAAATTGAACAAATGATATTTTAAAATATCTCTATCAGCCTCTAGCATCTGCAGATTGCGATTTGCATTTTGAAATTGGCTGCTTGAAATGAAGGAGACCGAGCACTGGCATTCTTCTTTCCCTTCCTCCTGTTAGCTAATGAAATGCGAGAGGTCAACCCTTTGTCCTTAAATTAGTTCCCATAAAAATCTTTTTGTACTTTGCAGCTTGTTATGATGGCTTGCGACTGAAGGAAGCGTTGCCATTAATTACGTCTTTGTTGAATATGGATATCTATTCAGAGTTAGTTGAACAGTTTCAAACAAAATTAGCATCCAGCTTTGGGCTGGTTATCAAGACTATTTTTCTCTTTTCTCCCCCTTTTCGTTTTTTCTTTAATTTTTTTTTTTAATAGCTGTGAGAATGCTGTTCGGCAAGTGCGTATTATCTAATATATTCAGCTTTCGGTTGCTACTTTTTCCAGATGAAGATGAGCTTAATTGAGGTTGTCCTTTTAAGTTTGTAGAGCCCTTCAGCATCTCACACAAAGGCATGTAGAGGCTTTTCATTTGTCTTGAGTATGTTTCAGATGTACAAATATTATTTACTTTAAGCTCCAAATCAAAAGGTGTGCTGTAACTGTGTTAAATAAAACATTACTCAAGACTGAAATATATATATATATATATATATATATATATATATATATATATATATATAAAAATTGAAAGCAAGCCGTTCTCCCTCATTATCAAAATTATTTATGTGGCAGGAACCCAGTGAGTGAATTTTAGGGCTTATACTGGGGGAACCGTTTGACAACACAGTCCAAGCACTTAATGAAGAAATTGATCCCCAGTCCCCTGAAGACAAATATTACAAATCTACCATGCAGCTAAGCTATGAAGTTAGCTCCCTGTTTCACTAGCCTGGTGCATGAATACGATGAGTCTAAAACTTAACCCTGAAGAAGTGAAGTGTTCGTCGGTGGGACATACTCAAGTGTACACATCTATGGGGGAATTTGGGGGGGGAAGATAAAGATATTCAGCTACAGCCACAGTCTACTCATACCCGTTTGTAGGATGAGGGTCACAAAGGCAGATGAAGGGATTCTATTCTATGAACGTCTAAATCAAAATATTAGAAATTATTCTTCATCCTGGGCAATGTGGGAAAAAATTGGAAAATAGGATAAAATCTCTTTTTGTTTTTAATAATACCAACAAAGATTCCACAAGTGTTGCACTAACAAAGTAGATTAGCTGGTTTAGGAATGAAATTTTCAAACAGTCCAGTGGATGAAAATCATTCCCTATTATAGAGAAAACAAAGGGTATAGGACTCATTGTTCTTCTGGCGAGGGTCTTGTATATCTTTAAAATATTTTGTGTGGATTTTCCTTCCTTTCATTTTCTTCTATCTCCTTCCCCGAGTATGGAACCAGAGTCGCTTGTTGTTAAGCATTCCCTGGGAAGAGGCGCTAACCTTGTATTGCTTTTAAGTATAATGTACATTTTTCATTTTAAATGGGGGCTCATAATGACATTGTGTAGAAGGGATTCCAGGCCTCTCTGGTTATCACCATGTCTCCTTGAGCTGCGCTTCGGGGGGAAAAAAATGCGAAGAAGGTAGCTCTCTGGAATGAATAAATTCTGTAGCCTGCCTGTAATTATTTATTAAAATAGATTAAAGAAATAGACTAAAAAGGAACCTGCCACCCGTGTTAGAGAGAACATAATAAGAGGACATAGAAAGGGAAAATTAACACCAGGGAGGAAAGAATGTAAGATATGTGTGTTCTATAATACAGCCATCTCTGCATTGTTGGCTCGCGGGCAGACACACTCCTGGGTTTTTCATTTGGCAGGGTGGGCTGTGCTAATGAAAACGTGAGTTACTAATACAAATGTGTATGTCTCTAATTAACATTCGAATTGAGTGGTAAACATAACCAGGAGAGAATTCGAGAGAGAAATTGGCTAAAAGAAGCCAGTGTATCAGGGGGGAGGGGAAGGAGGCGGGTTCGAAAGAAGAACCCGGCAGCCGTTCTTCAGATGGGTTTAATTTTGTCACTTGAGTCAAAATTGGAAACCCGTCTTCTAGTACAATTGCTTCCGTGTTTAGTGGGTGTTGCAGACTCTTTATTACAGGGGAATTTTGTAAACTTGGCACCTCATCATCAAGCCATCTTGGGGGTCAACTTCCCACTTGCGCTTTTAGCTGGAAAGCAAGTACTTTTTATAGCGTCTCTGATCCATAAGATTCACCGGAGGTTCTGAGACGAGCTTTCAAACTTAATCCCTCACCAAAGCACTCATTTGTCTATTCATCTTTAAACTGCTACTTTCTGTTAACTTCCATCAGATGCCATAGAGTTCTTTAACATAGCCTCAAGGTCTGTGTTGATTCTGTGCTTTTTCCTATTACTGTGGTGTCTGTTTGTGATGCTTTTTGGGGGTGAGTACAGTAAGAAATGGGAGAGAAGCTTCTCTTTTATTGTAGATGCTGATATTATTTGTGCATTCCTTTTAAAAATATCAAATGCATCATTGGAAATGTTATTTGTGGGTAGTTACACTAAAATATTTTAAACCGTATTTAAATCATATTTAGCTAAAGAAAAAGTGCCACCTATTTTTTTTTAAAGAAATGCTAGCATCTATTTTTACTGTTTTATTTCAACTTTCCCATGATATTTGGATGGAATAATATGTTATGATGTTTATGTAATGAAAAACAGAATACAATGGCACATATTAAGAGGAAAAATGTTTCTTTTAGGAAAATGAACATTTTTGTCTTTTTCTTACATTTAAAAAAATTATTTTAATCAAAATAACAACATGCCTCATTGGAAAAGCTGGTATGTTTAAAAACAACTGGCATTTGATTTCCTTTTTTATTCACAGGGCTGATCTAACCTACATGCTTTGGAGTCAAAAAAAAAAAAGCCTCCACATTCTTTTAGCCACAGGAATACTTGAGAATTTCAGCAAAGCTCAAGTATGATCCTGTGTTTAATCAATTTAAGGATGACTCTCTTTCTTTGTAAGATTTAATGCTTAGCCCCCAAAATTGTATCAAAAGAAAATTTACATTTCCGGTGCAATTGTTAATTTGTTAGGGGGGAACGCATACAAATGTATCTAGAGAAATGCTTTGCATCTGCACCATAATCAGCTGCAGGCCCGGCGGCGGGCTTCTGAGCTCTGCTCAGTACACCGAGAGCCCGCGGCTTGCCAGTTTTGAGGCTCAGAAAAGCAGAGAACTCATGAAAATGCACAGCCTGAATTGTCATCGCAGTGGGTTGCCTTGCCACAAAGTTATTGCCAGGGGGACAGTGTTCATTAGCTTCACCAATATTGTACTTCTGTTTATCTATTACCATCTTAACAGAGTAAATCATTCCAGTTTTTCCCAGATCCAGTCCCTTCCCTCCCTCCAAAACCCAACATTTGTTATCCATTAATGGGGAAATGCTCCAGGACAAGGGTAATAGCTTAAATTGAATTTTCCTAATGATTTAGTGAATCCTAGCACACATTTTTACTTTGTTGTTTAGACTCAAGAAGGCATAAAATCTTCACCATCTATTTATCACATAGTTATTTTAATGTAAACATGTGTCCATTTAGATGAAGTGTTTTCATTATTAAGCTAATTCCAACGTGTCTCAGATAGACCATGAGAAGGGGGCAGAGCTCTGCCTGACAGTACTGAAACCTGCCTTGGCTCAGCCTGCTGTCAGATACGTCTTCATTAGGTTTTGTCATTCACCGGTGGCAAATGCTGTATAAATGGAATGACGATCAGGCCTGCCTTGATAACTTGTCTTATCTCATTAGTTTTCACATCAAAGTTAATCAGCAATGTGAATTGTAATTGCTAGAGGAGACAATGCGTAGATCGCTGGTCGCCCCCCCTCCCCATGGCATCTTGAAACATCAGCAGGCTGGTTGGAGCAGATAGGCTCGGAAGGAAAATGATGTGGAAGGCATAATAAGCAAGCTGCTCAGAATTAATGAGCTAACCCAATAAGAAAAGAATGGCCAATCAATGTGAGTTGGGCAAATATAATTTAGAAATAATTGCTTGATTGGTTGCCTATAGTAGACTGATTTGACCACACACAAGGATTAAGAATTAAGATGTCAAGGCAAAAAATAATTTGGCAACCGAGGGCATGTAATTTTTTTGCCTCCTTTTTATGATTGAAAGAGATGTGTGTTTGATATGCTATTCGCTAGAATGAAAACATTAGACACCCTCTTGTTCTCTTTCTGTTCCCTGCACAATGCAGGCCCATTCAGAACACAATTGTGATACTCCTGAACAGGACATGAAGAAGGTGTGGAGAGAGAGAGAGAGAGAGAGAGAGAGAGAGAGAGAGAGAGAGAGAGAGAGAGAGAGAGATATTCCATTTAACAAGGTTTCACTCAGGATGAATGGGTTGGTACACAAAGCATTTGCGTCTATTTTGAGCTACAACTTCACCAGGATGGCAAAGCGTTAGATGCAGAGATCTGCAAAATGTATCAATTGTCTGTCATAGGTAGGCCCGAAGAGTTCTGCTCACAGCCTACATGTTCCTAATGCAATTTTTCCCGACAGCTATTCACCAATTAGCAAAGGGCCCTTGCTGTATTCTTCTGTCTAAACTCTGGGAAGGTTCAGCCAGAAGGTAAATTTGCTTTGATCTACATTACACCTAATTGAGTCACAAGCAATGTCTCTATCCCAACATCAAGAAATGTGAAAATGTTAGATTATTTCACTGGGGATTAAACCTAATTTTCGCGTGTTCTGCATTAACCTATTAGGCTGGCTAATCTGCATTGCTAATGTGGCTGAGGCAGCTGTCACAGCTAAAGAAAAACATGATCATGCAATCCTTGAATGAATGATTCCCAGCCTGATTAGTCTTAGTGAAGTTAGCTGAGCCCTGGTGATAAGGAAGGAAAATTCCCAGGTTGCCAATAGCTTTGAAAATTATCAGACTGTAGGCAA
The DNA here is from genome assembly GCF_049852395.1 of Peromyscus maniculatus bairdii. Classification (NCBI taxonomy): domain Eukaryota; kingdom Metazoa; phylum Chordata; class Mammalia; order Rodentia; family Cricetidae; genus Peromyscus; species Peromyscus maniculatus. The sequence continues at coordinate 124,928,916 of NC_134855.1, forward strand.
AAATACACCTCATGATTCACAGGCTTCGGTCCAAATGCCGAGTTGAGTGACATTATTTAAGACTGACTAAGGCTAACTCGAATTGTCACTCGCATAAATGTTTGTGTTTATTTTTAAGAGACTGATGTAATGGACGCAGATTTAAATGCTAATAGAAGCCAGCCAGACACATAAAACCCCAGGCGTTGTTACACTGTTGGTCTTTTATTAACACAGATTAAATTGTAATATTTTCTAGATAAATTGGCAGAATCAGAAAGATGCATTGCCCCCCAGGACGCTGGAGAAGAATGACTTCCCAAGCCTTCAGGGCTCCTCATACATGTAGGGATTTGTTTACATGCCTACCATTCTCTTTCGTTATCTTTTTTTTTTTTTAAATGGAAATTAGGGGAAAATATATTCTGAAGCACATGCATTGTTTTCTGCAGCTCTCTGGCCAAAACAACCTTCTCAGCTTGTCTGCTTAATTTCAAGGATTCCACAGAGCTTGCCCCAGCCCTACATTTTGTTTGCTAAGAGACAGGGTTTGCTTGCACCTCCCCATTTGATTTCAGCAGCAAAGAAGCCACCATGATGGGTCCCCTTCAGATGTAGAGAATGTTCAGGAGACTTTGGGTGGCTGCAAATAGAGCTGGGAGTCCATTTAATCCGATTAGCGCTTCTGCACAATGGAGCTGCCCAGCCCATTGTGGACAGAGGCCTTTATTTATTTGTTTCTATTAGCCCAAGAATCGGTTATCAGAAAAGTGGAATTTTGCCCCATCAGATTGCCCAAATAACCATCAGAAAACAAACGAGGAAATAGTCTAATGTGTCAATATTTATCTTCTGGCCCTAATTGTCCACAGAGAGGACTTGTTGAGGGTGCAAAGTTGGCAGGTCTTGGTTTATCTGTGGACTCTTGATTGTTTTTCCCATTGTGTGTGCCCCAGAGCAGCTACTGGCTGGCCGATAACATCCAGAGGCCAAGAGCACTGACTAGCAAATAAAGGCATGTTAAGAGTCTAAGAAGAAAGGGTGGGAGAGGCCAGGAGACCTCCTGAAGAATAAGGAAGAAGGCAGCCCCCAGCCACTAACAAGAAGGCAGTTGGGCCTGGGTTTCAGATGCTGGGGAAAAGGAGACCACGCCCTCGGCTTCCTCATTCCTTTCCAGGGAAACTCAGAAAGTCGTGAGCTTCTGTGGGTAGAAACCTCCTCCTTGTTTTTGTTGCCTCTTGTTAATTACAGGTTTTAATATCTAAACATACCCTGGCACTGCCTCCATGTCAGTGGTAACTAGTGGTTATATAAAGCATTTTTTTTTTTTTTTTTTTTTACAAGGTCTCCCAGGTAGCTCTGGCTTCCTGGAACTGACTATGTAGTCCACTCTGGCCTGGAACTCACAGAGATCCACTGGCCTCTACCTCTCAGATGCTGGGATGAAAGGTGCGCCTTTCCCTGACACTGTTGGAACATTTCTTATCTATGAGATACTGTTCTGAATATCTGGCGGTGGATTTTTTTCCACCCCCTCATGGCCCCTATTCTTAGGCCCATTTACAAGGAGTCATCCAGGCCCAGAGAGTAACTTACCACAACTCACCAGAGGCTGTGGACTTAGGCCTCGAACCTCTGGCAGTCTAACAGGCTCCTAAGTACCGTCTGCTGAACCGAGTCCCAGGCCAGACTTAGAGAGCCAATGGCTTCTCAAATGCTGGGTCTTGCGTACCTCACTTGCTCTCAGGGCCCCTGAGAGTCTGTTCCCTAGAACCTTCTTCCCTTTTCCGTCACTGTCTCTCCTCCTCAAGTTCACTGTAATGGCAGAAATGGTGTGTAAGCATGTAGCTCACGGCTCCATGGACCAAGTGTTTTCAATAACACTAGGAGGCTCCGTCTTCACAGTATCTTTTCACTGAAGACGGGGCAGAAATTTCGATTATCCAAGCCTCCTTTAGGCCTCTCAGACCACAGTGACACTTGAGTCAGTGATGATCACTTCTGAGCAGTCACGCCTCAGCAACTTATCTGAACTGGGAACAATGGCTGCGGACAGAGCCCCTTGCCCCTGCTCAGCTGAAAGGCTGCCTCCCCTCTGGTTCCCTGAGATGAGCCATGGCTCCTGAATCTCTCTGAGGAGACAGCAATTGTATCTAATCACTCAACATAGCACCTGCTGGATTGGCTGCCCGGAATCATCATTTCTGCCCGGAATTCTTCCTAACTCCAGCCTGTTGCACAAGTTAGCGGGTTCTTCGCTTTTCCAGCAGGATCAGATAGCATTTCAGAGAGCCTTTGTACGGCTTCATATCACAGGATCACTGTACCTGTGTGGGGATGTTAACAAACCTATGTTATGAAACCCTGATACTATCTTTCAGTAAATTAAATCTGTCTTCCCTATGAATAGTGGAGTTAAGAAAGCAGAGACAAATTCCTTTTTAAAAGGTATTTCTTTGAATTCTGTAATACTCACGTATCGATGATTTTCTAGTAATTCTACTGGGCTCATTCCTCCACTAATAATGTAATATCATGATGCCAAACATACTTTTGAATTACGAGAATAGCTTCTTAGAGGGTCGTTAACCTTAGCATTGATCACAGTTCCAGTTCCCCACCGACAGGATGCTCGGTAATGTCTGACACAGTGCAAATGTCCCCTTGCTGCTGTAGTGACTTACAACAGTGACGATTTGTTTTCTGACAGTTCTGCAGGACAGAGGTTGTAAGTGGGTCTGAAGGGACTGATTTCTTCTAGGAGCTTCAGTTTGTCCCTTGACTCTTCTGGATGTTGGAGATCATAGGCATGCCCTGGATTATGGCTGCCCTTCCTTTGGCCTCAGCCCTGGTCCTTACATCATCTTCTTCTTAGCTTCTCATATCATCTCCTTCAGGCCCATCGGGGCCCTCAATTATAATCTCTCCATCTTATCCGGGCGGTGGTGGCGCACACCTTTAATCCCAGCACTCGGGAGGCAGAGCCAGGCGGATCTCTGTGAGGTCGAGGCCAACCTGGGCTACCAAGTGAGTTCCAGGAAAGGCACAAAGATACACAGAGAAACCCTGTCTTTAAAAACAAAAATAAATAAATAGATAGATAAATAAATAAATAAATAAATAAATAAATAAATAACCTCCCCATCTTAAGACACTGAACTTGATCACATCTAAATAACCTTTTGGGGGCATAGCAGACAATGTTAGGGTAGAGAAAACCCTACTGGTCAGGAGACTAGAATCTCTGACCTTAGTGGAAACCTATCATTCCAGTCGGGCCAGGTCAATCATATGACCAAGGGATCACCCCTAGGAAGACAGGCTCAGCTTAAGGCCGATTTACCTTAGGCAATGTATTCTAGTTAGCTTTCTATTGCCGATAAACACCATGACTAAAAGCAACCCAGGGAGAAGAGTTCATTTCATTTTACAATTTACAGTACATCATGAAGGAGGAACTCAAGGCAGGAACTGGAGGCAAGAACTGTGACAGAAACCATAGAGAATTTCTGCTCACTGGATTGCTCTCTATAGCTTCCTCAGTCTGTTTTCTTATACAACCTGCCTAGGGGTGGCACCACCCACAGTGGGCCAGAAACCCCACATCAATCAATAACTTAAAGAAATATCCCACTGCTGTGGATATCGTTCTGTATAAATAAAACACTGATTGGCCAGTGGCCAGGCAAAAAGTATAGGTGGGACAAGGAGAAAGGAGAATTCTGGGAAGTGAAAGGCTGAGTCAGAGAGACACTGCCAGCCACTGCCATGACAAGCAGCATGTGAAGATGCCGGTAAGCCACGAGCCACGTGGCAAGGTATAGATTTATAGAAATGGGTTAATTTAAGATATAAGAACAGTTAGCAAGAAGCCTGCCATGGCCATACAGTTTGTAGATAATATAAGCGTCTGTGTGTTTATTTTATGAATGGATTGTCAGACTGCCAGGGCTTGGCAGGACCAGAGAGAATTCTCCAGCTACACCCCACAAACTTGGACAGAGGAAGGGACATTCATCCATGGTCAGCACATTACTGGTTAGGATAAAGCTAAGTTGAAGAAAATATACATAGGGCATAATGAAACAATTCTGCTCATCTGTTTACTTGGATCTGCTAATTTATATTTTCCTATCCTTCAACCAAGGTTGCTTGCTTGTGAGGCAGTGTACACATTGAACCATATGGGAACCAAATCTACAGCTGCTACATCCTCAATAGGCTGCTACAATTCCAGTTACATCTAGACATCAAAGTACCAAGGTTTGTCCCAACATAATCCAAATCTTCATAGTAATTAGGATAATTGCCTTTAGCTCCACCAGCACAAAGAGCCCAAAATAACCAGGTTCATAGCTTCAGTTCAGTGAATACATTCTTCTGCCCTACTGTTAAAAAAATATACCCCTTCTGCAGGCCAGAACCTCTGAATGAACAGAGAAAACAGCTGGAAGACAGGAAATACACCACCTGAAAGTAGGTAACTAGGAGAGCAAGGAGGGTCAATCATCCTAACTAAGGTTTCCTCATTCATGAATCTGATACAGAGACAAGGCACTTTGAATTATTTTCTCAATGAATATACTGTATCCCCTACAATAGCACCTCATTCCACAGGGTGTGTGTCCCTGAGCTGGTGACAGCTGAGCCTCCAGTGAGCCCTGCTGCCATTCTCTTGGGCTGGTTATTTCTGGCTATAGCAACATGGCCAGCAAGCTGCATGTGGCAAAAATATGTTTTTCCATAGAGATATATAAACAAATAACAATAGCCAGTTGTAATGAATAATCTAATATAAACTAATTCCTATCTGCTACACCTGGGAGGGGCATGAAAGCATAATCCAAGAACAATTTTGTGCTTTTGAAGAAAATGAGGTCAAAAGACTCTTGTCTTGGTTTCTTGGAGTTTTCTCACAAGAACTCAGAAATCTTCTCATATGAGTTCCTTTTTGGATCTTGTTCCAACAGGTAATATTCATGGGAGGAGTCATTCACTGGAAAGTGCCTGTCTTGAAAGGACATTAGGATAAGATACAAAATGCCACACTTACAGAGCAGTTCATATACTCATTCCCAGACAGCTCTCAATTCCTTTAACCTACGCTGTCCTCTCAGTTCCTCTGCTCAACCAGCCAATCCATTCACCACTATCAAGGAACCCATACATATTCTTAGCTCACTTCTCTCTCAGTACAGAGTGTACAATCACTGGTTCTTTCCACTGGGAAGTCCTTCCTTTATCACTTTATCAGGAGCATCACAGAGTGGAGTTCTCATGAAGCAGCAGTTTATTTCAGTTAGTACTAACTCGTCACACTATTCTCCATATCAATAAATCAATCACTTCCTTCCTCCATGATGGGGTCCTCCCCATTCCTACTTAATTGAAGCAAATGTGTGGGTGGAGTTGAAGTGTTAGCACTCAGAAACAGTCTGTAGAGATGTCTAAATGTCTTAGTCCATTTTCTGTTGCCATAACAAAATAAGTAACTACTAAGACTAATTTATAAGAACTAGTATGATGTTTTTAGTTTGGAGTAAGGGAAATCTAAGAGCATGAAGCTGGTAAGGGCCTTGGAAGGGATCACATGGAAAGACAAAGTAAATATCTTCCCCCTCTTACTAGAAAGCCCCTAATGCCTCATAGGGGTCCCACCTACACGACCTCATCTAACTCTAATAACAAAGATTAGTCTCAGAGTATTACCATATAACTTTTGAAGTTAAGTTTTTAGCACATGAGAACAGGGGGAAATACCTGGCCCACAAAACTGGGTCTCCATGTGTCTGAGCTGATCCCTGTCTGCTAATTTATTAGCTGGGTAAGATTAAACATCATTTGGAAAGTAGGGCTGTTGAAGTCTACCTTTCAGGAACATTCCAAGCCAATGTATACAGCATAAGGGCCAGCACACAGCCAACAGCTACCTGTTTATATCAGTTTGTTAATGGGATGCCCCACTAGGGTTCATTCAACATTCTTAGCCAAAGAAATTTTGAGAGTGAGCATGCACCAGATTTATGTGGTGATTCAGAGGGAAAGAGCAACGCACAACTGAGTGTAACTTAAAATACCTTTGGAGCAACTGAACTTTATTTTTAAGAATCAGAAATCAAGACCGAAATGATATGATAATGAAAACAAGGAACTAGACGTATATGCTTGGCTTGGAAACAACAAAAAACCAGAGCCTGGCGTAAGGACCTAGGTGTTGGTGTTTGTCTGGGAGTAGATTCTAGGAAAAGAGTGAAGAGAGTGTTACAAATTATCAAAATTCAGTAAAATGGAGTCCTCTTTCAGTACTCATGGGGCATGGATCCCAGCATCTCCATTGGTTCTACAGAAATTCAGGCTCCATTGATAAAATGGTGTAACATTTGCGCAGAACCCATGCACATCCTCCAACATACTTCAACTCACCTCTAGATGATTTCAGATACCTAGTACAATACAAATCCTGCATGGATAATTTAGGGAATTGTGTTGTGAAAAATGTCTGTACATGTTCAATGCAGATGTATGGAATTTACCAAAATGGAGGAGCAGCTGTGTACATTAAGCTTGCTAGCATTGTGAGTAGTTGAGAAAAATCACACTGAATGCATACTTCACTACTTCCCTTCAAATCTTCAGAAGTGGTTGGAAATGGTACAGGATTAGGGAAGTTGCAACAGTAGGTTCTTCTCTAGGGTTTATGACCTCAGCAGCCACTGAAAATCTGATACCTAAGGCTCAGAAACCACTATGGATGATGGGGCAGAGAGTAAGAGACAGAGGACCGAGACATTTGCTGCGAAGCAGTGTCTCCTACATAGGACAGGGAAGCCATAGCTGTGAAATCTCAAAAATATGGTCACTTAAATAAGACGAGCCCAATAACAACATCAGTTGACATGCCAGCATGGATGTGGGAAATATCGTAAAGCATAAAGCCCCATCTCTAGACGAAGAGCCACAGGCAATTAATGGCTGTGGAAGAAGAGGGAGAATCAGTCTTCTCTAAGAATGAGCCTCTTGATAGGTTATCGAATCCCATGCAGTCAGTCCTAAACATACACACGTGAGAACACTAAATGGACTCTGCAGGGTGTACTTACATATACACGTATGTATGTGTATATGTGTGTACATTTATATGTAACACTAATTCAAGAAGAGATCACAAATTCTAGAAGGATTGAGGGGGACATGGGACATGGAAGGAGGGGGAAGAAGTGGAAATACAGTACTCATGTATGAAATTCTCAAAAAAATTTTTTTTTCACTAATAAAACACTGTTGGCTGCAACTAAAGAACAGGAAAAAAAGTAAGAAGGCCAGAAGTTGAGGAGTTTACCCTACCAGCTACTGTTTACGGGCTACCTCCAAGACATTGCTTCCAGATAACTGGGGCCAACTTCCAAGATTTCAGAGAGTCTTACCAAGACAAACAGGACACTAGAGCATGCTTAGCACACACCAGCCACTGTTAAAGCCAGAAGTGGCCCAGGGCAGGTTGCAGAGGTCACCTGGCTCCTGTATCCACTTGTAGCTTTTCAGATTTTGCTCTTAGTCCTCAGCTAAGCCACTGAGGTGAAGTGGTGTTGTTTCATTTTCTGTTTTGAATTAACCCCAGTTTACCCATCTTCAGCGGTCTCAAGCAAGCCCACATGATGGTGCGCTTGTGGGGCCTTCTCTCATTTGCTTCTTTGGACACACAGCAAGAAATGACTTGAGGATCCCTAAACACCGTGGCCTTTTCTGGTGTGCAGTCACTGTGTGTGGCAGGAAGTGGAGGCCCCAAACAAATACCAGGAGCGGAACACAGTGCTAGGATTGGAAGAGGGCCTGAAGGACTGGGGTTCTACAAACAGCACTGTTGGCAGCTCGGGGTGCTGTGGTCCTCGGTCTGCGAATTTCACTTTACTTTGAGGAGATCTGTGCCTGTGTTCCTCCAGTTGATAAGAAGCCGCCTTGAATTATGAATAAAACTCCAAAAGCTGATGTGAAAATTCATTTGGCTCTACCTCAGAAACTTGCCAGTTTCCCACTTCAAGACTGTTAAACAATAGAAATAGTTGTCTTTTAATTGTTTCTGAGAAAATTATCAGTCTTTGGCCTGGGCCTTGAAGCTTCAGGGGAGAGGTAAGGTGGTGATTGGCTTTCTGGCTTCTTGGTGGCTCCACAAAGGGGTGGCCACAATGCTAGAGATGGTGTCACCTCATGAGAAACTGGGCCTGTGAGGCAACAACCAGTAACTGTCAGAGGCAGCCTTAAGCTACCACATTAGCCCCGTTTCTCTATGTCTATGTCCTCTGCCATCAGAAAAAAAAAAAAAAAAAAGACAAAAGAAATATTATTTCCCTGAATGAGATGGTTATTAAAAACCCTTCTAAAGAACACACTAATAACATGTACCATAGCTTACCATGCACTCACTAGTTAGAGAGGCCCGCTCTGGCCCTGTGGAATGTGCATCCAACATCAAATATGAAAAGACATCCTTGTAGTCAGGCAGTGGTGGTGCACGACTTTAATCCAGCACTCAGGAGGCTGAGGCAAGCAGATCTACTGTCTTCTTTTTTGTGTCCCCTTTCCCCCTCCTCCAGGCTCCTAATATTTCGTCAATAATCCCTCTTCAACTTTTAAGTCTTTCTGCTCTAGATCTAACCTAAGAAGAGAAAATGAACAACATTCGATTTTCTGCACCTGTCTTATTTTCCTTAACACGATGCCAATTCCATTCTTTTTCTGCCAACAGCATGATTTTCTTCTTCTTTGTGATTACACAATGCTTTATTGCATGTGTGTCATGTTTCTTTACATGCCTTCTGTTGATGAGCATCCAGACTGGCTCCATATCTTGGTTATGTTGAATAATGTTGCAGGAAACATGGATGTGTAGGCATCACTGTGGTGTACTGACTTAGATTCCTTCAGGGATATACCTAGTAACATGTTGCTCCTACCTCTCCGGTTCCTCTGACCAAAAAGGGCGAGATCCTGTCTCAGCCCCGCCTTACCACTTCCTGTCCCTCTTTCTACAGTCCTCCAGACCTCTATGTTTAACTAGTGGCTGCTCCACCCTCTGACTCCAAGCAAGTTTCATTTGTCAGAACACAAACAAAATATCCCACCCCCAGTGACTCACTTCCTTCAGCAAGACTTTACTTCCTAAAGTTTCTACAATCTTTCAAAACAGCACCCCCACCTGGGGACCAAGTATTCAAAGACACATGACTGTGGGAGTATTTCAAATTCTAACCACAGTGCAGTGGTGCAACTTGATGGTATAATAGTTCTACTTTTTTTTTTTTTTTTGAGGAACCGCCATATTGACTCACAGTTTATATTCTCATGAACAGCGTGTGAAGCTTCCTCTGACCATGCATCCTCACCAACATTTATTGTCAGTTTGATTTCTGGCTTTTTAAAAAATATATATTTTTTATTGATTCTTTCAGGATTTCATACATTGTATTTTGAAGATTTTCATTTCTCTCTCATCTCCATCCAGACCTGCTGTCATGACTTATGCATGCTGTATGTGTAGCAAGGGTAGGTAATGTTGGTTAAAATCATGCTTTCTGTCTTTAAAGGTTTTGCTGCTGCTAAGAAGTGGCTGCCCACAAAATTGCTACTTTTTCCAGCTTCCCTTGCAGGGATGATGGAGTAGAGGCACAGGCGAAGACTTTTTGCAAGAAATGATGGGTTGGTGTCAAAGAATAAGCCATCTATAAAATATGCATGCCTTTCAAACTGACACAAAAATGAGCCACATGAATTTTAAAAAGAAGCAGAAAAAATCCAAACTTTTATGTTTTTGTTTTAAAATATCTTAAGAGGGAATTTTATTTAGTTTTAAGTACAGATTTTAAAAGAAAGATTTAAATGGTGGCTAGCTACTTTAAAGTGACCTTCAAATATTCTTTAATATTTGTGGTGTAACCAAGTTCCATGTTAATCTTAAAACAGGAAAAACAAAAATACCTACTTGCTTTTGAGCAACAATATGAAAACAAAATTTTATTATAAGCTTTCTAATAGCTATGACATAAGTAGTAGTCTGTCATAAGAGTTATTTTAGGCCGGGTGTGGTGGCACATGCCTTTAATCCCAGAATCTGGGAGGCAGAGAGAGAGGCAGGCAGATCTCTGTGAGTTCAAGGCCTGGTCTACAGAGTGAGTTCCAGAACAGCCAAAGACATCCTGTCTCAGGGGGGAAAAAAGATGTAATTTAGAAGATCTAAAATGTAAAACATCTCTTTCTTCAATGACTATGTATGTATACACACACATACACACACACACACACACACACACTCATATATATATATATATATATATATATATATATATATATATATATATGAACCATTTGGCTCTAAAATTTTTAATTTGCTAAATTGCTCTTATAACAACTATTCTTGAATTTTGAAGAAGTAATTATACACGCAGTAATTAATCCTGAAGAAATTATTGGAAAAAAGTGTGGGACTACACTTGTGTGGTCACTATCTTTACCATGTTGTTTGCAACAGTAAATTAAGTTTGCCCTTAAATTCCCAAGAATACAGTGAGCAGGATAACCTCACATCTAAGTCTACTCCAGCTGCCCCGTCCCTGTTCCTGAACTATCCATCAGAATGGGCACCATTGTCTTCTCCCACCTCATCCCCACTCCAACTTTGCATTCCCAGTTTGAATGCTAAAATTGCGTGGTCACCCTAAAACTGATGAAACACCCTACAATTTGATGATACTGGAGATTTATTTAATAAAAGATATTTTGGTCACAATTTGTTGATAGGTGTAAAATGCAGGTTTCTGTTGGTATGTTCAATGCAATTACAATAAAAATCCAACATTGCTTTGTGGATATCAGTGAACTGATTCTAAGGTTTTTATCGAAAAGCCAAAGACCCTGAGAGTCAACACTTGGAAGACGATTACTAGGGTGTGACTACCGGACTTGAACACTTTCCAGAAAGTTCTGGGAAGTTGTGGGAATCAAAATGGGACATTACTAGTGAAAGGAATGGTCAAGGAGAACAGTAAGACTGCCCTAGTTTGCTTCCATTGCTGTGGTAAACACTGCGACCAAACCAACTCAGGGGAAATGCATTTGTTTCATTGTACAGCCCCCAGGTTATACTCCATCAATGGGGGACATTAGGGAAGGAACCTGGAGGCAGAAACTGAAGCAGAGGCCATGGAGTGGTGCTGGTTAGGAGCTTGTTCCCTATGGCTTGCTTAACCTGCTTTCTTATATAATTCAGGACCACTAGCTCATGGATGGCACCGCCCACAGTGAACTGAGCCATACCATATCAACCATCAATCAAGAAAATGCCCCACAGGCATGCCCACAGGCCAGGCCAGCTGAAGCAATTCTTCAGTTGAGGTTCCTCTTCCCTGGGGACTCTAGTTTGCAGTAGTACAACCAGACACCCACAGGCCAAAAAAAAAATAAAATAAAATAAAAAATAAAAAAAAAAATTTAAAATGTTAAAACCTAAGCATTAAATTTGCTACACACACACACACACACACACACACACACACACACACACACACACCATTCAAAATGGATCACAGACCTAAAGGCAAAATACAAAGTTCCTAGAAGATGGCATAGAAGAAAGGCTGAATGATCTTGATCTTGGTAATGACCAGTTTAGACACAATAGCAAAGATTATTCTGGAAGAAAACTCCATCTCTACACAAGGCACTATTAAGAGAATGAAAGTATGAGTCTCAGACAAGAAGAAATATACCCGATGAGAAGCCTTGTACCTAAAACATACACAGAGGACTCTTAAGATACAGAAATAAGAAACCAAACAAGTCAACTCAAAGGCTGCTCTGACATTCCCCTTTATTGTTAAGAGCAGTTTAATTTTCACTATTGAATGTAATGTTAGCTGTGGGCCTCCTATATTTGGCCTTTATTACACTGTGGTACATCTCTCCTATATTCCACATGATAGGAGTTTTTCTCGTGGAAGCATGTTTAATTTTACCAAATGCTTGCTGCTTGAGATGTTCATGACCTCTGCTTGAAAGTGAGATGTATTAGATAGTTTTGTGTTCATCCAGCATGTCATGTTGATTGACTGGCCTATGCTGAACCTCAGCATATAGGAAATTTTGCATCTGTGTTCCTCGAAGATACTGGCATATAATGTTCTTTCCTCATAATCTCCTTGTCTGGCTTTGGCATCAGGCTTCATAAGAAAAACTGAAAGTATTCCTCTTCCTCTTTTTTTGTTTGTTTGTTTGTTTGTTTGTTTTGAGGGTTTGAGAAGGGCTGGTGGGAGTGGGTCTTCAAATGTCTGGTGGAATTCAGCCCTAAAGGCCTTAGGTCCCAGCTGTCCTTTGATGGAGAACTTTTTGTAATCTATTCAATCTCCTTACATGTTATTGGTCTTTTCGGGTTTTCTAGTTCTGTGTGATTTGGTCTTGGTAGGTGAAGTGTCTAAAAATGTGTCAACTTCAACATTATTCAATTTGTCTGTATGTCATTGTTTTAATTTTTTGACATGTATTTACTTAGTATATGTGTCTGTGCGTCCATGTGCTGGGAGGTGAGAGAAACTTGTGGAAGTTGTTCCCTCCTTCCACCATGTGAATTCCCAGGATTAAACACGGTCATCAGGCTTGCTGGCAACTTCTTTTTCGTGCTGAACCATTGACAGTCCTTATACAATTCTTCATAGTCGTCTCTTCGGATCCTATGTAGCTCTGCTACTGATGGTAATGGGTTTTTTTACTCATTGAGTTTTTTCATTTTCTTTTATTTTTTAATGAAAGCATTACCTTTATTGATAATTTAGGATTTCAACAGAGAGTTTCACAAAAATTAACAAACAAACAAAAAAAATACAAGTCCAATATAATGGACTATAAAACTGCAGCTCATGGCTTATCTTTTCATTAATATAAGTGTTATATGTAAAATATTTACTATAAAACACAAAGTAGTCCCTCAGGCCACATTACTCCTGTAGACTAAAAGTGAATAAAAATGATTGCAGTTGGATGTAGACTATTTGCCTGTAATCCTAACATTCAGGAGGATCAAGTTCAAGGCCCACCTGGCCCTCAGAGTGAGACTCTACAATAATGGCCCAATTTTAAAAAAATATAACCTGAAAGTAAACTGTTTTGAGTAAAGAACCCCTTTCTTCTTCCACTAAACCTAATATTACAAAACTACCTACTTTTTTGTCATAGACATAGCTCTACACAGGGGATTAGCAACACCCGCTCAGCTTCTCTTCCATCCCAGACCTAAGGCAACCAGAGTTCCAGTCTATGCTACCTAATACCTTCACTAAAGAAGCTAAACACCTAGCAAGTGGCAGCCCCATGGTAGGCAGGGACAAAGAATTTTAGCTTCAAGCCGGCCAGGCCTGCCTAGCCTGAGTTAAGGCTTTATAATCTACCTAGTACCTTCATTAAACTAACTGCTAATTACATAGACCCTCTCATCTAAATGCTATAAAATAAGGCATTTCCTTTACTCTGTGGATTGCTGGTGGATCTATCCCAGAGTCTTAGTGTGGACCACAGCTGACCTAAAGGATATTTTTATGTAAAATCTATTTCAGAGCATTTCTATGAAAACCGAAAATAATCTTTATTGTTTAAAACACTACTGGACACATTCTTGCCCTTCAAAAAGAGCTTTAAAAATAGTGCTTTGAGTATAACATCTTTGTTATCATGGTAGGATTGTTACTTAAAGACATACAAGTAAAACAACATTTCTTCATGGAGAACATACAAAGGCCACCACACTCATGTTTCCCAGTTTCTCATTTAGTTTTCAGAACATGTGTCTTCGTCCCCTTAGTTCCTACCTGGCAAGCCTGTCCACCTCCAAGGCCTCAGGGAGTCTCTCTCTGGCTTTCTTACCCTTCTGGGTGTGCCTCCAGGTGTCTGCAGTAGTTACCCATTGACTGTAGAAAAACGTTGACAGGTGACGAGCCATTGACAGCATCTCTTTTGAACTTGGGGCTTGGACAGAGGGGAACCCTGGGAAAGTGTGCAGATCATCAACACCACTTTGAACACTGGCTTCATCCTGCATTCCCAGTGCAATTCTTTTTACAGGGTTTGTAAGATCTGATGGACATAACGGTTCCCCTCTCCTGTCTCCAACTTGATGTCCCTGAAGCCTCCCAAATGCACAGAGCTGCTGGGGTTTCTCCATCTTCTCTTACACTGTGCCCGGTGTCATTCCCAGGATGGGAAGTTATTCTAGTTATGAGCCTTGGAAAGATTTGCAGCTGGTCATTGTCATAGGAATTATGGGAGTTATACCAGGCCTGTATTTGACCTTGACCTTGTCCTTAGCAACCTGGACCTCCCTCCTCTTGTGTAATTTCTGGGGTATCACATTTATTGTGAGCCTCTCTAGCAAAGGCTGACTTGGAAATAAGTTTCCTGATGAAGGCACCTCCGTGGTTGTAGAGCTTGTCCTGAAGGTTCCACTACAAAGATGAAGAAAGGATTATGTTACTGGAAATTGCCTCATTTTCTTGCTCAATCTAACCCATTTTCTTTCTTTTTGAAATGTTTTTGTTCGTTCTTTTAGAATTTCATACAATATATTTTATCATATTCTTTCCTATCTTCCAACTTCTTCCAGATCTTCTCCACTCTCTACCTGCCCAACTTCATGTTCTTTCTGTCTCTTAAAGTAAAAATAAAGAAAAAACTAAAAAATATGGAGTCTAGTTTTATTGCCCAACTATTCTTGAACATGTGGCTGCCCTGGGTATGGCTGATGCCCAGTGCCACTCCACTGAACACAACTGATTCGCCCTCTCCCAGGAGTTATCAGTTTCAAACAGGCTCTTGGCTAAGGGTGAGGGTTTTGCCCAATTTCCTACATCTTTTCTGGGGTTTAGTCTGGCTTGAGATTATGGAGGTTGTCACAGTCTCTGTGAATTCATGTGTGTATCAGCTCTATTGTGTCTGTAAAACATTGTTTCCTTGAAGTTGTCTACCATGTTTATTTTTTTTTTAAAAAATCTATACAAGCTGGCAAGATGGTCCTGTTGATAAAGGCACTTGTCACCAAGTCTGAAGACTTTGAGTTTGATTGCTGAAATATACAAGGTGGAAGGAGAGAACCGATTCCCACAGTTGTCCTCTGACCTCTATTCATATGCCATGACAAGTATTTACAGACACAAACACACAAACATACACACAGTTATACACACACACACACACACACACACACACACACACACACACACACTGTAATAAAGATTTTTTTGTTTTGTTTTGTTTTTTTCAAGACAGGGTTTATCTGTGTAGTTTTGGTTCCTGTCCTGGATCTTGCTCTGTAGGCCAGGCTGGCCTCGAACTTACAGAGATCCTCCTACCTCTGCCTCCTGAGTGCTGGCATTAAAGGTATGTGCCACCACCACCCGGCTGTGTAACAAAGATTTTCAATGTAAAAAAAACAAAATCAAAAACTGTTATTCCTCTAGTCTCCAGTTCATTTATTTCTACCTTTATTGTTTCCTTCACTCTAATGACTTCAGGGTTTGTTCTTCTCATTCCTTGAGGTGTAAAATTAGGTTGTTTGTTGAGACATTTCTTCTCTTTTAATGTGGGTACTTATTGCCATAAACTTGCCTCCTAGAACTGCTCTTGCTTATTCCACTCAATCCATGTGGAAAACTAAGTATTTTCTATAAAATACAGATGCCAAGTTCTATTCAACTAGAAGTCACTGCAAGAAAATTCAGGCCAGAGGAAGAACAAAGGCACCAAAATATGAAATAAAACAGTGAAATTGTTTGCCGACTACATGAACACACATACATATAATATATACATTGGTTTTATATAACATCACAAAAAGAAATAATAAATAAATTTTTTTAAATTGAAAGATACAGAGTTGATAACTCCCTTCACCACCACCACCCAAAAAATCAGTAGTGTTTCTATCAACTATCTGTTCTATAGTAATTACCTCCAAGGTTAAAATTTTCAATCTTGGAGGGAAACTTAAGACATATGACAAGAAATGGGAGGTAAAATAGTAGAATATTTTAAAACAATGTTTTCAGGGAGGTGAAACAACAGGATTTTCTAAAGGAGGCGAAACACTCCATTCTGAGGGGTGCTCATTAAGACAGGAACTCAGAGTAGCTTCAGGAAGTCCCTGAAACTAACAAGATTCACTAGACCACTCCCTCCCCAAGAGTATATAAACAGTGAAGACTGCTGAGAGACATTCTCAGAGGAGCTAAGCTGCAAAGAATCTGAGACAAGCCAACCATATGGAAGAAGGCAACACCAGCCAAGGAGCCTGAAAGAATCAAAAGTAAGCCAGACACTCTAAAAGAAACAGAGACCAGCTTGACTGCCTAAAAGAAGCAAAGACCAACCGAACTTCCTGGAAGAAGCTCAGACCAACTGACCACTGAGAGATGACACCCTCTAACCTGTTGAGCTGCTCACAGGCTGTGCAGAGTGCTCCAGGTTTCTAGTGTTTGTCAACTGCCATCTGTGATGGGCTGGGCTTTGATGATGCAGCTGTCTTTGAGTCATTTCTACTTCTGTAAGTGACTCTTTATCCATATTCTTAAAAAGCACTCCAGCAAAACTCATTGATTTACCAAGTTGGAATTTGGACGTACTTTGATTTGTTGTCAGTTTCCAACTGGGTTGAGTAGATATTTATTCACATCTGCCCACAAATGGTGTCACATAACTCTAACTTTAAAAGGAAACTAAGTGAACAATTCCACTTACAATAGCTACAAATTAATACAATACACAGAAGTTAATGCTGTTATAAAGACATGAGGGTGGCAAGAAAGTCCAGCAAGTAAGGGCACTGAGGACTTGAGTGTGATCCTTAGATCCCACATAGTGGAAGAAGAGAATCGACTCTTTCCAGTTGTCTTCCACATAGTTAGTGGCATGTGCCATCACACACACACACACACACACACACACACACACACACACACACACAAAATAAATAAATAAATAAATAAATAAATAAATAAATAAATAAATAAATAAATAAATAAATAAATAAATAAATGTAAAAAGACATGACAGTAGAAGGGTGACTACCTAGGCAGAGGAAGACAATCTGTGGAAATGTAAAAAGGTTGAAGAGGGTCACAGGGGTGAATAGAATTAAATATATCACATATATGTATGAACAAATCATAATAAAACATATTATTATATATAATTAATATAGCCTAGTAAAAATGTATGGTCCAGGCTTACTTCAAATTTGGGATCACCCTGTTGTAGTCTCCTGAGTCCTGTGGTTGCAGGTATGAACACCACATCTGGGCATGTTGGTACCATTTGAAATTTTTCTTCTTAGCAATTTTGAAATATATAATACTCAGTTGTCAACTGTCTTTACACTGGCCAATACAGTGTAAAGATAGTTGACATCAGAATAATATATATATCAAAACACCTTTTCCTCTAGACTGAATACCCATTGGCCATCATCTCATTCCCTTAAGCTCTCTCTGTTCACATTATTTTAGATTCCATATATGAGTAAGATCATGTAGGATTTGTCTTTTTGTATCTGACTTGCTTCTTTATATAGTGCTCTTCAAGTACATGCGTATTGTTGCAAATGACTGCATTTACTTTTTAAGGTTAAATATAATATGATTGTGTATATACATATGCATCACATTCTCTTTATGCATTCATCTGTTAGTGGACACAGATTGACTCTACAACTTTGCAATTGTGAATTAGTGCTTGGACCAACCAAGGTGACAGAAATCTGCTCAACATAAAAACCTGAGTCTTCCAGGTAAATGTTAGAAGTATGATTTCTGGGTCATACAGTGGTTGTACTTTTAGTTTTTCAAGGATGCTCTGTACATATTTTTATCATGACTGAGTTCTACCCTAACCAACAGAGTGAGAAGTTCCCTTTTCTCTGCACCCTCATCTACTCTTGTCTTCTTGTTTTCCCCAATAGCTCCTCTTACAGGCTAAGGTGCAATCTTCTTGTGGTTTTAACTTGCATTTACCTGATAGTGAACTATGTAGAATACTTTTTCACATCTGTTGGTCATGTGAATGTGTTCACTGGAGAAGTGTCCATATTCAAGGTCCTTAAGGTTTTTTTCTTGTTACTGAGTTGATTGTCTCCCGTGGCTGTTGAGCATGTTATATCATGTTATTATTATATTAATGTTATATCATCTGTGTATTTTTCGTCTAGTCTGTACATTGCCTTTGCACACTGTTATTTGTTTCCTTTGCTATGAACATACCTTTTGGTTTGATGAAGACTCTTTTTTATTTACTCTGCTTTTCTTGTTTGTGCTTTGGGGAGTCAAGTCAAAATTCACTGCCAAATGTTTCATGGTTCTCTTCTTATAGTTTCCCCAGTTCCTGCAGTGTCTGTCCTTATGTTCAAATCTCTCCTCTATCTTGAGTTGAGTACTGTATGTGGCACAAGAGTTCAATTTCATTCTTTTGTTTGCAGATGCCTTATTTTTCCAACACCATTTGTTGAAGAGACCACACTTTTTCCACTGTAAGTTCTTGGGCTTTTGTAATGAATCAATGGGACCTGCATGTGTGGATCTTTCCTGGGTTCTCTCTCCTATCCTGCTGGTAAACCTGTGTACTATTTGTCACCATGCTTCTTTAATTATCAAAGCTTGTAGTAAGCATGGTTGGAAGTCAGATAGTATGCCGGGAGGATTACAGGCCAGCCTGAGCTACACAGCAAGCTCCTGTCCCAAAACAAAACACAGGAATACATGACACACTGTTATGATTCTGGAGAAGTGCTTGGAAATTTCTAGTTCCCCAGGCCATGCTACAGACTGCATCCTGACCACTGGCTTAGCTGTATTCTTCCAGAGAGATTCTGAGGCCAGAATTCTAGTGAGTCAGTTCAGGCTGCTGCAGCCAAATAGCAGGCTGGGTGGCTTCAAAACAACAGGACTTCATTTCTTTGTTCTAGAGGCCAGACACCCACAGCTAGAGTGCAGGTAGACTTAGGTTCTGGTGAGTACTGTGTCCTGACTCATAGGAAAGCCATGTCCTCACACGACAGAAAGGATAGGAAGGACTCCAGGCCCTCTTACACCAAGGTACCATCCTTTTCATGAGGACATTCATCACCCCCAAAGACCTCGCCTCCAAATATCATTGCACTGGAGATTTGGCTTTGGCATGAGAACGTGGGAGTCACAAATATGCAGAACACAGTGAAGTACCCAGCAAACTGGGGGCAGGACCACAGAAGAGGATTGAGGCTGTCAGGTAGGGGGAAGAATGCTTAGTCCAGACTGACAGTGGAATTCTGGAGTTCAGGGGTGGAAGACTCTGGGCTAGAGCATAGCAAGAGTTGACATGTGTGCACACACACAGTGGGGTTAGCACACTCACACTCACACATCTGGTGGAGTTAGTATATATACAAACACCAGCTGTGGTTGGACCACATAGGCACACAGATGCCATGTGAGGTTGGCACACACACAGGAATGAATATACATACAGAGGCGGGGGGGGGGCATCCATGTCTTTCCTCTGCCTTTAGCTGACTCCTGCTTATCCTTTTGTTCCAGTGCCCCAGAAACACTCTAGAAACACTGTGCATTGTGCCATGCTATCAGAAGGTGCTGGTGAAAAGAAGTGAGAAAGACAAGAGGCTCAGTGCATCCAGTCATGGGAGCATGCTGCACAATATGCATCAAACTACTGTGGGTTGGTTGGGGCAGGTGCATGGTCACACTGTGACAATGAGGGGCATGCAGTATGTGTGCATCTGTGTGTGTGTGTGTGTGTGTGTGTGTGTGTGTGTGTGTATGTGTGTGTGTGACCAGGGTCACTGCTATGCCTGTGTTTGCCTTTGCCTCACATCCATAGACCTTTAAACAGTATCTATGAAGTTTGGAACTCTTCCTACTATACCAAATAGAAATGGGACATGGACACACACAGCAACACACACACACACACACACACACACACACACACACACACACACACAGCAACACACACACACACACACACACACACACACACACACACAAACACACACACCATATATGAGCCCTGTTATCCCTACCTGGCCTTCTTTGACATATTTGAAAATATGAATTCCTAAATTCAGAAGGGTAGCCCATGTAGATGGCCTCTATGATACCAGGGCAGTATACCCAGCTTCCCAACTCAGAATCATAGACCCTTACTTGAGCATGGCTCTGACCAAGAGCTTGCTAAGGCTGTTCATCGACATGTATGGCTTTCCTAACCAATCATTGTATTTACTCTCCAGTGCTAGAAACAAGGATAATTTTTGTATATATGTATGTATGTGTGTGTGTGCACGCACATGCGTGCATGCGTGTGTGTGTGTGTGTGTGTGTGTGTATGCAGCAACACAGACTTAAAAGTGTATTAGCATCTAATCCTGTTAAGATTGTCTCCACTGTATGCTAGCATACCAGCACATTCCAAATGTGTACTAATTACCAATGTCCCATCCTGTGTGTATGCTTTCTACACAGCCCCTGACCTTTTTGTTAATAACTTTGCATTATATTCATTGACTTGAAACAAATTGAATTCGGTGGCACTCACTCAAGAATTGAATTACACAGTCTTCTTAATTGGTCTCTTATTTAAATGGGAGGCAGTAACGGCTTGCCACCTGTAATGTTTCCAGCAAAATAAAATTGGGATTCTAATGCATTCCCCCAAGCTAGGTGATTTCTTCTTCCAAGGTTTGGCTATGAAAATACCATTCTGGTATTATCTACAAAAAGAATCTTGGAGTTCTTGTATTGTTGTTGCCAGTGCCATGGGGGGGGAATGCCCTTTGCAAACATATTCATTATGGGAGAGTCATGTAAATCAGGTGGGCTGGGAAGACTCTCAGGAGTCAGTGGCACTCTGCGTCTGTCACCCGTGGTTGTGATGTCTGACCCACCCTGGCTCTTTAGATTTGGGATTAGGTGATTTAATGTACCTCTGACTGGCAAAACAGGGACCATTAAACAGGAATACGTTAAGCATGCAAAGATATTTTCCACTGCGTTGGTTAGTTTTAAGTCCTTGAGCAGCATTGTGCGTTAGCTGGAGGGGGGCAGAAATCTAATTTCAGGAGTTTAGTGATGTTCTCCTATCGACAGTTTCACAGGCAATAGATACCGCCCGGAGCATTGTTCTCCACACCGCTCTCATCTCTTCCCTTGGAGGATTCTTGCAAGCGATCAAAGAGATAAGGAACCTGGAACATTTTTGGCTCTGTTTTCTAATTCCAGTGTGAAATTAATTGTTTCAACTGCAAAGAACTACTTACTCTTTTCCTTACCATATTTAACTTAAAAATGCAAATGTTATTAGTGGACTGATCACTGATAAGGGTGCCTTTGTGCCCGGCTTTAACCTCTATTAGTGAGGATTATGAGGACGCAGTCACATTGGCATTTTCTAAGTGTCACGGTGACAGCACTTGCTGCACAAATGCCTAGCTGTCACCGTGAGTTTTATCACTCGGTTTTTCCCTCCGAATGTAGACTAATAAGCCCAGAAATTACAATTGCCTCCCTGCCGAATCTGTGATAGGCGGAAATAATGATATCAGTGCCCTGCTAATCTTCTTGCCTCTGCGCTTGGCACCGTCCTATTGAGTCACCTGTCACACTCGGCTTTGATGAGGCGAATTCAATCTCCCTGCTGTAATGACAATGGGGCCATTTTAATGTTTGGAAATGATTATGTGGAAGCTTCGCCGGGCTCTGTCTTGGCAAGCAAACCCAGGCACTGTGCACGCCAGGAGAGCTGTCTCTGGCTGTTGGGCAGGCAGAGGAAATGCTGTGTTATTACGAAAGAGACATGGAAGTCAGCTTCATAGTGGTGGCCTTGCAGGAGGGAGGAGCAGGGAGGGGAAGAGGAGGGGTCACTCTTGCAAAAAGCTCTGCCATTGGCTAATCTCAGCATGTCTGCACACATTTGCCTCCTGATGAGTTTCCCAGAACATCTGTGTGTTCTGGGAAGCGGCAGCTGAAGCTTGTAAATGTTACTGTGATTGACACTACAACATCATTTGCTGAGGCTGCAGGCAGGCCAGTGTAGTCTTCTCCCAGGATATCAGCCTTGTCAAATCACTCTTACCCCAGACCTGCTCTGAACTTTCTTCTTGGAAAGTAATATTACCAGAGAATCCCAAAACATATATGCCTTAGAAACTTACGACTTGCCACACATGTTGGCTCCTAAAGTCACTGTGGAAAACCGGCTATCTATCTCTCCTAGAGCCAGAAATCCATGAGCCTGGCAATTTTCCTCCAAAGTAGATGTAGGTATGTGTCTACCAAAAACATGACTGGAGTGTTCATAGACACAGCTTTTATACTTCAAAGCTAAAGATCACCCAGGGCTCATCCAAGAAGAACGTGCAAAGAGGTCAGGAATTGGTCAATAGTGAAATGCTGTCTACTGTCAGAATGAATGAACTATAACTACCTGGATGAATCTCACAAACATGGTACAAATAAAAGAAGTCAAATGTAAAAGGATGTATGTGGAGAATTCCATTCATAAACATTCAGAGGCAAGTAAGACTGTTAGGTGATTGAGAGTTGGGACTGAAAACCAGAAGGAAAAAGTGCTAGCATCCTTAGCGTCTTGCCAATGTAGTTCTTTATAGATGGTTTGTTCGTAAGCAAAACCACAAAGACTATAAGTGCATGAAATTCAAGAAAGTGATAGAATCCATTGAATGCATGCTCACTGCTTCACTACGCACTTCAGGAATTGTGACAACATCCATAGGTGTGAAAAATTAGGAGCCTCAGAGCTACTTCCCAAACTCCTACAAACACTTCAAAACTCTTCCTGCGCTGCTTCAAAATTATATAAAGCTTCCCTGATACAAGCCACAAGGATGAAAAGGACCCTCCTTCACAACTACTGTTTATACATGGCTTCCCTATTTGAACAATAAAGTTCAAGGAAAACATTTTTTTATCTCTGGTAATAACATCCCAGGGGGATAGCAGCCCATAGAACTTACAGCTCACTGCCTCTGATCCTTCCAGAGGGCAGCTCCCAAGTTCCCTGTTAACATGTAAAAGAGGTGGGCAGAAAGGGGCCATAATTCAGCAGGCAAAGACATATGTAGTTGGATCAAGCTCTGTAATGTAAATTGCTTGGCTTGGCTCCAAAGCAAAATGGAGATGTCCCCTGGTTGATTAAATAGTCTTCAAACTAACTCTCTACCTTCTCTATGTGTTCTTTATGGCAATCTGTTTGATTCATCTTATCTGTCTAGACATAGCGTTCATTAAGTTAGTGTTCACAGGCTTACAGTTTCAGTGACAGGCAGCGGTGTACACATTTTAATCTCATTTGGAACTCATGGTCTCTGTTAAACATGGAGCCAGGACAACGTTTTTGTTTTTAATATATCAATAGTAAAGAATCCATACAATTCAAAATTGGGTTTGAGGAAATAGGGCTTTCTCTAGCACCTGGTACCTGTGCAAACTTGGAAATATTCTTTAACCTCTCTGAACTTCCATTTCCTCATCCGTGTAGTAGAGATGAGAAAAGTGCCTTCCCAAAGGTCATTACAAGGACAAATTAGATAATATACATAAAGTAGAATGGTACCTGGCATACATTGGGCACAATGAACAGTGACTCCTAGAATGATGGTACAGTAGGTAGGCATTGGCCCCTATAGACTCACGTGTTTGAATGTTTGGCTCATAGGGAGTGGCACTATTAGGATGTATGGCCTTGTTGGAGTAGATGTGGCTTTGTTGGAGGAAGTGTGTCACTGGGATCTCAGATGCTCAAGCCACACCCAGTATGGCAGTCTCTTCCTGCTATCTGTGGATCAAGATGTAGAACTCTCAGCTCCTCCAGCACCAAGTCTG
Organism: Peromyscus maniculatus bairdii; assembly: GCF_049852395.1. Lineage (NCBI taxonomy): Eukaryota > Metazoa > Chordata > Mammalia > Rodentia > Cricetidae > Peromyscus > Peromyscus maniculatus. The sequence goes on from NC_134855.1 coordinate 124,952,813, forward strand.
CCTGAGTGCCACCATGCTTCCATCATTACAATAATGGACTAAACCTCTGAACTATACCCAGGCTCAATTAAATGTTTTCTTTATAGGAGTTGCTATAGTCATGGTATCTCTTCACAGCAATAAAACCCTAGCTAAGACAGATGGTGACTATGATACTGTTTTCTTGGGTAAAATTCACAAAGAGGTTTCCATCATCCAGAAACAAAACCCACGAATGACCTGACCTGCCCCCAACTTGATAAATAGCCCTGATATTTCCAGAAAATGACAGTTCTTTCAATGTTCCCAAACTGCTCTATCCTTTGTTCTCTGCCCATTTTCCACAAAGTCTCCATAACTTACACCAAGCAAATGTGAACAGAAGCTGTGTGCACCTTTCGAGCACAAGCATCAGTGAAAAGTGAATTCCAAGGAAAATGGTCAGCTCAGGTCTTCTTCCTCATCTGCTCCCTCAGCCTACAAATCATCTGACTCAGATGGGTCAGCCCCTCTATCAGCTTGAGTCCCTGTGTGAGTGGAAAAGAGCCCAGAGAGCCTAAACCCAAGATTCTGTGATATATACACTACAGACATTTGGTGGTTGACTGTAGTGGTTGAGTATGATTGGGACTTGTCTTCTCTGTATTCTCAAATTCCTCAGAATCTACCCTGGTCTTTGTCAGATGGATAGCACTGTCTGTGTAGACATGTCCCAAGTGAACTCTTCTCATAACAGGGCCTCGTGCTTCTAGAAATCAGGGACCAGGGGAGCTCCATCCTCAACTCTCCTTTGGTTCCTATCAATTGTTAGAACTATGCAGGTTCAGAAATATTTGTTGAATAGGTTGCCCTTCCCTGGTGTTTCCGAGTAAAAACCAAATGCATAAAGGGCGAGCTGTGAGGCAAGATTTCCCAGTACACATGATCATCATCCCTCCTAAAAGACTGTCCTTGATGACTCCTAGGTAGTTCTGTGTACAGCAGCATCCTATACCATCAGTGCCACTAGTATTTGTTTGAGGATACAGGGCTCTTCCTCCAGTCTAGGGATTCTTCCCAGCATTACTGGTTGAGCCACAGACAGTAATTTATGGCAACTTTTTGATAGTGTCAGTTTTTCTGAAAGTAGGTTTTTCCTACAGTAACAATGAGGTGAGGAGAGGTTAGTTCCTTTCATTAACAAGTCAGTACTTTTCATGGTTATATGAGTACAGATGATGGATTTCTCCCAGAACTACACCTACAGCTTCATGGTAGACCGATGCTGGAGCACCCGTGACAATGACCACTTCCAGCAGAATGTGGCACAAAAGGATGGGATCTCCCCACAGCGTTGTTCGCAACTATTTATCTCTTTACACATAGAACAGCCGCTTGTAACAATCACCAGGCTTTCGTTTCAATTTCAAAAAATTCTAGGGTGACCATCTCAGATTCTTTAGATAACCCTACCCCTGTCTGATTATTGTATCTGGCTTGACAAAGAAAAAACAATTGAAAAGGTGAAAAGAAAGAGCCCTGGTTTGAGTGAATTGACAGTCTGTGAATTTAGCTGGCAAGTGGACAAACTGTGGATCTAGCCACAGTCTTGATCTAATTGATACCAAAGGGAACAAAGCTCCAAATATAGTTAGGTTCAAAGACTTTTGGTCTAAAGAAGACACTAAAAATGGTATTATGCATCTTTGGGAGAAAAGAGATAAAAGAACCAAGATGCAATGCATGAGAATTTAAATTTCCAGATTTCACTGCGTCCATCAAAACAGAAGAAACAACCATTAGTGAAGATGGACTGTGCTTTCTGTGAAAGATGGAAATGGAAGGTGTAGAACAGTACAGAACTGATCCTGAAGGGCAAAGCAGGTCTACCAGAAGGCCTGAAAACCAGCTCTGAAGCCTCTAAGCACACAAAAAGACTTTTGCAGAGCTTAGCTGTGGTAGGCATAAAGAATGTCAATCGTGTTCTTGGGAATGTTTGTTTTCACACACAAAAATGTTAAGAGGCTGCTCATTCCAAGTGAACATTTGTTTCATTGTTAAGAGATGTATCCCAATCTGAGCTTGTAAACCTATCCCAAAGAGAGTTCTCTTGAATATGTGGGGAAAATGTTGCCTCCAGAACAATGTGCACATTTAGGGAGTATACACCAGACTATCAAGAGAGACTGCTATGGAAGTGAGATTCCAAGTGTCTGTCAACTGGAGACTGCTGTAACCAACCAACATGACCAAGGCAGCAAGACTCTCTGAGCATAGTTTCCATACATGGTCTTCCTTAGGAGAAGTTCACCAGTGATGGATGAGAACTACAAGAAAAGACATTTCAGGCATCTGAAAGAACACGCAAGCTCCCTTCCAGCCTGTTGATAAGCTAATGAACACGTGGGTTGATCACCTTGTGCCTCACAGGAGAAGCTGAAATCCTAAGAGCAAAAACACACCAGATAATCAAGGATGTTGCCATGAACCAAATACAGGCCTCAGAGGTTTGATCTCCTTCTTCATGTTTCTGGTGAGATGGGTGCAGCCAACAGAGGTCTTGAAGAAGATTTCCTGTGAGCTTAGTGGCTCCCACCGTAAGTTCAGAGGGTCAGGGACTTAGTAGCATTTCATTAGCACATGGTACCCGGCTCTCTGACCCTCTTTAGATGCTCAGAATACCTGGAGCTTGAGAGCAGAGATGGTATCAAGTGCTTTAGTAGATAAATGAGTACACCTCCCCTTGTTCTGTTATTTGGGCTCCCTCTTCAGGTTTTAATACACTTGTGGGTTGGCTGCCTTAAGTTTTGCTGAGTATTTTAAAATCATGAATAATCTTATAAGGAAATTCTCTCTTGTTTTCTTAGACTGATTCTAAAAACATGTTTGCAGACTTTTAGAACCAAGGGCCTGGTATGGTGGTGTATGCCTATAATCCCAGTACTCTGGAGTCTCAGGTAGGAGGATCATGTATTCAAATCCCAACCCTGTCTCAAAAAAGCAAAACAAACAAAAATCCTTTTCTTTAAAGACACCTATCCTATGTAAGGATTGTCTTAGAGCAGGTTCCCCTAGACCCTGGACTAGGCTTCTGAAGTCAGTATCTTCTTAAAGGAGGAATTCCCAGGGAGCAGAGGTAAGGGAAGGCAATGCTGGGATGGGAGAAGGAGAAAGGCGTGTAAGAGTGTGATCTGAGGTTAAGTGCTGCAAGAGGACAGCTTGTGCCTGATGTCTTGGGAACACTGAAGCACAAGTCCTATCTCACAGCTACCTCCATCTGAGGCAAAGCTCCAAAGCACCCTGTCTTAGTCAATGCTCTGTGGCTGTGAAGAGACACCATGACCACAGCAACTCTTACAAAGGAAGACATTTCACTGGGGCTTGCTTATAGTTTCAGAGGTTTAATCTACTAAAGTCATGGCAGGAAGCATGGGGGCATGCAGGCAGACATGGTACTGGAGAGGTAACTGAGAGTTCTACATCTGGATCTGCAGGCAGCAGGCAGCAAGTGAGACACTGGACCTGGCTTGAACATTTTAAACCCCAAAGCCTACCTACAGTGACATACTTCCTCCATCAAGGCCACACCTACTCCAACAAGGCCACACCTCCAAATCCCTGTCAAGTAGTGCTGCTCCCTACTGACCAAGCATTTAAATCTATGAGCTTATATGGGCAATTCCTATTTAAACCGCCACACACACATCCCAAAACCAGGGAAAGTTCTGCATCAAAAGGTTAAAAAGACATCTGAAGGAAGATAGTTAAAAGTACCAGGAACATCTTCTAATAGTAGAAACTGAGGCTGGGCATGTAGCTCAGTGGTAGAATACTTGCCTAGCATTGAGAGGCCCTGGATTTAGTTCCCATAACCACAGAAAATAAGAGAATTAATCAATGATAGTTGGAACTTTTATGTGACACATGACATAGAAAAACCAATTTTTTTTTGAGAATTCTCATACATGAGTACCATGTTATATCATTTCCATTCTACCTCCCACCAACTCCTCCCATGGCTTCTACACACAACCCTTTTTCTTTTTTGAAATAGGCCCCCCCAGTATGTACCCCTGGCTGACTTCAAACTCAGACATCGAACTGCTTCCATACCCAGCCAAGAGGAAACAAAATTATGTTGTAAATGGGAGGAAACCAGTTACACATTCTTTTCAGAAACCATAACAAGAGCTCAAAACAGAAGAAACTGCTGTCAGTATTGTCAAAGTCATTTTGGAGAATGGTATACAGCCTCCAGTGTGGCCCCATTGTTCCCCCGTCCCCGGCTGGCACTCAGACCCTGGAGGACTCTCCTCGCACACTGGGTCCTGGTTAACTTGTGTGGCCTAAAGAAGTGTGCAGAAATGAAGTTAGGCCACTTCTGCCAGGCCAGGTTCTGAGCAGCTTTGGCTTCTACTTTTCTGTCTGAGGTCATTTGGTCTAGGCTAGGGAAAGATAACTGCCATTCGGAGGAATGAAACAGCCCCACAGAAAGATGGGATGCTAAGGCCTCCCACCAGCACTGAGTGGCCTGCTGGAAAATGTAGATCCTGCCGACATCTTACCTGAAGTCTGAAGAGAGATGCTGATCCAGAAGCACCCAGTTAAGTCACCCTCAAAATGAAGTATAGGTGGTTAGAAATATTGGCTGTCCTAAGTTGCTGTGTTAAGAATAATATTCAAAGCATGGCTCTGTGGACTTATGAGTCATGAGAAATGAGGGGAGCCAAACAAATGTAGACACCAAACTAAGAAGGCAGTCGAAACCAGGCCAGAGGAGAAGTACAGGGGCTGCCATGGATGGGGACATTACCACAAACCAGCCCTGCAGGAGCCCAGGATTAGTCTCCATGTTGCCGGGCAGATTCCATAACCCTTGATGGGATAGAGCAGGCTCAAGTAGGAAAAAAATCAGCAGAAAATGTTAAACAGAAATTATCTTAGGCTTTCATTATAAAGGGTGAAAATAACTTTTGTACCTGACTACGTAAGTTCAGTTGTCTAGAAACTCATTTGAAAAGAACACTCTGCATGGTTCATTCACTACACTCCTTTCCCACAGTGTCAGCCCTGCACTCCTTTCCTATGGTGTCAGAGCCACCTTCTTATGTTAGAAACTAACATAATGACATCCACTGCCCAGCCACTCTAGCAACTAAGTCATGCCCAGAGAGATTCAAGGGGACAGTCTGCAAAATGACAGGAAAAGAGAGGTGCAGAGGGCAGCAGCCCTTTGGCCACCTTTGAGTTTTGGATAAGCACGTGCTGCTCAGGTCTGAAGCTGCTGTCTCACTCTCATGAGGACAAGCCAAAAGGTTCCCTAGCGTGCTGACCTGAGGCCTTGACATTGCTGAGTAGCTGAACAAATGGACCCAAGAACTATCCTCAGACTTTACGTCGACACTAAGAACAAATGTTACATTGAAGTTGGACATTCAGTCACTTGCCGCCAAATCAATTTGTTGCTGTGGCAATCATCCTAAAAGGAAAGGGTGACTTAAAAATAGATGGATGGATGGATGGATGGATGGATGGATGGATGGATGGATGGATGGATGGATGACAAGCATTTAAAACTGGAGGTCTAGCTTGGTGACAGGGTGCTTACCTAGCATGTGCAAAGTCTTGTATTTGCTCTTCAGGACTTCCAAAGAAAGGAGACTAGCAAGAGGAGGAGAAGGATGAGGGAGAAGAGGAAGACAACAGAGGATGAGGGATTTACTTTGCTTACAAATGTGGTGGTCATTTGGAATGACTTTGCTTACAAATGTGGTGGTCAGTTGGACTTCTCATGTGGCTGCAGTCAGTTGGTAGCTATGGCTTGGGTCATTTGACGGTGTCTTTACTCAGATTCCTGCCACCTGGGCTGAGAAAACTCAACAGGTGTGAGTAAGCAGGACAGGGACTCCCCCAATCACACCTATCCATCTATCATTGTCTCTCTAACTAGTGGCCTCAGGGAAATTAAGTCAGATCTCTTCTAGTAGTTGAAGGCATCCAAAGAAGAAAGACAGGCCTCTTCCAGCCTTGCCTGAGGGCTGGAAGGGTCTCACTGTCACCCCCTCCTAACCAGTACACAGTCACAAAGTTGTCTCTGAACTCTAAGAAGGAAGATGTAGACCACAGCTCATAGTGGAGTTTTCCGTGTGTTTTTAAGTAACTAAAACCAGCCTAGCTAGTACCTTAGGGTTCTGCTGATGACTCTGAATACACATGGCCTCTGTTTATCCCTCTGTGTGATTCATCCCATCTCAATTTTGCTAGGAAAGACAGCTTTATTTTGTTTTTCTTCAGAGTCCTTATAAACTCTTTCATTCCTTGAGGAACACTTCTTGGACACAAGACTTGAGTAACTTGTCACTTAGCAGGGAGGGCTTCCCAGATTGTAAGTGCCAGGAGGAGCCAGCTGGTCCTGTGATGCCAAAGTAATTCACAGAAAGAGGAAACATCTGAGTCACAAAAGATTTATACTCCACTCCACTAAGAAGTGGGGCTTGCTGTTTTCTTGACCTCACTCATGAGGAATCTAAAACCATACTGAATGCTAGTTGGTAATTGTTGTAATTTGGGGGTCCACCAATTCCACCTAAATCAGACTGAAATGAGGATTTGAGTATAAGTGATATTTGTGAGGTGAGTTGAAGAGGGTAGGGGATAGTTAAAGTTGGCACAAAGTAGGTATCTGAGGAGGATATCTCTGAGGGCAACTGAGGACTCTAAGTAGCCATAAGCCGTCTCTAGTGCTACAAGGAAGCTTATTATTGTTTTTAGACAGGGTCTCACTATATAGATCTGACTGGCCTGGAACTTGCTATATAAACAAGGCTGATGTTGAACTCAGAGAGATCTACATGCCTCTGCCTCCCAATTGCAGGAATAAAGGTGTGTGCCACCATACCTTGTTGGAAGCACTCTCTTCTTCCCTTCCTTCCTAAAATGTGTGTGTGTGTGTGTGTGTGTGTGTGTGTGTGTGTGTGTGTGTGTGTGTATTTGTGTGTATGGGTGTTCACATGTAGATGAGTGTATGTGTGTGTGCCCATGTTTGTGTGTGTGTGTGTGTGTGTGTGTGCATGTGCGTGAACGTATGTGTGCACGTGCACACATACCCAAGGCCCAAGGTTGACGTCAGATATCTTCCTTGATCTCTCTCTGCAAGGTCTTTGGACCAACCGAGAGCTGGCTGCTTCAGCCAGTCTGGCTTGGTAGCTTGTTGGAAAGATTTCCTGTGTCTGCCTCCCACACCCTGGCATCACACACTGGTCACCAGGCTCATGAAGCCTTTATGTGAGTCTTCGGGATCCAAACTCTTGTTCTCTCTTACACTTGCATTGCAAGTGCTTTTTTGCCTATCAAGCATCTCCTAGTGGAACCTACAGACCCTTGTCCCTTATGGATGGGGTGTGCCTCCTGGAGACATTATCTCTGGTGCTCAGAGATACCCATCCCAGGTACTGTCTGCAGGAGACTCCAGGCGGGTTGAGGCCCCAGGACAGACATCTTTTTCCTGTCTCTTCAATCAGAGACTTCCCACTGCCTCAAATCCCTTTTTAGAAGTAGGCAAAGCATGCATTGCTTTTCAAAACCAGGATTCATTCATTAGAGTTTGCCACATATTACTTTGGAGTATATTCTAGAGTTAACCTTGGGTTTGTATAATAGGAAAACACAGTGCGTCTTAGCTTGATTACAATTCCAGCTGATCAAAAGACTCAAAGGAGAAAGTGCTCACCTCCAGTAGACCCCTGGGGCCAGCACACTCATTAAGCAAACACGATACTGGTATCTCTTACCCTGTCCCCCACCCTCCAGCTGCTCTCCCTTTTTCCTCCCCCAGCTCATTAGCACCTTCCACAGAGGAGCAATGCTGAGATCAGATGGACAGGAGGTCTAAAAAAATAAAGTCTTAATGCACACCAGAATGAAGTTGAAACTAGTAACACGGTATGTTTTTTCATTATTTTTTGTGATAAAATATACATAACATACCTTATCATTTTAAACATTGAGTACAGTTCAGTGACATTGAATGTACCTATACTCTGTATAACCACAATTGTCCATCTCCAAAACTTTTCCAATGGCTTACAGAATTTGGGGCTATCTGCGAATTTTTGTTTTTTATTCTGCCTTTATTTTCCATTTATTCAGGATTTCCAGAGTTGGCTGGGTTAAATAAGATGTCACTTCTGCCAGCTAACATCTCTGTGTTGTTTTTAGCATTTGTTATAGGGGGTCTGGAAAGCAATGATGCTGAATCATTAGACACTGCCCTAAGTGCTTGTCAATCATTGTTGCCAGTTGGAGCGTTTAGGGAAACCTGGAGACACATGTCTTTGAGGGAGTTTTCAAAGAGATTTAACTGAGTGGGGAAGGTCCTCCCTGAATATGAGAGACACCAAGCCCTGGGCACCTGGTCAAAAAGAGGAAATGGGGAAATCAAGCTGAGCACCGGCATTTATCTCTCTTTGCTTCCTGACTGTGGAGGCAGCATGACCACCTTAAGCTCCCTGTCAGCTTTCCATGACGGACTGTATCCCTGAAACTGTGAGCCAAAGTAAACCTTTCATTTCTTAAGCTGTTTTTATCACAAGCTTTTGTTTGTTTGTTTGTTTGTTTTTGTTTTTGAGACAGGATTTCTCTGTGTAGCTTTGTGCCTTTCCTGGATCTCGCTTTGTAGACCAGGCTGGCCTTGAACTCACAAAGATCCTCCTGCCTCTGCCTCCTGAGTGCTGGGATTAAAGGTGTGTGCCACCACTGCCCAGCTTAAGCTGTTTTTAATCAAGTATTTGTCACAATAATAAGTAAAGTACCTGATAATAATATTAATCTAATCTATGATACCAATATTTTTAAAAAATATATCAGGTGCATTTCTTCTCCCTTTTTATTAAACTTGTCCTTCAGTATGCCTGGGGGACTAGTTCCAAGACCTCCATAGATTAAAAAAATCCATGAATACTCAAGTGTGTTGAATAAAATGGCATAGTATTTACATAATAGCTTATATACACATTCCCCCTATATAACTTAAATTACTCCTAGACTACTTATAATACCCAATACAGTACAAGTGCTATATAAGTAGGCATTATAATGCATAATTTAGGCAATAATGGAAATAAAAAGGTCTGAGCATGTTCAAGACAGCCACACTCTTCAGAGACCTAAATACATAGTACCTGACCATCAGTTGGTTGAATCTGCAGATCTGTAGAACATAGAGATTAAAAAAAAAAAAAAAAAAAAAGCCATTATGCTCTTATTTGATGAAATACTCTCGGTAGTGAATTCCTGTGTGTCTTACCCTGGCTCTCTACTGCCCAGGCACTTGGGTCCAACCTGACCCTGGTAAAGAGAACTTTATAATTAAAAATTATGGGTCTGAAGTTGGCTGAATGCTTACGACTCTCTTACTTGTCAAGTTCATTCGCCCTAGCCATCCCTTTGGTGACGACACTGCTTAATGCAGACATCATGTGCTTTCCTAGGGATAATTTCCACTGTCCTGTGACATTCTCCTCTATGTTAGAATAAACACTCTGTGTTCTCCAGTGCCTGGCCCAAGCACCTTTTTGTGCTTCTTGGGAGTAGTGGATGTCCTGGTGATTATCAGGCATGGGCGTGGAAGAGTAAGTAAGACTCATTTCTTCAGAAAGAGCAGTCATTGTAAGAAAAGAGAATCTGGGCTTGTGTGGTCATCAATGTTTCCATCAACTTGACAGTTTATTGGAGGTATACAGTACATACAATAACATCTACAAGCCCTACCAAAGCCGCAGACTCATAACCATAAGAAATGTGCCATTATTTTGAGCTACTAGGGATCAGAATGTCTTAACATGAAGCAAAAGGTAATCTACACATAGAAGGCAGTGTAGTGTCTCAGTTCCTGTAATATCTCAGAACACATCTGACAAATGCCCTCTGACTTCAGTACCATACTTTTTGGAAATGGTAGAAGAGTCCAAAGCCATATATCTGGACGGGAGTTGCCGGAACCACATTTAATGCTTTCCTGTACCATGGTAATGCTGGTTCTTGATTGCAACAAAAAGGAGACCCACTGAGGCAATCTCTAGTTGAGGAGATAGGCAAACCTCATTACTGTAGGGGTAGGCAGGGAAGCATGTAATCAAGTCATCATCTAGGACCAGATGGGCCAACCTTGACTTTGGAACTTGTTCCAAGTATAAGGATGTTGCACAAATCCTAAATGGTCTTATAATAAAAACCCAGAGCCAGATATTGGGGTAAATGCTGAAAGATCAGAGAGACAAAGGAACAGGTCACTGCCACTTCTCACCTCTGTTAGTTATTTAGCTGCGTTGTGTTCTTACCCTGCAAGGAAGTGTCACGAAACATGACAGAATCCGCTTATAAGAGTTTATTAGAGTTAAAGGGATAGAGAGTGCGCAGGCCTGTGGGAGAGACACGTGCGTGGAGAAGAGGAAGAGAGAGAGAGAGAACCGGGAATATGGTGCTCCGCTTTAAAAACTGGCTGGGGGCGTGGCCAGGTCACGTCACTACTCCACTCGTGTGCGTAGATCACATGGTCACGTTGCACGCTTACGTGGCCATGTAACATCACGGATCCTGGTTACGAGAGATGCCCTGACCCGGAAATGCCTATCCTGACTTGGAATTGGCTAGGCGCAAGTGTCCACCTGGTATATGAGACTGTGGGGGCGTGTTGTGAACCTTTCAACCTCACCAACTCTTCAGCTGATCCTGTCTCCACGAATGCTGACTGAATTCCCTCAGTCCTTAGCCAAAAGGCTCTAGTTCCTGTCTCCTCACACCTTTCTCTGCCCAGCCATTGCTTCCTTCCTAGTGCTGGGATTAATGGTGTGTATGCTTCCCAAATACTGGGATTAAAGGTGTGAGATCTCAAGTGCTAGAATTAAAGGTGTGTGACTCCCAAGTATTGGGATTAAAGGTGTGTGCCACCACTGCCTGGCTCTTTTTCTCTCTTAGACTGAGTCAATCTCATATAGTCTAGGGTGGCTTTGAACTCACAGAGATCCAGACAGATCTCTGCCTCCAGAGTGCTAGGATTAAAGGTGTGTGCCACCACTACCTGACCTCTATGTTTAATCTAGTGGCTGGCCCTGTCCTCTGACCTTCAGGCAAGCTTTATTTGATACACAACATATCACCACATAAGAGGGCCTGCAGTTCTTAGCAGAGGTGAAATGATGGAGGGCCATTTTTCAGAGACAGATGGCCTGGTTGGATCCAGGCTCTTCCTGGTGTTAACCATGTCTTCCTGGGAAAATATTTAATCTCTCCATGCATCTGCTTTCTTATCTGATGATTCAGAAAACACCACACGTATTAATGAAGCTATAATCTATGATCATATGGACATATCATTAGCATGTTCATTATAAGGCTTCCATACCTAAATTCTGCTTCTGACTTCTCTTTCCTTCTGTCTCCTTGCTGTGACATGCACGGTTCCTCCATCACTTGAACTTCCAGACATGCATTCATCAACTCCACAAACGTCCACTGCGGCAATGATATAGGCAAGGCACTCTTACATCCCGGGATCTCAGCATTTGGGTCAGTTAGATACCCTGACCAATTGAGTAGTGAGCCAATCATTCGCCTACCCCGACCTTGTTGTTCTTGAGTCCTTTGTGCTCTTTTAACTACTAATGAAGCTCTGCCTTCTAAGCTCCTGCCCTCTATGCCCGCTGTTCACAGACACTTGGCTTCTGCTCCACAGCTCAGATCCTTGAAAGAGATATGATCACCCCAGCTATGTTTTCAAGTCAAGCCATAAAATTATTTTAGCCAGATTTTTCTGATGAATCAATCGCCCATGATCTGGTGTCCACTCTCATCCAACTCACTGTATTGTAGAGGGAGAAATGATCAGGAGGCCCAGGACCACAGGCAGCATGAATGGTGTGGGGCCTTCACCAACATGCTAACCCCATTGGAAGTCCCTAGGACAATACATTAAGGATGTGAGAGGCTAATAAAATAAGAACTTCACATTTTTGTGTTTTGCTTTTCTTTTTGATGTGGGTTGCAACAGAATCTTGTTGAGAGCCCAGTCTAGCCTGGAATTTACGGTAATCCAGGTGAGTCTTGAACTCCTGATCCTCTTGCCTCTCTCCGTAAGTGTTGATATTAGAGATACAGACGACACTGCTTCTGGTTTAAAATTGTATTCTTCACACCATCTCATTCCTGGCTTTAATTTAGAATAATTCATTGTTATTTTAAAAAGGGAGAATATGTGAGGCTACAATAGACCTCTGTGGAAGTAATAGAGCGTCTCCGAGAGTCTGTTAAATCTCACATCGCACAGGCCTAAGGAGAGTACCTTCTGGGGGTCACTCCCATCACATAGGCAACAGATGCAGGTTGGACTTTAAACAATGTCTTGGCATTGAATGTTTTAGTTTAGTTTGCCTTGTTGGAGAAACCATTGCCTTCCTTCCCATTTCTGGAGCTCTCAATTCCAGCATAGCCTGGAAACCTCCGAAGGAGTTTTCTGTGGTAGAAAGGTAGACTTGCCCCCTCAACCTTTGACAAATGAGAGTCAGTGACTGCACAGTCCAGCTACTGAATGCTTCACACAATTCTCACATGTGTTCCAACCATTGCCCATAAGTCCTCAGCTGCACTGAGGCCCAGCTGGCCATACTGTAACCTGTTCATTAGTGCAAATTTGATTATTTCTCTTGCCTACCTCACTCCTGTCCTTCTCCACCTGAATTTTCTCCAGTCATCTGCAGATAAACTATTTGTGCTGGAAACCTCGCCTCTGCTTCTGGAGAGTCACAACTTAGACACCTGCAAGATGTCACTCTAAGAAACTGAGTCTGGGTGCTTAACAAAGAAAAGAGGTTTGCGTAGCTTACGGGGTTGGAAAACGAGAAATGAAAACCAGGTAGTCCTCTCTGCTTAATCCCAGTAAGTGTGTCCTGACTGTCGCTGCCCCCACCCCCACTACACCAAAACGAAGGTAACTTGGTACAAAAGGTGAACACGTTTAAGTGGTCTCACTTTATAAGAAACTAGCTTCAAGAATTAACCAGGGTCCTGAGAGAACTATATTAACACCTTTGAGAGGCAGAAACTTCCCCTCATGACTCACCACTACCCCTACAACCTCTTAATACACGTATATGAGGACCAAGCTTCTAGCTAAGGGACCTTCAGGAGCAGACTTAAACGGAAGCACCTGACTGATATCCAAACACAGACCATCTATGCTCCTGCTCTGTAAATTGTCAAGTGCATTGGTAGTTGTTTCAGTCTGTAGCTCCACAGAAATGCAGACTGCAGATGGTGAGGTGAAGCCCTTGTGGGAGGGGCCGCTGGTGAATGGGATGCTTGCCTGCCCATTTTTGAAATGGTCCATTCTTCCATTTTAATCTCATTCATTATTGAATAATTAATAATGATTTATATGACATTGACATTTTTCCCCCAGAAATCTTGACTAACTCTTTGACAAGAGATTAATAAAGAGTGGGACTTGAGATGTCAAGTTTTTATGAACAAGTGTCCAAGGCCGTCTCTGGATGGGTATTCTTGGCTGCATTCACCACGCTCTCCAGAGACTGAAAAGCAATTGTTTAGCTGGGTAGAGAGAGCCATGCTGAATTAAATTGACCTGCGTGATACAGAAAGTAACACTGAGCACATTTTACTAAGGGGTCTTTGAAAGAAATCTATTTTATTGTAGCTGAGCATGGAAATTATTTTAAGGAAGTGATTATCTGCCTAATAATTTAAAATGCATGCATGATGTCAGCATCCAAAATTAACCAGACTAGGGGAACAACATGCTTGGTCTTGAATAAAAAGCTAAGTGCATCTTTAGTTCTTTCTCTGCTTTTTTTTTTCCTATTAGAAATATGAATTTGACTGTTTTCAAAAGCCAATTCTTATGCCTACATCCTGAAAAGAGAAGACATTTCCATTTATACTAAATGCTGACAGCCTTGCTTAATCCAGATACATATACACCTACAAGCACTTTTGTTCCAGATAGAATTGTTACCCTGAAAGGAAATTGGTGTGCTTCTTTAGGGTGGCTGGAGTTTTAAGCTTGTCTTCAATTTCAAATAACTTTATTAGAAGGCCTGGAGATAAGAGTGGACACAGTAAGGAAAGGCAGTTATTAGGATGAGAAAACCCAGTGAAGCTAGAATTCTTTCGTCCTAGGCTCTGGCTACAGCTGTTAGCTCAGATAGAGTCGGAGCCCTTCACCTTTTGGGTAGTGACTGAACAAATGTGTGTTTGAAAACCAGCTCTAGCCTGCAAGGCCCTCGACGTGTGCCATGAGACTCCCTGGACACTTGCAAAGCATTACCTTTCCTCTGGAAAGGCTTCCTCACAGACTGTTGCCAAGGTCAACGTTCTCTAAGAAAGGCAGCAACATTTTGTTTCCCTCTTCAAAGGACCTTTATGTACTAACTCACTCCCACCTGCTGTGCATGTAAATTACTCATCAGTGATTCAAATGGCATTTTGCCGCAGACCATCTGAGCCCCCTCTATGACTATGGGGTGGGTAGAAAGAGAAGAGATTGGGGGGCAGGTGTTAAGGGGTTCCATCACTTAGCATCAAACCAAGGCAAAATGGGATGGGACAGAAACAGACAAACTTCTCCCCTGAATGAGAAACTTCACCCATGATCCTTAGGTACCCATCACAGCTCTCAGTGGTCTGGAAGCGGGGTGATGATGCCAGTGTTATACTCTCCTCCAGAATTTGTTTCTGAGGAATGGTGTCTGTGGCATTTCTCACTACGGTGTTGCAGAATCAGTAAGTTTTTAGGGGAAAAGCACAGTGGATTAGTCACCTTCCAAACTGTTTTTATGAGGAAAAATGAGCCTTGGCTTGTAAGATGGAATAAAGTGAGGATGCAGAGAGAATTCTGGGAGGAGTAGGAAGAAAAGATCTCAGCTTCTCCCAGCTCGGAAATGATCCCTCCCCACAATATGTCTTCAAATTCCTGGTGACGGCTGATTGTGTCTGGTGTCGCGTCTTCAAGGTGCTCACAGTTTAGGGACCAAGGACGGTGGCTTCTTGTTCACAATGGCAGTCTAAACCACTTTGCATTAAGGATAAAAAACCTTTTTAAAGGAATGTGTCAAAATAATTACATTTTTAATGCATTCCTTGATTCCACATCACACAAGCAAGCACATCAGCCTCCCTTGAGTGGATGAAAAAATGTCTTTCTTTCAGTGAGGCCTGTACTCTGAGGTACCCACACACAAGAGTAAGGCATCCTGCGCCTGTCATGGCCGACTGGGAGGCAAAACACTAGGAGCTGAGTTTACCTGGAGCTTGGCTTTGCTGGTGTCTTCTCTTTCCTAAGAGAAATTTTTTACCCTTCAGCGGTCCTCTTGGATGCCCAGAAACACTGTCGGTATTTCCAGCATTTCCCCCACGCTTTCTCCACCCTTCCTCTTTTTAGTTGCTAAAGGCAAAGTTCTCTGAAACACTGATTATTTAACTCACAAACTGAGATTGTAAAAAGGATTAAGGGCTGACTAGATGGCTCAGCAAGTAAAGGCGCTTGCAGCACAGGCCTCATAACCTGAGTTCAAACCTCGAATCGACTCCCAAAAGCTGTCTTCTGACCTCCACATTCGGAACCTGGCATGAACACACTAGCTAGCACTCACACACACATATCACACACACACACACATCATAGGCACATCTATAATAAAAAAAAAAAGGAAATTAAAAAAAAAAAAAACAAAGGACTGAGTTGTAAGTAGCTGGAATGTAGATTTCATCATTTTGTGAAGAATTCTGTTCAAATACATTTGAAACCCATTTTTAGGATTTCACAATGGAGCCCATTAATGTTTTTCAACAGCACATTAAAAATTCAACAGCTAGGTCCTCTGTCCGCATGGCCTGTTTCCATGCAGACTACCTGGTTGGCTTAGTTTAAAATTGATACCATGAGTGGCTTGAAGTGTGTTTCATCAAATGTTTCTATCAAGTGAGATATTTAGGGAACACATCTCATTTTTCATATCCTGAATGGCCTGATGTATAAATCACCTCATCTCTATAAAGCAGGGAAATCATTTTAATTTGGTAAAGTGGGAACAGATTATTGATGTCTGTTTCTGTTTACTAATAGCATGCCAGCAACAAATAGCATTCATATCCCATAAAGCAAAAATTGCTGACTTGAGGGGAAAATAAACCCTACACACAGGCACCCATCACACACACACACACACACACACACATCCTTTTCTCTCTTCCTTACTCTTTCCTGGTGTGAGCAGAAAAAGAGCCGCTTCTAGGCATGTGAACAGAGTCAGTGAATATGGAGTTTGGAATACACTGATAACTGTGGTCTCTCTTATGGCCACTGCATTTCCCTACCATGGAAGGGTTCCATCCTGTTCTTCCCTCATCCTCCTGTGCATGTTCAAACCACAGCACCTAGAGTCCTGAGGCTTGTAACGGCTTGGTCTGCATTTGCTTTACAGTTATGCACAGATGTCTCCCAGATGTGCATTGTACCACTAGCCCGGCTCTATCTGCGTTGCTGGGAGCTGACACCGTGGCCAGTGTCTGGTGTTTCTAAGATGGTTGGAAAGCTTTGACTGGTAGGGCTGGGCAATTAAGGCCTTGGTTCCTAAGGAGCCCTTAGGATGGTGCACTTTTCTGCTACGGGAGGGATTCCCAAAAATAAGATGAACACCACGGTCCAGATCCTCCTGCTGCCAGCCTCTGGAAGCCAGTTTCAAAACATACCTTCCAGAGTGGTTTGCACACAGTGATCTAAGCATCTGAGTGTTCCTCCTGTTTGTCTTGTTATATCTAAGGGGTGGGGGAATGAATGTGACAGGCTGTTGTTTTTGTTGCAGGGGCCGGTCCCCTGGTCCCCTGCCTTGGGTTCACAGATGCTACAGAGCTGTCTTGGATCTTCAGACACCAACACATGCACACTCAGCGGGTAGAGCTTTGTGTCCCAGGCCTCCTGGGAGGAGGCAGTAAACCTTCAGATCCCAGCACAGCCCCTCAGCAACCCTCTACCCACAAACTTCTCCTAATTAAGCCAGCCGGTCTAATTATGGGGTGTTCCATCAAATATGTCTCCAGATGCTTCCGATGCAGCCCGCGGGTGCTGGTCAAAGCTGGCAAGGCTTCTGATCAAGGATGCTGGCCCTGCAAGCGCACCGCACGCACGTCCTCCTCTCGCCTGGATGCCTGGATGCGCTTGTCTCCAAGTACTGCGCAATCTGCCCTTGCTCATTTGCTCCGTTGCCTGTCGAAAGCATAGAACGTAATTACTGAAGTTAAGAAAACATCTCTGTAATTAGCTAGGCAACTCTAAGCACAAGAAATGGAAATTAGTCACAGTATCATAAATTAGTTTGTGCATACATTACATTCAAGGATCACCCTTGGGGCTCAATGTTTGCCGTCTTTGGCGGCAACCCCCTGTATCTCAATAAAGCATTCTTTCCCGGGCGAGTATGTCACAGGAAAGGGAGTTTCACTTCTCTCTCTCTCTCTCTCTCTCTCTCTCTCTCTCTCTCTCTCTCTCTCTCTCTCTCTCCCTCCCTCCCTCCCTCCCTCCCTCCCCCTCCCTCTCTCTCTCCCTCCCTCTTCTCTCATTTCTTTTGTAGTGCCCATCAGAATAAAATCTAACATTCAAGGGAGAGAAAAAGGGACGAGTAAACAGTGATTTTCTTGTTGATTTTATTTTCCTTTGTGGGGCTCTATTAACTTACAGCCATCAAAGTGTCTCCAAGCAGGGGGCTCATCAACTGCATTGTTTCAGTTATGAGGAGCAGCAGTTATAAACTCTTTAAATAACCCTGATTTTCAACTATTTTCGCAGTCCCTTCTCTTGCCAGCCAAAGCCAGGAAATTGGACTCAGGCACACACAACACAGTATTTGCATCAAAATAATTCAGCGGGCACCAGCAAGCCACAATCACATCGCTCGGAAGGAAGGAACAGAATACAAATTAAAGGAAGAATGTCAATTTTTTGCCATTAAGCTTCAATGACCATTTGAAATGGTGCAAGGCACAAAGGTTCCTGATGAGCGTCATCTAGTTTGATTATTCATACTTGTGTTTCTGCTTGAATTAAGGCAGGAGTGCTACAGCCTGTTAAGGGAAAATATTTGAATTGTAGTGAACTCTCACCTTGCCGCGCATCCATTTACTTTTCAAATGAATACTAGATAAGTTAGTGCATTTTCTAATCGGCCTGTTTTCCAGTGAGTGCCGTCATTACATACCAATTTCCTTTAGAAGTGCTTGCTAAGAAACATTAACTACTTACAAATAAGGAGCTGTCTGTCACAGGCTGCAGTTTCGAGCTCACTGCCTGCTTTCTGCGAGGGTGGTTGCTAGCTGCAGAGTCGGCATCTGCCCAGCCTGCCTTGGCTTCCAGGCCTTTCCCAGGTTCCTTGCTAGTCCTTTAGCAGCAAAGGCAGGATTTCTGCCATGTGCCACCCTCCCAGAGCCAGGCAGAAGCCTGCGATGGTTGTAGATCAAGCCATCTTGTGGCCAGTTGACCATGTCACTCCGCAGGTGCTCTGGGTCCAGCCTGGCTTCTGATCTGCTGAGGTTGACCTGGCAGGCAATGTGAATTCCGGTGCACACTTTGAATCCAAGGCTGAGTACAGGTACCATCAGCATGCCGTTGGTTTCTGGTTTGAGACTCTACAGCCAGTCAGTGAATCTGTTCAACATGAAGAAAATGGAAGAGAGAGATTGTGAAGCTTGTTTTGGGGGAGAAGTCTCATTTAAGAAATGCGTTTTAGGCTGGGCAGTGGTGGTGCTCGCCTTTAATCCCAGCACTTGGGAGGCAGAGGCAGGCAGATATCCGTGAGTTCAAGGCCAGCCTGGTCTACAGAGTGAGTTCCAGGACAGGCTCCAAAGCTACACAGAGAAAACCTGTCTCAAAAAAACAAAAACAAAAAACAAAACAAAACAAAAGAAATGTTTAAGAAATGCATTTTAGACACATTTAGCATGTAAGCAGAAACTCCCAGAATGGAGGAGGCATTAGAACATTGTTATGCCCTGTAGACCCTTCAATTGAGAAAATATTTGTGCTCAATTTTGGAGCTGGGGGGCTTGATGGTTACTAATTGGGGCCTGTACTTGGCATCACCGGGAGCTTCTTGAGGTTTCTCCATTACTGAACATTACTGCCACACATTTACCAAGACATGTCAGATACTGCTTTTCATATGTTTATGCACAGGGAATGGAATCCAGGGCTTTGTATGTGCTAAGGCAAGCACAGTCAAAGTATAGAGAAGAGAAATGCCTGAGAAACTCCCCTCCCTCCTGAAAGGAATGGAGGCCTCTAATAGTGCTGATGTGGTCATAATCCAAATGTTACTCACTTTTTAAATAGAGAAAGATTTGAAAAGATTATAATCACAAAGCCAGTTAATCCTATAACTGAATTCAAATGTCAAATGAAATATGGGCAAAGTTGGAAATGAAGGGAGATACTGAGCAGGGATCACGAGCACTCAATAGGAAAGTAGTAAAACAAACTCCCATGAAGTCAGGGCGTTGTTCTTTTTTTGTAGGGGAGCGGGGTTTTTGTTTGTTTTCTGTTTTTCAAGACAGGATTTCTCTGTGTAACAGCCCAGACTGTCCTAGAACTTACTTTATAGTTCAGGCTGATGGGAAATATAGTCCTGTATGCTGGAATGTGTTGCTCTGATTGGTTGATAAATAAAATGCTGATTGGCCAGTAGCCAGGCAGGAAGTATAGGCAGGATAAGCAGACAAGGAGAATTCTGGGAAGAGGAAGGCTGAGTCAGTAGACGTCAGCCCGCCGTCCAGGGAGCAGCATGTAATGACACACAGGTAAAGCCACGGAACACGTAGCAACATATAGATTAACAAATATGGGCTGAGTTTAAATGTAGGAGCTAGTCAGTGGTAGGCCTGAGCTAATGGCCCAGCAGTTTTAATTAATATAAGCCTCTGTGTGTTTACTTGGGTCTGAGTGGCTGCAGACCAGGCGGGACACAGAAAAACTTCAGCTATACCAGGTTGTCCTCAAACACAGAGATCCAACTGCCTCTGCCTCTGGAGTGTTGGGATTAAAGGCATGTGCTACCACTGCCTGGCCAGGACTTTATTATTAACACACACACACACACACACACACACACACACACACACACACGCATGCACGCACACACGCGTGCACACACACCATGTGGAGAGGTATCTAAAAAGGCAGTAGAGTCACTCAGCTAATTATGCATTTATAGAAATATATAAACAACTATCTAGAAAGACTGGAATGTCCAAAACCATTTTTTACTCTCCTTTTTAACTTATACATTCATCTTCATTCATATCTCAAATTCTGGCAACTTGTTTTACAATTTTTTAATATCATGCATACTTTAAAGCTTCAAAGAAATAGCTTTCATGCAAGAGAACATAGGCATTTCCCTTTTTCTGTTGCTTTAAAGACGGAGTAATATGTCTGAGAAACTGCACACACAAGATGTAAGCACCCACAAAATATAGCTGAGGGAAATGCAAATGACCCTAACTTCTCCCTGCCCTCACTACTGCCCTCCTGTAGTGCCTCCAGACATTCCTCTGTGGTTGTGTGACTTCTTTGGCCAATGGGCACCTCAGAAGAAGCACAAGCAGAGACTGCAAAGGAAGTCCTCACTCACCTCCTGCTGTGCCTGCAAATGAACTTCAGATGTCCTGCTGGACCACAAGATGCTTGAAGAAATACAGCCTGCCTGACTGCCGTACTTGTGGACAAAGCTATCATCTCCTACCCGGTCATCACACACCTTGTGGACATATATAAGCAAGGGTCTATTTGAGGTCAGCTAAGCCAGCCTGGCCTAGAAAAAACACTCAGACATTAACAGCATCAGGAGCTAGGTGCAGAGTCACAGTAAGTCCACTTTCTTAAAAATTATCTTTGGTTGTTAAATCACAAAGTCTTTTTTTCATATTGCTAAGCAATCAAAAAAAATGTAGCTGTCAACTGGTATATCAGCGATACCCTTGAATCTTGGTAGCCTGTGTGGCTATCTTCATGCCGCTGGTTGTCCACTAGTTTCACCAGTCACGTGACAAGCAGGCCCTTAGCCAGAAACACACTTCAGTTAGAAATGACACTTCTCATTGTTTTGAGGACTGCACATGTGAGATTGCATGTGGGCACACATGGGAATGTAGCATGTGACATCAGGGCCCTGTCCATGTTGCCTGAAATTTCTTGAGATTTTTTTACATGTGTGCTTTCGCTCTCAACAGACAGCTTGTGAATCTCTTTGTCAGAAGGTAGACAAACCTTGAGCATCAGAGATGCTTTGCTTGAGACCTTGAGAAAGAGAATACCTGAGGCATATCACTCAGTTTGTGATAGGTGAGCAGATGTATGAAGACTCCATGCCTGTCTCAAAGCAGGACAACTTTGGGGCATGACCCCAACTTCAAAGCCCCTGAATTGTTGAGCCAGATTTACCCTCCATCTTCTCTGGACACCATACCTTTGCTTAGTCTCAGATTGGCCCATTTCCCTTCTCTTAACTGAATTCCCCAGAATGCAATTTTATTTATTAGTTGATTGATTTTTGTTTTTACAGCATTGAGAATTAAAAACTGATCCACACCTACTCCAACAAGGACACACCTCCTAATCTCTGTCAAGTAGCACCACTCCTAACAACCAAGCATTCAAATCTATGAGCCTATAGGGTCCATTCATTTTCAAACCAACACACACACACACACACACACACACACACACACACACACAGAGAGAGAGAGAGAGAGAGAGAGAGAGAGAGAGAGAGAGAGAGAGAGAGAGAGATCTTCAAATAATCCAATAAAAATCATCAGAGGACTTGAACTGGTATTTTTCTAGAAATATACACATAAATACAGAAGAACGTGCTCAATATCGCTAATCCCTATGAGGATGTGGAAAAATGGAAACCCTTGCATACTGTTGGTAGGACGCAAAATGGCACACTACTGTGTAAAATAGTATAAGTGGCTCATTGAAAAAAAAACATTAAAAATAAAATTACCACATGGCCTATCTATTTTACTCCAGTATAAACTGGAAACAATGGAGACTAGCATCTAGATGAAGGGTATGTATAGCCATATTCATTACAGTCTTATTCTCCATAAATTAGAAGTAACAGCAACCCAAATGTCAATGAACAGATGAACAGGTGAAGAAGGTGTCCTTTAAAAGACATACTGGCACATGCTATAGGTTGGGGTTAACCTCAGACTTTGTGCTGAAGCAGAGAGATCTCTTAACCATGAGATCACTCTCATACAAGACATCTAGAGTAGTCAGATTCTTAGAGATGGAAAGTAGCAGTGGTTGTCAGGGACAAGAGGGAAGGAGAATGAGAAGCTGTTTAATGGTATAGGGTTTCTGTTTGCAAGAGGAAAGGGCTATGAAGACAGATGGTTACATGGCATTAGTAAGACACTTCATTCATAGCACTGAACTGAGTACTTGAGACAGACAAGGTGGAAGATTTTGTTATGACTATTTTATCACAATAAAACTGAAATTGAAAACTGAAAACAGCAGCAAAAAAATTTGTTGTGTGGCCTGGACGGGCTCCAAGACTTGACTTTGGTGATGTCACAGAAGGAGTTTGGGTTGTGAACTCTCTTGCCTTGCCATCTGCATTGCCAACTCTTCACCCAAGGGGGTCCTTATTCATCTCATTTCCAAAGTGTACTCTCTGAACGGCCATCTCCAGAACCTTCGACCTGTCTCAAGCATGCGCCATCAAGCCCAGCTTTGTGTGTGTGCAGCTGAGCTATCTCCCCAGCTTCCCATCGGCAATTCCTTCAGTCAGCTGGTTTGGGTAGTTCACACATATAACCCTAGCTCTGGAGAGGCTGAGGCAAGAGGATTGCTGTGAATCAGAAGCCAGCCTGATCTACATAGTTCCAGGCCAGCCTGGGCTCCAAAGTGAGACTGTTTTACAAAAACAAAACATAGCAAAACTTTCTGAGACAAATTCACACCAATCCTGGTCTGCCCTCAAAGTCACTATGTAGCCAAAGATGACCTTGAATTTTTGTTTTGTTTTGTTTTTGTTTTTTTAAGACAGGGTTTCTCTGTATAGACCTGACTGTCCTGGAACTCATTCTGTAGATCAGGCTGGCCTCAAACTCACAGAGATTCACTCGCCTCTGCCTCCAGAGTGCTGAGATCAAAGGTGTGCGGTACCACTGCCCAGCAACCTTGAACTTCTTTTTTTTTTTTTTTTTTTGGTTTTCCTAGTCCGGGTTTCTCTGTGTAGCTTTGCGCCTTTCCTGGATCTCCAGGCTGGCCTCAAACTCACAGAGATCCGCCTGCCTCTGCCTCCCGAGTGCTGGGATTAAAGGCGTGCGCCACCACCGCCCGGCGGACCTTGAACTTCTTATCCTCCTGTCTCTACTTCTCAACTACTGGGATTATAGGTGTGTACCTGATAGGCTTTTACAGCTCTGGGAATTTTAAACCCAGAGTTTTGTGCATGCTAGGCAAGCACTCTATCAACTGAATGATCTTCACACACCTCACCCACCCCCACCATATACACCAATAATTCTTTCAGTCAATATTTTGATGTTGGGTACTGACACTTTTAGAGACTCAGATGGATCTCATGATTCCTATCTGACATCTCAGACACAGATGAACTAAGGTAACACACACACACTCAGAGGTGATACTTCAAAGTACTGTCGTGGTCTGGAGAGACGGCTCAGCAGTTAAGAAAGCACACGCTGTTCTTGCTGAGGACCCAAGCACAGTCAGTTCCCACACACGAGTCCAGCAGCTTACAACCACTTGTAACTCCAGGGAAATCAATGCTCTCTCTCTTCAGGCATCTACGGCGTCCCACATATGCATAAACCCTCTCCTGCATAATCATAATATAATAATAAATCAAAGTGACATTGTGATGTCATT
Source organism: Peromyscus maniculatus bairdii (assembly GCF_049852395.1). NCBI lineage: Eukaryota > Metazoa > Chordata > Mammalia > Rodentia > Cricetidae > Peromyscus > Peromyscus maniculatus. The sequence continues at coordinate 124,976,742 of NC_134855.1, forward strand.
TGCCTCTTGATTGGGCAATTTTTCTGCTGGGTAAAAATAGCCTTTCTCCATGTTTACTTACTTCTCTAGAACTCAGAGTCCAGGGTCTCTGTTGTCGTTTGGATACTTTCCCCCTTTATCATCTAATCCTCCACCCAAAGTCACCTGTACACATTTATGTCAATTCGGGCAACGGAGAACAAGAAGGCTGCACTCAATTTTGCGTCATCAACTCTACCCGACCCACCCCAAAGTTCTAGGCAGAAAGTATCGTGTTATAGTTGGGGAATTTAAAACAGAGAGGTAACTACTGTGAGACAGACTTATTGTGTCCAGTTGACACACAGTACTCAACAAAACAGAAAGCAAAGCAGATTCCAATTATGCTGAAGTCCTGAGCAGCCGGCATCCACCCTCAGTAATATCCAGGCTGCCATTCCAAAAAGCTAAAGTCCAGTCCAGTCAAAGTGGATTCATCATTCTCCGATAGAAAGCTGCTTGGTATTTCTGGGTGGTGGTGGTGGCGGCGGGCTCGCCTTTAATCCCAGCACTTAGGAGGCAGAGGCAGGTGGATCTCTGAGTTTGCAGCCAATCTGGTCTACAGAGTGAGTTCCAGGATAGCTAAGGCTACACAGAGAAACCCTGTCTCAAAAAAAAAAAAAAAAAAAAAAAGCAAGGAAGGAAGGAAGGAAGGGAGAGAGGGAAAGGAGGGGGGAAAAAGGAGGGGGGAAGGAAGAAAGGAAGGAAGGAAGGAAAGAAGGGAAGGAAATAGAAAGTTGCTTGGTATAATTCAGTAGAAACCCTGTTTTGCTACATGTTCAATGAGTGGTTCAAAGCTTGTCCTCCTATAATTCTAGGGAAAACACAGGAGTTCCTACTCAGGGCATTTATGGTGGAGAAGAGGCTTGGCCATCCCATGTTTCCCAAGGGCCTCCCATTTGCCAATCTTCAAGATTCAAAATATTGTGATTGTGATTGGGTAAAACCCACCAACTGCTCTCTGCCTAGGCCACTATGGCTGTTAGCGTAAATACAGAGGAAAGTATCTCTGGAATGTAGACCCCTTACCCAATGGTGAATGAACTTGAAGTGGAGCAGTGGACATCGGGAGAGTGATTACATAATTAAAATGACTAGATTTTAAAACCCTCACTCAATTATTTGATTATCTTTCTTTCTAATTTGCAGAGACAGATTTTTTTGTCAGCTGTAAGAGCCAGCTGCCCAGGGCTATATTATGAACATTGGGAATGGCATTTAATTGTATCAAGTTAGATTTAAATTTCACTTTTGAAACAAGAAAATATATACAACTTGGAGTGGGGTATAGGTATAATTTGGGTTCAATAGAAAGCTGCAAAGTTGAACATCACAGTCTAGAGTTCTATAAGGACTCTGCCTCCCCCTCACTCACCCTGACTCTTTCTAGTTTAATTTTCATTGGGGGAAGGTTGGGGGATGTGAAAATTAACCCATTGTGCTCTCGTGAATTGCATATACGCATTAAAAACACTTCCTGAGATCTGCTCTGCCTTCTACCTTGCTCACTGTTGCTGCTCAATAACAGAATTTCCTCTGCCATTAAGTCCAGATTATAACTTGGGAGGAGAGTTTAATCACGGTATTAGCGAGGCTCTGTATTCTCCTTCACCCTGTGACCCAAATGTTGGATTAACAAGGACATATGGCTTGATCCTGCTGATAAAGCCTCTGGGGTCAGCCTTGGGGGCCAAACTGACACCTCTCCCTGGTGGTCCCCATTGTTCAGCTTCAGGACCTTGAAGGACCTTGTCAGTCCACCCTTGCACAGCAGCCTGTGGGTCATGGTGGGCTGGGGGAAAAGAAGTCAGGGAGAGGAGAGCTTGCTCTGTCTGCAGGGTCACGAAGCACACAAGCTTTAGGGCAAAAGAGAAAAGGGAGAAGATGTGGGGAAAGAAAAAGTCACCCTACGCCTGCTCAAGGGGAGAGACGTGAGCCCAGAGCTTCTCGCCACACCCACAGCACGAGCACCTTCTCCCCAGTCTGTACCAACAGACTCCGAATGAGTGGGAAAAAGTAGAAGACACAGATGACTTTTCCTAAATCCCTGAGAGTTACAACAGCAGCAAGATAATGCCTGCCTCCCACCATGACGGAGGAGAAGGGCCATACGAGCACGGCCACTGAGCACCATTAGGAAACTGGCCACGACTGTTTCTATATGAGGGAATGCAGCCCCAGACTGCGGCTCTGAGAGTCGGAAATGTACAGAGAGACCAAAAAAAAAAAAAAATATTTCATCTACCTTTTGCCTCTGGACTTTTTTTTTTTCCTTTTCTTACTTCTATAATCTTTTGTTGTTGTTTGGTTGGTTGGTTGTTTTTTGTTTGTTTGTTTGTTTTGTTTTGTTGAGACAGGGTTTCTCTGTGTAGTTTTGGTGCCTGTCCTGGATCTCACTTTGTAGACCAGGCTGGCCTCGAACTCACAGAGATCTGCCTGGCTCTGCCTCCTGAGTACTGGGATTAAAGGTGTGCGCCACCACCATACCCGGGCTTACTTCTGTAATCTTACTTTCACTCTTACTCCATGGCTGGCTGGGTGGCTGGCCCCTAGAGTCCTCCTATCCTTGTTCTCTTGCTCTTTCTCCCCTTCCTCCCAGATTTCTCCCTCTATTTCTTCTCTCTGCCTGCCAGCCCTGCCTATCCTTTCTCCTGTCTCACTATTGGCTGTTCAGCTCTTTATTAGACCATCAGGTGTTTTAGACAGGCAAAGTAACACAGCTTCACAGAGTTAAACAAATGCAACATAAAGGAATGCAACACATCCTTGCATCATTAAACAAATGTTCCCCAGCATAAACAAATGTAACACCTCTTAAAATAATATTTTACAACAAATGGGGGCAGGAGAAAAGGTAAGAAACGTGAAACAAAGATGAGGAAGTGGGGTGGGAGGAGAGAGTGTCTGCACAGCACCAGCCCTGACTTTCAGAAGTGCCACATACAGGGTTTAGTTCAAGGTTGGCTTCTCCAATAATGTGTTTTGACGGGCTTGAAATTGGCCTGATGTAGGCCAATAACAAGGGGAAAGTCAAGTGTACATAGCAGAAAATCTATGCTCTCTAGACACCTGCTTCCAACAGGAGAATCCCAGATAGCGACCTTCAATTCAGCTCCCGCCTGACTGATGCTTACATAGGAACTAATCTGTCCACCCTCCAAGGCCCTTCCAGGCCCACTGCTTGAGGGGATTGCTTCAGTCACAGCTGTGCAAGTCACTCAATGGACCTTTATTGATTCAAGCCAGAGTAACACACCCAGGACAGAGTGTGGCTTCTTTGAGACACCATTTCCTCCCCGACTCTCCTCTTGAATGATGCCTAAAATCCCCCCACTGGAGGCTTGAGAATGCAAATGACGATAGAACAATGATTGAGTTTGGGGGAACTTTAGAAATAGCTGTGGTCCAGGCAGCATTCAAGAATGCCTGCTCCCCTAGCCTCTATATTATCTTAATAACGCTCAAACCCATACTCTGTTTTACTAAGGTGTATTGGTTATCTCTTGATTAGCAACTTACCCAGATCTACAATCACCTAGGAGACAGTCCTCAGGGCATGCCTTTGAGGAGTTATCTAGACCAGTTATGTAGATTAGAGTTGTCTAGACTAGTTATCTAGATTAACTGTGAACACCTACCCTAAGAGCGGGTAGCTCTGTTCTCTGTGCTTTGGTCCTGGACTACAGAGTACCAGTATACCTGCTTGTCATCACCTGCTTTGGGAGCAAGCATTGGATGGAACATAAAAGAAAGAAAGAACGGTGGCTTTAAAAGTGGTTGGTTTGGGGTTTTGTTTGTTTGTTTGTTTGTTTGTTTTTATTGTGTTTTTTTTTTAAGTCCATCCTGGAGATTGCCCAAGGTGTTAGCTTGCCCCCTGGCTTCTGCCAAGTATAGATTTGAGCTTCTCAGGGCCTGGTACAAAAAGGTTCTGAATGAAACTAGGGAACATATTCCAAGCAGGCAGGGAGACTATTAAACACTTGTATTCTTTATCTTAAGAAAGTAAGGATTTAAAAGTGGATAGTAAGCATGACAAACAGATCAACAAAATTTAAGCCTTAAAAATCCAGATGTGAGCCATTATGATTTATTTGGTCCAGCTCTATCTAACTGTGTAGTACAATATTGTGTGTGTGTGTGTGTGTGTGTGTGTGTGTGTGTCAGACAGAGAAAGAGAGAGATTCTCATGATGTGCATAATCTAGAAACAGAGAAAAGTTTACGAAGAATTAAAAACTAAGTCTGCAATTACAAACTAAAAGCATATTAAGAACCAAATTCATATTGAAGTCAGACCTGAATTTTTTCCATTCTAATTAAGACCAAAACTTCTAAAAACAAAATTTTGGTCAGAATTCTCTAGGAAGAATATAGACAGATGTAACCAAGCATAATTTTTACATTTAAAATTCTCAGCCAGGTTCTGTAGCACAAGTATTCTAGATGTTATTTGAATGTCAATTAACCCACACACTTGGGGGAAAGGTGATCTTCCAAAAGTTTGAGAGTCATTGGAGTTCCTTTTATTGTTATTGTTGTTGTTTTTAATTTCTTCCTGAAACAGTTTTTCTTGATAAAGATGATTTCTGCCTTCTGTGACCATGATTTCAAATATGACTTTTCTGAACTTTGTAGCCTTATTTTGAAGGAAAGCATTTTAAGAGCGAGGGATAAAATTCAATTAACTGAGATGACAGGAAATAATCTACTAAGCGAATAGATCAGGCCATGGGACGCTTTCATACCTTTCAGAAAGGAAATAACCTATTTCATGCCTTGTTATCTATTGACACAGGAGTTTATTTCTCTTGAAGCTGTTACAGATCTACCTAATGAGGCCTAAACACCGCGGCCAAGCAATTAGAGTTTGCATTGTATCACTGATTTCCTCCATTTCCGAGACTGCTGATAGTCATTAGCTCACACGCTCTCGTCTAAGGATGCACAAGCATTCCCTCTTGCTAGCTGAAAAGTACAGCAGGTCAACTAGCAGTGTCTGAGGTTAGACAGTCTCAGCCACTGACCTGATACGTGCTCGTGTGTGTGTGTGTGTGTGTGTGTGTGTGTGTGTGTGTGTGTGTGTGTGTGTGCGCGCGCGTGCGTTTGCTAAGAAGCCCATCTGGAGGTCCAAAATGTATGGGAGTCAGTTCTCTCTTTCTGGCATGTAGGCTCCAAGCTATAGACCTACACACACCTTCCCTCCTCTGAGCCATCTCACCAGCCACTATTTCCGTACATCTTATTAGTCAAGTTGTGTGTACTGAGCCATGCTCATTTTCTCTTCTGTGGATGATTTCACAGGTATTGGAAGATAACAAAATTTACTAAGGCATACATGCATGTATGTACACACACACACACACACACACACACACACACATACACACACACATGGAGGGAGGGATGTGAGAGAGAGGGCAGGGGTTGTCTTTTCTGAAGGTAGCTACTTCACTGCCATCTTCTAAAGCCTGCCACTCTTCTGTCCACAAGTGAAGTCTAATTCACTTGCCTTTGAATTTGAACTGTCTGTGATTCACTCATAATCAACAGAGTTCAGCAGAAGTGACTTCCAAGACAAGGTCATAAAAAGTAATGCAGCTTTTTCCTTGGGGACTGGAATGCCTGATGTTATGGACTTTTAGCTGTCATGACAGAAGCCCAGTGGCCCAGAGGACACCAGGTCATAAGAAAGCACAAGCAATTCTGTGCAGACAGAGCACATGGAAAGAGAAAGATTCCCCACTGTTGCGGAATACTATTTTAACTGGACAAAGATATGTTAAATCTGTTTATGCTGTGGAGTATCACTTTGACTGTGTAAAGGTGTGTTGTATTTATTTCACCTTGTCTGCCTCAGGCACCTGATTGTTCTAATAGAGAGCTGAATGGCCAATAGCTAGAGAGAGAAAGGATAGGAGGGCCTGGCAGGCAGAGAGAATAAATAGGAGGAGAAATCTAAGCTAGAAAAAGAGAAAGAAGAGAATGAGGGATTCGGAGAGGACAAGAAGCCAGAGAGCCACCAGCCAGACGTGGAGACAACAGGGAAGTAGGACATATAGAAAGAATGAAAGGTAAAAAAACCCAAGGTGAAAGGTAGATAAAGAGAAAGAGGTTAATTTAAGTTAAAAGAACTAGCCAAAAATGAACCTAAGTTAGGCCGAGCATTCAAAACTAACGATAAGTCTCCACGTCACGATGTGGGAGCTGGTTGGTGGCCTAAAAGAAAAAGCCTGGTACACCCCCCCCCCATACATAGATGTGCTAGGTGGCTATTTATGTATATGTTCCATGAAAAGTACCTTCCTGGATTCTCAACCCACAGAAACTATGAATAGTAATAAAATGATAGCTAGAGATTAAGCCAGTAAGTTTGGGCACTGCTGTGTTTCCTAGCAATATACAACCAGAATACTACATCCTAAAAACTTACGTATACATTCTTTCTATGTGTACATTCTCTTCTTTATTGGGAGTGCTATGAGTATTCTGAATTCATATCGTGAATATTTTTTTCTATTCATCATTGACATGCTGTCAGCTTCTTACAAAAAGTCATGGTTGCTCTTTTCCTAAGACTTGTCTGTCTCAGTCTTCATGGCCAGTGAAGAGAATACCATCAGTGCTAGTCAGGCCCTTCATTAATGAAAAATGGAAGTTTCTAGATAAATAGCCCAATTCTTGCCCATTACATGGTATATTGGTTACTTTTCTCATGACTGTAACAAAAAACCTATAGTGGCAACAATAGAGGAGAGTTTTATTTTGGCTTGTGTTTTCAGTCCGCCGTGGTAGAGAAGGGAAGTCGTGGTTGAGGGAGTGTGCAGCAGAGATAGCTCACACATTGGCTGATCAAGAAGCAGAGCTCTCAGGAGAGCAGCAGAAGCAGCTATAACCTTTAAGGCCTGCCCCAAGTGACCCAATTCTAGTGTCTAGAGCACAGTTCCAAAGGTTCTGGAGCTCTGCTAGACAATATAGCAAACGATAAAGAAAAGGCTCATGAATGTCACAGCTCTCAGAACATGGACAAAGAGGCAAGCCGTACATATGGCAAGGTGGAAATGGTGTTCAGTGACTCTAGTAGGAGCATTGTAAAAAAGAGATCTCCATGAGGCAGAGGTGGCACAGGGCCTTTAATCCCAGCACTCAGGAAGCAGAGGCAGGAAGACCTCTTGTGAGTTCAAGGCCAAGTTCCAGGACAGCCAGGGCTACACAGAGAAACCCTGTCTCAAAAAAATAAAAGAGAGAGAGAGAGAGAGAGAGAGAGAGAGAGAGAGAGAGAGAGAGAGAGAGAGAGAGAGAGAGATCTTTATTCTGGGTGCTAAAGTCAGAGTTGTTCTGATCTGCCTATCTCCTCCATGGGACTCAGCAGTTTTTGAAAAGGGACTCAGCTAAGCTTATGGGAGTTGAAGTTACCTGCCTGGCACATTACTGAAACCTGTGTGTTCGTGGTAATTGCAGTTCATAAAACTGCCCACTCTATGTCAGACAGTGCTTGGGGGCTTTTATATGCAAGCTGGTGGTAGTTTATGCAAAGGGTATTGTTCCTAAAGAAACATCAGAATGCAAAGCCTCCATAATTCAACATTAATCTTAGGGACAGAGGTAAGTACTTCTGATTACTGGCCATATGGTGACAGTACACGATTCACTCAATCTGTCAGCCTTGAAATGACACTGTTCCAATTTAAACTTTATTTCATGGACTTACATTATTTCAGATTTGGAGTAAAAAAATAAAAGAACTAATATTTTATATTACACTGTAACGTGAATTTCTAAATGGTATTTTTAATAAAAAAAATTGTGGTGCCAGATATTGGGGTGAAAACTGAAAGATCAAAGAAGCAGAGCAAGCCACAGCTACCACCTCTTATCTGACCAACTCCCCAGCCTGAAAGAGCTCCAGCGGAAAGGGCTTCAGTCAAAAAAGCTTAGCCAAAAGGCCTCTACCCAAAAGGGCTTCCTCAGTCAAGGCCTTCAGTTCCTGTCTCCTCACACCTCACAGACCTTTCTCTGCCCAGCCATCACTTCCTGTCTCCACCTTCCTAACGCTGGGATTAAAGGTGTGTGCCACCACTGCCTGGCTCTGTTTCTCTCCTAGACTAAATCAATCTCATGTAGTCCAGAGTAGCTTTGAACTCACAGAGAGCCAGACGAATTTCTGCCTCCCAAGTGCTAGGATTAAAGGTGTATACCACCAGTGCCTGGCATCTATGTTTGATCTAGTGGCTTGTTCTGACCTCTGATCCTCAGGCAAAGTTTATTAGGATATACAATATATCACCACATTTCTCCTTTTTTTTTGTCTAAAATAATAAAAGAAAATTGTAACTAATATAGGAAAAACTATATACAATAAATACAATAAGTATATATAATATATACAGTCAAGAATTACATTAACAATTTCTAGTCCATAAACATTTGACAAGTCAGAGAAAATACTCCATTATTTATCCTATTTTGATGAGTCCAAAATGTTGTACCTAATTCACTTTCTATCCTAACTTGTATTACCAACTGAATACTATCTTTTGATGTCTTTCAAACCTACACACTTTACACCTCTTTAGTGAGTTTCTTTAATGAATTTGTTAACAAGAAAAACTATAATTATCTAGTCTTTAACTCCCTCAGAGACCCAAGAAGGAAACAATATTACCTAAGTAAGCAGGAAGTGCAAGCAAATGATTTCCAAAAAATGTGAGAAATGACCAAAATAGCTAGCTGCCTGGACAGTCACCCAAGGTTCCTATGCAATGTTGGAGCATCCATCTTCGGCCTACAAGCTTAGCATATCTGACAGATTCATCTGTAAGGCAGGATTTTCTAAAAGGCCTTCCTACTTTGTCTTGGCAAGGTTCAGCAGTCCTTTCTTTTGTGTCCTGCTTGTCCATTTGGACAGCATACTGTCAGCAGTTGAGGCAAGGACACTTTCTTGCCCAGTGGCTAACTTTTGTCACAAAGAAAGTAAACTCCATATGGAGTTTTTTTTTTTTTTTTTGATGCACATCATCTTCTCTGAAGTAGATTGGTGCTGCCAGGACCAGATATGTCTCATAGTCATAAAAAAACAGAAAGAATATATGTTATTAAAACATCTTAAATGCCATATTCTGTAGATCTCTAAAGTGTTTGAAGATGAACTATCTAAAATATATCTGCTTGACCTTAAAAACATACTTAATATGACTACAAGTTCGATTGTAATAGGTGACTAACTCCTAACTTGCATTTCTTTATTTCCTAATTAGTTGATAATATTAACTTTCAAGAGCTAGCAGTTTGCATTACATTGTTAAATGAGCTGTATAGGTACAATACCTTGAATAAGATTAGAAGTATATGTAGAGTATATTTTAACAAAATTAATCTCAACTTTGTATCAATACACATAATTTGTATACAATATACAAAAATCCATTCCAATGTAAAATATTTAAAACTAGTAGTTGCTTTTCAAAAGTAGATTCAATAATCTACTTTTTTATCTTATCATTTCTATATCTTTTTTTTTCCACATTCAATGATCCACCTCTTAGCTATATCCTCTTTTTTCTTTTTCCTTTTTTTTCAAACAAGAATCCTGAATCTAATCTCCTTTGTTTAGCTTTTTTTCCTGACCATTATCAGCTAACAACTTGTAACCAACCATCCTAAACAATGACAATTATCCACAACCCATTGAAAGGCCAAAAGTCACCTACCCCACCTCTTGGGAATGTGGGTGTTGTGGTCTTAAAATTACTTCCTTCTGTTTAGGGGTGGTGGCATCTTTAGGGGATCCTGAAAAGAAAAATTTTGGATTAATTGTCAAGTCCTGAGGGAGGTAGCTGTATCATTTTTTTGTCCAGTCTTTGCATAATGGGAAAGTGCAGGGCTTGTCTCAAGTCCTGGCTAGAATAGTCTGTGAGGCTGGATCATCTCATCTTGAAACTGTCCTGAACAGGTTGTAGTCTGGCTTTGAGTGATGTTTATCAGTTTAATGGCATTATCATAGTCCATGTGGAATAGTCATTGTGGGGTCCCATCTTTTTGGAGACTTCAAAGTGGCTGTTAGGCATGATCATGGTTCACTGCAGAAAATCTTTTTAATGGGACATTTTTTTCTGGATGATTTGTCCTTTTTCTTCAGATGTCTCATTTGTCCAGTGTCCTGCAGATTCCTTAGCCTTCATTCTTCTGAAAGACAAAAACAAAATACTTCCCCAACCCTAACTTTGGGGAGGTTCCCTTTTGGCAAGTTCTATCTGATCAAATGAAAATCATTTGTTAGCTGTATAAGTTAATTTAAATTGAATGGTCACACTGGTTGATGAACTCTCACCTCTTACTAATTAAGAGGTATCCCTTGTTCTGGTTTCTCTTGAAAATTTTGTTTTTATCTTCTATAGCTATTCTATCATCCAGAGCAGTATTGTTTTCTACAATAGGCATTACGTTCTTTAATTGTTCTGGGAAGAAGTTTCTTCCATGATGACAGGAAAGGACTGAACCAAATTTGACATGGGGGTCTATCTGTGAGAGACCCCTCAGGGAGTTTCTTGATGGCAAAGGATTACCTTGACTGTCCCTTGTTGATGTACATTCATTAGTCCAGTGTCTGCCTTTACTACACCTTCTGCATAATCCAGAAGGGAGGGGCATTCTATTGGGATTATTCCTAGCAAAAACATTGTTTCTAGGAATGCCCTGTTTACAGTTCCTTTTTAAGTGACCTTGTTTACTGCAATTGAAACATTTGACATTTTGATTTTTCTTCAAACCTCTGGAAATCACCTCTCCTATCCAAGCATTATCATGATCATGAGATTCAATATTTATTGTCTCAGATCCATTCCTCTAAGGGTACTGATCTTGCCTTTAATGACCTAATTACCATTTTGCATTGTGCATTAGCATTTTCAAAAGCTAGAGATTCAATTGTTATTTGCCTAGCTTATGAATTTGTTATCATTCTATTTACTGCTGAAGTCAATCTTTGTAAGAAATCAGTGAAGGTTTCTTTTGGACCCTGCATAACTTTTATAAATGATTCAATTTTCTTTCCCACTTCTTCAATTCTGTCCCAAGCATTCAGGGCTGCCATGTGGCATAAAGATAGGGTGTGGACATCATATAAAGATTGTCTTTGTGTATCAGCATAATTGCCTTCTCCAAGAAGTTGATCTTGAGAAATTTCCATACTTCTAGGTCCACTTCATTGTTCAATAGTCTTAGCCTCATCCTTCTACCAGGTCCTCCATTGTAATTGGGGACCAGCCTCTAAGATTGCTGTAACCAAATCTCTCCAGTTAAGGAATAATTCTATTACAAGTTGACCATGAGTTTAACATCTGCTTCATTAAAGATGAGTGGATGCCAAATGAGAGTATTGTTTCTTTGAATCTCCTCAAATCTAACATTTGCCCAGGAGTCCAGTCAGCTCATACACAGCCTTAAGGATCTCTATCATTTGCCAGTTCCTGTAAGGTTACTGGATAGATTAAAGTTGGCTGTTTAAAAGCCTTAGACTGTTTCTCTGTAACCTTATAATGCAATGTTGAGATTGGTTCTCTTTTAAATTATTCTTCTGTCTGTGTCTGAATATCTCTATGATCTGTTTTAACAAGTTTTTCTAAAACTTTTATCTTGGCACTTGTATTAACCAACATTTTTAATGATAAAACAAAAATGATCAAATAAAACAATATTTACAATTGACATTACATCTATCCCATCAACATTAATTATCCTCTCATTTAATTGTTCCATTTTCAGACCATTTAATGTATAGTTAAACAGAGACCAAATATCTACCATTGTAAAAATGTTTCCCCCCTTTTTAATGTGGGGAAAAACTTTCTTTTAGCTAATTCCTCCCTTTAAGAAATCTTAATTGACTCACCAAATCTGCTGACAGTGACAATTCAGATGATGGTGTAGTGGCATCCCGAGGAGGGGGCCCAGAGAAAGCCAAAACCCACCAGGAGAGGAAAGAATTGAAAGATCCAGTGGTTTGCATGGGGGAAGTGTGCAAAAGTGGCTAACTCCTGTCGTTTCTGGGAGCCCAAAAACTTATGGAGTTTGCTGCAGAGAGGCTGCAACAAAAACTTAGCCAGCAGTTTAAGGAGTCTGGCCCAGGCAGGGTGGAGATTCCAGCTGTGTGTAGCTCCAGTCTGAGCCTGTGGCTTTTTCTTGAATTTGTGCCCCACAACTTGGACACCAGATGTAATACTGGGATTAAAGGTATGTGCCACCACTGCCTGGCATCTATGTTTAATCTAGTGGCTTGTTCTGTCCTCTGATCTTCAGGCAAAGTTTATTAGGGTACACAATATATCACCACATTACACTAAAGTGAACTCACCTAGAATTATTTTATGTCATTTTTATGACTGTGTTTTTGTCATTCTCATTGATAGTTGCTGTATTAGTTACTTTTCTTATTGGGGTGACAAAATCAACTTAAAAATGGAAGGGTTTATTGTGGCTTGCAGTTTAAGATGGGACACAGTTTGTCATAGTGAGGAAGGCATGATGGTGGAAGCTGAGGCATGGGCACAAAGAGAGGTGCATGCAGGTACTCCATTCATTTCCTTGGTAGTCAGTCTGAGTCCCTAGCCTATGGTGAAGTGCCATTCAAGGTAGGTCTTCCCTTCTCAGTCAAACCTTTCTAGAAACACTGTCATAGACACACCCAGAGGTATGTTTCCATAGTGACTCCAAACCCAGTAGAGTTGGTAATTGTGATTACCCATCACAATAGCTAATGTTTTTAACATTATGTTAAAAATAATATTATCATATAATAAAAGCATTCATGTTTTAAACACTTTCCATGTGTTAATCATAGATGTTAAATTACTAAGGTTGTGGCTCAGCAGTTCTAGCAGGCCTAGGTTCAAGCCCCGGTACTAGAAAAACAAACAGATGTTCACACTCCATCAAATGAAAAATAAATTTTACTATTATCCCATCTGATAGTTGAAGGCAATTGAGGCCACAGAGAGATTAACCTTTCAGTTACACAATGAAGAGGTGGTAGACACTGAGACTTCATACTGTATAGTCTGGTTCTAGAACTTACTGTGTCCTAGGCTCTACTTCTTCACTTAAACCAACAACTTGATGGTAGACATGTTGCTTTCTTGAATTATCAGCTAGAATGGGGTTCAGGAGAGTTAGCCCAAATTCCAAAGCAGTTCTACACATCTCTGAAGCCCACACTCCTTGTGTTAGACTGGGCTACATCCTGCCTGCCTTCGGTCTCCTAACTGTAATATACACTCTTCCAGTGCTCTCTGGGCTGCCTTGTCAGGCCTAATATAGTCAATATAAATGTAGGAATACAGAGGGTTCTTTTCTTTCTTTTTTTCTCATTCAATTTGTAAAGATGTATTTATTATTTTATGTGTATGAGTGTTTTGGCATGTATGAATGTGCACCATATGGGTGTCTGGTGCCTGAAGAGGTCAGAAGAGGTCAGCAGATCCTCTGGTAATGGAGTTACAGAGGGTGGCAAGCCATCATGTAGGTGATGGGAATCGAACCTGGGTCCTCTGCAAAAGCAACAAATGCTCTTAACCATTGAGCCAACTCTCCAGACCTTTCTTCTCTTTTCTTTTTAATTGCTAGGGGCACAGCTCGGGTCTTCACATGTGCTAGGCAAGGACTCTGCCACCTTAAACCTATTTTTTTAAGTCCATTTCAACCATGAAAGTTGAGGAGCAATGACCTCACAGGCATTCCTGAAGTCCTCCCACATGCCGGGCAGCACTGTTCCAGATGTCTTTATAGCTCAAATCCCTGAAGCATCATAGCAACCAGTGAGGTTGGCATTATAGTTGCTTATTATACACTGTCACCAGAGGCAAAAGAAGTGAGGTCAGAAAGGCTGGCAATGACCTCTCACCATGGCTGTTTCTGCTCAGGTGGATGAACCAAGAAGAGACTGTTCTGTGCCCTTCTTCAAACTCACTCAAGTAAAAGCCAGTTCTGATGAGCAGCATGGGAGAGAAACCGAGGGAGGACAGGCAAGCTGCTCACAGGGAAGCTTGACCCCAGCAATACCCAGAGGTATTGCAGAGAAAAGACTTTTGTTACTGTTCCCCAGGGGTTACAGAAGAGCTCTAGAAACTGAGCTGGAGACTCCATGAAGGGTCCCCGGAGCAACTGTATTGATAACTAATAGAGAGTGGCAGAGACTAAGGCATGAAGAAGACACCAAGGCACAGATGGTTTCTTGACTGGAAGGGACGCAGGTACAACAATCTCCAGGGACTGGGAAGGGAAACAGATTGCCTCAGTCTTAGTAATACCAGCTCTAGCTGGCCATGGATGCTCCACCCTGCAGTGGCAGGGGTGTCCCAGAACAGAGAGCAAAAATAGGTAGTAATTTCAGGTTACATTTGCATATAAGAGAGTCCTCAGGAACCGAAGATGACTTTGGGGATTCATTTCTATGGCTCTCTGAAAGGCCATGGCTCATTAAGGACTGTTAGTTACTATGAAATACTTAATGGTGCATTATGTCTTAAGTGCCAATTTTGCTGTCACTTAATTGAAATTTATTCTAACATATCTTCATCTAAGTATTTGGAAAGAGGATGGGCAAGACTGAGAAAGCAGCAAAGGTGTAAGTTGAAAATTGATAATCCATGTCTACTATAAAGAAGATGCATTAAGACTCTTAGAAAGGTCACCAAAGTTCTATTCATGAGCTACAGTGCACAGCCCAGACCCCCCAAATGAGGCCATGTACTGTCTCTCTACTGTTAGGAGTGATGATTCCAACAGCTCCTAGCTGCTACCTTCTCTAGAGAATTGCCCTCAGCCAGGAGAAACACTACCCCACCCAGGAGGTTGTGAGCCTGTTCATGGGTACTAATATCTATGAGCACAGCATTCCATGTGTTATAAGATTCACAAATGCCCCAAGGGAGATAAATTACATGATGCAATTCACATATTGGAGATTTCTCTTAGGACCTGGCTAGAACTAGACTCTAGAAAAGGACCATTGCTTTGTGTAACGTGAGCTATATTGTTGAAGGATCATTGAAAAAAGAAGGTGGGTGAGCTTAATAATCCCATTTACTAGGGTACCACCACCAGGACTCAATTATCTCCCCAAAACCCCACCTCCTGATACTATTACATTGACAACTAAGTTTCAACCAGAGACTTTGGGTGAACATTCAGACCATAGGCATGAGAGGTTTTCCATCCACTGGAGCCAGGCTCTATTGGTCATGTATTGTCCTATGGAGTGTGTAACCCACTGCTTCCAGTGAATACCAGCACTGGCTGGCCACAGGTATTCCAACCAGCAACAACAGGGATGTGCCAGGACATGGAGCAAGAGAAAAGTAGTAATTCAAGGTTACACCTGCACATTTGGCAACTATGGCAAGAAATGGAGTAAAATGAGCCAAAGTATTATGGGAATGCATAGAGGTGTACAATCTACTTGAAGAAGCATCAAAAAGAGTATTTACCAACTGGGCTGGAGAGATGGCTCAAAGGTTAAAAGCACTCTTCCAGAGGTCCTGACTTCAATTCCCAGCAACCACATGGTGGCTCACAACCATCTATAATGAGATCTGGTGCCCTCCTCTGGCCTGCAGGCATACAGGCAGGTAGAACACTCTATACATTAATAAATAAATCAATCTTTTTTTTAAATAAAAATAATACTTACCAACATGTTGATGGCAGCCACCCCAGAAAGAAAAATCCTTTATTCTTTTTTTTTTTTTTTTTTAAAGATTTATTTATTTATTATGTATACAGAAGAGGGTTCCAGATCTCATTACAGATGGTTGTGAGCCACCATGTGGGTGCTGGGAATTGAACTCAGGACCTCTGAAAGAGCAGTCAGTGCTCTTAACCTCTAAGCCATCTCTCCAGCCCCTATTCTTTTTATTATACTTTCCTGTTTGGTTTTTATTTTTTTTAATGCACAACTTTAAGAAACTATACCAAATGAATAATAAACCATCTTGTTTGACTTCTTCATTTTGCAGATGAACACATGGGGCTAAGAGTGGCTCTCATAGACTCATTTGGAAGCTATGTGCAGTGTGAGTGCAGCACTATGACCTGCCGGCCCTGGGATCTAAGTGATGTTGTCCACAGATGAGCAGCAGAGGCAGGGAAGCTCCTGAGAGCGCTTGTGCAGGATTTCATTCTGTTAATTGCCAAATAATGCTGCATCCTGTAGGCAGCATATCACTTTTTGTTTAGCTACTCATCAGTGATGGACACTTGGGGGTTGTCTTCATTTGGGGCTCTTATAATGTCTAACTTTACTCTCTTGAGTATGGCTCTCTAATTGTCCCTGGGTCATTTGTCAAACGGACCACTCCTCTCCACTAACTTGCCTTGGCAGTCTTGTAGAAAACCAGTTGACAATAAACACGTGAGTCTTATTTCTACTCCCCTGTCCTATGTGTCTATCCCGGGTCATCCATTGGCCAATTCTAGCTTGTGTCCGACCATGCTGTTTCAATGACCATTGCTTTGTGATTTTGAAATCAAAGTATGAATCATAACATGTCTTTTTGAAAATACATCCTTTTATTTCTCTCCAGTCTGAGGCTAAAACTGGAATTGCTGGATTTCATATGATTTATTTTAGTAGCAATTACATAATAGTTTAATTGTTGTGGAATATCACTTGGACTATGTGATGTGTTATATTTGTTTATGCTGCAGAATATTACTATAACTGTGTAAAGGTGTGTTACATTTGTTTCTGCTGCCTTTGTTAATGCAAGATACATGATACATGATGTCAAGATGTGTTACATTTGTTTCACCTTGCCTGCCTAAGGCACCTGATTGGTCTAATAAAAAGCTGAACAGCCAATAGCTAGGCAGGAGAGAGATAGGTAGGACTGGTGGGCAGGAGGAGAAATCTAGGCTTGAGAAAAGAGAGAGAAGAAGAGAGAAAGAGGAGACACCCTGTTTCAAAAAAAAAAATCAAAGCAACCAAGATCATATATGCCTGTACTATAGTGCAGCTCTTTTTAAGTTATAAAGTCACCAAATCTTTTGGAGGTAATTGCTATAGTTTTTATCACATGTTGAAATTTGATGCTCATTTTGAGATAGTAAGAGAGTAGAAAGTTAATTCAACCCCAGTACTTAATGATGGAGCCTTGAGAAGTGATTAAGATTAAATAACATTGTCCGGGTGTACCAGCAGAGGTGCATAGCCACACATGCACTCTCCGTCTCTTACCATGTGATGCTCTGTGCTGCCTCAGGATTGTGAGCAGGAAAAGTCATCACCAGAAGCCCCTAGACTTCACACTTTCCAAACTCTGAGCCTCTGTTCTTTATAAAGTAGCCTGCCTGGCATTTCATTGTAGGAGTAAGAAACCAGCTAGTACAATGTGATCTCTGAAATGCAAAGTCCTGGGGAAAGGATTGAAGTTGCCTTAAGGGCTCGCCCTGAGAAGTCAACATCATCTTTCTATAGAAGGCAGCATGTAATTCGTGATCTACCATTTGCCAAGGCTGCTAGACCTAAATAATCTTTGGGCAAATCAGAACCTTGTTTCTATGATGCGATGATTGGCCATGATTAGTAGTGGATGGACCAATCAACAAAGAGCTCATCTTCTAGTGACCCAGCCCCATGTTCAGAGTTTGGTGGGTAAAGTCAGAGCCAGGCAGGACTGGAGTTCAGCTTCCACAGCTCACTCTTCCAGGTGGACAACTTCACCTAGGAGCCCTGTCAGAAATTGTCCTTCTGGAACCATCCTGGCTGTCAACCAAGGACAAGAACTGATTTCAAACGTGGAAAGAAGTTGTAGACAACCCCAAACATTGGGGTGGGTGCCACAGAAGACTGGCTTGATTTGTTTGTTTTAGAGACTTTTGTATCCAAGATTAGCTTTGAATTCACTAAGTAGCCAAGAATGACCTTGAGCCTCTGATCTTCCTTCCTGTTTCCTCCTCTTGAGTGTCAGGACTATGGCAAGCCTCCCACTTGTTCATGTGGTAATAGAGATTGAGCCCAGGTCTCCATGCATGCCAGGTAAGCAATCTACCAACAGCTCTATAGCCTATCCACCTCCTCTCTGGCCTGCCTTTGGCAGCTCCTACCACAGTACAGGCTGCCAGACTTAGTATGTGTCTTCTCAAAGTAGAGCCTGAGATGAGGGTTTGAGTTTAGTTGACCAGCTTTGGAGCTGATCCAGGAAGACCATAAGTGATCAAAACCAGTCACAAGGGAACCAGCCTGCTTCAGTGAGTGGGTTACTGCCATGTGCCCCTGGAACTCAGTCCCTCTGAGAGCTTATATGGAACTGTCTTTCTGGGAAGCAAGGATGCTAGGATGTTTTCTCACTAATTATTATCCATCATGGATTGATGTTCATTTCTAGGATTTTAATTCCATAGTATGTCTGCTCTGCCCCATTTGAGCATTGATAATAACTTCAAATGGAGAGAAGCAAGTTTGCTAGGCAAGGGAACTGTCTGCAGGCTGCTTCTGGAGTGAGTTAAGGGAGCGTGGGCCAAGTCCTGGAAGCATGTGTCATATTCTTTAAACTCGGGATGAAGCGTTTCCCCACCCGTGACAGGCCCACTGATTGAATCTTTCCTATTACAGCAGAGGAGCCAGTGGAAACCCGTCTGTGATTTCTACCCCTCTTCTGTCCCCTGGGAGGGAGGGGGATGGATGGAGAGAGTGGGAAAACATTGATGCAAAAAATGCAAAAGACCTCGGCCTGGAGCAGATTGACTGGGTTTGAATGAATTGCTTGTTCTCAAACAGAAGGAATTTTATTTGAATAGTTAATCCTCACGTGTTGCAACAGCCCAAAGATCACCCCCAGATGATTATTATTTGCCCAGAGTGCTACAGGCTGGGGAAATCTTCATGTACCTCTTTTCCTTTTAAACACCAGATCCTGTAGCCCAGCCAAGATATTTGAAAACAAATTGTAAGCTCCATCTGCCAGCTGGGGGCATGCTGAGACAAAGGAAAGAATCTTAGAGGCAGCCCTCACAGGCCAGGAGACCCTTAATCCAGGCAGACAGATTTTAACACATTCTTTCCCTGTTAGGCAGACATTCCTCCATCCCTGAAGATGTTACATCCAACAGATCTTGTCTGTAGCTGTCAGTTTTTTCAGTTTAGATTTAGCTATAGTGTCTATGTGGTGGAGTCTCCTAGTATCTGTCTGAGGATCAGCTCTAGGACCCCCTTGGATATCCAAATCCATACATGCTTAATCCTTTCAATAAAATGGTGCAGTGTTTGTATAGAACCTAGGAACATCCTCCAGTATACACTAAATCACTTGGAGGTTATTTATAATGCCCAATACAGTAGGAATGCCATTCACATAGCTATTGTGCCGTATTGTTAAGGCATAATGACAAGAATAAAGTCTGTATGTGTTCAGAACAGACAGACATTTTTTAGATTTTTTTTTTTTGAGCTGGTGGATACAGAGGGACAACTGTATCAGTCTAAGCCAGCAGAGGAAAAAAGCTCCCCAGGGGTCCATGGTAATTCTAAGCAAACAGGTGCTGAGGCTGGAGGGAGGCGAAGGAGCCCTCTATGAGTCCACTGAATGCTGTGTGCAGGATTTCTTCCAGAAGACAAGGAGAATTTAAGAAACAAGAGCATGTCTGTACCACAGAGAAACCCTCAGGGTTACAACTCATTTTGAAAGAAGCCCTTTACTAGCCAGACAACTTCTTGAGTCTCAGTCAGTGACATCCACTCAGTGTGGTAGAAAATGATGCAACAGTGCTGAACTCACAGCCTACAGGGCTCAAAGGTGGAAAACTCAATGGTGCTGTGTTTTAGATCAAGGTCTGGGGCTTCGGCTGGCGTTTTAATCACCTACTTAGATATTACAAAATTGTGAAGGGAAACCTCACACAAGAGATTGTTAAGTGAAATCAGTCAACTATAAAGGATACTGTCATTTTCTAAGGACAGAAAAGTTATGTTTAGCCTGGGAAGAAGTTTTAAAGGATGTTTATATGAGATACAGTTTTTTAAAAAAGTTATTACACCTTTTCAGACAGACATCCATGTTCACTGTCCATCAGAGTGAGAAGTTGAATTCATTCATTCTGATTTAGTCATTCAACAAAGATCTACATGACTGCTCTATCAGGCACCTTGCCGGACCCTAATGATAGAACTTCTGCCCCTTGAGGTCACTAATCATGGATACTGGTGGTTGGTGAGATATTGCAGATGGCAGATGAATTTCTTGTGTTTGTTTGTTTGTTTCTTGAGACAGGGTTTCTTTGTATAGCCCTGGCTGTCCTAGAACTAGCTCTGTAGACCAGGCTGGCCTTGAGCCCACAGAGATTCACTTGTTTCTGCCTCCTGAGTACTGGGATTAAAGGCATGCGCCACTGCCACCCCCCCCCCATACATAAATTTCTTAAAAGCATAAGTTTAAAAAACAATAGTATTTTAATAGCTAAAAAATCAAAAGGTCTAAAGCAAAGATGCTAGAACTGAGTTTGAAGGAGGAGCTGGCAGGTTTGCGAGTGTCTACATTTGGAAAGATATCTCTCCTCCCATACCGGTCTTTGGGTGAATAAAGCTTCTTTCACATGTCAGGGGCAAGGAAGCTAGTATAGTAGTACATGTCTGTAGTCCTACCACTCCAGAGGCAGAGGCAGGAGAATCAGGAGTTAGAGGCCACCAAAGAGTGAGAACATCACTCAAAAGAGAGAGAGAGGGGTGAGTAAGGACTCCTCACTCATCTGGATGCTGCACACAACGTACACAGAAGACTTAGCACCACGATAAATACACCCTGGACATGACCTGAGCTGCTCTGATACAAGAAACTCACACAGCATGGTGTTTGGCACTAGACAATGGCCAGTCAATATTGATTGTCTTCTGCCACCACACAAATACGCATTCATAACTGGAAGTCCAAATCTAAGTGGTGGCAATGCAATGAGTAAGAAAAAAATATTAAGAGACCTATTTGTGAGTTTTTAACAATGAAAAATGGAAATGATTAAGCCTCTGATTTCAATTCATTGACTGTATTACAATAATACCCACCCCTACACACACACATGAATATAATAATCTAAAATTTTCCCTTACAGATACATCTTTACTGATGGATATTTTCACTGTCAAGAATAGTTTTAATTTGAAACCACTTTTCTTTTGAAAGTTCAAGAGCATTAACCCATTGCTCTTTTGGTTCTAGTGTCTTCTGTACTTTCGACTTCCAGTCACCTCTACAAACCTGCTGTCGCTCTCAGACCCTCTACAGCATCATGTTAATCCAAGGATGTGAGGAGAAAGACCACCAACCCAAATCATCATGGCAATTAAAGCAAGCAATTAATTAAAGCTTTTATTATTCCTATGCATTGACTGCTTCCCTCTAAGGCGGGGTTCAAGAGGTCAGCAATGGACATGGGGAAGATAAGGTTTTTATAGCTCAGGAATAGGGGATTTCCAAATGGGGGATTTGGCAGACAAGTAGGTTGGGTTACTGAAGCAGGACATAACAAGTGGTCATAGCAACAGGTGGCTATAATAACCTTTTGAAACAAAGATAGGGTTACAAGATGGTCATAAAAACCTCTTTAAAACAAAGGTATGGTTACAAAGTGGTAGTAACAATTTTTTGAAACAAAGACATGGTTACTATTTCTTGGAACAGGCAGTGCAGAACCATTTGTAGTTAAGGTTACAGGTGGGGCATAGCTCAATCTTTGAAAAACAGAGTTTTAATCATAAACAGGAATGAGCGGATCTAGTTGGTCTTTATTGTAAGATGCTCCCCTACTCCACCCTCCAGATAGTGTTTCTCTATGTAGCCCTGGCTGTCCTGGAACTCTCTCTGTAGACCAGGCTGGCCTTGAATACACAGAGATCCACCTGCCTCTGTCCCCTGAGTACTAGGAGTAAAAGTGTGTACCACCCTACTCATCAATCCTTTCAACTTTTTCTGCTATGTTTTTTTTTGTTTTTTTTTCCATTTCCTTGTCCTGGCTAGATTTTAGGATATTGCCTCAGCTTTATTTTGTAAAACCTTCTGTTAAGGGTTTTTATCCCTGATACCATATCTTAATGTTCAAAATTCGCCAATTTTTTTTGTTGTTTTGTGTTTTATTTGTTGTTGTTGAGACTTTCTTTTGATATCTTAATTGCTAATTTACTTAATTGATTTGCAGTGATAACAACTTGCCCCAAGGTAAAGGTGCTTACCAGGCAAGCCTAGAGACCTGAGTTCAATCCCTGGAAGCTACATAAAGTGTAGACAGTGAGATTAGATTCTGAGAACTTATCCTCTGACCTCCATACACATTCAATGGCACATGTGCTCCTCACAACAATAATAAAATTTTTGATACTGTATTAGTTCTTCATCTGGGTATATTTTGGCAAATGCATTTTATTTTTAAAAGCATTGTACATGTGATTGATAAAGTATTTTATCACTGTTCATTTTTTGCCTCTGAACTCTAATATAAATGGAATCATGCAGTATATATTATTTTATGCATAAATACATCTGTGATTTCTTTGTTATATATATATTATTTTACAATACCATTCAGTTCTACATATCAGCCATGGGTTCCCCTATTCTCCCCCCTCCCACCCCCTCCCCTTACCCCCAGCCCACCCTCCATTCCCACCTCCTCCAGGACAAGTCCTCCCCCGAGGACTGCGATCAACCTGGTAGACTCAGTCCAGGGAGGTCCAGTCCCTTCCTCCCAGACTGAGCCAAGTGTCCCTGCATAAGTTCTAGGTTTCAAACAGCCAACTCATGCAATGAGCACAGGACTTGGTCCCACTGCCTAGTTGCCTCCCAAACTGATCAAGCCAATCAACTGTCTCACCTATTCAGAGGGCCTGATCCAGCTGGGGACCCCTCAGCCTTTGGTTCATAGTTCATGTGTTTCCATTCATTTGGCTATTTTTTTTCAATAATTGAGTAAAACTGAAATTTATTATAAGCCACAGTCATCCTAGGGACCTCCATGCTATATATATATAGCCTTCATGGTTCTATGGGTTGTGGTCTGATTGCTCTTTATTTTATATCT
Organism: Peromyscus maniculatus bairdii; assembly: GCF_049852395.1. Taxonomy (NCBI): domain Eukaryota; kingdom Metazoa; phylum Chordata; class Mammalia; order Rodentia; family Cricetidae; genus Peromyscus; species Peromyscus maniculatus. The sequence continues at coordinate 124,999,814 of NC_134855.1, forward strand.
AGAATCCACTTATGAGTGAGTAAATACCATGACTGTCTTTCTGGGTTTGGGTTACCTCACTCAGGATGATTTTTTCTAGTTCCATCCATTTGCCTGTAAATTTCATGCTTTCATTGTTTTTCTCTGCTGAGTAGTACTCCATTGTGTATATGTCCCACATTTTTTCCATCCATTCTTCCGTTGATGGGCTTCTAGGTTGTTTCCAGGTTCTGGCTATTACAAATAGTGCTGCTATGAACATAGCTGAGCATGTATCTTTATGGTATGATTTCTTTGTTTTTATTGCTATCTTCCAATATTACCATTATATCAAAATTTACTTATTCACTCTGTTCCTGCTATGATTTAGATATGAAGGGACCCAAAAGGCTCCTTTGAAGACTTGGTCCCCAGGTAGCAACACTTTTGAGAGGTGGTATCATGAGGATGCTAGACCCATCAATGGACTGATGAGTTCATAGGTGAATCAGCTATTAAGAGGTAGGACCAGGTTGAAGAAAGTAGGTCTCTAGAGGTGTACCTTCCTGAATGATATCTTATCCATCAATCGCTTCCTCCCTCTTCCCTCCTCCCACTTCCTGTGCATCATGAGGTAAGCCATTTTGTTCTACTATATTCTCCCCAATGTAATGTTCTGTCTCACCGCATTTAGTACAAGAAGCAGCAAAGCCACGTGACCACAGTCTGAGACCTCTGAAACCAAGAGCAAGATAAATCCTTCCTCCTTGCGGTTCTTGATCTCAGATATTCTGTCTGCCACGATGATAAAAAGTTGACTAACACAGTGGCTGATAAATTTGAGAGATATTTTAAGCTTAGAATATTTAACAATGTTGCTATCAGCATTCTTACACAAGCCTCTTAAGCACACAGGCATACTTACTGGATATCTTCAAATGGAATTCTCAGGGTATACAATGTATATATGCCCTTCTACAGGAAATCTCAACACAAATTTTAAAAGTGATTGTACCAGTTTGAAACCCTACCTTCAGTATGGGAGACTTAACATTTGCTCTATATCCTTGATAACTCTTACAACCAACTCTCTCTCTCTCTCTCTCTCTCTCTCTCTCTCTCTCTCTCTCTCTCTCTCTCTCTCTCAGCATTTTAATTTGCTACTCCCTGCTAAGTTGAACAGCAACTAATGTAATTGATGTACTTAAAAACTTTTCTCTCATTGGGTGGGCTCACTTTTTATACTGACTTATGGGAATTTTTTTTTATAATATATCAATCTTCTGTCTTGTATATGCATGTATTACATAAGCACAAATAGTAACATATATGTATATTACATGTATTTCTCTTCATCTGTCTGTAGCTTGACTTTTCACTCCTTTCTTTTATAATGAGGTGTCTTAGTTAGGGTTTCTATTGCTGTGATGAAACACCATGACCAAAAAAGCAAGTTGCGGAGGAAAGTGTTTATTTGGCTTACACTTCCAGATCACTATTCATCACTGAAGGAAGGTATGGCAGGTACCTGGAGGCAGGAGCTGATGCAGAAACCATGGAGGAGTGCTGCTTACTTGCTTGCTCCTTGTGGCTTGCTCAGCCTGCTTTCTTATAGAACCCAGGGCCACCAACCCAGGGATGGCACCACCCACAATGTGCTGGGCCCTTCCCCATTAATTACTAATTAAGAAAATGCCCATGCCGGGCGGTGGTGGCGCACGCCTTTAATCCCAGCACTCGGGAGGCAGAGCCAGGCGGATCTCTGTGAGTTCGAGGCCAGCCTGGGCTACCAAGTGAGCTCCAGGAAAGGCACAAAGCTACGCAGAGAAACCCTGTCTCGAAAAACCAAAAAAAAAAAAAAACCAAAAAAAAAAAAAAGAAAAAAAAAAAAAGAAAATGCCCTACAGCTGGATTTTATGGAGGCATCTTCTCAATTGAGATTCCTCCTCTCAGATAACTCCAGCTTGTGCCAAGTTGACATAAAACTAGCTAGCACACTAGTGATGACTTTTTTAAGGATTTGTTTCTATTCTTTATGTATGAATGGATGTTTTTCCTGAATGTATGTAAGTATACAATGCGTATGCCTAGTGCCTGAAGAGCCTGGAAAAAAGCACTAGATCCCCTGGAACTGGAGTTACAAGCATGCCATGTGGGTGCTGAGAACTGAAGTACTTGTAATAGCCAAGTAAACTCTCCTGCCCATAACTGGTTATTATTACATTCATTTTAGAAATGTTATCCTTCTAAAGGATACAGAGATACTCCGTTGTTGGCAGCAGTAAGTTTGCTGCCTTAATTTTAAATGCCCTTTTTGTCCTGTCCCAGTTAAGTTGTTTGTGTGAAATGTGCAGTTGGGGTCCGGAGAAGTGCTGGGGATCAGTTCCCCTGTGGTTTTTCCTGTTTGGAAAACAGTGTCCAGCTTGCCTACGGATACAGAGTAACCATTCCTTGACTCCTGCTGTCGGAGGGGTATATAAGCCCATGTTGGTAGGAATAAAGAGAGCTGCTTCCCTGAGGAACTGAAACCACGGTGTGTCTAGAGTGCTGTTTAACCTCGGCGTCCCTCACCACATTTTGTGCTCCAGCTGCGCGGGCGGGGCACTCCATTGTGCTACTTGCATTACATTTTTATTTATTTTGTGTGTGCATGCCCATGTGAGTGTGTCTGTGGGGTATTTATGTATTGGCACATATGTGGAGGTCAGAGGATGACTTTGGGGAGTCTGTTCTCTCCTTCCACCATATGGATCCTGGGGATCAAATTCAGGTCATCAGGATTGGCAGCAAATGTCTTTATCCTCCAAACAATTTATTTTTTCATTTTGAGATGTATGATCCAGATGGAATTTATCTTTATGTGTGATGTAGGGAGGAGCCAATGATTTTTTTCTCCTATGGGTAATTAGTTAACCCATGTTTGTTTGTAGAAGATACCATCTTTTTCCTATTAAGTTCCAGTGACACTCTTCCACCAAAGTCAAAAGTGTGAGTGTGTGTGAGTCTGCTCTGGGCCTTGGGCTCCACTGATCTGTTTGTCCATCTTGCATCTTTTCCATGTGGTCTTAGAACACACCAGTAATTAGGTGAACTTTGTTTTTAACAATTCCCCTGACTATTCTTGATTCTTTGTATTTCCATAGGAATTCTCTCTCTCTCTCTCTCTCTCTCTCTCTCTCTCTCTCTCTCTCTCTCTCTCTCTCTCTCTCTCTTTCTCTCTCTCTCTCTCTCTCACACACACACACACACACACACACACACACACACACTGCTTCTGCTTTTACATTGAATCTTTGGATGACTAGAAAGAACTAGCATCCTTACAACATTAGGAATTCTCTCAGTTTCCATGGTCCTTTGTGTAGGACTCTTGCATATCCATATTTTATTACTAAATATTTTATCATTTAAGATATTAGAAATAGTACAAATCTTTAAAAGCTCACATCTGATCCTTGGTATTGTCTTGGGAATAAGGCTGGTTGGTCTTACTAAGCCCATTTATTAACTATAATTACCTGTAAACTGCTTCTGCTTTTCTTTGTATCAGTTGTGTCATCTGTTTTATTAATTCTTCTTGTTTTCTTTTTCTCTTCCTTTCCAACATCCATAAGCTCCCTTTTTCTCTCCAATTTGCACTGACCAGAACTACCTTACACTACTAAAGAAATGGGGTGCCAGCAGGCATCCTTCTTTGATTCCCAATTACAGAAGGAAAGCTCTCAGGAACTCACCATTAACTGCGAGGCTTTCTGTGGGACATAGATACATATACATTATTAGATTAGAAAAGTTCTCTGCAAAGGTTTTCTGTCAATTGCATAAGCCCACTGACACAGAACATTCCCATAAATCAGGCGAGGCAGATTTAGCGCAGGAAGCAGATTTAGTACAGCAGATAGACAACAAGGATAAACAGACACTCTCAGGATCCATGGCAAACCAATTCTGTAAGGCCCAGGCACCGTAACTGAGTTTAGCATTATACCGTCTGTAAATGTTGGAAGATTTCAACAATGAAGCCCTCTCTTTTGATGTTTATTGAGAATTTTTCAAAATTATGAATTTGTAGCTCAGTTGGTAGGGTGATCGATTACCTTTCATGCACAGTATAAAATAGGTAAGATATGTACTGTATCCCAATGCTCTTGGGGTAGAGGAGGGAAGACAGGAGTTCAAAGTAGTCTCCAGCTGCATAGTGAATTCATTGCCAGCTTGGGGCAAATGGGACCCTGTGTTAAAAACCAAATTATGAATTCCACTTCTTTAATAGATATAAGAAGATATTTAAAATTTCTGTTTTTCATGTATTCATTTTCATAGTTTTTTTTTTTAATTTGTACTATTTCTCTAGATGTATATTGGGATAAGTTGTTCAAAATATTTGCTTCTGGCCTCTTTAAAGGCTCTCTAGTAATAACATTCTGCTTATTTTTTATTAGTTCTTTAAGAGCTTTGACTTTTGTACATTTTTTGTTGTTGTTGTTTTTTGTTTTTCGAGACAGGGTTTCTCTGCGTAGCTTTGCGCCTTTCCTGGAGCTCACTTGGTAGCCCAGGCTGGCCTCAAACTCACAGAGATCTGCCTGGCTCTGCCTCCCCAGTGCTGGGATTAAAGGCGTGCGCCACCACATGATCATATGCGTTCCACCAACTCTTCTCAGATCCAACCTCCATCCCTGCCCCATGCAACTTTGTGTCTTTTTCTTTTTTATGACTTCTAGAGCAATGCGTGCTGTCCAGATATTCTTGGGCATGTGATCTTCCACTGGAGAGTGGTCAGTGTATCCCAGGACTCTTAAGACTCTTAGAGGAAACCGTCTCTCCTATGCCCAGAAGCTAGCAATCGCCATTCCATCCATGGCTAGCAATAGGATTGTATGCTGAATGCCCCTCTCCATGCAGGGATTTGGTCTGACTTGGATTTGCACAGGTTTTGTGCATGCTGTTGCAATTGATGTGACATCCTACAACTGCCCTGATGTGGCCAGATGTTTCCATGTACTCATCCACCTCCTCCAGTTCTTACAATCATTCATCCTTCTCTTGCACAATGATCCCTGAGTCTTGGGGGGCAGGGTGTAATATGTATGTTCCCTTTAGGGCTGACCAGTCAGTGGTCTCTTATTCTCTGCACTTGTGAATCTCTGTGTTAATCACCATACGCTGGAAATAGAAGTTTCTCAGATGATTGTTGAGAGACATGTTGATCTGGCGGGGGGTGGGGGGGGTGGGGGGGGGGTGGCGGGGGGGGGGGGGGTGTTAACAAAAGGGTGGAGAAAGGCAGTGGTAAACACATTCCTTCTCATGCTTATTTCAAATGAGCTGTAGCATTTCTCTCTTCTTGATAAGTCTTGCTAGAAGTTGAAAGCTTTTTAATCATTTTTTTTTTCATTGAACTAACTGTTTAATGGTTGGTTTTCTTTTATATTTCTTTCTTATTTAATTTCTGGTGTTGTCTTTACTATGCCCTTTCTCCTATTTTCTTTAGTATTAATTGAAATGTTTCCCCAAACTATGGGTAAGAAACCACTTTGGAGTTATCTCTTCTTGCAGTAAGTTTGGAATGCCAGGCATTTTCGTAAACTTAACGATCTAATAGAAGGTTCCAGTTCATTGGATACCTTTGCAAAACCATTCCTTTTTTACACCAAACTCATGTGTCTATTGTTGTTTTCCCTTTGCACTCCTTTATTTACAGAGGTCATGGATCACCTTACATTTCTGATCTTTTCAGAGCATGTTATTCATTTTAATAATAGCAAGGTTTTGTTTGACAGCTTGGCTACTTTTTTCTATTTTATGAATATATACTCTTTCAAATTCAGTCTTAGATTCTGTGTGTAGGTATGCCTGCCACGGCACACATGTGGAGGTCACAGGACAATCTGCAGAAGTCATTTCACTCCTTACACCGCCATGTGGGTCTCAAGGATCAAGCCTATGTCATCAGGCTTGGTGGTGGATGCCTTTACCTGCTGAGCCCATCTCGCTTGTCTGGATTCTGTGCTCTTATTTATAGCAAATACCAATGTTTTAAAAGTTCATTTACCTTCTTATTCTGTACCTTCTGTTTTGCACATTTTCTTTCAATTTTTCCCCTCTCAGTCAAATAGGTTGAGCTTACTTCTTGCTAGTTGAAAGTGGGATGGCTTCATTGTTATGGCTTCATGTTCCACTGAATGATTGTGCCATAATTTGTTGAGCTAATCAATTAACTAGGACATGTAAAGTCTTTCCAATTGTATTCAAAAAATGGGTAACCTTGTTCACACTTCCTAATTCAAGTCTGTCTTACAGGTTTTTTGTTTTGTTTTTGGTTGTTGTTTTTGTTTTTGTTTTTCTGAGTGACTTTGGCTTCTGGAATTAATAGACTTTTTCCTAGGTTCTGTGTTAGGGTCAGGTGTCCAGATGCATTCCCTGGGATGAGGCATTGTGTCAGTGTCAATTAAAGACAGATGGAAGGATGGGAAGCAGGACATGGAAGAAAACATGCAAGGTGAAGTGTCAAGCAAATTCTCAGCTGAGGTAACTTTGCTTGAGTCCAACCCGGGAGGTATAGAAACAGTATAGGTCCATTTTCAACATGTCCACAGCAGGACAAACATACCACCATTCTTACAGCCCTGTAAGAGTTGCCCTACACAGACAAAAATTCCTGGTACTTCCACTGAAACAATGTAAAAAAGTCTTAGGGGCAGCCTATGGACAAAGACATTTGCAATGCTTGGGGGAGGGGCAATGTACATGAGAAGACCTGGGCAAATACAATTGCCTGCTGTTGTCTACTGCTCCTTAACCCCATGCAAGCCATGAGGAGAAACAGAAGCAAGAGATGCTGATAGCTTTGATCTTCTGGCTCAAAAACCAATGTTGGCCTCCAGGCAAGTCCGATCACCGCCAACTTTCCTCATCATCATTTACAGGTTAGATGTTCTTAGGTAAGACTCCCCATTTGTAACTGAGAACCATGATAATTCATACAACACAAAGCCTGACCCAAAGTCTATCATGCAAATCCCTGCCATCATTATTGTTCAGCAGAACTTTCCCAGAGTCACAAAACACATACCTGGAGGAATTTGACCTGCTCAGATAACCAGGAAGAAGCACCTTACAAAGCAAGGATGCTGGTATTTTCCGTTTTTCATAAAGTGCACACCTGGAAAGAGATTACCTTAATCACAAGCTGTTCTCCTCAGGGTCTACACTTGCCTGATTATCTTTTGAAAAATGGGACCCAGTTTCCAAGGTTCAGGTTTTGGAAATGTACAAACTAGTAGTGATTCCACATTGGAATTCCACAGCTATTGATTGGTTCTGCAACTTAGTACACAGATTACAGTTAGCATAAAAGATTTCAATGTGCACAAACTCATTGGTAAAAATGACATATTAAGGAAAAGATTACTTGGAGTTTGCTGATTGTAGAAGCAGCTCCTAGACATCCTTGCAGTTTGTTATAGCCCCTTAGGGTGAGAGGGTCTTGAGATAAGATGGAAAGGAAGAAACAGAACCTAGAACAAAGGTTTGAGGTTAGATGGTTTATGCAGTGACTCTGAGAAGTAAGAGTCGGAAAGTGAAATGGAGGTATAGAAGAGCCAGAAAAGACAGCATCTATGAGTTTGTTACTAGTAGGCACAAATGGGGTTTGGTGGTGCTGGAGGCCCTCTAAGAGTGTGTGTGTGTGTGTGTGTGTGTGTGTGTGTGTGTGTGTGTGGTGTGGTGTGGTGTTAGTATAATGTACACTACATCAGTAAAGTGTTACATGCTATTTTAGTTTGAGTTCACTGAGAAGCTGGCTCTGAAAGTGGAGTTTGTTCACACACACATACACACACACACACACACACACACACACACACACACACACACACCAGATCTAAGCATGCTTTTGTGAAGTATCCTTCAATACTTTTGCCACAAAATGGCCTGGTCTCCCTAACTCTATGACAGGGAGGGAATAGAATAGAAAACATCCCATGGGTAAGAACATGTGTCTTCATGGATGGTCCAGCGAAGGAGAAGGGGATGAGATCTACATGAGTGGACTGGGAATGGGGGTGTGAGCAGGCGGCGGGGGGGGGGGGGGGGGGGGGGTGAGGAGTGGGGGATGAGAACATATGGGAATGGGAGGGTCGAGCTGGAACAGGGACAGAATGGGAGGGCAGGGAGGGAGATACCATGTTAGATAAGGACATCATGGGAATAGGAAAAGGCAGGGTGCTGGGGAGGCTCTCAGGAATCCACAAGGATGACCCCACCTTGGACTGCTGGCAGTGGTCCAGAGGGTACCTGGACTGGTCTACTCTGGTGACCCGTCTAGCGAATAACCTAGCTGTCATCATAGAGCCTTTGTCCAATGACTGATGGGGGCAGATGCAGAGATCCACGGCCAGGCACCAGGCTGAGCTCCGGGAATCCAATCAATGAGACAGAGGAGGGATTCTGCAAGCGGGGGACATCGAGGTCATGATGGGAAGATGCACAGAGATGACCGGCCACACTAGTGGAAGCCCATGAACTGTGGACTGGTGACTGTGGAGCCCCCATGGGACTGGACTAGGCTTGAACTGTTTCGGGGGGAGGCACCCAGGCAGGGGAATCGGGATTCGTTCCTAGTGCATATACAGGCTTTTGGGAGCCTGGTGCCTGTAGTGGGATGCCTTGCACAGCCTTGGTGCAGTGGGGAGGGGCTTGGACCTGCCTAGGTTCAGTGTGCTAGGCTCTGCTGACTCCCCATGGGAGACCTTGATTTGGGGGATGTGGGGATGTGGGGTGGCTTGGAGGGAGGGCTGGGGGTGGGAGGAGGGAGGAGGTGGGATCTGTGGGTAGTATGTATAGTGAGTAGAAAATTTCTTAATAAAGAAAAAAAAAAAGGAACATTTGTCTTTGCAAATAGCTAGAAGGGAAGCCATTTCCAACAGAGGTTGCTGCTGTTTCTCACATGGTATAAAAATGCCTGCTTGGAAGCATGAAGCCGGAAGTTCAGCCATGAAAAGCTTGTCCATGGAGAGAAAGCTCAGTTGGAAACTCCAGCTGGCTGCCTCAGTTTCCCCAGCCAGTTTCTTCTGGGCATTTGTAAGTACCCGAGTTTACCGTCGTTTGCTCTCTCAATCAGTCTGCTCCAGGCCAGATGTCGTGAACCCCTGCTTTGATGTTTCCCTGTCTACTTCCTCCTTCTATCTGCTACTTGCCATTTATTCATTTAGTTTTGCTTCCTGTGCACTTAAACCTATTCAAAACTGACAGTATGGCTGCCATAGATCACCCTGTGGACCATACAGAACAGTGGGCTTCCCATCACTCTGACAAAGAGCTGAGATAACTTACCAGCAGAAACTGGTCTGGCTCATGGGTTTAGAGATCTCAGGCTGTCATCAAGTGCTTCTGCTGCTTTTGAGCCTGAGGCAGCACATCCTGGTGGGGAGCACAGCAAAACCACGTGTAACTGGGATGGGAAAAAGGAGGAAGAAAGGGAGCTGGAACCCCATGATCCTCTGCAAAGACATGGCCTTTAAACGACCAGACTTTCTTCGGACCTCTGGAATGTTCCACCATCTCCCACTAATGCCACACTGGAGAACAAGTCTTTAACACATGGCCCTTTTGAGGGGCATTTAAACTCTGCGCTCACTTGAGTTTGTGTGTTACAGCCATGCCATAAGGCCCACGTGGAGTCAGAGAACAACACGTGGTCATTTTTCTCTCCTTCTCCCCTGTGGATTGCATGGCCTGCACCCCCTCACCCCATACGCCATCTTGCCAGCTTTCTTTTCAGGAAGAATCTTTTCTGTTTCTTCTTCCTTTCTCTCCTAGTTGAGCATCAGACTCAGGTCCTCACACACGCTAAGCTTGGTTGCTCTCTACCGCTGAACCACACCTTAGCACTATTTCTCTTTTTTAAGATTTATTTCATTTTTAACTATGTGTGTGTGTGGGGGGGGTCTGTGTTGGGTTCTATGCACATGAATGCCTGTGCCCATGGAGGCCGGAAGTGTGGGAGTCTTTGGAGCTGGAGTTGCTGGTGGTTATATGCTGCCTCATAAGGGTGCTGAGAACTGAACTCAGGTCTTCTGTGAGCATAGTACAGGCTCTTAAATGCTGAGTACCTCTCCTGCTCCCCAAGAACTATTTCTTAATCCAGTTCTTAGACACATGATAAAATCCATCAGAACTTTTAACATATAACACAACCCGAGTCAATAATCTAATGTGTCATAATTAATATCAGCACCCATACAACATTTTGATCACTGTATCTATTACAAAAAATAAAAATCTAAAGGGGTTAAAGCCATGCAATAACTATGCCCTTGAGTTTTCCAGGCCATTTCATAATTAAATTCCTCTTTGAAAGAGATCTCTATTGCATGCAGTTCAGACTTTGGTAGGTGGCAGGGGTGAGATTTTTTTTTTCTCTGTCTCTCGAGGTCACCAGTGCTTTTAACCACTGCCTAAAGTGTGCCCGATGTTGATTACCATACCTCAGATTAACTAGATTTAGCATGCAGCAATCACACTCCATTCAGCAGGGCCCATCTCTGGTGAATTGTGGACATTAATGACAGTTGCAAGAGCTCAAATATTATATAATCACTAATTACATTCTACGCAATTAGTAGAGGCTCATCAGTGTGAATCACTAATGGCTGATCACCCCGTTCTCTCTGGGAGGAAGTAGACAGGCTGCATAATTTTCTGATTGTATTAGCATAGGCACAAATGTTATTAACAAACTTTGGTGATCATGAAGAAGCTGAGTGGCTGTGTTGGACAAAGGCAAGAGACTCCACCTGATGGGTGCAGACACTTCATTCTGAACCTCAACGCTGTGTGTTTATGATTTGGGGGTGCGTCTCATTCACCCACCAGCTTCCAAAAGGAAAGCTGACACAACATCCTAGCCAGCAAGCTAATGAAGGATGAATGCAAGGCCATCTAAAGAAACAAACCAAAAACGGCAGCCTGTGGATCTGCTTTCTTAAAATGGGTTCTGAAATCCAAGTTTTAGGAATCTCTGGGATATATCCAAATCCAAAGCCAGTGGCTAAAAGAAAGGTATACTTCCAAAGACTAGAGCACTTATGTGAACTTTATTTACCCTCCACATGCTTGGTTACTTTTTTACTTTGCTAGCATTATCACAACACAATTCAATAGACTAGGTGGCTTATGCAACAGAAGTCAGTGATTGGCGTTCTTGCCTGGGGCCACAAGTGGCCAGCCTTCTTGTCCCTGTGGCTTTTCTTTGTGTACAAGCACCTCTGGAGCCTGTGTGTCCAAATCCCCTCTCGGAAGAAGCTACCATTCAGACGCCTCCTTTTTGCCCTGATCTCATCTTTAAATACCCTTCTCAGAACACAGACAGCCCAGCCCCACTGTGAGCTGCTGAGGGCTGGGCTTCAGCATGAATTTGGCAACAATGTAATTCAGCTCATAGCTGGAAACAGTCCAACCCAGGAAGTTCTTGCTGGAGGATTGGCGAGAGGCTTGATTAGGGCCATGATGGAAATAGCACTTGGAGAAAACTGATATCAGCCAGCAGCCACATGCAACGGCCACATGTGTGGTTACTATGAGTGAGGATGTGATCTTTATTATATTTTCCATTTTAATTAATTTGAAATTTAAAACTAAAGTTATGTTATATATATATATATATTGGTTTTTCGAGATATTCTACAGCTTATTTGTTGCTTGGGTAAGGTTAAATGTCATTTTAACCACTGAAATTGTAATGTCTAACTTAAGCTGGGTCACCAGTGTCGAATACACGTTTAGAATTCAGAGACAGAACAAGATGGGAAAACAAAACAAATATACAAACAAATAAACATTTTCACATTATATATGGAAATGAAAACTGTTTTAAAACTATTGTGGTAACTGAACTATACTTTTAAAATTGATTTTACCTGTTTCTTTTTGGGGTTGATGGTGTAACAAAAATAGTGAGCTACATGTCTTCTCTCTATACATCTACTGGACAGAACGGAGGTCAAGAGCCTACTAGCATTCACCAGAGTTGGGTCAGCACATAAACTATGGCTTCCTCTTGCCAAAACAGTTAAGGTTCTGTGTTCTTTTGGGTCCTCTGTAGTTAGATTAAAATAACAAAACCATTTCTCTTTAGGTGTTAATATATAAATTGTTTTCCTGTTAAGTTTTCTTACTAATCATTTTTTTAATAATAATTTTTTAAATACCAGAATTTAAGTGTCAGAAAATTTTTCTCCATAGTGAAAAAGGTCATATGTTATCCTGGTATTCTGCTTCCACCAAAAAAGCACTGGCTTAATTTGCCCCCCCCACACACACACATACCATACACACCACGCCATTGAACTTACCTCCTCCCCAACTGCTAGGAAATCCCTGAGTAAGGCAGCGGATACCGTTTATTTAATACACATTGAACACCTTTTTCTAGTTTCTTTTGCTATAGCATGGTAAGGCCAAGACGGTCCTGTGGGGCCTTCAGTTCTGGAACATCTTTGAGATACAGTCTTTGCTGTGACAATAAAGAGTCTGGGGGATTGTAAGCATCACATTCCAGAGTGTCATAGGACTATTTTGAGGATGCATTTTTTCTATTATAAATTAAAATCACAAACTGAAAAATCACATTAAAGATGAAAGCACTGACCATTACAGCACCAAGGATTAAGTGTTTGAAGTTCAAACAATAATTGATATTAGATCAAGATAACTCTTGGTTCCTTCTAATCTTTTTGTGGAGTTCTTGTTTGTAGGTTTGTTGCTGGTTTCTACTTGTGGTTTTGAAGATTAAATCCGGGGCCTAGTGAGTGCTGAGCACTTGTCTGCCACTGAACTGCACCCCTAACCTTTAACCTCTTCTTATACAGCTTAATCCCCAATGTCATAAAGATGGAGTAACAAACAGCAGATAGAACATGGGGACATCTGACCCTGTAATTCAGCTTGTCCTTACCCCACCCACCAACACATGGGAAGTTCCCATTCTTAACCAATGCTAACACAGAATGTCAGAAAGTCCCTAAATGACCAGAGAATTGGTCCGTTATCACACCCTCCCTCTAAAATACACACCAAGGGGGGCAATCAAAGAGATACTTTTCCCCTTATCTCTTTGTTCTTTATGGCATCAATGAGCCTTGAGAAATAATGAAATCAGTGCAAACATTCATTGGAAGGATGCTGCCTGCTTTGAAGATCACTTGTTACCTAACTGCCTTGGTCATTTACATGGAATCAGGAGGATTTCAAAGAGTTTCTCACCCTTGTTACTGGGATAAAAGGGAGACTCAGGTGGTGTGTGTGTGTGTGTGTGTGTGTGTGTGTGTGTGTGTGTGTGTGTGGTTTAATATTTGATGAGGCTTCCATTTCATACACACAAGGATTCCCATGTGGATTTTATGTTTCTACCTTTAATTGAAGTGGTTCAGATTGAATCAAAAAGGAAAAAAAAATATTTACAGTCAGAAAAGTGACACATGAGTGTCCAGCTCCATATACATAAAGCAAGACATTTTCTAACTGTGTGGTCACTGCAACATATGTTTAGTGGAAAAGAAGGGATGGAAAGTTGGTAATGGTTCCCAGAAGAAAAAAACACAAAGGGCCCATGGAGGAAGAGAAGATGGAGAGCTGAGTCCTCATCTATCAAGTTCAGTAGAAAAATATGGAAAGAAAAAAAATCTCAAGACCCAGAGAGTAGTCATATTAATTTCTCATGCTGCTCACCCACTGTCACCTGCCTCACAATCCCCACCCCACTGCCCAAAGCCCTCATTCTCTTTATTTTCCATTTTCTATCCCAGGATACTTCCCTTGCAAACCCCAGAAGACTTTCATAATGACACTTAGTCAGCTCTCTAATGGGTTCCCTTGTTAGCAGGTCCAGTGGGCACTTCTCTACAATGTCCCTAGAGTTCAGTCTTCTTGTTCTATTCACTCTCATGGGTAATGCCATCATTAGCCACATGTCCAACGTCACATACATGTTGATGGTGAACAAACCAGCCTGTCCTCTCTGGTGTCACTTCTCTGCCAGTGACTTGAACAGTTCAGAAAATGGGCATCTCAAACTAGTGAATCCAAATCCCAACTCTCCATCTTCTCTCATGCAGGCTGCTCCTCATTCTGTACAGCATTTGTATTTGAATGAATGGCTGATACCCTGTCACCTAATTGAAGAATAAAGGCATTGTTCTAGACAACCATGAAACACAAGAGACAAAATACACTAAAGCAGACAAAATCCCCAGATGGGAGCCCTGAAAACTAAGATAAGAAAACTTTCAAGAAACAGCAAGCACCAGAGAGAAATAAATAACAGAATAAAATAGACAGACCAAATAAGCAAGAGCATCAATACCTAAAAAGACACATTTGTCTCAACTCACAAATGATGCACTGTATTGTAGAAAATTCAAAGATACTTATACTAGAACAAATAGAATAAGGCTGTTAGAAAAGTTCCATATACAAGAATAATTTTATTTCTGTGTGCCATATAAATAAATGAAAAAATGTTTGTGTACATATATGTGCATGGAATAAATATATGCATGCATAATTACATGTATGTGCCTGTGTGTATAAAAGGCGGATGGCATCAGGCATCTTCTTTGATGTCTCTCTACCTTATATATTTGACTTGGGGTCTCTCTGTTGAACTCAGAGCTTGCTGACTCAGCTAGTCTATCTTGTTAGCTTGCTCTGGGGATCCCCTGTCTCTGCATCCTGAGGGGTGATCAACAGGCTGCAGGCCCTCCAGGTACTACATAAGTGCTAGAAATCCAAACTCTAGTCATCATACTTGCAAGGCAAGCACTTTATCTACTGTGTCATCGCCCCATTCCTAGAAAAAGGATTTTGAAATGTCATTTGCAATAGCATAAAAACATCCAATGCCCAGAGATGAGGGTAACAGAGTTGCAACGTGTTTCCAGTACTGTAATATCACTTTGAAAAACTGAAAATCTGCTGGATGGTGGTGGCACAGGCCTTTAATCCCAGTGCTCGGGAGGCAGAGCCAGGCAGATCTCTCTGAGTTCAAGGCGAGCCTGGTCTACAGAGTGAGATCCAAGACAGGCACCAAAACTACACAGAGAAACCTTGTCTTGAAAAACCAAAAAAAAAAAAAAAAAAAAAGAAAGAAAGAAAGAAAGAAAAAAAAGAAAGAAAGAAAGAAAGAAAGAAAGAAAGAAAAACTGAAAATCTGAATAAAAGAGATAAAATTTTCAGTGCTTAGAAGCCTCAATATTATAAAGATAGAAATTCTCCCCCCACTGACTCATTTACTCAACATATTTCTAATCCACATTCCAGCAAGCTTTATTTAGAAATCAACAAACTGATTCTTAATGTATATGGAAATGTGAAGGACCCAAATTAGCAGAAACAATCATGAGAGAAAAAAGAGCAACTTAGGATAACTTTTGTTTCTACCAGATTTCAAGACTTAATGTGAAATTATACTGGTGAAGGTAGAGTGGTATTGCTCCAAACACACACACGTAGACCAGTGTGACAGACCAGTATCAAGTGTAGAACTACAAGTGTATAGTCCATTCGCTTTCAACGAAGATGCCAAAATCACCCAAAGAGGAAAGGAAAATGTTCTGAATTAGAGCATGGAGAGTGGGAGATAAATCACATAGGTCTGTGTAGTCACTTTATGTGGGCTTTACTTCCATTCATGAGGACGGAGCTCTCATACTTTAATCACTTCCCTCCAAAGACCCCCACACTACTTGAGGATGAAGCTTCAGCATGAATTTTGAAGAGACACTGTAGTAAGTAACTTTTCTCTTGTAGTGATTACACAAAAAAGAGAAAAAAGACAAAAGTAACTTAAGGAAGGAAGAGTTTCTTCTGGCTTACAGTTCCAGAGGACATAGTCTATCGTGGTGAGGAAAGCATGGACCAGGAACAGGAAGCTAGCTGCTCACATTTTCATCTATCTACAAGACGCAGAGACGGGGAGAGAACAGGAAGTGAGCCCAGGCTATACACCCCAAAAGCTGTCTCCAATGATGGACTTCTTCCAGCCAGGCTCCACCTCCTACAGGTTCCATAACCTTCCAAAGAGCTCCATCAGCTGGGGACCAAGTGTTCATGAGCACATGGGGGCAGGGCGCATTTCTCATTTAAACAACCGCAGACACAAACATTCAAACCACAGAGATGTCACTCAACACATTCTTTCTCAGCTAAGAGAGATGCTGTGGTGTGCTGCTTGGGTCTCTGCCAAGACTCAGAGACACTCATTCTTTAGTGACTAAGTTGTAATTATAATTTAATATCAGAAGTCAGCACTTGAAACTGGACCCTGGGTGCATAGGGGATCATACCATTGTTTTTACTTGTGTCCATGGTCAAAGCTTCCATAATAAAAAACATACAATAATATTGTCCTTGTTTGATTCTCTGTTGCTGCGATAAAAGCATGACAAAAAGCCAATTGGGGAGAAAAGGGTTTATTTTAGCTTATAGGTTATATTCCATATCCAGAGAAGCCAAGACAGGAACCTAGAGGCAGAAACTAATGCAGAGACCCTGGAGGAACTTACCGGCTCACTTTTGTTAGGGTATTTTTTTTATCACAGCAACAGAAAAAAAACTAATATATTATTCCTACAAAATTCATGCTGAAACTTCTTCACCAAGTATTAAGAGGTGGGAGCTAGTCTGTCCTCACCAATGGAAGTAATTCCACATACAGCTGGCTTCCCCTGCTCCTTCAACTATACAGCCCAGGCCTACCTGCCTAGGGAGAAAACTATCCACGATGAGCTAGGTCCTCCTACATTAGTTAGCAGTTAAAAAGATGCCCACTCACTTTGCCTGATGGGTAAACTATAAAACACATGGCTGTGTGTGAGCAATGTTTTTCACACAGTGCCAAGCTTCGAGTGCTTTCCACGAGCCCTCCCTGCCTTCAAAACCAGTATCATGTGGGAGACTCTTGCACAATATCTGACAAGCTCTGCGGCCAGCTTGTTGGCTTTCTGTCCCTCCACTACCCAACCACAGCTTCTGTGTGCTGACCCTTGTAAACTGAGGTGGAGTTTTTTCTGTCTCGAACACCCAGACCCAAATAAACAGGCAAAAGCTTATATTAATTACAAGTAGTTTGGGCTTATTACTAACTAGCTCTCATATTTAAATGAACCCATTTCTATTCATCTATGTATTACTACTTGGTCCATGGCTTTACCAGTCCTCTGGCATCCTTCTTGCTTCTTGGGCAGCTCGCTAACGTCGCCTCCAACTCTGCCCTCCTTCATCCCAGTCCTCAGTTTGACTGTTCCACCTGACCTTATCCTGCCTTGCCATAGGCCAAACAGCTTTATTATTAACCAATGAGAGTAATACATATTCACAGCATACAGAAGGATCATCCTACAGCAGACCCTAAAGATATACTTCCCTATGGGGCATGGAGGAAACCCTGAGTAACATGTGTAAAGGATGGATGAAGTCCTGTGTGAATGTGTATTGTTGACATGGGCACAGCCATGTCCATGACCCCAGTGCCTCAAACCTATGGTAACTGGCAAAGCCTTTCTCCAGGTGTCTTAGTGAGGGGTTACTATTACTGTGATGAAACACCATGACTAAAAGCAACTTGGGGAGGAGAGGGTTTATTTCACTCACAGTTCCATTAGCAGTTTGTCTTAGGGTTTCTTTCGCTATGAATAGATACCAGGACCACAGCAATTCTTATAAAGGAAAACATTTAACTGGGGCTGGCTTACAGGTTCAGAGATTTAGTCCATTATCATCATGGTGGGAAGCATGGTGGCATGCAGGCTGACATGGTGCTGGAGACAGAGCTGGGAGTTGTACACCCAGGATCACAGGCAGCAGGAAGATACTGGGCCTGGCTTGAGCATTTGAAACCTCAGAGCCCACCCCTAGTGACACACTTCCTCCAACAAGAAGGCATGCCACCTAATGCCACTCCCTGAGCATTCAAATGTGAGTCTATGGGGGCCATTCTTATTCAAACCACCACACAGTTCATCATCAAAAGCACTGAGGGCAGGAACTCAAGCAGGGCAGGAACCTGGAGATAGGAACTGATGCAAAGGCCATGGAGGAGCGCTTGAGAAGGCCAGGCAAAAACCATGACAAGCTTCTAATAACTCAGTTAAGAAGGAGGCTTCAGTTCCTGCACATACTAGGCCTGGGCAAACCCCTCCCCCATGCCTCACAGGTAATAACCAACTAAGGACATAGCCTGGGACTTGTCCAGACTTGCCCAAGAATGGAAAAGCTATAGCCTTAGCCTACCGCCCCCCTCACAGCCCTAACCAATTAGAAATGTACTAATAAGATTGCCACTTGCTTAAGCCAATCATAAAGTGACCCAAACGGCCTTAGACCCTTTCTAAGGTTTCTTCAGCTGTGTATAAAAGGAGCCTGTGAGCTTCTCTCAGGCTTGCCCTTTGCCAGTTTGTCAAATAGTTAGACCCCAACACATGGGTAATTTTTAATAAATGCTCTTGCTGATTACATCATGATTGGTGGTCTTTTATAAAACTTCTCTCAGACCCTGATGGTGCTGCTTACTTGCTTGCTCCTCATGGCTTGTTTAGCCTGCTTTCTTATAGAACCCAGGAGCACGAGCCCAGGGATGGCACCACCCACAACAGGCTGGGTCGTCCCCCATTGATCACTAGTTAAGAAAATGACATACAGCCTGATCTTATGGAAGCATTATCTCAATTGAAGTTCCCTCCTTTTAGATGACTCTAGCTTTTGTCAAGCTGACATAAAACTAGCCAACACACTGGATGAGGTGCAGAGGAAACTGGCAAAGCCTTCCTCTGGTCCAAGAGTATTTACAAAGGATTGACTAGTGTCTGCAAAACTAGTCTTTGCAGCTTCCTGCTCCCAGATGACTGTAACCTGAGACTGCAGTCCCACAGAAACCACCTGCTGAGACAAGCTGAGCCCCCCTCCTGTGATGTGCATAATAATGCAATGAGGTTCCAGAGCATGCTTAGATGGTGCCACTCCATCAGCATGAGCATAGCCCACCACCTGATTCCAAGCTTTTCTGTATGTCTGCCTGCCTGTCCTTTTCTTTATTCCTCATTGCCCCAGTCAGGTTTCTAGACCAAGGTATGCTGGACACTGCACACTTCCCAGAATATTTTGCCTCAATGATGCTGGCCTCTGATTAATCACAGAAGTCTTTGTTTTTAGCCCCAGATAGTCAACATCAACTGTCACAATGAAACACGAGTAGGTTTCACTTGTTCCACAGATTGCTAATGTAAACTATCACACGAACAGCCTAATAGGGTCTTTGCCTCCCTCTGAAGCTTCACAAGCCAGGCCTCAATCTCTGCATTTCCATCAACATTTTTTTTAAAGACAGAGTTTCTCTGTATAGCTCTGGCTATCCTGGAATTCACTATGTAGAACAAGCTGCCCTTGAACTCAGAGATCCTTCTGCCTCCATCGACATTCTTATCTTTCAAATTCCCACTGCTCAATAGCTTTCCCAGCCAAATGCTTCTACAGCCCTTCCCCAAACCAACATGGTCAGGTCTATCACAGCAAGATCCCACTCTCTGGCACCAATTTCTGATCTGTTATTGTGATAAAAACACCATGACCAAAAGTAATGTGGGAAGGAGAGGATTTGTTTGAGTAGACAGGTTACAGTCCATTATCAAGTGAAGCCCAAGACAGAAACTCAAGGCAGGAACCTAGAGGTGGAAATTGAAGCTGAGACCCCAAAGGAGCACTACTTACTTGTAGATGGACCTCTCTTTTTGGGCTGCCAGCTCAGAAACAATGACAGGGAGACTTGTTATTAATTATGAAAGCTCGGCCTTAGCTTAGGCTTGTTTCTAACTAGCTCTTATAACTTAAATTAACTCATATTTTTTAATCTATGTTTTTCTACACACTCATTACCTCATCTCCATTATGTCCATCCTGGTTATTACACGTCTGGCTGGCAACTCTGCCTTTTTTCCCCCCCAGAGCTCTCTGTGCAGAATTCCTGCCTATACCTCCCTACTTAGCTATTGGACATTTAGCTTTTTATAAAACCAATCACAGTGACACATCTTCACACAATGTAAAGGAATATTCCACAACACTCACTGACTTGCTCAGTCCATTTTCTGAAAATTCAATGGTATACTTATTTATGTTCTTTTAAGTATTTGTATTATATTCTTTCATAAAGTAAACTACAGAATACATGGTTTTAGCTTGCCTTAATCTCATGGTTGATGGTAGAAGATGCAAGACTCCTGTCAGAGGTACAAACTTTATTGCTCATAGAAACCATGAATTTCCAAGTTTACAAATGTACATCTAATCAAAATGGCCACAAAGTATCACAGGGGTGATGTGGAGGTTAGCCCTGATGGGTACTATATACACAGGATGTTTGCATCAGACTTGAAAAATCCTAGCTTAGGAAACCCAGTTTTTTAAAGAGACCATAGCAAACTTTGTGCAAGTGTTTTCCTAGAAGAACATATTGCCAGTTTTAATGCTGGATAGGAAACATTTCTTCAGAATGGGCTACTCTTCTATCTTCCACGGTGTTCTCTACAGTCAAGAGAATGATCTATGATGACCATACTTTTGATTTAAATGAGTGGGTTTGTTCTGTATATAGCAAGCCAAAGTAAAAGAATAAAGAAAAGAATAAGAGCTAGATAGATGATAGAGAGATAAAAGATAGACAGATAGATAGTAGATAGATAGATAGATAGATAGATAGATAGATAGATAGATAGATAGATAGATAGGTAGATAGATAGGGCACATAGCAAAACATTTGTCAATTCAGTTGCTCAAAACATGGAGCAGAAATCAAGTGGGGAAGTTCTACAGAGTCAGTCAATTGGTATTCCCTTTAGAGAGAGTCCCCTCAGTGAGACTTATAGTAAAAGACCAAAGAGCAATAGATAGAGGACATTATGAAATTAGGTGCTCACAGTATACAACAGAAGCCAACTGGAGAAGCTGAAGTAGTCCACTGGAATCCCTAATTGAGTTTTCTCTCCGTGAATGAGCTTCCCATGGCTGGACTTCTGGCTTCTCTTGCCTACGGTAAGCATTTTTATAACATGGGATAAACAATAGTAACCTCTGTTGAAATGGTTTACCATCTAGCTGTTCTCAAGGACACAATGATATAAGGCTGTTCACTATATAAATACCTTTGAAAAGATAGCTGAATAGAATAGTTGTTACCAGAGGCTGGGGAGCACAGAGAAAGAGGAGGACTGGGGAGATGTTGACCAATGAAAGTAAGTTCCAGTTAGACAGGAGCAAAGAGTTCTGATGGCCACTACACAGTAGAGTAACTATGGACTAACGTACTAAAAGGTTTTAAGTATTTTGACATATAGAAAGGATAAACATTGGAGGAGGAATATGCTTAACCTAATTTAAATATTCTACAATATGTATCAAAATATAACCTGGTACTTCCTCAATGTGTGTTTCTGTTTTGCCAGTTTATTTTTAAATATCTTTTTAATTTTTAAAAGAATAAAATGTCTAACAAATACTGCCAATGCCTCTGCTCACAAGATATGCAGATGGGACAGTTATGGAGAACTACTTCCCAACGATATTACAAGAAGAGAGTACTTCATCACAGACAAACCCCAAAAACAAAGGTCCTCAGCCATTTGCCTTCTCCTAGGCTCAGAGTGGGTTGTGATTTGTTTGGTGCATACCTTTCCAGAACATTAGCTAGAAAAGTACAAATATACATCTGTCTGTCTGTCTAGACAAACCTGTGTGTGTGTGTGTATGTGTGTGTGTGTGTGTGTGTGTGTGTGTGAATACAGTAGAGATATACATAAACACACATTACCTACATGTCATCCTGCAGCTTGTTTTCATTAAACAGATCCTTGCCATAGCCATATTGTCTGTCCTTTTCCTTGTCTTCCATGCCAATCAATCTTCCTTTTTCTAATCTGCTATGTAGAGTCATGACAGAGATGCACCAGTTTAACAGGGCTTTCCTTTTGGTTGTGTCCAGTTCCTCCACTATCACCCCTGTGTAGTGGGTAGTCATATTCCAGCTTTGATCTGGAAGTTCCAACCCCCATTGAGCCTTCCGTAACTGTCATGCCTACAAGGCGGGACCAAGAGAGGGCCCTGAAGACCCGAGATCCAGATGGGCCTTGCTCTCTCTATTCCTGGACCCTGGACGGTGGAGGTAGACTGAGCAGAGTTCTCCAGAGAACACCACCAGACTGTGACACAGCTTCCCCAGACCCTGCAACCTACCTATCCCTTCATTTGTAAGTTACGCCACTAATAAACCTCCCTTTTAACTACGTGGAGTGGCCTTAATATTTTCACCAATACCCCTGTTATACAGTACTGACCCCTATCGGACAGGTCTCTTCCACAGGTATTCTACCTAAGGTGGATTCTGAGAAGGGTTGTTGCTAATGTCCCCTCTAAGATCATTGCCTGATAGCCCACTGGTAGTTTCTGAGGGTGCCCGTTTCCCTACAGCCTTGCCAGCCATGTGCTGTTGTTCACTTTAATTGCTGTCATTTGGAAGAGAGACATGTTGTTCTATTTGTGTCTTCCCAATCTCTAGGAAGCTGAGCATATTCTCATACCTCATTTCCTGGGCTGCTGGGTATTAACATTTACACGCCAGGACTTGCAACGAATGCATTTTGTGCACAACCTAGCTTTATCTTCACAACCTGGGCCAGTCAGTTTACCATTACAATAATAAATACTTGAGATAATCAGCTTAAAAACAGAAAAAGTTGCTTTGGACTCACAATTTTGACAGTTTCAGTCCATGATCAGTCAGTGCTATAGCTTGGTTCTGGGGTAAAGCAGTATATATATATCATGGTGGGGAATGTGTGGTAGAGCCAGCTGCTTGCCTCCTGGCAGGCATAAGTAAAGACAGCGAGGCTGAGACAGAGATAGACATACCACAGTCTCCTTCAATGGAACACCCTTATTGACCTAAGACCTTCCATGGGCCCCACCTATTAAAGATTCCATAACCTCCAAAAGCATCATGGACTAGGAAGCAAACTTTTAAATTTTTTATTTATTTATTTTTTATTTACATGTGTGCTTGAAAAAGTGTATGCACAACAGGTGCATGCAGTGCCTGAGGAGGCCAGAAGAGGGCATCAGATCTCCTGGAGTCGGATTTGCAGGCAGTTGTGAAGTACCTAATGTGAATGCTAGGAACTGAACCTAGTCAGCAGTAAGTGCTCTAACTACTGAGCCATCTCTCCAGTTCTAGCTTTTAACACAGAACCTTTGAGGGGCATTTCAGATCCAAACTATAACATAACCCATCCCCTGTGTAGTAGGGAGGAAAGAGCCACTATCATAATCTGAGACCTGAAGTTAAATAATTGCTTAAATTTGCACATTGAATGTTGGTGGAAGAGGGCTCTTCTTAAAAAACTAATTTCACAATATCTGTTCTCTTCTTAGCAAAATAATCCTCATTCTGGTAGCAACAACGTGTACAGCCTCAAATCCACACTGCCCAGCTTTTCTGTAGATGGAAATAAGTTGCAGGCACAAAGTGAGGGCTGGAGGTATCCCACAAAGCTCCTCTAGAGGAGCGATGGTTTCTTCAGCTCTTTTGCTTTTCTAGCCTTCCTTCTCCTTCCTTCAGATGAGAAGACTGAGGCTACAGCAGCCACTGTACAACCCTGAGGCAACCTTGAGAAGGAACTGAGATTGGATCAGAGTGATGGAAGCCAGGTGGACTAAAAATACACACGGAACCTGGGACCCAGACATTATAGCAACTATTCTTTTCCACTCTAGACGACTGACTTTGTGCTTTCTTGTTATAGGAGCCAGAGTACTCTGCTCTTGTGTTATCGTTGAAATGATGATGGAGCCAGGACTTTGAGCTGGGACAAAACCATGTACTTAACCCTTTAGATATGTTGAGTACCTCCCTCCCTTTTTTTTTTTTTCAAGACAGGGTTTCTCTGTATAGTTTTGGTGCCTGTCTTGGATCTCACTCTGTAGACCAGGCTGGCCTCGAGTAACTTTTTTTTAAGGCAGGAATCTTGATGTGGGACTCTGTCCTCCAGGGATGACATGGCAGTTGCCCTTCGGAAATCAGAACAGCTGTGGTTTTGCCCACACAAGACCTTCATATGTGAGGACTGTTAGCATCCCTTGGTAGAGGGGGAATCAGACCCTCACTTGAGACTCCAGCCACTGCCTCCTGCCCCACCCTCCCCTCAACCAGCTGCAGGTAATCCTGCCCCAGCTATATTTGATGTTACAGTAGACAGGAGGTGGGAGATGACTGGAGATGGGGGACTCTGGAGATTCAGTTTTCATGAGTGTCACCCATGCTAAGGTCTCCCAGATACCCCGCCCCCTCCAACTGCACTGGCTCATCAAACTGGACTTAGACGGAACAGCTTCATTGCCTTCCTCTCTGGGGTGAATTGAAATAGACTTCCCAGAAAAGGCACACATGTCTTCATACAAAAAGGGTAGGAGGTTGTAGAAGTCCTCATCAGTGGCCAGTAAAAACTCTTGCCCTGGCTTTTTTCTTTGTTTTGCTTTTTGAGACAGGGTCTCAGCATATATAACTCTGACTGGCCTGGAACTCACAATGTAACGAGGCTGGCCTCAAACGGGCTATTCTCTTTTAGGACAGCTGGAGTCTTAAGTCTTGACTCCAAGTAAAAATAATTTCAGTCTCCTAACAGCAGCAGAAGATGAAAGGCTTGTGAACAATGACCACAGAAATGAGCTAGCACTGCACAACTATTGTTACTGATATCTACTCAGGAAAGTGTGAGTTTATAGAAAAAAACAGTGTGACAGGTGTTTAAAAACAGAGTTCTGATCCTAGCTTGACCATTGTACTTGCTGTTGATCTTTAAAGAAAGAAATCACATGATTTCTCTGTCTCCCCTTTCTACAATGCAAATAACTCTGTCTTTGTGCCATAAGCTTATAATGAGAGGCCGATGATGAAGTACAGTACACACAAGCTTTTCAAAAAAGCATCAGTGCTGCTCTGAGCATGGAAGGAATCATTATATGAATATTGAATTCCTAGTGTGTGTTCCCATCATGCTCAGAGAGCCTGTAGTTGTCATTATCAGATTTTGGTGACCTCAATTCTCTCCCTTTTTCACTGTTCTGACTTGGGAGAGCCTCTGAGACATGGGAATAAAGTCACAATGGAGCGCCATTGTCATAAGGAAGGGCAGGTGACTGTGAGTGTGGTGTGTGTGTGTGCTTGTACACACATGTGCATGCAAGCCTGTTTAATACTTAACCTATTTCTTCCTCAGTTTTATGTATTTTATGCAAAGAATTGCTGAATATTCATTGATCCATCTGGTACCCCACAAGTACGCTATTAGAAATGCATTACTTATCTATATTTTTGAAATGTTGAAATAATTCAGTGTTGATCCTTTGTGAGATAGGTTTGCTACCTTTAAACTGAAGTGACAATGACATCCAAGCAGGCTCAAGTTGTATTCATACCCTTGATGCCTCTAACAAACTGGAGCCTGCATGTGAGAATCCTGTATGTCACTATTAAATTGGAAAAGGCCTGAAATATCAAAACCTCACTTCTGGTGGGGAAAGACAGCGAGAAAAGAGCAAAGGAATGGTTATTCATGAATCCCTGACAGCCTGCCACCATGAATAACAGCGTCCTCGCTCTCCTCTTCTCAGGGCTCGTAATTTTTTTTTCCCCTGAAGGTGTTTTACCTACACAGGAAGAACTGGGCTGGCGCCATGTCTAGTAAAGATGATTTTTAAGGCCTCTTAAAACACACCAGCCCGTGCTCAGGTTACAAGCCTTTCTTTTTTGCATACAGCAACGTCCAATTCATCTCGGCTGCGGGATAAGATCGACCACAATGATTTGCCACGTTTGCCTGGGTATTGTGACAGTCTGGTGATATTAGGAGAACTCACTGATGAGGGAATGTCTTCCTAAAAATAGCAAGCAAAGGAGTCCCGCTTCAAGCTTTTGCAATCTTAAGCTGGGAGAGCCCATAGCATGGGTGCTATGGATAGTTGGAAAATGTGGGTGACTTTGCACATGAAAGGGTTGGGATGTCGTTTGAAAGAGAACACAATGTGTAGAAAATGACCAGGTAGAGTGCAGCTTCTGCTGCAACCATGTGATGATGTGCTGGCCAGCGGTTTTTGTTTGTTTGTTCCCTCTCTCTCCTTATGAAAGATATTTATAGACTCCTGGTTGCATTTGCTTCCGCTTTCCCACACAGTTATCTTCTTGGGCGTGGATTAAATGTAGATCTGGGTGTTGAAAGACATTTACATAAGTGCTGTTTGTGAACACCGAGGCCAGTACGTCTATTATCGCCAGAACATTTAAATCTTAATGACTGGCATTGTTGTCTAAAAGACGTTGTTTTTCCTGCTGAGAAACTGCATTAGATTCAAGAAAAGGAGCTCATTTCCATTCTCTCGGCAGTCTCTCTAGAAATGACATGCAGTGCTTGAAACTGTTTATTTCCAAATTCAGGCCTCCCTCGCATCAGTCATCAGCTTCAATTACCAGTTTTCCGGAGCCGAGCCATCAGGCAGTCTGACACCGGGGTCCGGCCTAATTCCCACCTTCTCCAGAGTCAAGAGCATAATGTGCGGATGAAAAGGTGCAAAATAGCCTGGACTTCATTAGCATGCAGGGCCTGGCTGTTCATTTGCTGGCTGCGAATGGAAGTTCTGACACTCGGAGCTTGCTGCAAAATGAGAAAAGTCCTCTTCAGGGGAGATGGGGTCCTTGGTGGTGAGAAAAGGTCATCAAAAAGCCAGTCGCTGCCCTTGCTCCCTGCTCTCCATGACTGCTTATTGATTCCAGGAACACCTCATTACACGCTGGATCAACATATTATTGCCATGTTCTGGGACTGAATTGTTTACAAGTGTCTTTATCGCCAGCAAAGGCCTGCCCAGAGATGCGTGACTACACTCATTTGGCTGTGACCCGCCAATTATGTGTTATCCGATATGTTGCTGGGTATCTTGATCTTTGCCCGGGTCTTCTCCTGGCATCAACACAGTCCCATTTACTACTTCTTTCTACCACTCTTTGGGAAAGTAGCCATTAGCCTGTCAGTGTGTGTGTGTGTGTGTGTGTGTGTGTGTGTGTGTGTGTGTTACCTCTACTGCAGGAAATAGAAACATCTTTGCTCAATGTCTTGCTGTATATGAGGACCACAGTAATTTTACAAAAAGAAATTCTCCTCTCTCTCTCTCTCTCTCTCTCTCTCTCTCTCTCTCTCTCTCTCTCTGTCCTCTCTGTCCCCTGCCCCCACTCCTCCCCCACCCCCTTTTATGGCATTCAGGAAACCCATACAATCTGCAATCAGTATGCATGGCAGAGAGTCTAATGCAGCCTGCTCCCAAGCTGCCTCTGCTTGCATATAGGCCCTACGAGAGAGCTGTCATATTTTATTTGGGCAGAGCCACTGCAAACCACTGCACAGGACCATTTTAATCTTTCATTACAGACACTTCTATGGCTCCATAAAAGGAAGAGTGGAATAGCAACTCGATTAAAAACTCAGTGAAGAGATTGTGCAAACCCTTTGCCTCCAAAAGTAGAGATAAAGCCATAGCTTCTGAGTGCATTCAGCAAGAACACTTGATTTCCCTTTCCTCCATTGGTGACTAAGGACAGAACTTCATAATCATGTTGAGAAGCGACAACTTTCTTTCATTTTTATGAATACTAGTTAGAGATTTAACGACTGCCAAGCACTTGGACCACCTCAAGCCAATAGTGCATAAGGGGCTGCTGCTCTTACATTTCTAACTGCTATCCAGAGCGGCTCTGAGTTTTTCACAGAAGCAACACAGGAAAGCAAACTCCAAGACATTTGTCTCTACTTTTCCTGGAAGTACCCGTCCTTGGAAATGGACACATGCAGTAATGATCAAAATGACACTCAAGAATATAACTACCCTCCGAAAGGTTACATCTCTGAGCGCATTCATTTCTTGCAGTTCTCCAGATAAGTGTGTTATTTATCTTTTTAAAATTAATGTTCTCCAGCCACTTTTCCCCCCTCTCCAATTTTTTGAGAGTTTTGTAAAGAGATGGAGTTCCTTTTGTCCTTTCTGAAATATCTCAGTCCTGGCTTTCTGACAAATGGCTAACTGAAAAGGACAAACAAAGGCACCCTCGTCAGAGTGCTTCAGGTAAATTGGAGTCAATGGAGAGATGTTTGCTTCGCTCGCCGGCATTTAAGCACACTGCAAATTCTGTAGTGCCATCAGCCAGCAAATAGCCTTTGGAAGAGGAGATGTTAGGAAGGATTACTCACAATGTGTTTCTGGAGGGATGATCGCACAGAGGAGGAGTTCGGTCCAGGGATAATGACGGAACAAGAGGGAGTGTTTGCAGAGGTTCCCAGTGAGGAGCAAACGCCAGTGTGGGAAGAACTCAGAGAATTACAAAAAATGGTGACTCAAAAGACAGGATTATCCACAGGGAAGGGTTTCTTTGATCATCTTAGAGGGTAATGAATGATGTAGCAGAAAGAGTGCTCGGTCATATGTAAGTGAATGTTCTAGGCAAAGGGGACAACTCCAAACTTATACCAGGTTTGTTATTTCGACCATAAAACAGAATTCTTTTCTGTTATGGTTTAAGTGTTTCGTCTGCTTTATGAATCCCCTCAAATTGGCACCAAAGTTTCTCCTCAAGTAACTGGATGGCCACTACGGCTGCCTGCTCTGGTTTTCTCTTCTATCTTTGGGAGCCTCGGGTATCTACTTACAATTCTACTGCTCAGACCTGTATGCACACAGACTGCAAGCACAGTAATGTAGTGAAACAATCAGAAAGTAACAAAAAAGACCCTCGCTTTCAAAGTCATTTATTAAATACAGCTTTGTGCCTAGAAACAGTGTATCTAGGTACATATTACTCTCAATGGTCCTGTGAGTTGAGTGTGGCTGCCCTCACTTTTCAGCTGAGGAAATGTCTTCACACGTCTAATAGAGGTTTTCCAATGTACTCAATATCACACAGCTAGAGACAGAGCAATTTAAACCTGGGTGTGACCCTTGCTAGACCCCATTCCATTCTACCTCCTTAGAGCAGAGACTCCTCTACAAACTTCCAAGAACCCCAAACAGCACATTTTCTGCACACCAGCTATGAGTGCACAAAATGGTGCTGGCTGTGCTGATGAGTCTTTGACTCAGCTGATATCCTTAGCCAGGGGATTAGCTGAAGCAATGCCTCTTTGGTTGATACAGTAAATTTTCAATATAAAATGATTGTTCAAGCCATTTACTTAGGAAGTAGGGTGGAATTAGCAGGAAGATCATGGTCAAGGAACTACATAAATATTCCCAATCCTAGTCAGTAGGATCAACTGAGGAGGTCTTGTCAGTCTTTGGTACTTTTGGTCATCCCAGTGGACTGCAGATCTTCCTTTGGTGATTGTACCAAAAAGAGGAGGAGGAGGGAAGGAAGGAAGGAAGGGAGAGAGAGAGAAAGGAAGGAAGGAAGGAAGGAAGGAAGGAAGGAAGGAAGGAAGGAAGGAAGGAAGGAAGGAAAGAAGGAAGAGTGTGTGAAAGAAAGAGGTGGGAGAGAAACCCTGCATACACCCTAGGGACATGATGTCCCATTTTCCCACAGACTTACTCTATCTTTGGAAACCTCATGATTAAGAGTTGAATCACAGCACAGGAGACTAGAGTCCAGAGACTTAAGGGATATCCATCAACTGACTGCCAAGCCACACAAAGTCTTCATTTGTTCTGAAATCTTCCCTAAGTTCTTATGTCTGTGTTTCTCTGCTTCCCATGGGCTTAGGTGCTACTTTCTACTGCCCAGGATAATAAATAATTTGGTATGTCTGCTGACCAGACTGAAATGAAGGGAGATGAGTCGTCCATGGGAATACCTCATTCTCAGTTCTCCATTCCTCAGCAGCAGCAACCTGTGATCTTCCAGAACATTGATTTGGCTCTATTTTCTTCTGGAAGAGAAAGAGAAACATTGTTCTCATCAGTTAATTAACACTAAGACACAGATATTTAAAGTTATACCCTCCCTGACCCATTTTTTTTTTTTTTCCGGAGACAGGATTTCTCTGTGTAGCTTTGGAGCCTGTCCTGAAACTCACTCTGTAGACCAGGCTGGCCTTGAACTCACAGAGATCTGTTTGCCTCTGTCTCCCAAGTGCTGAGATTAAAGGCATGTGACACCACTGTCAGGCACCCTGACCCAGTTTTCTCTCCAACAGTTATTTAAATATTTTAAAAGGCTAATGCTTGAGCAGGAGATAGAACATTATGGTGGGGCTGCTAGTATCTGGGAAGAAGTTTGGGCCTTCCAGGTGATCTGTTCTGTTCACAAGCATTTCTGCATGTAGATTTCTGTGTGTCATCCAGGTCTCATTTATGCCAGGAGGATTTTTAAAAATACCTAATTTTAGAATGTAGTTGAATACTCTAGAATAAGATACTAGAAATGAGTTTTACTGCTCTAGATGTTAATACACTCTCTCTGCCTGGCTCTCACGTTGTGTCCTTTGTATGTGTACAAATATTCACGAAGAATCCACCATGTGATTCTAACTGTTCAAAGTGTCCTTGGAACACTAACCTCCATTTTCTATCCTAGAAGATCAACTTACTTGTCACAACAAGTAAGTTGTGACAAAGAATTTCACAAGACAATAAATAATTAAGGAAGACTCAATAAGTACAGCTGATAAATACCCTTAACAGTTTGGGTGAAAACATGGGCTAGAAGACCTTCGTGGACTAGCATAATGGGAATGTCTTCCTTTATGATGCAGGATAGAAATGTGTCTTAGGGATTGGGATAAGTGGAAAGAGGGGTGCATGGGCAAGGTGGACAGTACCCAAATTCCTCCCATCTCATGAAATTCCTCTCATCAGGGAGTGGAGCCAATTGCTCTTTAATCTAGACCAACTTTTTGACTGTTTTGACCTAAAGAATGAGACCAGAGTAACATTTTCTGGACCTTGGACTGTCTGGGCCTTTAAAAGACCTTCATTTCCCACTGCCTTTCTCTTACAGTCTAGTTGCTGTGCAGGTGAGATGTCTCTGTTAGGCCATAGGATGATTAGAAGCCATATGAATATAGGCTCTGGGGAATGAGAGGTCATCTTGGAATTTCTACACAAACACCGACCCTCCTTGAAGAAATGCCCAGCAGGTTCTGCCTAGATTTCTGACCCACAGAAAGTATTACTTTAATCCATGAATTCACAGTGGTTGGTTAGAAAGCAATAGGCAAGTGATTCAGCATTAATAAAGGCAATTCAAGAGTAAGTAACTGATTTCCCATGAAAAAACAGAAGAAAAATAAGAACAAACTCATATGAGAAACTCTTAAGTTTGCAAACCAGTCCATCTGCAGGAGGCATTTCAGATTGGCAGCTAGAAGAATACATATTAATGTTGAACCCAAATAACTTTAATACAGGAAGTAGATCTTAAGAACATCTATCCAAAGTCCTCTGTGGTAGGTGCTATTCAGTGTCCTGTCTGTAGTCCTTCACTTTTCTACATTAGTGTGTAGCAGTTCAGTGGCCAACCACCAGCACCTTGGTTTCCCCTTCTGCTGCTAACCTTGTTGAGGAAGTCATGCTCACAAAGAATAGCCTTCAGCTAATGACAGAGGGTGACTGGAGCATACACACTCCAACTCATATGGACTCACAGTCTCCCTAGTCTTCCAAAGAATTAAAGTCTAGTTGCCCATAATTTGCTCTATAACACACTTTAATGGAATTCTCTCCTGATACCAGAAAGTTGCCTTTCTTCCCATGCTGTTTCTGGGCTCACCTTCTACAACAGTGCTTGCTTTTGAAGAAATCAGAACCAATATATTCTCATTCCCTGGTTAAGAAAACCAAAGCTAAGCTGGGCAGTGGTGGCACACACCTTTGATCCCAGCACTCGGGAGGCAGAGCCAGGCAGATCTCAGACGCCATGTTGGTGGGTCTGGTAGTATGTGGATCTCTCTCCCCTCATCACAGAGTTAGTAAAGCAGAACACACTCCTGAACTCCCTTTTGGGTCAGGTTTACTGGATCAGACTTTCAGAGCAACTCAAGCAACAAAGGAAACTCAAAGACGCCTATTACCCACGGCTCTTCCTTTTAAGCAGAACCATGTTGGCCTTGGCTCTTGGCATAGATTCTTTCAATGGTACTCCTTTACCAAGGAGCTCTATTGACTTATGCAGAACCTTTGCTAAGAAGTTTACAAAACTACAGTCACAGTGATGTGAAGGGAGCCCCTGAAGAGTAAAGCTGGATCTGCCTAACTACAATCCTGGCCAGGATAGAATGGGAAAGAACCAGGGATCTAACAGACATCCTTGGTGACCAGAAACTTTTTATAATCATCTCTGGAGAACCCAGGCTTGCTTCTGTAGTTTCCAAACATCCAAGGCCCACAAAGATACAACCTTTTGAACCAGTATCACAGGTGGAGAATTTATGTAGCTAACACAGTTCATTTAAGTATGAAAATAGGAGAAAATGAGAACAGACCACTTTAGTTAGGTGATCCTGTTCGTAGCTTTTCTGTATGTCTACATTTTTCAAATTCAAAGTTTTATAAATTTTGAATGTTAAGCTGACCAGATATATAAAAATTATATTTACTCATGTCAACAGAAGTATTTAGAAGAATATGTTTATAAGAAGAATTTCATGATTATACACTATTTGTAGCTTTAAAAAAAAGAAAGAAAGAAAGAAATCCTAGTCGAGTGTATCTTAAAGATCCTAGGTTTGCTTCCCAGGACTGGGGGGCGGGGGACATCTTTTATCTAAATAAAGAGCACACTGAATCTTTAAACCATCATTCGGCCTCCTGGCCATTAAATTTTCCCCAAGACATACTCATGTATTTCCTTTTCCAACTTTGGTAAGAAATTATCAAATTTGTGCTTTTTAAATTTTTTTTAAACTATACTCATTCACTCATTCATTCATTTAGAGAAAGAGACAAGGAGAGCATGTGTGCCATGGCATTTGTGTGGAGGTCAGAGGACAATTTGTGGGAGTCAATTCTCTCTTTCTCTCACCTGTGGTTTGGGGATTGGAACTCAGGTGGTCAGACTTGGTGGCAAGTGCCTTTATCTGCTGAGCTATCTTGTGAACCCCAAGAGTTTTCTCCTTTAAGTCACCAAATATCACTCATTACAATAGCCCCAATATTTTCAAGTACTCATGAACATGAGGAGGAAGAGTTACCTCTGACTGGAACTCTACGGAGGAAATTGGTTACCTGCAAACAGACTGGACCGAGTTCTGGTTCTGCTCAAACCTCCCTCCAAAGATACAGCTAAATCAGCAGACAGTTGGCAACGTGCGTTTCATCACCTAAGAGCCAAGCATTTATGAGGACAAGCCTTCCAAACTCATTAACTTCAGTGGTGTCCAGAAAGCTTTTCTGAACAGGATTTCATTAGTAGGAAAAGAATCCCAACTTTTCATGTTTTATGTCTTTACTTACAGAGTCAAAAATATAATCAGTCATCTGCCTTCTTATTTACTAACCATTTTTCTGCCCACACTGCTTTAAAAAAAATTGTCAAACGCATGTAAGAAAAATAAATATGGAGTTTAAAAGAATCCAAAGTGGGTAGGTTGTGAGCATAAAAATGAGTAGCATCAGAGCTGGAGATTAAGCAGTTGAATATGTTGGTATTTAAAATTAGAATGGCTCCCCAAAGAATTGGTAATGCTCCATTTAAGAAAAGAAATGTTTTCAAATCACTCTGGGTGACTAGAGAAGTCTGAATCAAAGTCAGAAATTAATAAAAAGACATAGGCAGATACCCTCCAATTATAAATAACAGTGATGATTTGTATGTATATAAAAGCCTGCAAGACCCCACTGTGTATCTACAGTTCTGTAGAGAAACCTAATGTAAAAAAAAAAAAAATGTTTAAAATAGAAATAAATGTGCCTAGTAGATATACTATTGTCCTATTTGTGTGACACAATGACTTGTTTTCTGGAAAAGTAATTCTTCAATGGAGCCCAGGCAAGCATTGTATTCATTGTAAAGTTGTATATTTAGACCTATAGCCTGAAGGGTTTGCCTGCCTTTAAAGCTCAATGCTACCAGGGGCTCGTTAGAGCAGAAGGATAAAGTCTATCATATTACTGCCTCAGAACTTCTGGGTAGTTTTCAGTGGCTTCAAGTACTTAGATTGTCAGCAGTGTGGGAAATAGAAAGTGGAATACTGAATGTATGAGGTGTGTACATCAAACATATGGAAATGTATAGACAAAGATAAAGACTCTTGTGGAACACCCTGTTAGATTGAAGTCACTGCAGAACAATTCCAGGGTAAATACAGATTCGCAGTAAACAGCTGCAATGCACAGGTTGCAGGAATTAGAGCAGTCTGAGTCTCATTCAAGATCAAATGGTTCCTTTCTAGACTTTGTATCAGGAAGAGGCTTTGCTAAGGGTGGCAGGAAGATAATAGGACATAATGACAGCCATGACATCTTCAGTGTAACAGTGAGGGGTTAGTGTCTAAATTCAGGCCGGGTTTGACATAGGACAGCATCATCTTATTATGGCTGTTTCTCTAGCTGGGCCAACTCGAAGCTTTGCCGGGGGGCCCTCTCCATCTGTCTTGTACATACCTGGGCTTTATGAGAAGCTGTTTTCATGATACTGGGGAGTGAATCATGGTGGGAAGGAGGGGGTGTGTCCAAAGAGGAGCATAGGGACAAATCCATCAAAGCCTAGAGGAGCCAACATAACTTACTGACTTTCCAGTCCTCAAACTTTGGTATGCATTTTTAAAATAAATAACACTTGTCTGTAGACAGAAAAATAAAAGATACCAGGAGCAACATAGTGGAAAATTAGTCTCCATCTGCTCCTCCCGACACCTTGGTTTTCTAGTCCATCATCCCCCCAAATCCTTGAGTATTTTTTTAATGTACAAGTCCAGTCATTCACTTGTAAAAAGGTTAAACAAAGCATCCTGCACCTCTCTTCCGTCTCCCCAACACACCATCTTTCCTACACACACAGTATGTCTTCACTCTAAACCACCCCCTAGCCTGTTTATTTATCACAGGCAGAGTCTCTAATAGACGACCTGCCCTAACCCTGAACACCCAGGCTGTGTCTTTTTTTTTTTTTTTTTTTTTTTGAGGGTTAGGATTATTACTCAATGATAATGACTTATTTTACACATTGTCTTCTGCTGATGTTTAAAAGATGGGACATTTGTCCTGGCGGGAGCCTGAGCCCCTCCGAGGACTTCAGGAGACCCTGCCAAAACGTTTCCAAACTGAATAGTCATTGGGCAGCCAGATAATTCAGAAACTATTTGTATGAGCTGTTTATCAAATTATTAACCGCACAGATGTTGTTTGGTTGAAGAGCAGCTGAATCCCCTCTCCGGCAGCCGCGGAGACAAAGGTCTTCAGGAATAATTGGAGATGTGCACGGAATATTAAATTAATTTACTGCTCTTAATTCTTATGCAAATTCTGACCTCTGATGGCGCCTATCAATTACCCCGCGCTCAGTGAAAGCGAAGGCGACAGTTTCTTTTCTTTACTTTGCTTTTTTTTTTCTTTTAAGAACTCGAAAAAGGAAATATTTGCAATAAGCAAACCGTAGGAGCTCTGCGTAGCTAGAATTGTTTAATTGAATCTCCAAGTTTTAGGGATGTCTGTGGAGGATAAAAACCCCAGGGCGCAGAGGAGGGGTGCGGGGGGGGGGGCGGAGGAATTTGGAAGTTTGGTTACACCTCTGCCAGAGGTTCAGAAAAATACAGCACCAGTACTGTCAAATAAAATGTGAATTTGCAGACTGACCAGAGCCTTAGCGCTAGCGTCCCGGCGGGCCTTGGTGGTGGATGGCAAGGCAGGGACAGAACAGCGCCGTTCTGCAAATCCACACAGTATCCAGCGCCTAGGCGCCTTTGCGTGGGTGTTTGCCGGACCGCTGCCTGCACCGGCTGTGGTTCCCTTTACTGTTTAATTGTTTTCTCTTACTGCCCTCAATCAAAAACACTTTAAAAAATTGTTTGAGAACCCAGACCTCTACGAGACACTCCCACATTCAACTCCACTGAAATCCCGGGTGGGCCGAAATAAGATGTAATTGTTTCCTGCGTGGACACCCAACTCGTTTCCCTGAATTGAGCAAATGCCAGGGCTTTGTCTGCTCCCGTGGCTTAAACGCTGTGTGGTTTCTGCGCCCCGGTGGTGGGCTGTAAAGACTGGGATCTCCAAGTCTTTCATCATCGTTCTAATAAGGAAAACCAAATCGGGCGCATAATGTCATCAGCCCTGGCCCGACCTTGCGGGGACCTCCGCAGCCCGAAGATGTCGCCAGCGGCCCCCCGGCGCAGCCACGACGCGTCGCCTTTCAGCTCCTAGCGGTCCCCACAAAAGCCAGACAACAATATCAATTAATCATGCAGCGGGCAAACAAGGAGATTTATCCCGCGACAAACAGCCCCACGGAGAGCCGTTGAATGGGCGTGATTAGCATGTGAAAAGACGAGCAAAACTCCGTGGTTCAACAGCTAAAGAGCAATTTGATGGGACTGGGATGGGGAAATTACTTGATTAGCGTCCGTCGGAGGAGAGCACGGTTACAGCCCCTCGGCCTGGAATCCAACTGCGGGACAAAACGCGCTGGTAAATGCTGCGACTTGGAGGGACAACGCGCGAGTGAGGGTGGCACGGGGACCGGCCCTGACACGCGAACGACCGCGCCGGCCGGGGGGGGGGGGCGGCGGTAATAGTGGGCAAAGGGGCTGACCTACTTAGCCACTCCCCAAAGCAACTGGAGCCGCGACAGCTGTCCCACTGCCCTCACCTAGGCTCGCAGGCCTGGACGGGGCGGACGCGACTTCCCCAGCTGGTGTCGCAGGTCGACCCTAATTCACATTCTCTGGACTCCGGCGTGGGAGGAGAGTGTCAAAGGCATGTGTGGAGAGAAAGGTCCTTCCACATCCTCCTGGGAGTCTCCTCCGGGTGCCCCGGGGAGCAGTCCGATGCCCAGCAGCCTGTGCCAGCACGCAGCTGTTCCAACACAAGCTCTGAGGTTCGGTTTGCACAGGCAGTGAACTTTGGATCGCCTTAAGACCGCTTTTCCTGAACCTCGGAATTTAATCGCTGTGTTTCAGCCTCTCTTAGGAAAACTGTCCTTGTGGCCTTAGCACTTGGGGGAAAAAAATGTTCTTAGGTTGTGTAGTCCACCCGGAAGAGATGGGGAGTTGAAAGGGGTTACTCCAATTGATGATGGCCGGCCAGGAGGCTATTGGGGTGGCCGAAGTGAGGCGCCAGGGGCCTGCACGACCGTCTTAGTGTTAACGATGGTATAGAGCAGGTGCCAGAACTCTCCCTGGGATCGATTGGTCAGTCCCAGGCCTGCCTTGGATCCGGATACCGCAAGGCCAGATCTGGTGGCGTGGGAAACTGAGCCCCACGGTTTTCTTCCCAGTTCCAGAAGGCAGCATCCAAGGCTAATTGCCCAGATTTTTATTTGGGTACCTTGGGCCTCCTGGGTAGACTTTTATTGATGAGCAAGAAAAGTGACCTGACAGAATGCTATGGAGAAGGGTTCTCAGGACATGGCCAAGTGCAGAATGAGAGCACAGTGAAATCCTCTGCTCTCCCAACAACCCAGCTTATGAATCTTAGGTAGACAGCCCACGTTTTCCCAGTTACCACCAACCCTGCCCCAAGCGCCTGCCCAACAGGGAGGAACTAAATACTCCTGAACAGTCCCTAAGGGCCCACAACTCCCTTCTCCCTGGCTCCTCCCATTTCCACCAAAAAGGCTCTCCAGCAGGTCACTAAGGGCCTTTTCTAACTGGCCTGCAAAAGGCTCCTTCTTGCTCCTGCGGGTAATGGGGGTGCATCAGGGAGAGCTCCGGGATCCTGCCTTCAGTTTATCTAGGAGAGAGAAAAAAAAAAAATCGAATCCACCTTCCTGAGGTATATAAACACAAAACTAACAAAGAAAGACTCCAAAGGACAGATTTGCCAAAACTGTGTGTGTCTTAAACACACTCTGTCCCCTGGCATGAAGGAGCCAAGAACCAAGGACCCAATTTTTATAAGCGCATGGGGTGGGGATGGATCACCCCCACCAGCAGAACAATTGCCACTCAGTTGAACAGTGTCCATTAAACCATAGCAAAATGGTCAACTTCAGAGGACTTAATATTTCCTGAAATGTCTGGGGTGGTGCGTGCGCAGCGAACTGACGTTCTCTGCGGGCTTCTGGTCTTCTCGGCTCTCCCACTCCTCCGCTAGGCGCTGATGCCCCAATGCAGCTTCCCCCTCTGCCATCTAGGCGGACTCTTGGGGCCGTGGATGCCCAACTGGCTCTAACTGCGAGGGAAGGAGGGGCAGTGCTAGAGGACGTGCGGTTGTACCCGCGGTACCCTCAGTGGTGGCCCTTGGCTCTGGGAATGAGAGACCCGGGGAACCGGAAAGGCGCAAGCGGGGTAGTTAAAGCCCAGACCTGCAACAGTTCTCAAGCACGCTAACCATGCAAGGCAACCTAGCAGGATGTACAGAACTCGTTGTCGTCTGCACCACATCATCTTCCTCTGATGAACACTAATGCACTTTGTGGTTCGAAGCGCTTCCTGGGTGACTGAAACTGTGCATTTTAATTCCAAAGTCAAGTGGAGGAGCCATCTCAAATTTGGGCGTGGGGGGTGGGGCGGGGGAGCACGGTGTCGACTGTTCAGGGTTGGCTTTATAGTTATTTTTGTAACTTCTGCCCGGCACCCACAGTATTGGCCTGAAAAGCAAAAGAGGCCATTGCAATTTATTCCAATGGGCGGTTTTTAAGAAGCTGGCAATTTGAACCGGCTGGGTGTTATTTAGTGCAATATGAAATCAAATGATCCTATTTCTCAAATAACAGTGTCTGCGAGGAGAAGTGAATCCTCTGAAAGGGTAATTGTCTGCTGATGGTGTTTTCCATTATACCCGATCTTGGCCTAAATGATGTTGGGCAGCAGGGCGGAGAGTGCGGGGTGAAATCAATGCACACCGACTCGCGCTCCGGTGGAAGAAAAGGTCCCTCTAGATCGCTTACCTGCCAGTCCTGCGGAACAATGCCGCGGAATGCACCACCGATTTGGACGGCTGTTCTGCAGATCTCAAACTGTAGATCTCAAACATCATCAAACTGAAGTGATCTTGGGGATAAGAGAATAAAACTAACTCTCCTTTCGAAACTTTAGGAATCCTTAGTATCTCGGCATCATTGAGTCAGCAGATAACCTGGGAAATAAAACCCAGTTTGGCCATGTTTCCACCGCCCTGCCCCAAGTTAATATTGAAAACATTGAGTAGTTCTTTCCAAGGCAGGTTCTGTCTAGGGCTCTAGGCCTCTCCCTGCTGAGTCTCCCCCAGCCCACATTAGTTTCTGGGAAAGGCCTGGCTTCCACCAGGCACTGGCTTAGTTACTCAGTAGCGGGCAATAGTCTTGTAGGTAGAGAAAGGCGGGCACCGGACTTTAGAAATTATTCTCTGTAGGTCCCAGCCATTGTTTCCCATAAAACCTGGTATAGGATTAACTGAAAAAACAAACAAACAAAAACAAAAACAAAAACAAAAACAAACACCAACACGAAACAAATGGAAGGAAGGGGTTCAGGAACTGGAACAAAATTGACAGGCTGGAAACTACTTGTTGGCCTTAGGGTGTGTCAGTACCCCAGAGTCAAACAAAGGCAACATTCTGGCCCTGCCTGTCTTATCTACTGAGGCAACAGCATTGACCGTAAACCCTCCTTAATTATTGTGAATACACCTTGAGGGGAGTGGCCTCTTTAGAGCCTGAGCCAGGGCAGAAGAAGGAGCGGCCTTGGAAGGAAGATGAATCTAGGTTTTAAGCTACTTAAGCCCAAGGACCAAAGCAGCTTCCTGGCTTCCCCTTCCACCCCTCCCCCCTTCGGAATTTTTCTTCCCTAAGGAAGAATATCCTGAAATTGTGTCAAAGTCTGCATCTGTTAACTTGGAGGCATTTCAGACCAACTCTCTTAACACCAGTGCAGAGGGCTTGCCTCTGCTCCAGATGAGTAGGTTTCTTTTCATTTTCTTTAAGTATATATAATGTGTTGTATAAACATGTGCACGCACAATAAGAGAGACGTACATGTACATACATGCATATGCACACTTTTCTATATTGTGACTTCTATTTACAGGCGCGTTTAGTTATTAGTGATTTTCTCCCCTCCTTGGTGCTATTTTCAAATGCTCAAAGAAATTAGGTGTGGGGGTGGTGGTGTAATTTTTCTATATCCAAGGAGCTGCCCTAGAAAGCTTCCGATTTTTTTTCCCTGAAAAGGAGAAAGGAGAAAGATGCAGCCACCGCATCTGAGGCCCAAAGCACCGGGACAGCAACGTGCTATTCCAGTATCTCGCCCTTCTCCAGGCTTGAATGAAAGGAGCTATCTTGGTTTCCACCTGCGGTTCCCCCCACCCCACCCCCGATACCATTTCTGGGCTGAAAATTCGGCATAGTTAGAGGCCCTCGGCCGCTCTGGACACAGTGCTTTAATTTTTACCTTTCTACTTTGGAGCTTAACAAATCTCTGGGGTGCAGTTTCTTAGGGTCTGCTCCAGGGCAGCCTGCCCACCGCTGGCTGAATAGTAAAGCCTAAAATATGATGATAAAATGTCCCACCGGCTGCCTCTCAGGACCCCTCTGAGGCTGCTGTCCCCAGCGCGGACACACAGCTGGGCTGCCTTGCAAAGGCCACTAGCTACCTGCCTTCCCAGGCGGAACTGTGTAGCTGCAAGCTGGGCCGAGGGACAGCCCCCGCTCGCCCTTTTACTTAGCGCCGCGGCTCTGCGCTCGCTCTTCTCCGGAGGTAAGTGGTAGCCACACCCGAATCTCAGCTGAACCTCTTTAAAAAAAAAAAAAAACCGAAGGAGCTCATTTCCCCCACGATTTCGGCTCCGTTTCCCCAAACAATTAGAAACCCCCAGTCATAGTTTTGCTGGAGTCTCTGCCCGTCCCTACACCTCGGTACGTTGGAGCGGTTGCGCACACCTTCCGGATTGAACACCGGGCTGATGATAACCCCACTCGGCACTGGACTGGGCCAGGGTCTATGGGCTCAGGAAGAGTGGCTTTGGGTGCTCCCACCCGATGGTCACCTGGCCTGTGTACAGGAAAAGCAAAAGTCCAAGTGCGTGGGGGCCGGGGCAGGTGGAGACCCAGAGCTCCAGGCCCCGCGTCCCTTCTTTCCAGGGACGTTGTAGCCCCAGAAATACCCTAGACTGCTGCAAAGGGAAGGAGATTTAAGATCTGACAGTCCTCTGCCTAAGGCTGCTTTCCTGCAACCAGCTGCTTTGCCGTGGGAAGAGTGGGCGGCTTTGACCTACGCTGTAGAGTGTCCACAACTCCCCTCCCCATGGCAAGCGACCCCTTCCCCCACCTGAGTTCCTCCTCCCTCCCCTCCCTAAACCCCACTGACCTTGAGAAGGCGCCGACCCACGGTGGCGGAGCCACACCAGGCGATGTTCGAAGCAGGAGTGGACGGCTCGAGCGCTGCCAGTACTCCGCTGGCTGATCCGTGTCCCCCACCGCGGTCGGGAGTGTGCGGAGCTCCCCTCCCCCACGCCTTATAATTTAATCACATGAGATATTAAATGATCAAGCCGCTCATTAATCATCACTCGAGTTATTGGGATTGAGCACGGCGCCTTGTGTTTTGACAGCCCAGAATGGTTCACCCGGCTCCTGGTGCGTCTGGGCTTGGGGGATGGGGACTCTCTAGCCACTCTTAAGAAACACACGAGCCCCACGCGGGCTGTTGGGACCTCTTGCCTAGGAAAAGATTTGGGAAGGCGCAGTCCCAGCTTTATAGTTCAGCTGAGAGTTTGTCGGACGCCCAACCGCATCCTTCGCAGCCCCTTTTCTTGAAATTTAGATTTTAATCTGGGTGATTCATGTAGACGACAGTCGACTTTAATCAACAGTATCCTCATTTGCAGTTTTTCAGAAGGATGAATTTGACTGAATTCCAGCGTCTTCTTCACTCATTGTGGGATGGTGTGAAGTTGAGGTATTTGAAATACATATGGAGCCATATCAGTGAAGACATTTCCAAGGTTGGCTTCCGTAACTCCAGTGCTATGACGCTGTCTTGTTTTTCTGCACACTACAAATGCAAATAAAGGGGAAAATATTAAATATTTTCCGTTAAATACCTATTTGGAGGTTTCATCTTAAAAACATAAAGTCATCTTATTTTCATGCCCCCCCCTTTCCTATTTTTACTAACTGGATCTTTTTTAAAAAAATGAATAAGCCAATCATCGTTACATTATGATTTAATTATACACACAAGAAACAAGTGCCTATTAAAAGTTGTTTTGGTGCAAAGCAATGTGGCCAGCCCTCAGCATCTAGGCTTATACACCCACAGAAAGAACAATATACTGTACAGAAAGAAAGTCATCCCCACCTTGGGAAAGGATGACTGGGATACCAAACTGTCAGCCAAAATATATATTTTAAATTATCTGTTCTGAAACCCACATTTAGAAGAAATCTAACCCTCATATCCAGCTTCTCTGGCTCAGCCTAAGCTAAGGCCAGAGTGCCAGGAGGGGCCAGTTTCTCTAGGAGGAGGCTACGGCGAAGCTCAGTTATCAGTTAAAGTTTTCTGAGCAAATCTCAGATCCAGCCAATTTATTTTCTCTTCAAAAATATAAAATAGGCCAGATGTTGTGGTGCTTGCCAGTAATCCATACCTGGGAGGTAGAGACAAAAGAATCAGGAGGTCAAGGTCAT
The DNA here is from genome assembly GCF_049852395.1 of Peromyscus maniculatus bairdii. NCBI lineage: Eukaryota > Metazoa > Chordata > Mammalia > Rodentia > Cricetidae > Peromyscus > Peromyscus maniculatus. The sequence goes on from NC_134855.1 coordinate 125,042,604, forward strand.
TCTTAGCTGAAAAGCTAGTTTGAGGTCAACATGACTTTCAGAAGACCTTCTCTCAAACAAATAAAAAATACCTAAAATACATCAATAAATAGAAATATAAAATAAAACAAACACCAAACAAGAATATGCTCAAAATCCTTAGAAGCTAAATTACATTTAATTTGCCTACCAGAACATGAAGCCAATTTAGTAAGCAAATAAATATATAAATCCTGATCCTATGGTTCCATTTTATCACAGAATATCATCAACAATATTAAATGTGTCTAAGACTATTCATGAGCTATTTTCTCTTCTGTTAGTCCGTTGTTTGCATTTTTCTACCCTGCTCACTAGCACACAAAGAGATAGGTATCAAAACTCAACACACACACACACACACACACACACACACACACACGCACTGCTAGGTGAAATTCATAAATCCTACAGAAGCTAGTGCAAGGGAGAAAAAAAAACATAATATGGTATGAGTTTTTTTTCATAAGCCAGTGGAGAAAAAAATATCTTGACTATCTTTATCCAGGCAGTGATGCCTGCGGGTTCTGCAATGACAGGGACATGTGTTGTCAGGGACTAAGAGATCACTTTGTATCCCGGGAGTTAAAGTGGACAAATGCCCATATCAGAAGACTTTGTTCTAAACCCGGAGACTTTGAACATAACCTGAATTAGCGAACTTGATATTATCCTCTTCTGAAATGTGGATTGAAGAATTATACTACATAAAAAGCTTTCAAAACAACGAAAACGCAAAGTTTAGTTGACTAGAAGCCTAAACATGGGGGAAAATAATTCTATTTATTTGTTTGTATTGTCATTTGGTGTGTGGGGGGATTTTTGTTGGTGGAGCTGTTTGTCACGTTTTTTACTTATGCGAGACAAAGCTGGCTTAGAATTAATGATTCTTCTGCCTCTCTAGTCCTGGAATTAAAAGCCAGTGCCACCATGCCAGCTTATATTGCTGTTTTTGTACACATTACCAACTGTTCCTGGAATGCGGGAGGTGTGTATGGGGAATACAGGCTTAACACAGGGACTTGGTGCTTGTTCCTAGCTCACAGCCAAAGCAGAAATCACTCCTATTTCTCACTTCCTAGCCCAGTGCTCTTGTTTAAGAAAGCGAGTTGTTGTACATTTCAAATCAGTTCTGTTTTGTAAAGCTCTCCATCCCCTACTTCTGTTTTCTGAACCTTTTTCAGAATGTTCAGAAGTCAGTTATGGAAAAGCACACAGAACATGCTCAGTCTCTAGGAAATGCTAGAGCAGTACGTCAACGTTCTCTATAATCCAGTTCCTTCTCCAGGATCACCATGCTAAGCTTCTCTCTGCTTCTTATTCTAAGTTCATCCCATATACATAAGTCTGAGGAAGAGAACTGCAAAGAGTGTCACAGGAGTGCAAACATCCTAAGGCTGGACCAAGACTTAGGCTCAGGTTAGTACTTCCGGCATGTGTCCAAAGTCCTCCACTATCTAGCTTTTAAGTGTGTCCACTAAGTTCCTCAACCAAAATCTTGGGTGTAGAGGACACCTGGGTGGTTTTTTTCTGGTTAAAGCAATAGATTACAGAAACCTCATAATAAGTCTTCCTAAAAATATTTATTTTTATCTTCTGTGTCTGTGTGTTTTGCCTGCATGAATGTATGGACATCATGTGCCTAGTGAGGCCAGAAGAGGGTCGTGGATCCCTTAGAACTGGAGTTACAAATGATTGTCAGCTTCTATATGGGTGTCAGGGACAGAACCCTGGTCTTCCACAAGCACAGAAAGTGCTTTTAACTGCTGAGCTGTCTTTCTAGTTCCCGTAAGTTTTGAAAAAAATCTTAGTCCTTTGGATTTCTTCTTTTTTAAAGTTTGTTTTGTGAGTTCTTGTTTGTTTGTTTCTTTTCTAGGGCTCTGCATTTCTATATGAATGTTATAATCATTTTGTCAATATCTCAAAAAACAAACCCTGCTGGGAATTTTATTAGGATTTCATTGAGTATATAGTTTAATCTGAGAACTGCTCCCTCAGCCATGTTACATGTCCTGATCAGCATTTTCCTCAGTTTACTTACAAATTCTTTAACTTCTCTCTGCAATACTCACAGTTTTCACATTTTTACATTTTACACCAGGTTTATCCTGAGATAGCTCACATTTTTAAATGCTATCGTATCCACCCCATCTAGTGTTGCTGTAACAGACTATTAGAGGCCGAGTAGTTTATAAACAAAAGAATTTTATTGGACTCATGGATTCTAGAGGCTGGAAAACCAAGAGTAAATGGCTGTGTCTGATGAGGGCCTCGTGTTCGTGGTGACAGAGCAGAGGACAAGCAGGTGTGCTAAGGGGACAGCGCAGAGTGGTGTGACAACCCACTGTCAAGGTCATCTTCTAATGCCAATCATTTCCTGAAGGTGGTACAGTCTCTCAACACTGGTACACTGGGGAGCGAAACGACAATATGAGTTTGGGAGGTTTTGCAAACCAGCGCATACTGTAAGTGTGGTGACGACCAGTTTTGACTGTCAAGGTCATTGGATTGAGAGGCCTCTGAGAGGTTAGCAAAGCTTGCTACTGGACTTAGCTGCGAGAGCAGTTCCAGAGAAGAACGACTATGGGAGGAAGACCCGATAGGCTAAGCGCCAAGATGGAATAAAAGGTGAAGGAAGAATCCCACTAGCATATCTCCTCTGCTTCCATGAGGCAAGCTGTTCCGAAACTGTGAACCAAAATACATCTATCTGTCTTCCTTTTGAACTGTCTCAGGTATCTGTTAGGGAGATGAAAACTTGACTAACACAGTGGTATTTAAAACATTCAGCCTGCCCCGCCCCCCCTTATTTCTTGCTGTTATATATAAATACAATTGTTTCTGTGTATTGCTCTTTCATCTCTCCATCTTCTCAGCAAGTTAGGAGAAGAAACCAGAATGAGATTGCTTGGTTTTCATTTTCCCCCATACATCTGTAGTTTAATTTTTAAAATTTTATTTACTGTGTGTGTGTGTGTGTGCGTGCGCGCATGCACACCACAGCACTCATGCAGAGGTTAGAGGGCAACTTCTGGAGTTGGTCTCCCCACAGTACGTTCCTGGGATCAAACTCGGGTCACGAGGCTTGCCTGGCCCAGCCCTTTCACTCACTGGCCCTGGAAATGTAATGTAGGTTGCTATGGGTTATCCTTGATTTCTCTCTCTCCAATGAGACTTTAACAAGAGTGTAAGGAAAGAAATACAGACTGTGTGGTGCTTGTAGCTCTAAGTGTGAGGTCCTATATGCTAAGAATGCAGCCAGTGGGCGAACCGTAGAAAGCACCATGTCCATATTAGTGTTCTTTGGCTCCTATTCTAAGCTCTCTATGGAAACTTACTTTGTGCCTAGGGCTAAGCACTCTTTGGGCCAAGTACTAAAAAGTCTTTATTTGTTGATCTATCATGAAGTGCTTCGTTAAGGACATAAAGGCTAACTTGTGAGCTAGTGTGTATGCTGTTCTTAACCAGCAGAGGCTGTCATTGCCCATCTGCTCTTGGTCCACCCTGGAGATTTCATTCCTAGTTTCTGTGTGACCTGGGTCATCCTGCACCTCTGTCCTTGACGGTGTTCCTGGAGAGGGATGGCTTTCAGAATACACAGAAAAATGGAAACACTTGAAAGCTGCCTCAGTCCAGACAGGCTGATACAAGACGGTGCAGTTTGGGTACGTTACCAATACCAGGAACTTGTTTCATAGTTCTGGAGGCTGGGAGGCCTGCAAATTTGGTTCCTTGAGACAGGTCTCTGCTTCATGGATGATGCCTTCTTGGTATTTCTTCACAAGGAGAAAAGGCAAACAGGGCAAATGGCACAAGAGCTCTTTTAGAAGGGCCTTAATCCTGTTCACAAGAGGTCTGCCCCCATAACCTAGTAATTTCCAAAGGCCCCGTCTCTTGACACCAAAGTTTTTGTTGGAGACCATATTCCTTTCTGCTATGTATCCTAGACTGGCCTTGAAGTCATTCTGTAGCCCAGGCTAGCCTCATACTCACAGCAATACATACTCCTGTCTTGGCTTCTTGAGGGCGGGGTTGATAGACATACACTACCTACCCCACATGCAGTGTTGTGCTGAAGACTGTATTTCAACCTGTAAGCTTTGGAGAGACACAAGTGAAAAAGACCATAGCTGGAGAAAATTCCCAGGAGCAAAGGAGTCAGTGAGTAATGAGGGTGGGTAGGTAGACTGAAAAGCTTGCTCAGAGTTGGGTGTGTAGCTCAGTGACAGAGCATATGCTTAACATGCACAGGACCTGGATTCGATCCCCAGCACCAAAAACAGAAACAAAGGAAGCAAGAGCCTACTTCCTCAATCTCCAGTCAAGATGATTCGGTTTGGTTGTACCTAGGCCTTCAGAGGCTGAGCCATAGCTGCCCATGGTGATCATATTCTCAGTAAGGTTCCTAATACCTGCTTCCATCTCTTGTGATTCACATCCTCTCTCCCTCAACCACTTCCTGGAATCTTCACCAAAATAAATGAATTATGCCCCTAAACCTGGTCTTGGGGATATGATTTGGGGAACTGAAATAAAGACAGCTCTTTGCAAAAATGATCTAGCTGATTAGTAGTAAAGCTAGGATATGGACTCACATCTTCAGACTCTACATTTTCTCTTTTAACCTTACCAAATGTGGGATGATGCACTCAAGTCAACGATGACACCATGTCCGGAGGCCTATGGCTGATACTCACGATGCAACACTAACTTTTTTGGGCATTATGGGTGTGGTGGCTTGAAAGAAAATGGCCCACAAAGGGAGGGGCACTATTAGGAGGAGAGGCTTTGTTGGAGTAGGTACGGCCTTATTAGAGGAAGTGTGTCACTGTGGAGGCGGGCTTTGAGGTCTCAAATATGCTCAAGCCATGCCCAGTGTCTCAGACCACTTCCTGTTGCCTGTGAGTCTAGATGTAAGAACTCTCAGCTCCTCTAGCACCATGCTGCCTTGCTTCCCACCATGATGGTAATAGATTAAATCTCTGAACTGTACTTGAGCCACCATAATTAAATGGTTTCCTTTATAAGAGTTACTGTGGTCATGGTGTCTCTTCACAGCAATAGAAACCCTAAATAAGACAATGGGTCTCATTGTAAGTAGCTTCCAGTGGCAAAAAAAATAAAAAAAATAAAAAATAAAAATAAAAAAGTAAAAATTCAAGAGAAGATTTGGGTGTAGGTCTCAAAAGCCATTTAAGGACAATGGCTAAAAGGTAGAGGAATAAAGCCGGGTGGTGGTGGCACACGCCTTTAATCCCAGCACTCGGGAGGCAGAGCCAGGCGGATCTCTGTGAGTTCGAGGCCAGCCTGGGCTACCAAGTGAGTCCCAGGAAAGGCGCAAAGCTACACAGAGAAACCCTGTCTCAAAAAACAAAACAAAAAAGATAGAGGAATAAAAATGGTGTAGGACGTTAGAAACAATCCCATGGTACCAGAGGGAGGAGCTTTCGGCAGTGGGGCACAACTGTAAGCAGGAAGTGATGCTCCAGGTTTCAGAAAGCCCAGAGGTGCTGCTCAGTAGTGTTTACTGGAAAGCACGCTTCTGTTACTGAAGTTGTTAGGGTCAGACCCTGGAACCTGGCAACCCTAACGAACTAGAGTTGTCAACCTGTCCTCAATATGCCAGTGAAGGAGACAAACAATAGTGAAACGTCAATGAAGGGACTTATTTGATGTGGCCACATCAGGAAGTGGGACGGAGCCAGTGCTCTCAAGTCCCAGTTCAGATAGAGGGCAAGAGGTATGTAAAACTAAGTATTTCTGGTAAAAGTGTGATCCTGCCCACCACTGACCCATTGTCTCTATTGAAAGTCTCTGGAAAGGTGGTCTGACATGTCAGAGCTGCCCCTCTGGTTGGCACCAGGCTTCAGGCTTGTCTTTCTCCCAGCATGAGATTTTTGGGGGGGGGATTCCAACTTCTTGGGGACCAACGATTTAATAAAATGATTGCTAAAGGGAAAGACACAAGCATCTCTTTTTAGAATATCTTTGCTCCTGACACAGTGATGCCATTGTCACAAGCACAGCACATGAGCGCAGCTGACAAATGGCCCCTTGAGTAGGCAGTCATGGGTGGGGTTGTGGTATTTTACAAAGATGTCTACCCTGGTGACATTTCAAAGTTGAGTTTGAAAATATAATTTACTGCATTAAATATCACTGTCAATATCACAGTACATGAAGCAAACACACACTTATCAAGGGAGGACTGGTTAGATGAATTGTCTTAGGTAGTACCCATACCAGGAGATGCCTCACTGCTGTTTAAAATGGGCTGGAGCTATGGCTCAGTGGTCATGAACCCTTGCTGCTCTTGTAAAGGACATGGGTTCAGTTCCTACTGCACACATCAGGTGGCTCACAACCATCTATAACTTCAACTCTAGGGTATCCAACGCCTTCTTTTGGCCTCCTCCAGAACCTGCCTGTGGCACACACACATGCAGCTATGTACACAATAGGCACGTAAGAAAAAAATAAATCTTGATGTAGATGTACAGACTGATGTCTATATATCTCTTCAAGATACATTAGCTGAAACACAAGACACAAAACAATGAGTGAAAAAAATAGTGGAGCTGGGCTGTGGTGGCACATGCCTTAATCCCAGCACTCAGGAGGCAGAGGCAGGCGGATCTCTGTGAGTTTGAGGCCAGCCTGGTCTACAGAGCGAGTTCCAGGACAGCCAGGTCTGTTGCACAGAGAAATCTTGTCTCATAGTTAATGGAAGTGGCCAGATGGCTGAGCAGGGAGGGGTGCTTGCCATCAAGACTGATGCCCTGGGTGTGATCCCAGGCCCCCACGTGGTAGAAGGAAAGAACCCATAAGCTGTCATCTGACTTCCACAGGCATACTGGAGTGTGCACTCCCTCTACTCTCAAAACAAAACAAAACACCCTGAATAAAAAGTCTTTAAAGTAGTTTCCTATCTACCTATAGACACAAACAGATACGTGTTTTGAATAACTCAAGAAGGCCACATTAAGAAAGCAGAAGAGAATGGAAGCATTGCTGGCAGGGATGAGAGGATTTTTTTCACAACTGAATTTGCATGATTATTGCTTCCGAAACAATAATGAAGAATGGGAATCCTTGGAAGCCAGCCTCCATAAAAAAGCAAAACCTAAGACACTGTATGATGCAAGACCATGAGGTAAATAAGGCCCACCCCTTTGACCCCACTCTGCCTCCCACAGGATTTTTTTCCTTGCCTTCTAAAGAAACAATGGCAGCTTGTGTTGATTGAACAACTCTACTGGGCATAATTCTGAAAACATCACACAGTTTTTACCGCATTTAATCTTCTCAACAGCCCTGAGAGAGGAGGGCACTGATACTGCCACCGTTTTATAAGTGACAGTTTTGGGACACAGCAAAGATAATCATTCTGCCCAAGGCACACAGTTTGTAAGAGCAGGCAACATTTGATGATGCACCTGAATCAAAATTCTCCACCTCTGTTCAACCACTCCTCAAGGACACAGCGTAAGTACTTGGAGTAGGGAGAATGTCCTCTGTGTTGTCACCACTGAGATGCCCCAGGAATGAATGAAGCCTACGTTTCTACAAAGACTCGTGGATAATTGAACACATGAGAAGTGCAACATTCTCCACCCGTGCCTTCTCACCCCGTAAACATGAACATGTAGCTATGAAATTAAATGGTGTTTATTATGCAAAAACTCTTTAATTTTAACCTGCCTGTGAGTGCACCGTCATAAGAGAAGCCTAGAGTGTCTTTTGTTTCCAACCCTTGTAGTTAGGAGTACTTGTTGAACCCTGATGAGAAGTGCATCCAAGTGGCAAACAATTATGAAATCCACCAAATGGTTTTTGAGGAGAATCTTGGCATTGTAAGATCAATTCACATGCGTTGTCAACACCTACAACCCGTCACTCACACACTCAGGGCTGCAGACCTGTCCCTGACTGGTGCACAAAGCCATGGTCCAGCTCCTCAAGGGGCAAAGTGTACAAGGATTTGATGCTTCAGGTCTTGCTCCTCCGAGGGCTCCTATAGAGGCACAGTCATGGAGAACTCAGGGGAGCTGATTCAAGGACTTTATTGTAGACAAGGGCTATGAGACAAAGTGAGTCTATCATTTTCCTCTTTACTTTAGCATTTCATTTTCCTCTTACTATTCTCACATTCTATATTTTAGCTATTATTTAGCTTTCTGGTAGCTCAGTAATTTACAAGTTGCTGGTTTCTCTGATTCAAAACAAAATGAGGAAATTATTCATTGACATTTTTGTTTACTAACATTGCCAGGATTGAAACCAAGGCCTCATGCATGACTTCTTTGTTCTTTTATTAAACCACCAATAGCTTATCGTCTCAATGTCTCCAAGCAAAATGCTGTTAGCAATCCCACACCTTTCTGTATTAGTCAAGACTCACTGGAGAAACAGAACCAGCAGGAGATACATTGGGAGGTGGGGTGGGAATTGGTTTACAAGACTGTAGGGGTTATCAGTCTTATCTCCTAAACCTTTAGCTGTGTAGATGAGACCCATCCAGGTATGCAGATGCTGTGGTTTAGATATGATTTCAATGTATCCCCCAAGTGTTCATGTGATGGAAGCTAAGTTTTCATCATGGTCTTTGTCTTGAAGTGGTACCACGTTTCTCGGTTCTTGGATGGCACTTAATGCAGAGTAATTACTTAGTCACTGTGGGTGCTCCTTTCAGAAGAAGTTGACAGCTCTTGTGGGACCTCGGGCTGTTCTCCAGAGTGTGCTGATCTCAAAATTGCCTGGACCCTGATGCTGTCTCTGGCTTTCCGTGTCAACATGTGATCTCTGTCATAGCTGCTTCATCATTCTAATGTCATCTGATGATCTAATGTCATCTAGGTCCTCGCCAGAGACCAAACTGAGAGGCCATTTGACCTCGGTCTTACAGCCTTCCAAAATACAAGCTAATAAACCTTTTATTTATAAAGTATCCAGTTTCATCCATTTTCTTATAGCATAGAAAATGAACTAACACAGGCTCATCTGCTTTACTCAACGTCTCCTGATTAAATAATTAAACACATCTAAGAAAACAACTTTCACAGCAACATCTAGACTTGTGATTGATCAAATTAGCACCAAGGCCCAGCTGGCTTCTCACATAAAATTAATTGTCATACCTCCCTTCTGGACCCCATTGCCTTTCACCAAGGATATCTCACCTACAGTTCCTACCTTCCCACTTTCTGGCACCATGTGTCCTCTCTCTCTCTACCATGTTTATTTATCTTTCCACTTTATGTCTAGATCCGTACTGTCCAACGCAACAGCTATGAGGTACATACCAGTTTATATATTAATCATTACAATTTCAATTCCTCAGTTGTACTAACCACCTTGAATTGTGAAGTAGCCATATATGGCTAGTGGCTAGCATATGGGATAGAGTTAAAGAGGATATTTCCATCATTGTGTAAAGTCTCATGGGACAGAGTTGCTTTAGATAGTTCTTCACTATATACAGCCTTGACTTTGACTTTTATTATTATTATTTTATGAGAGAGGGTCTTGCTATGCAGCATAGCCTGGCTTCAAATTTAAAATTATCCTATTCCCACTTTGGAATAGTGGGACTATGGACACATACACATGGCTGACACTAACTGTTAATCTTTCTATTCTAGGTTTGTAGTCTCCTTACCATCTAGATACAGAAATACTCATTGAGTATTTTATGGAAAAATAGTTTAATGCATTTGTGTATGAGTCAGAGTATGTAATCTAGCTGCTGAAACAAACAACCCCAAAATGCCAGAGGGGCACAACACAAGGGTTTGTTTATTGCTTTGTTCACTTTTCCTGTGCTTTGCAGTCATTTGCAACTTCCCTTAAGGTCTGAGGGTACTCTGCATCTGGCCAGCCAACAAATAAAAACTGGGAGGATTGTGCCGCTGCTTTGGAACCAAGCCAGGAAGCTGTATATAGTTGAGGCCATGTTTCATTAACCAAACTTGGTCCTAAAGACCCTAACTTCTAGAAAGGATGTTGTTTTTCTGAGTGCCATGACTAAGGGAAGGGTGAAGAGGCAGGGGTGAATAAAGCAATGATGTGCGTCAAGTGTAACATCATAACATGTAGAAAACACATTCTATGTAAATTCATTTTCTTCACCAACAACAATCATGTCCACATAAGAAAAACTCTGGCTGACATAGTGTATATTTTACACATCTCAAATGCTGTAGCTTGGATATGGTTTGAGTGTGTCATCCAGAGTTTCATTACCAAAATTTAGTGCCCGTTGTGAGGTAGTAACAGAGTAGAAAATTGATCTGCTATGGTGTTTAAAAGTAGGGCCTGGGGGAAATGATTTGTTTTAAAATCATTAAGATGGGGAAAACTGTGTGAATATCAAGACTGGGATACAATGTCTCCCAACCAAAAAATACCAAAGATTGTCTCCAATCCACCAGAATCTAGAATGAGGCATGGGGATTTTTCTTGCCTAAGGAAGGAACCAGCCCTGCAAAGAATTCCATCTTGAACTTCTAGCTTCTAAGATGTGACACAGTGTGTAGCTAGAGTTTTCCTGCCTTGTTCACAGTCAGGACAAATCTTTGTCACCCGCCAGTCCCACAGCCGCTCAGACCCAACCAAGTAAACACAGAGACTTATATTGCTTACAAACTGTATGGCCGTGGCAGGCTTCTTGCTAACTGTTCTTATTGCTTAAATTAGTCCATTTCTATAATCTATACCTTGCCACGTGGCTGGTGGCTTACCGGAGTCTTCACATGCTGCTGGTCATGGCGGCGTCTGCAGTGTCTCTCTGCCTCCGCCTTCTGCTTCCCACAATTCTCCTCTCTCCTTGTCCCACCTACTTCCTGCCTGGCCACTGGCCAATCAGTGTTTTATTTATTGACCAATCAGAGCAATTTGACATACAGACAGTCCCACAGCAACAGTGCATCTTATTGCTTTAGCCTTCTACACTGCCATACTCGGCTGTAGCAGCGCTAGTGAACTTATACAATACTCAGACAGTTACTGAATTAGCTATACAAAGTATGGAAAAAATGGAAGAGAGGCCTGGGGAGATGGTAAGAGAGCTGGTTGCTCTTGCAGAGACCTCAATTCTGTTCCAAGCACCCATAAGCCCACAACTGTCTGTGACTCCAGCTTTAAGGGACTCTCACACCCTCTTCTAGAGTCTGAGGAACCCCTCCCCCAATACACATGTGCGCATATGTGGAAATTTAGTGGTAGAGCATTTATCTAACATGCTCAAGGGCTCAATCAAAGGGTGGGGGGAAGGACATGGTATTTTGTTGCTGGTGAGCTTCTCTCCAGGTTCCATTAAGCCCCGCAGTCCCACAATCCACATATAAAATACTCACTCAGACATTTATATTACTTATAAACTGTATGGCCGTGGCAGGCTTCTTGCTAACTGTTCTTATATCTTAAATTAACCCATTTCTATAAATCTATACCTAGCCATATGGCTGGTGGCTTACCGGCATCTTTACATGTTGTTTCTCCTCGCAGAGGCTGCAGTGTCCCTCTCCCTTTCTTCCTGTTTCCCCAATTCTCCTCTCTCCTTGTCCCGCCTATACTTCCTGTCTGGTCACTGGCCATCAGTGTTTTATTTATATAGAATGATATCCACAGCAGTATTTATCTTTTAAAAGGTACAATTCTAATTTCAACACATTTCTGAAAGACATGTCACCATTTCATTCAATTGCTTTAATTAACATAACAGTTTCATGTAGCTTATCCAAAGACCCATATGAATGCTGGGCTGAGACACACTGACTTTCCGATGCTGTTGGCTTACTGGGGACACATATTTTGAACTAAATTACACAGATTACCAGCTACATGACTTTTTTCTTCATCTTTTAAATGAGGGAACCAAAGTCGAAAGTGATAGAATGAACCTGTAATTCCAGTATCCAGGAGGCAGAGGCAAGAGCATTGTCATGAGTTCTAGGCCAGTGTGGTCTACGTAGTGCGTTGTAGGCCACCTGCGCTACATAACAAGAGCCTTTTTTAAACAACAAAAAATTAATTAAATTAAATTAAATAAGGGGCTGAAGTCAGAGTCCTTACTTCTAGTTCATCTTTATACTTGCAGTAACATTTGACAACCCAAACATCTCAGTGGTTTATAGTCCAGGCAGGCTACTAAAGAAACTAAACTAAAGAAAAATATTAAAAGAGAGTCTGTCCCTAATTAAATATTTAAAGTGAAGAATCCTGAATTCATTAAATGTTTATTGTTATTCTAAATGTATACTTTTGGCATAAATACTTTAGAAATAGTCTTTCCATTTGCTATGTGTTACTGTTGATAAAGGAGGCTCTCCATCTAGAATTATTATGTCATTAAAGTGTCAGTCATAGCCTGAGCATTTTAATTATTTTGAATATTTATTGTTTAACTATATTTAATTTTAGATTCTTCTAAACTGACCTGATAAAAATGGGGATATTAGCTAGGTGTGGTGGTGCACATCTTTAATACCAGCACTCAGGAGGCAGAGACAGGTGGATCTCTGAGTCTGAGACCAGCCTAGTCTACAGAGTGAGTTCTCAGAAACCATGTCTGGAAAAATCAAAAAACAGGGGCAGGGGCAGGGATGCTAAAGGGCTATCCTACCTGCTTACTCTGTGCTATTTTCTGAACATAATTATAAAATTGTTATCTTGGAAGAATGTGCAGACCTAAATAAAATGTTTTAAAAAAAAATGAAAGGCGTAAGTGTTACAGCTCTGAGGAGAAAGGTATCCTGGCAGTCAGGAGCCAAGGAATACCACAAAGTCACGCCACACGACAAACCTCACACAAGTGATTTATTGGGAAAGACAGAAGAGGATGTCTGCCTCTGCTTAGGAGAGAAGTAGCAAAGAGCTGAGCAGGAGACATGCTTTATGGAGGACTTCTTGGAGGTACACGCTTTCTAGGGTGGCCTGGGATTGGTGGGATTTTGTGGTCTTATCTTGGGGCAAGTCCAGGGATTGGTGGGCTTTTGTGGCCTGATCTTGGGCTTTTCTTCTTGAGGGTGGAGCTTGGCTGCCTGCGTCTTAAGGGGCCAAAAACAGCCAATTTGGACATTAGAGTACTCTGGGGGTTGGGGTCTGCTTACTCATATGCCTTGAGGGGCTTACGAAAGGTGTTTATTTTTGTCAGGATTGTAGTAAAACTTTGATTATCTATGTATAGGTTACTTTTCTCATAGCTGTGACCAAATACTGAGAGAAGCAACTTAAGAAGGATTTGTTCTGGTTCCCGGGTTAAGAGGGAAGCGTCCGCTATGGTAAGAAAGGGATGGCAGAGTTCATGACTGCAAAAGTGTGCAGCTGTAACTCCTCACATCTGGGTAGGGCCAGGAAATAAGGAACAGGGAATTCTGTTTCTATGCAGTCTGGCCCTGCAGCCCGTGGGATGCTGCAGGCCACATTTGGGATGGATCTTTCCCTTTAGTTAAATTTCTCTGGAAATATCCCCATCCCTGAGATGTGTCTCCTAGGTGATTCCAAATCTAATCAAGTTGACAATGAAGATGAATCATCGCACACTATAATTAGTAAAATAAACCTCAGCACACAAGCTTGGATCAACTTGATATAATGAGCTGATAGATTAACTAAGTATAAATCACATTCATGGTAACCTAACCGTGGGACAGGAGGGTCCTGTACTAGCTCTGAATATCACAGATCTGTTCTGGTCCTTCTCTGGTCATTTCATGTGAGGAAAGGAGGCCCCAAAGTCAAGCACATGCCCATGGGGGTGCACAAACACACATCTCCTAGAACACAGTCCCAGGTACCCGGAACCCTAGCATTTCCTGTTCAAAGAGTCCCAAACTGCTTTCCAGGGCCTTCAGAGACCTCTTTTCTGGGCCATTCTTACAAGGAGCCAACACTAGTGTTTAGCTTTAGGCCAAAAGGAGGCTGAGATAGGCTTATGGATGCAGATGGGATTTGTTGAATGGAGAGAAGGTAGGGCACATCCAGCCCTACTGTGGGTAAGGCATCTCATCATGCAACCCTGAACCTGGCATGGGAAATTGGATTAGGAAAGGGGTCAGAATTCTACCTTGATGTCCACATTCTTATAAAGATATAGTGGTGAAGACAGGAGAGACCCTATTTTACTTATAGCCTGTTATCCTGATATACGACATTTTTATTAGATGAATATTGTGTGTGTGCATGAGTGTGGATGCGTGTGTGTTAGAGTGCACAAATGGAGGTCAGAGGACAACTTTGGGGAATAAAATCAAATGCAGGTTGTCACACCTGCAGAACAAGCATCCTTGGATTGCTAAGCTGCCTCCCTGGCCCATGTGTTTTTTTTTTTTTTTTTTTTTTTTTTTTTTTTTTTTTAAAGGCAGGGTCTGTAAGGCCTGTCTGGAATTAGAGATCCTCCTGCCTCACTCACTGAGTGCTGAGATTACATGGATATATTGTCCAGTCCAGTTTAATTTGTACCTTTCAACATTTAGGCAGACAGTATGGGGAAGGAAGGCTCAGTAAAATCATAATCGTATGTTGTTGACCTTTGAGCATTTCATTGCTTTCCCTAATGACCAATTTAGTATTTTAAGTCAGAGTGTGGACATACACAGTGCATAGTGAACATGCTATGTCAAGGTATGAAACATGGACAAATGCTTCCAGAAACACCTGGGATTTACTATGCCTTAATTTTCAATTGTTTTGGTCTTTGTACATTGAGGAATGGTCGACTGTTGCAAACTTTTTAACACACAGCCCCACCCCCATACTGGACAAGCCCCGCAGTGTCCTGATTTACTATTAAAGAAGCCTTGATTTAAGTGACACTTTGCATATAAATGAACTACTGATTTGGGAAAAGTAACCCAAAAAAAATGTACAATAAGAAACCACACAGTGACTCCGTATATGTGTGTATAACATTTTTTTATTTTTATTTTTCCCTTCCAAATGGGTTTTAGAATACAGTTGTCTTTCTTCCGAAACCCTTTTGTCATGTTCGTGGAGGCAATGATAAAAACTGATACTATGTTCTGGGCCTTTATAACCACTAATTCATTTTGATTGATCTAAGGTTAGGTTAATCTTGCTGTCAACGCCTGCCTAATTCACTCTGGTGTGCCTTGGCTTTTCCATGGTCACAGCTGAGCAGTGGGAGAGAGGATTTATTTGCCGCAGTCTGGCTCCAGGCCTTGTTGGAGGATTGTCTGCAGAAGTAAATTGTCTGGTTCACAAGTAACTAGTTAGAAACCAAATCTTTGTCTCCTATAAAGGTTGATGGCAAATGGAGCCATCACGTTCTAAGGACAGCACGGCACTGCATACATCTGCTGAGTATTTTTTTTTTTTTTCTGGCTTTTTGTTTTGCTTTTTTAAGTGCTGGTAGCAAAACAACCTTGCCACTGGGTGTCTCTGCAAATTCTAAGAAGAAAAGAGGCAGGGAAAGGGGTGGGAAGCAAGAAACCGCATCTGATGAGTACAGTTGGAAGGGATTCTATAGCAGGAGCAGGGAAGAGAAACCCAGCTGCAGCAGAGAGAAGGTGACTCAGCTCTCTCGGCTTCTGGTCCCTTTGTAGCCTGTACCACCAGGGTTCGCCGCCCGGCCTGGATCTCAACCTCCGTCCCGCCCCCGCACGGCATCTTGCCCCGCCTCCTCGGCGCCCCGCCTCTGCCCCGCCCTCTTCAGGCGGCCTGGCTCCTTGTTTACCCGCGGTGCATGTCGGGGCGGTCTCCTTTGGCAACGCAGGCCCTCGCGCTGCCCCGGGGCGATGCCGCGAGGGCGCGGTGGCGGCGGCGTGCGCCAGATCCCCGCCGCGTCCGCGCCCTTGGCGAGTCCCAGCTACTACGAAAGGGTGGGCCAGCTCCAGCAGGCGCTGCGGGACAGGTACGGCCGCGGGACGGGGCGGGGAGTCAGTGCGCCACTGAGAGCTTTGGGTACCCTGTCTGGCGTTTCTTCCCATTCCCCGCCAATGATTCCCCAGGCCCGGGACCCGCTTGCGACCTACCACTAGTTCCGGATGGGGTCTGGAGCATAAAGTTCACCACAAATGACCCTATGTTTGAGTTAGGTGCAGAGAGAGACTATAATCTCCCATGGCAACTAGAGCCGGGTCCCTCAGCCTGAGGATGCGGCCGGAAGTGAGTAGTTCTTTTGCCTGCCAGTCTCCATCAAGCCTTGTGAATTTCTCTAGTTCTCTTCTACAGCCCCCTCCCCACTCTCTCTTCAGATTGTCACCCTAGTTTGACACACACACTGCATCAATGATGCCAGGTCCAGGAATACAGGCTGGAGTGAGGTGATGTGGGTGTATGCTTAAAACCCATGCCCTGTTAAAATGCTGGAGTCATTTGGAGGTGTCTGGGGCTCCCTAAATTTATAGTGAAGGGATGAAATTTTCAACGAGTTCAGCTTCGAGGCTTGGGATTGCCTTTGATTAAGACATGAAAGATGAGAACCACTGGAGACAGCTAGATCTAAGAATGCATAAATAGAGAAAATTATAAAGCAATCGACTATAAATAACCACATGAAAGATAAGTTGTTGGAACACTTATTTTAGCTGCCAAATTAATTGGGCTTAGAAATCTCATTAGTTGACAAGAAAGGAAATAGATTTTTGGATCTCTTGATAAATAAAACATTTAATGAGTGTTAAAGTTACAGAATCATACAGATGGACCAGGAGGGCTGTAACAGTTCTAAGATGATAACAGTAATTGCAGGTGAGGTAAAGTAAGTGATTTTTTTTTCTCAAGGGAACTGCATCTTATGCTAGACTTAATTTTTGTCAGTTATTTGTAAACTATTTTCCACAGGCCTTAACTGTCCTCTCCATGGTTTTTCTCCTTCCTACATCCTGTTTTCTTTCTGACACAGCCCTGTTGTCCTACCCTAGGGATCTCTTAATCACCCACTTAAAAAAAAAATTAACCAGTTAAGGGTATGCTGGTGGTCGTGTATGCTGAAGAGGCAGAAATAGGAGGACAACAGGTTCAAGGCCAGCCTAAACTACATCATGAGTTCCAGGTCAGCCAGGGCAGCATAGTGAGATCCTGTCTTTAAAAAAGTGTGTATCATTCCCTTCAGAACTCTTCTTTTCCAAACACTTTCCCTAATGTTTGTACCTTCTGCTTGGCTTACGCACTTTCGGGGAGAGCACAGGTGACTTTTTACTTTTTTTTTTTTTTTGGCCTACATTGGGAATTCTGGGAGGGAAGAAGCGACACCCAGCAGACCCTTTGGCTTGCAGTGTAGCACATGTGACGAGAGAGGTGTTTTGTGAAATATTTGAATTTATGAGTGGAATCCAAGAGTCAATTAGCTAGTGTCTAGGTGTTATGAATGGCTTCTGTGGAGCCCAGGGGCCTCATGTTGTCACTAAAGAATGGTCCTTTTCTAGTCATCCAAGGTGATAGTAAGTGTCTTTACATACTGTGTAATTAAACAACAGGACTGTCTGTCTCAGGGCCTTCAGCTCACTGCTGTAGTTGCAGAGTGGTGTAGTTACCTTGGGTCTTTACTTACTTGTGTTTCATAGCCAAAGATCTGCTCTTAAAATGTTGCTGATTTAAATGACATTCTTTTTGAACTAAGTTAATGGTGAGTTATTTTTGCCTCCTGTGCTAGAAACACCTGGCTGTTTATGGTCCTTATGGTACAATAACCATGTAATGATTATCCACTTTATGTTTAGCACTTCTTACTTTAATTACTAAGCAAGGTAAGGTTGTTGAAGTTACAGAAGAAATTGGAGTCACATTTTATGGCCTGTTCGTGGTCCTGCATTGAAGATTTGTTTTATTTTTAAGTCAGTGTAAATCTGTTGCCATGGGTGATCATTTTTCATTTTAAGAATCTGTAAGTAATTCTAATTAATGCATGCTATACACAAGATAGAGAAGCAAATAACTTTAGAGAGAGCACTACAGTAAGATCATGAGTTCTGGCCATGACAAGTCCCGAGAGCTTGAAAAGGGTGATCTGTCCTTTTTGAACCTTGGTTCTTCAGCAGGATGAGGGAACTAGATTAATATATAAAATAAAGACTCACTTAAAAAAAAACTAGATTAGTGGGCTTTAAAAAAATTAAAGCTAGGCTGGTGAAATGGATCGGCAAGTAAAGGTGCATGCTGCCAAACTTAATGACCTGAGTTTGATTCCTACCTACAAGGTGGGAGGGGAGAAATGACTCATGAAAGTTGTCCTCTGACTGCCACACATGAATGTGTGTGAGCACACACACATGCACGCACACACATACACACAAATAAATGTAATAACATTTCAAAATTAAAAGCCAGTCTCCACATAGGGAGCACTGTCTCCTGAAAGTCCATGGTCATCTCAAATGTTGCGATTTGAATAGCAGTAGGAATGCTTGGAAATGCTTTATCAATTTGGAAACTTTGGAGAAGCAGGAGATTAACGGCAACAATACACACAGTTCACTCTTCTCAACCCTTTTAGAGGCAGTTATTGAAATGTTAGCTGATCTGATAGCTGGGCTTTTTCTTTGAAACTGCCATATTTTGATCCTCAGTCATCTTCTCTGTATTCACACATAGGTGTAATTTTATAGCTTGAATGTTTTTCCGTTTGTATGTAGTGCTTTCTCTGCATTGTGAAAGTCAATAATTGAATCTAAAAGAGTCTAATGGAGTGACATGTTGCAGTGTATAGTGCCCACAAGTGTGGTAGAAACATATAAGTGGGACTGATGCTTAACAATTATTGTATATAAAAACATCCTTTGAAAGGTCCATTAACCAGCCCCAGTTATTTTCAATGGTGATATTGATTCAGGGTAACCTATCATAATGGTCCGGAAATTGACACTGACATATTAGTTGAGTAGAGCTGAGGGTGATGGAAAATTGAAGTATTGAGGCACAGACAGAACAAGTGCCTTAAAATGCAGAACATACAGCCGTGTAGAACAGCCTAGCTGTGAAAACCCAGATGAGGGGTATAAGTGACTGAAGCATGGGCTGTGTAAGCATCTCAGGTTTGGGCATTTCAGAGATTCTGAAATAGAGATTTGATATGTAGGCATAGCATAGTGATCCTACCAATAAGCCTACCCTCTGACTTTCATTGAGGTAAATATCTAGTTTTTAAGCCTTATATTTAAAACTCATATGAAGGATTATCATTCAGAGATGCAGCAGCATGGAGGAGGGAGTTAGGAGTTGGCAAGATCAGCACCATTTTTGCATGAAAGAGAGAGCCACAGTGTGTCTGACTGTGGTTGCTAAGATATGAAGTGTTTGGAGAGAGGAAGTGTGATTAGCAGGTGTCTGCATCCTCTGAAGAGGGAACTGAGAACAAAGATTTTTACATCATTATTAAAAAGAATTTGCAATTTGGGAGTTGATGATGGACTTTTGAAGAAATGGTGGCCCTTTTTCACTAGATAACACAGATTCATTTTAAAAAT
Organism: Peromyscus maniculatus bairdii; assembly: GCF_049852395.1. Classification (NCBI taxonomy): domain Eukaryota; kingdom Metazoa; phylum Chordata; class Mammalia; order Rodentia; family Cricetidae; genus Peromyscus; species Peromyscus maniculatus. The sequence goes on from NC_134855.1 coordinate 125,062,046, forward strand.
TATTTTTAAAAAGCCAGGCTTATAGCAAAGTCGCAAATATGGGGCAAAGACCTCCAGTGTTTTCCTCACCCAGATTCTCCTGAAGTGCCGATATTGTAATTTTCTCTTCCCATACACATATTTAAAATCAGCGCTCCTCTCTGAAATAGTTGAAACTGCAGATGTGATCACCATCACCACTAAACTCTTTAATGTACTTAAAAAAAAAAGGACTGCTCTTTTATATAAGCACAGTACAGCTCTCACAGGTACCCAGCCTTGCTGTGTCAGCCCACACACTCATGCCGGACACCAGCAGTGTCCCCTTTTCTTTCTGGTCCTTTCTGGTCTAGGGTTTCATTGGGAAACATGGTTTGCATTTTGTGTGCCATATCTCTTCTGTCTTCTTGGAGTGATTTTTGTTTCTTTTTGTCTGTCCTTGTTGGTCATGTTCTTGACAATTTCTTGAGTTTTCTAGATGGTAACTCCCAAACTGGGTCCTTTAGATGATTCCTCATGATCAGACTTCAGTCATTCATCTTGGCCATAATACCATGGCAGCATAGCGTCCTAGATGTACTTAAAGATCTGTCTCTCCTTGTAATTTAAGTGCAAATTCCCTGTACTGTGGTGTTCCCCAAAATGTTGTGCACCTCAATAAACTTATCTGGGGTCAGAGAACAGAACAGCCACTAGATACAGAGGCTAGAAAATGGTAGCACTCATGCCTTTAATTCCAGGAAGTGATGGCAGAAAGCAGAAAGGTATATAAGGTGTGAGGACCAGGAAGGAACTAGAGCTGGTTAAGCTTTCAGGCTTTAGAGAAGCAGTTCAGCTAAGATCCATTTAAATGAGGACTCAAAGGCTTCAAGCCTGAGGAAACAGGATCAGCTGAGGAACTGGTGATGTGAGGTGGCTGTGGCTTGTTCTACTTCTCTGATCTGCTAGCATTCACCCCAATACCTGCTCCAGGTTTATTTTCATTAATAAGAACTTGTAAGATTCCTGCTACACTGTACCATCTTGTTTCTTCTACTTCCTTGGAGATGAGTTTTTGTTTCAGCCACTCATGACATTGTCTCCTTTTTAAATAGATTGATGGAACAAGTCTCACAAAGGTGCAATTTCAAAGACATCATGGTGTAAATACATTAACTTATACGATACAGTGACTTTTGTTTTGTTTTGTTTTTATATTACAGTGAAAAGAAGAGATTTGACCTGGAAGACAAGCTTTATGAATACAATAAGTCCGATAAGTGCAGGTAAGAGATGACAGTGATGATTGTCCAGCTTGTTTGTAGTCAATATGTAATCCCTACAGCTTGTGGTGGAAGCACATGCCTTTACTCTCAGCTCTCTGGAGGCAGAAGCAGGCGGATCCCTGTCTCTATGAGGTTGAGGCCAGCCTGGTCTACATAGTGAGTTCCAGGCCATCTAGGACTACTTAGACCCTGTTCAAAAAAAAAAAAAAAAAAAAAAAGCCTAATTAACCCCTACTATTATGTTATAGTTTTTATAGTTATAATTTTTTTTTTTTTTGAGACAGGATTTCTCTGTGTAGCTTTGCGCCTTTCCTGGAACTCGCTCTGTAGACCAGGCTGGCCTCGAACTCACAGAGATCCGCCTGGCTCTGCCTCCCGAGTGCTGGGATTAAAGGCGTGCGCCACCACCGCCTGGCTATTTTTTATTATTTTATTTTTAATGCATGGTAATTTGAATTAAATGCTATTAATTTTATATATTATAAATAAACATTTTTTTTCATTATTTAGTTTTTGTGTTGGTTCAGAATATGGTTTTGCTTAAATATTTTAAAATAAGGCAGTACTGGGGGGTTGGAAAAATAAAGTAGTATAGTCTTTTTGGTTCTCATTTAAACATATTTAGCTTCTTTAGTGGTTAAGGCATGTAATTATTACAGCTGATCTGCTAGCTTTTATCCATCTCTCAACCCTTACTTGAAAAATTGTTGCCCCTGGGAGGGCCTCAGGCTGTTCTGAAAAGTTCCTTCCCTTCCTTCATAGCTTTCAGCATGTAGTAATTACCTGCTTGTTTCTCTGTTGACTGTAGCTAGAAGTTTTCATGCTTGCACTACTAAGTAGATGAGTGATTGCTTGGGTGGATGGATAACTTACACGATCAGCTTTGAAGGTTAATAGCAAGAATGAGGACTAGGATTTGGGTGGAGAAAGCATGGTTATTAAGTAGCTTTATTAAGTCTCTAGATAAGAGTATGTTGGGTCTTCCTCCATGACTATCATATGTGTCAAAAATGCAGATATGGGCAGTCAAAACAGTGGTAGATTGTTTTATTCAGAAGGAAAAATGAAGACAGCCAATCATAGTTAAAGCACGGTATCATTAGTATGATAATCTTCTGGGCTGGGGAGATGGCTCAGTGAGTAAACCCTGGCCAGGCAAGCCTGAGGACTTAAGTTCAGAGTCCACATAAAGCCAGACATGGTGGTGCATGTCTGAAATCCCACATGAAGATGGTAGGCAGAGACCAGAGCTCCCCAGGAATTTGTGAGCCAGCTAGTCTGGTATATGTGGTGGTGAACAACAAGAGACCCTGCCTCAAACAAGGTAGAAGGTGAGGACTGACAGCTGAGCTTGTCCTCTGACTCACACTGGAACACACATTCATACCTAAACACTCCCCACCACTGCCCCAGAGATGGGATGGGTGGGGCGGGGATTTCTGAAAGCTTGTTGGCCTAGAGTTAGAGGTTTAAGATCTGATGTTGATTAATTTTGAATATTTCTAGCATCTTTGAAAATCTGTACTGGGAAGGTAAATACATAAGTGGATGAGAGAATATAAAATACCTTACTGGACTAAAAATATAAATGCTCCATAAGGTACTCATTTATGGTTCAGATAGTTGTAAAGAAGGAAGAAAATTAGCATATTGGTCTATGAGAAGAGAAGGTTGTGTACTTTGAGCTATCTAGTATGTCTTTTAGTATTACAATTTGGATAAGAGTCTCCAAAAGTTTTCTCACAGTTTATATATTACTACAAAATATTTCACTAATATGTTGTTGTAATGTCTAATACATCTTTACATTATTTCAATAATAGCTTTTGTATTTTAAATTTTCCTAATTTTATGTACTATATTTTATATTTTGATTCTGCTTTTTTTTTTTTTGGCTTTTCAAGACATGGTTTCTCTGTGTAGCTTTGCGCCTTTCCTGGAACTCACTTTGGAGACCAGGCTGGCCTCAAACTCACAGAGATCCGCCTGGCTCTGCCTCCTGAGTGCTGGGATTAAAGGCATACGCCATCACTGCCTGGCTGATGAACATTTAATTTGAAAATTGCTTGTCACATAAAAACTTGGCTATGTGTACATGTGAATATGACTAAAGAGACACTGCTCTTAAAACCATATTTCAGTTTAAGAAATAAATCCAGAGCTGGGTGTGGTGGTGCACACCTTTAATACTAGCACTCAAGAAGCAGAGGCAGGAAACAAAACAAAACAAAGGACAGAAACAAAGAAAGAAAGCTATCCATGTAGCTGGGCATGGTGCATTTGGGCATGGTGCTGCATATCTGTACTATTCACACTGGGGAAACCAAGGAAGGAGGACTGCAGGTTCCCACCCATCCTAGGCTGTACAGTGAGACCTGTCTCAGCAGCATATGAGTCTTTACTGTGGTATCAAGTGGTACTGTTGCGTTTCTCAGGAGAGGTGTGTCATACCAATTCCATACCTTAGTGATACCATAATAGTTTTCTTTCTCTAATACTATATATGCATTCTGTCCCCTGTACTCAATGCTTTGAGTACAGTTTCTTAGATTTTTATTGTCCTGTTAACACTTTCGTTAAAGAAAATTATTCTTAAATTTGTTAAATTTGAGTTACATTATTAAAGATCTAACTTTTTTTTTTCTTAAGAGCTAAGCTGAAATGTGCAAAACTAAAGAAATACCTGAAGGAAATATGTGAATCTGAAAGGAGGGCTCATGTCCGAAACCAAGGATATTTAAAGAAGTTTGAATGTGTCCAGACTTACGTTGAACACTTGACCACAAATACAGAGAAACTTCAAAAACTGAAGGTGACACCTTGTTTTCTGCAGTGTATTGTGAAGCGCTTTCCTGGATCAGTGGCAGTCACTTTCAGTTGTCTGCGTGGGGTTATTTGTTGGTAATGTGTGAACTTAAGCAACAATAAGGCTCCTTTTAGAAGCCAGTTCCCTCTTGGTCAACTCCTTGGTTTTTTTGTTTTTTGTTTTCTGTTTTTTGTCCTTTTGGTCTGGGCTGCTCTCCTCATCAAGAGTCCATTAGGGGTGGGGAGCCCCGGGGAGTGCTCCCTGGGAGTTTACCTTCATGCGCCTGGCCTCTGTGGTACAGTGACTGCTGTTCAAAGCTTCCTTTTATTCTGGCACCATAGCCCCTTCTAGTGCATGCCTACATGGTGCTTTTAAACTTACGCCAAAGTTGGAGGGCCCCAAGCTTGGCTTTCTTCCTTGCTATTTGCAATGGCAGGGGCCGTTGCCCAGATTAACCCAACAGAATAGTGGGTGTAGGGGAAGTTGCTTTTAGTGTTTTTTCCCGTGTGCTCTAGCAGTTATTCTCTAGCCTAATTTTATTGCAAAAATTTCAAATTTACAGAAAAATGAAAGGAATTATTCTAATGGACACATTCTCCACTAGATATAACAGTTCTAACTATTCTGCAGTGTGTGCTTTGTATGTGCAGATGGGCTTTTCTTTCTGAGCAGTCAAATCTCCTGATTACATCATGACACTTGTCTCCTAAGCTCTTAAGCACGAGAGTGGTCTTTTATATAATTATATTCTTCTTATCATTCTTAAAACTAAATATCTAATCCACAGTATCAGTATATTCAGCTCATATTTGAATTTTTTCAGTTTCCCTAAAAAGTGTCTTCTATTTCTAGACCATGAGCCGCTGGAGTTTACATGTTATTTGGATATATATTATCATCATGACCTTTAAAGTCTATTTTAATCTAATTTCAAATGTTTTCTTCTTCTCCTTCTACTCCTCCTCCTCCTTTTCTTCTCCTTCTGCATTGGCTATTTTGACAAAGGCAGCCAATTGCTGGTCACTTGAAGTTAGAGTTTTGGTTTCCTTATCCAGAATCTGCCCCCACCTCCCACCCCATCTCTTGTGAACTGGAACTGTGGTGGGACCAGCACTGCCCTGCAGCACTTTGTGCAGTCCTGAGAATGCCCTGTGTCTGTGCAGTGTTCTGATACATGGCTAGGGAGTCCTGACGATGTGGCTCAACACTGTGCCGAAGTTTTAGTTGATGTTTGTTAATAGCCACAGGCAAATCATGTTTCCTGTAGTTTCCAATAAAGCAGTCCCTCATGTCAAGTGGTCCTACATGAGTGAGGAAGTCTTTGAGCTGTTGGTTTCGATGGTAATCTCCATCGAACTTGTTTTAAGGTATTTTAACCCCTCCCTCTAGAAGGAAATAATTTGTGGAGTGATGGCTTGGCATCACTGAAGATCATATTCTTCACTAGCCTTTTACCCACTGGTTTGGGATCTGTAGATGAGCCTTCTTGGGAGAATTATCATAACGGAGGTTGTTCAGAATGTCAGTTTCAGTTATATCTCCCATTAACTGACTTCCATAACAAAGAAATTTCCCCCTCGACCCCTCCCTCTTTCTCAATAGCATGATGAACATATGGGTTTTTATTTAATTAGTATATTATCAATAGTTACTTTTGTTCCTGTTTTTACAAAAATAGCCAGTGGAAGTCTCTATTTTTGGGTGCTAGGGATTGAAACTAGTACCTTAAACATGCTCACCACATATACTGAGCTTCACCTGCAGCCACTGGGTGTCATTAGATGGCTCCTGTGTTCTTTCTCCAGGACCCTTTGGATTCTGAGCCTTTTTCCTTCGGGGCACAGCAGGGGGCCGCAAGTGTGCCATGTCTTCTCTGCCTGTAGCCCTTTACTCAAGGAGTTGTACTGGCTTTAAGTGGGGAACAGAATGCAGAAACCAAGTTCTGGGACTAGCTGTGTTTAAGCTTTTTTTAAGTATTGCAGTCAGGTGCTTAAGGTCCAGAAGCAGTTGCTATTATCCACATTGTAAACTACTCGGAGATTTTACATAGAAAATAAAGCAGAGGACAAAGCAGGAATAAAGGAAATAAATAGAAAATTCCCTCTTATTTTTATATCATGTGTGGCCTTATCCAGTGATTGATTTCTCCTTATAGTTAAATGTTGGAGGAATGAATTGGAACCATCCTTGTAAATAATCTAATTTAATTGAGAGTATTAGTTATATATAACTGATATGTTTTAGAAACTTGTATAATGAGCTAGGAAAGAATATAAGGGATCATTTTTTTCCGAAAAGAACAAACTTTATAAGAATATGGAAAGTTTTATTTACAATATGCTTCAAAAATCTCATAGATTATGCTGCTTTGGATTTTGGGTAAAAATTCCTGTTTTGAAACAATTCTGTTGATGAAATAAAATAGACCATGTGGCTACAGTCGGAAGGACATGAGATCCATGTAGCACTTGGATTTAGCAGTCGCTCTGAATCTCAGGCTGCTTGCTTCATGCCCATGGAACCCAACACTAATGTCAGAAACCCAGCTTGTGACACCGTCACTTTAGCTGTAAGCAGAGGTTTGTCATAGGAGATGTTGATCTTTTATGCTGGTGTCCAGCGTTGGCCTTAGTTATGATGGAGCATTCTCTTCCCTCTTAATGCTTTTCCACTTTGATGCCAGATCTTTACTCCTTTGCTGAGGACCTTGGGTAAATTACTTGAGAAAGATGTTCAGAGTGCGCTGTCCATGCCTCCAGATGCCACAGACTTTGTCCTTGAATAGAGCAGTCAATGCACTTGAATTTCAAATCTGTAGAATTCCAGGAAGGAGAACAAGTTGAAACAATTTTTGAGAGATGGAGATTTTTTCTCAAATTACATTCAGTCAGTTTCTTCTCCTTTGTAGAGATGAGCCTGTCCCACCTTATTGTATATATAATGCTAAAGTCTTTCAGAAAAAGAATTTACTGATCTCATGACTCGGTTTATGATTTTCTGCAGTGGCTCTGGAGCAGTGTGGGTTGAGAATGAATAAGCAGGGGTACACATGATGCTGGAGACTTAGTCATGTACTCCTATAGACAGAGAAGCCTCCAGGGGCTTTGAGAAGTCCTTAGACACAGATAGCCGGGTACTGGAACTTTGGAGCACTGAGAAAGGCCCCAGAGACATGTATAGAATATTTACTTGCTAATATATGTGCAGCCTCCCACATTGTGCCAGGCATGGCACTAGCATGTCAGAATTCAGGAATGGTCATCACCAGGGCAAGCCTCACTCGATTATGAGGTGATAGTCCAGGCACCTTAGGACAGAGCCCAGGTGCTGTTCTCTACCTGCTCACTACCTCCAGCCTCAGTCCTATGATGCACCTCCCATACTTACATACATGTATTATCTCTCCCTTCTCTTCCTCCCTCTACCTCTCCCATTCCTGTATCTCCCCACTGTTTCTCTACATCTTTATCCGCTGGACACATGCACCCTTTCTCTCGTGGTCACACATAGCCAACAGTGCTTTAACCTGCTGAACAAACTACATTTCCCTGAATGCCCCATCATATCTCACACCTGCCTTTGTCCCTCTGCCCTGCCTTAAGTCTGTGTCCTAATTACCTCTGCATTTTCTTCATGCTAGTCTAATTGTTTATGTATCAACTGTTTTCATTTCACTGTGGGCCCCTTGTCTTAGTATGACAGTGCTCTGTGTCCCACCCAGACTGTGATTCCAGTAGGCACTGAGACTTGGTTGAAAGTTAATTCTTCCATATTTGGGGGCTGGTTCTCTTATGGATTATAACCACCTATATGAGAACTAATGTGGTGTTAATTATATCTTATATATACCTTCCCAGGAAGCATTTATGTTTAATAGCAAAGTCATCCTGAAAGTACAGTTTCATTGTTTAGAGATGTGATTTCCCTGGACAGTTGTCTTTATGTGCTGAAGGGGGATAACATTTGAGACCAAATCTTTTGAGTTCTTATTTAGAGTCCTACTAAGCATGTGACAAATACTGTGCTCAAGCTATGATCTTAAGGTTCCTGAAAGGCAAAATATGTGGCAAATCTCTTTTTCAACCACCAGAATGTCTTTCTTGTTAGTATATGTGTTAGTTGAGTAAATGCATGTTCTCCTATGTCTTTAGTGAGATTCCACTATCTAGGAAGAAGCACGCATATAGGGGAAAAAGGGGAAAAGAAAACCAAAGATTCACCTGAGAATCAAATTGAACAGTGTGTCACTGTGCCTGTCTTCAGTTCTGACATGTGGAAGTGGGGCTGCTGACTGTAACTATCTGTTTAGGTCAGCTCTTTCCCTAGTCTGTAACTGAGAATCAGCTGTGCACTTCCAGAAACCAGGGAGGCCAAGAAATAGTAGAGCAAAGGGTGGTGGTGACATTGTGGGGCAGATAACGGCATGGGGAGGGAAACTGAGGGAGTGGAAAGTGAGATGTATTGTGAGGTGGAAAAAGAGCCCAGAGACCAAGCCGGGCGGTGGTGGCGCACACCTTTAATCCCAGCACTTGGGAGGCAGAGCCAGGCGGATCTCTGTGAGTTCAAGGCCAACCTGGGCTACCAAGTGAGCTCCAGGAAAGGCGCAAAGCTATGCAGAGAAACCCTGTCTCGAAAAACCAAAAAAAAAAAAAAAAAAGAGCCCAGAGACCTGAACTCTCTGTCAGATTCCTTGTCTCCTCTTCCCATGGCCCAGCTTATTGTTAACAGCGCCTGGTGATTCAGCTGAAATCAATTGCTTTTGCTCATAAGGGAGAGAATGGAGAGGTCCTCTTAAATTTAGGTGGGCAGCATCACCAGTGCCCTGGAGCAGTACTGTCGCTGACAGAATGTGTTATCACATGGGTTAACTCAGTGCTGTTTGTTTATTAAAATAGGTTTCCCAGGTCGGGGAAAATGATAAGGGGTCCATCCTAGGGATTCTGGATTAGGTGATGCTACTGGGACGGGAGTTACCCTGTCCCTCAAATCAACAAATCTAACCATGAAAAGTCTGTGTCGGAAAGGAAATGAAGACTGGAGGGGTGTACACTAGAGAGACAGGAGATGTTACAAGCCCTGATGTTCTAAGAAAACAGAAGAAACACATGAGCCTGATCAGAGAAAAGATTAAGGTTGAAACGAGCGTGCAGATGCAAAGACATGTCCTCTCATGTCGTGTTAGACATTTGTAGCAAGAACAGTCTTAGGAAAATTCTTGTATAATATTTAAAGGACCACCCTTAATATTAATACTTCCCGGGGGCTCAGGAGAGAAAACTAAGAACGGTGGGAACTATTTTTGGGAAAAAGAATCTCAGCACACCGAGCTCTCTAGTCTACTGCTTTAATTCCTCTGGGATAACATCCTATTTACACAGCTTCAGTTCTGTTCTTGTGCCTAGCTTCCTTCCTGCCTGATTTCTCTCTGTATTTATCTACTGCTCCCTCTAAGTTCAATCTTAATTCTCTCATCTTAATTCTGCCTCATCGAGGTCCTTTTCATCTCATTCTTACCCAGCTAGTACTACCCCATCTTCCTCATCTTCCATCTCCTCCACACGTTCTCTCTTGTCAAAATCCTCCTTATCCCTCTCTGTTCTCCGTCTCTAAGTTCTCCCCAAGGCTCTCAGGAGTCCAGTTATAAATCCAAGCAATAGCAATCCCCTGGTCGAGCAAGGTCACCAGGCTTGAATTCTCTGGGGTCATAAAGGCAGGTAAGAATTTTCCTCAGGCAGTGACCACCAGGCTTTCTTTTACAATCCAAAACGGGAGTGGTGAAAGAGGAGGCCAACTGAGTGCTGATGACCGTTAGTGTATGAAAAGGGGGATCTGTGTGCTCAGTCTACATTCTGAGAAGTGGTTAGGTAAGAAGTTAGGGGTCTATAAAGTTAGTAAGGCTGTAAGAAAGGAGGGCCCGAGCTAAATTGTGTAAAGCTATTACATAAGGTCCACCTGACCTTGGCGGTGTCTCTTTGTGGAATTTACCTTAAATCAGGAGACTAGCATGTGGTGGTCTGGACTGTTATTTCTGTTAGTCCTTGAAAGTGGCTAAGGAAGATAACTGATTCCAGTGCTGAAAGGGGAGAAATGGATGGGCTGGGGGGAAGGAAGCCTTTCCTGAGGCTGTTTTCCAGATACCTTGAATGTATGTCCAGAGAGTGATCAGTCCACACTGTTAGCAATTCTTAGGGAAAAATCAATTGGGAAAACTATGAAAGCACACATGATTTTCATAACAGAAGACAGCTGATATCTAACAAGCCAAATAACACTAAAAGCTCCTTGGAATTTGGCTTCCTCTGAAGGAATTCCTTCATCTCTTCAGGTAGTGGCTTTGCCATAACCAGCTGAGTTCTTATATTTTCCTGTGGCCCATAGCAGAAAATTAATCTGTATAATATTTCAGAACCAAACTTAAAAAAAAAAAAAACTTTTCAAGGCCATTCTTGTGCAGCCCAGGTACACTTGAATTCACCATTCTCCTGCCCCTGCCTCCCATCAAGTGCTAGGATGTGCTAGTGTGCATCCATCCTTAAATGAACTTTTAAAAGTAGTAGAATCTTTTGCTTAATTGCAGCTGGAGAGAAGGTGGAACTAGGGAGTTAATAGTCCTGCAGTTGGAAACTTTTTAGCATTCAGAAGATAGATATGATAGTTACTAAATGTCCTATAAAGGGCAAAGAAAAAGAGCAGAATGTTCTAGGTGGTGATCCTTCTAAAGGCTACAGAGCTATAGTTTGTATTTATTATCAATTTATGGTAGCATCATTCTAGTTTCAAAATTTATTAAACAAATTTTCTTTGATCCATAATTTAGAAAGAGTACCTTATAGTTTAGTAAAATTTTCAGTGTGTTGGAACAGTCTAGGTCAGGCTCTTGAGGATACATTTCCTACTGTTCTTTTGAAACCTTTATGCAATTATCACTTGCAATATGCTTCAACATAATAAATTGAATAAAACTTTTGTGCTTCTGTGAGAAAGTGCTCTGTGTTTGGGAGGTGGTTCTGAAATGATTCCCTAATAACCAGACTGGTCCAGTACTTCCCGATCAAAGCAAAAAATTATAGTCATATCACAGGAACAGTTTTATGTGTTTATATTTTTTGTCTATTGCAATCTGTCTCTCATCTCTTTTAAAGATACTTCTCCTGGTATCTGACAAGTTTGCACTTTTAAAGCTTTTGGACTTAGGAATTGAGTCTGTCTGAATTCAAAAGTGTAGACATAGAGCAGAAATGTGGAAACTGCATTTTGATAACTGCCTTATTCCACTATCTTTGTTTACTTTATCATCTTATTGTATCATTTGCACTGATCTTATATAAACTTTAGCTGCATATTTACTTGATCTGTCATGTTAATAGCACCTGTTAGAAGAAAAAGTGTTATTAAAAAGGTGGAAATGTATAGTATCTTTAAAAATGTTAAGGCAAATATTCAGTTTGGGTTATTACTGCTTATGCATTTTTTTGTCTGTCATAACAAATTTCAGACCTATTTTTGTTCAGACTGAGAGCTAAGGAAACAGCCTTTAATTCGTTATCTCATGGGTAGGTTCTAACTGTTGTATAACTGCTTAATTCAGAAACATCCTGATACTTACCTGTGATGGACTGCAATCAGCACTTTTTAAGGCTTTGAGTAGGAATATACCAAATCAAAGTACTTCATGCTGTGCATTTTAGAGAAAGACATTTTGAATTGAATCATTTCCATCAGTTATAGTGGGGTAACGATGCAGACCTCTTGATGAAGTTACTGATGCCAGAGCAAACTTGATTCTGATGGTACTGGTGACTGCCCATAGTATAATCTTATTCCTAGAAAATAAAACTGATTTAAATTGATGATCTAGTACATAATGTATTGAATATTCTATGACTTTGAGGATCATGATAATATAAGATATAATACGTAATAATACAACATATCTGTAGGACTTATATTTCTCTTTTTTAGGCTTTGAAAATAGACACCTAATATCTAACTTTTATAATCAAGTAACTGGATTTTCGTGATAGCTTAAAGAAAATGCTATTGGGGTGTATGTATTGAGGATTGAGGTTTTAGTCCATAAAAAGACGGGAGACTAAAAATCCACTGTCTTGTTTTACTTTAAAATGTATGTAACATTTTATAGAGTTCAACTTTTGATACATATTATTTGTGAAATTGCCTGTTTTCTAAGATAAGCTGAATTTCTCAGCAACGTCAGCTTCTTTCTACTCCATTGTTCCTTTTATGTTGCAAAGATGGCAAGATATAGGTGTCTTTTATTTGTAATAGCATCTGCCATAAAATCAAACTTTGTTTATATTTAGACTGAATATGAGGCTGAAATAAAGAAGATGCACCTACTGTTAAAAGACAGCCTGGGAATGAAAGATGAAGACAGAGAAAAGGTATCACAGTAAGGCAATGAATTTTATGTTTCTAGACAATTTTTAGAATGCTCATATGTTGAGATTTTTAAATAAAACCATCTTATTATAAGGATTTTTTTGATGGAACCATGATTTTATATATAAAGATTTTGCTTCAACAATTATTGTTTTAATGTCTAATTTAATTAAATTTGCCAAAAGGTAGTCACTTGGACTTAAGATTTCAAAGAAAACCTTGGGGTTGCAAAAAGTAAAATTGTATTTTTATCATTAGTGTTTTGTAGCTACTTTTTATTGGGTTGAAAAATGTTTTAAATGAAAATAAACTAAGTATGGTGCTTTGATTCTTTCCTTTGTATGTATAATTTTGTACATTTGAACCTTTTCACAGACAAAGTGGAAAGAAAAGATTGCATATCTAAGCAATAGACAAAAAGACTGGCAAGGAATACTTAAATAAATTCTGCTATGTATCTGCAGTAATACAGGCTTCTAATCCTTCTGCCTATCTCCATATAAATGATTCTGCTCAAGACCATAGATGTTTTCTTCACTAAAAGCAGTAAAGCTCTTTTAGATGAAATGTCTAAAAACATCTTGTAATAACTTGGAGCATGCTGGCAAGAGTAGTCACTTGTGACTATGTGTGAAACCCCCTCAGCCAGTCGATATTGTAATAAGCAAAAATGGTAGCATCACTCCATTATTCAGAAAAGCCAACAGCATGCTTGTTCCTTAGGCTGCAGCATTCATTAAGAAAAGCTTACTGGGCTGAAAGCTGGAAACAGATGATAACGGGATATGATTTTCATATTTAATGCTTTCCTTGGAAGAGTATGTGTGCTACAGATTGATAGAAGAATCAACTGCTACTTTACTAAAAGACTTTCAGGTTTGCCCTATAGCTACCGATGGAATCATTCAGCCAAGAAATTAACTTTTTCTCCTTTTACCTGCTTTATATATCTGCTAAGCAGGCTGCCTGGCTGCCAGTGAATGTTATTATGCAGTTAACTGTTTGGTATTTAAGACTCTTATCAGAAAAGAAACAGAGGCCACACTATTTTGTTTTTATGGTAGGAGGAAGGTTTTAGTTTTTCTTTCTTCCTTGCATTAGCAGGCATTAATCTGAGTTTACAGGAAGTTTTAGTTTTCTTTTCCCTTAGATTAAAAAGTTAAAAAGCTAGAATTTAGAGTATTCTTTAAACAGTAAGATACAAAACACCAAGATCCAGCAACCTTGACCTATATAAAAGGCCTTTAATGATAAGTGATTTATACACCATTAGATGTAGGGCAAATGTGGTATGGTGTGATAGACTTCCAGACCAGACCGATGTTTCTGTTTGACGTTTGGTCAGGGAATAATTGACATACTTTTAATCTCCAAACCAGTTTGTTCTTTCTCCACTGTTCTTGATAGACATATTCCAGTTTGTTCTTTCTCCGCTGTTCCTGATGGACACATTCTTAGTGTGGCTGTATCAATAACACTTAAGTAAAATGGAGAGTTTGAACCCCATCTGCACTACCGACTCCTTACCTTGCCTGTAGTTATAGAGGCCCCACTTGATAATTAGAACAGGGTATTTTCTTTGCACTGAAAGCTGTCATCTCCTCAAAAGCTTTGACTATTGACTGCAATACAAATCAATTAGCTAACATTTTGAGGAACTTGTATCTTGCCTTTTCTAATTTTCTCTTGATATCTAATCAATTGAAAGGTAAACACGCTGCAGCAAAATCATGGCTTAGTTAATCCTCATTAAATGCTAATTCCTGAACAAGTCCTTATCTTATGAATTATGTTGTACGTCTTATTGAAATCCAAGCTCCTGTTCTTTAGTCACAGGAATTTGTCTCCGTGCCCAGTCACTGGTGTCTGGCACTTTCTAATGCATAGTACAGTCGTTGAGTAACTGTTCTGTTGAGAAGCCACAGTAGGCCTCTCCAAGAATGTCTTAATTCTTGTTCTCGAGATATTTCTCACAAAGCAGTGTTCTTTCCGAGGCAAAGGGTCGTGTGCAGTAAGTTCCAGTTAGTTACGGGATGAACTTGAGATACGGGAGGAAGATGAGGCTGCTTTCTCTGCAGTGCACAACACAGGCCTTAGTGGAGGAAATGGTGCTTGCCAGGCACTGAAGGATGAGTAGGACGACGGCCTTCGGCAATGTGGACACTGTTGGTAGTGGTAGCACTATCAGGAAAGGAGTAGGAGCCGGGAAGCCTGGGAGGTCATTGCCTAGTGAGGCTGAAATCTAAGAGATTGTGGGACACACCAGAAAATGAACTTGGACAGGTGTATCACAAGATTCAGGAACCCAGAACTAAGGCTCTGTGCCCAAGAACTGAGCTTTCCTCCCAGAATGATAACTTGTGCCTGTGTGCATACCTGTGTTTGTTGGGACAGATGAAGATGCATAGATTATTATATCACAGGAGTGAAGCTGGCCAGGATTTACCTGGATTAACCAGGGTCAGGGTAGCCATTGCAGAAGAAATCATTGATGGAGGAGAGAGGCTAGATCAAAGCAAAAAGGCTAGATCATAAAAAGATGGCTTTAGGGATGTAGATCATTGTTAGAGTACTTCCCAGCATGTGTTAGGCCCTGATTTCAATCTACCAGTACCCCCATCAATCAGGTGTGGGACATACTTGAAATCCCTGTACTTGGGAGGTAGAGTAGGAAAATCAGAAGTTCAAGGTGTAACTGATGGTACTTTCTCACGCTGGAAAATGTGAAGAACCAGGGAAACTCATCACAGGACTAAAGGTTACTTGGGGGTGTCACCCCTGCTTTTGCAGGGATCATGGGGTGGACAGCTCTGCAGGTTGCTACTCCCATTTCTACTATCAGTTATTGCTCTTCCTCTATGCCAGGTGCTGCAGTAGCATTTTCTATGTATCAGTTCATTTCATCCTTTCAGCAGCCTTGGTCTTAGATGTGATTGTTGTCCCATTTTATAGTAAGGCTAAGAAATGTCAGTTAACTCAACCCGGGCTATACAGTTGGAGCCCGAATTCAAACCCAGACCACCTTGCCATTTTGCCTTCCAACATAGCTTGGGGGAAGTGCTCATCGAGGTTAGGACAGATTCTCAGTGAGCTGAAAGAAGCTTTCAGTGCTGGGTTTTTACCTTGGGAATGAACTGGTCTATCTTAATGCTGTAAGTGTTCAATTGAATAAGATGAACCATGGTATGCAGAGGCTCCATCTCCAAACTGTTGATGTTTCAGTAATAGGTACCTCTGTTCCAGCTGGCTTGGTTGCACAGAAGAGTTTGAATGGAGAAAGCCTGCACAGACAGATACTAGAGTCAGTGTGAGCCTGCTGGTCAGGAAAAAGCACTGAAGCAGCTTTAGCCACTGACTGGAGGAAGGTCAGCAGACTTGGAGCAGCCCTAGTGTTAGATGGTGAGGATGGTTCTTCCTTGCTCAAGCCGAGTGACAGCTGTTCTCAGCATCTGAGCAGTATTCATAAAACCAGGACAGCCTCTGCAGGGCCAAGGTCATCACCAAGAGGTTAAGGAACAGACACCGGGTAGAAGGGAAACTAAATCCTAAAGCTGAAGTGCCCCTCTTAAAAGAGCAAATGACTTGGGAATCCTCTAGAAACAAATCCCAAGACAAGGACTTATTGCAAGTAGTTACTCAAGAGGTAGTCCCAGAAGCACGATCAGGGAGCGAGGGAGATGATGGAGAAGGGACCGCAGCCAGTGAGTGTATGATTGAATGGGTTAGTGCTGTGAGCACCTGGCACTCGGCCCCACTGGGGAGTCTCAGAAGACTGTACAGAACATATTCCAGAAGTATCTGCCCTAGGGGAAGGGAAGGAAGGTGTTCGTCCTCCAGCTTAGCCACTGAGCCTTATGCCTGGCTCCTCTTCTGGCTGCTCTGTGGCTGTCAACAGAAGTTCATGGACGAAGAGGACCAGGTGTGGTAGAGAATACTAGGTATGTGGCAGGATAATGAGGTCCCAGGAATTTGGGCCTGGCCCTCTTCCAGCTGCCGTGGGAAATAAGCAGAGGTTCCTATCAACAGATTCCTACAAGGTCAGTTCCTTCCCGTCCCAGTTCATGGTGCTGCCTTCACCAATAGCTTCCTTGAGTCACTGCTCAAATGGAAGCATACAGACTCTTTCCAGAAGGAGGCTCTGAGCAGCTGCCTTTGGAGGATGGTGACCTTAACTTCTGTCATCCTCTAAGTTATGATAAAATTCGACTCTGAGCCATGAAAAGTAAACAGATAGTCATTCTGTTCAGCATGGTGTCTTTTCTGTTAATATGTTTTTCAGTGCTGAGCCCTTACAAATGTTTTGCAAGCTCTGTACCATTGAGTCATATCCCCAGCCCTTTCTATGGCTTTTTAATTCAGAAAACAATTAGAAACTAAACTGGATTATAGTAATTTCTCAAGAGGGTTGAGTTATTTAAACAAGTTCAAAGCCGTCTACAAACTAGGTCCACAGACCCATTTTTCCAAGTTGTGTGGGAATGCTCTTTTCTCTCAGCTCACAGACCGACAGGGTGCTAACAGCCTGCTCAGAGCACAGGAGAAAGCTCTGAGAGCCTTTCTCTTTATGTGAAAGACGTGCTATATATTTCCTCTGCAGTACAGGCCCGATGGAGCCTGCACTGTGGGTGTTGTGATTCCTTTTAGATGTGCCTTCTAAGTGTCCAGTGGGAGGATGGGTCTATTCATAGCTGGCATTTGCTCTTACTGTATTCCTGCTCTCATTCCAGGGATGTGTGTGTGTGTGTGTGTGTGTGTGTGTGTGTGTGTGTGTGTGTGTGTGTGTGTATGTGTGTATATGTGTGAGCACACATCCCTGCAGACAGACTTACAAAATTCAAAGTATTTTACGGTCTACTTTGCAAATTAGGAAAGAAGTGCTCAAAGAAGTTCTGTGTCTTTCTCCAGCCCCCACACTGATGAGCGCTAAAGCCTGAATCCAGATCCTAACAGAGCAGACTCGTCTTGGAGTCTTAAAAAAAAACAAGACTTTTGTTTTTATTTTTTATTTTTTGTTTTTAAAGTTTATTTTGGTCAAGTCTTAATATGTCTATTAACCTACTTTTAGTTAACCTTATAAACTAATTTGCATGAGAAAATGGTGAGAAAGGGCTGCTCTTAAAGGAACCTCTTTCCCATAGTGCAAACACTTTTTGTGGGAACTTTCCGCTAGACAGTTACCTTCCTTCGTTCGCCTCTGTGGTGGGATTATGTGAAAGCGTGTTAAGGTGCAGCAACTCTTACAAGTGGGAAACTTGTGCTCACAGATACAGGGGCATGCCTTCTGGAGGGAGGGGGAGGTGAAGCAGTGAACGAGGCCAGGAAAAGCGGCAGCTAGTTTAGCCAAGACAGGTATGTTTTGTGGGAAATGGATTCTTTCCTCCTGTGACAGGGCACAAGGGAAGCCCCAGAGGAAAACATACTGCTTTTTTTTTTTTTTTTTTTTTTTTTTTTTTGTCATTTTGGGATCCTCTGCAAATCTCATGTGCTGATATTCAGTAAAATGCTGTATCATTAGAAAAGCAGGTCTTCATGCAGCTGAAAGCTTGCTTGGACAGCTCCTTTCCCATTCTGCATTCAGCTTGCTGCTTCTCATTCCCTGTCTGTAGAGGGAAAATCATTAAGAAAAATTAAAGTGTTCCTATTGGTTTTCAAAACATGAATGTGACATGGTTTAAAGTAGAACAAGGACCAAGACTTACCTACTTGGAAACTGTAGTTCCTATGTCCTTCAGTTCTAAACTGTTGTCTGTACCAGGTCCTTTTTCTGTCCCTCAGTAAGAGTAGCTGTTAATGAGACTGTGGTCACCAGTAAGTATATGCAACTATGTTCACGTGCTTTGCTCTTACTCTCCCCAGCTCCCCAAATTTTTAAGAGGTGGAAGGTGGGAAACAGGCACAGGAAAGGGAGAACAAAGTGGAAATCTCAGAGGATGGATTCACTGACAGGTCATACCAAGAAGCAGTGGAAGGGCCCAGACAGGCTGGTGTCAGGTCCTTGAGTCCCGACGCATGCGCCTTCCTTTGGCAGTATGTTGTCTCTTAGAATGCCTAATGCTGGTGCAGTATCGACCCTAATGAAGTGTCAGAAGTTTCCCTGGCTCGGGAACTATCTGAGAAGACTCAGAACTTAAGGTTTTTCCTGTTTTGAAGATTATTATTATTTTTTTAAAGAAATATGTGTCTTAGAACCTGATTATAACAAATGGGAAAGCTGCCAAGCAACAGAAGCCCACCTTGTCCTTCACCAGAGAGTGTTTTATTTTGCAAGTGTTAAGTCAGTTTAAGTATCGAATAACCCTATAGCCAGTAGCAGTTCCTTGCAAGTTTCTCATGTTATTTTTGTTAAAGAAGTTTAAACAGTTGCTGGTAGGAATGTAAAATGATGCAGTCACTTTAGAAAACAGTTTAACAACCCCTAAAGACAGAATTATTTAGCCAGAAATTCCATACTTATTTACTCAAAAATGTATCTTCCCAAACTCTTGTTCATAGCAGCAGCAGCGTATTCAATAGGCAAAATAGAAATAACTCAAATGTCTGTCATTTGTTGACATTATATGTATATATATATATATATATGTCATTTTGTTTATATGTATATATACATATATATGGAAATCTATGGAAATGAATGAAATACTCATACATGTTGCACCATGAATGAACCTTGAAAACATTATGCTAAGTGAAAAAAGGCCAGTCAAAAAGTTCACATACAGTATAATTCCATTTAATACAAATTACCCACTGTAGACTAATCCATAAAGTTAGAAAAATTAGCTGTTGCCAAGGTGGGAAGCTGGGTGGAAAGCATTGAGGAAGTTGCCTAAAAAGTGTGGAGTTTCTTCTTGGAGTGATACAAAAGGTTATAAAATTATAGCAATGGTTATATAATTCCGTGAAAACACTAAATACTATGAACTGCTTAATTGTATGCTTTGAAAAAGTAAATTTTATGATATATGTTATATTTTGATAAAAATAGTTTTTAAAGTTCAAATCAAGTTGAATCTGCTAAATTAAAACAATGACTATATTTACATTCCTGACATAGTCTTACACAAGCACATTTTATTACTGTGTTTTGAATGATCTTTACCTAGGTAGAGCTTTATTTTCTGGTTTCCATTCACATCTGAGCATTTCCCTTATTTCATTAACCTTCATGTGCCTCTTTTTTTTTTTTTAAAGATATTTTTTCACTGTGTATCCCTGGCTGTCCTGTAACTTGCTTTATAAAACAGGCTGTTGTTGAACTCAGAGATCCGACTATCTCTACCTCCTGAGTGCAAGGATTAAAGGTGTGTGCCACCATGCCTGGCCTTATATGCCTCATTTTGATGCTTCATGGTGCTTCCTGATTTTGTATGTATAGGTTGTTTTCAACTTTTCTTGGTTATAAATGATCTATACATGAACTTGGGTAGTGTCCTTTTTTACTGTTAGGTTTATTTCCTTAAGATGAATTTGTCCACACAGTTACTAAATCAAAGGGAAGTATATGTAAGACTTTCAATGCTAGATTTTTTTTTTCAAATATAAACATATGTGGTGATGGCAGCCTCAAATTTACCGTCTTCCTGCCTCTACTTCCCAAGTGCTGGGATTACAAAGCATGCATGATTATGTTCAGCTTATAATTAATTTTTAAAATAAATTTAAAATTGGCAGAAAAGTTACAGACCTACTGTGAGGATGTCCTCTGGATCTCACACCCTGTTCTCCCCACTGTTAGCATCTTATGTTACGGAGGCAGAAGCTGCATATCCAAGAAACAAACACAGGTACATGGTTTGCTAATAAGGAAACTTCTGACTTCATTTAGCTTTTTACCAGGTTTTCTATTAATATCCATGAACCCAGTCCAGGATTTAATACTATACTTTCCTTCCTTCCTTCCTTCCTTCCTTCCTTCCTTCCTTCCTTCCTTCCTTCCTTCCTTCCTTCCTTCCTTCCTTCCTTCCCTCCCTCCCTCCCTCCCTCCCTCCCTCCCTCCCTCCCAACATGTGTTTATGTGTGTAGGCATGCATATGCCATGATACACATGTGGGAGTCAGAGGACAACCTGTGGGAATTGGTTCTCTCCTTCCATAGAGTGAGTCCTGGGGATTGAACTCAGGCCATCAGGTTTGCTTGCAGGCTCTTTTTCTCAGTATGATTTTTTAAAAAAAATTTAATGTAATGTATATAAAATAGTATTACATTGTTTTCAGTCTTGATTTTTAAAGAAACCATACTTTAAGAGAGAATTTCTAATTCTCTCTCTCTCTCTCTCTCTCTCACACACACACACACACACACACACACACACACACACACACACACACACATTCTTCTTTCCCCTTATAAAGTAGAAACACTCTTTTGTGATTATACTACTATAAATGAATAATGTGAATGGTGAATGGATTCTTAAGGAAGCATCAGTCAGATAGATACATTGAGAGACAACATGTGCAGGCAGATAACCTATATTCTTAAAAAATGTCAAGGTCAAGAATGAGAAAGAAAGGCTACCCATCTGCTGCAGATTAATGGAGCCTCAGGAAACACAAACCTAAACTGAATCTTGAACCTAGAACAAAAGTAACTAGCTATAAAGGATGATATATGGGCAATTAACAAAAACTATGAACTACAAAATAGAGAACAAAATTATATCCTCATTAAATTTCCTGATTATAATAATGACGCTGACCCACTGGGACAAAGAGTGTCCTGAGCTTAGGAAACACACAGAACTCGTATACATATATAAGTAAGTGTACAAAGGCACGTGTATAGAACAGGGAAGAGTGGCAGAGAAGTGGGGAAAATGCAAACAGTTGGTCAACCTTGCTAAAGAGTGGTGAGCTACTTTTTCCCCTATGGTTCTTGCAACTTTTCTATAAGTTTGAAATTGTATCAAATTCCAAATTCTCAGACACAGGGGCACACATCACTTCAAATAATAAGCAGTGACAGCTAGCCATTGAACAGACCAAACTGAAGACTTAGGAACTCCTTCTTGAATCTTCATGGATCCTCTAGAGTTGTCTGTTTGAGCGTTAGTGAGTGATGTCCCACTGTGGACTTTCATTTATATATGCAGTTAGGGCCATGGTATCGTAACTCTTGACTTACTACAGGCCCCTAAAAATCTAATGTCTTCATTCATTAGTGTGTTGCTTGAGTTTGTAGAGAACTAAGAATCCAGTATTCTGGGAGTTGTGGCCATGCTTGGCAGAATCAGAGAGCACTGAACTACTTGCTATCATGAGCCAGATAAAGCAAACTTCTGTTAACAGGGCATTGCTTCTACTTCCTGTGTGTCTGAAGCATTACTGTAAGTAAAATCCCATTATGTACTACTTTGCCTTATTGTACAATAAGATACCTTAACTTGTTTCTGGCATTTGGTTCTCTGAGTTTTGTCTAGTGGGGATGGACTTGAAGTCTTTTGTTTCTTTTAGTGGGTCAGAGAGATCTGAGAACTACTGGTGTAACTCAGTGACACTTCATTTGGTCTTTGTCATGTGACTTTTCCACCTGAGATGTAGTTAGCCTTTTGTTTTGTGTCTTGGTCTTTCTTAGAACAAAAAAGAGAGAGACCATTAGAACTGCTGTATTCTCTGTGTGCTGGGTTAGTGACCAGTCTGGTAACTCCCTCAATTGGTTTGAAAGTGAAAAACCAAAGGCCTCTGAGACTTAGATTTGTCATCAGTAATTTGCCTCAGATCACGTTAGGTTTCCAGTTGAAGGCCTTGGCAGAGTCAGCTAAAGCACGCCATAGTACTAGCTTGTTCCTTGGGACCATCTATTTGAACAATTGTTTATTTGGAAGTAGGAAAGTATTTGTTGAACTAGAGGACTAGTAACAGGTGATTTTTCCTTACCAGTCATACCGTCTCTGGAGTGAAAACTGAACTGAAATTCAAATGGGACATAGAGGAAGGTTTCTCTCTTTCCTCTAGACAGCTTGTCTGTTCCACTGTGTCTTCATATTCTTCAACACCTCAGTAGGCACAGTCATACTTGCCCTAATCTGAAATTAGACATAGAACTTATTTTTGGTAAGATTTCTTTTGTTCACCATCCCCCAAAACTTTTTATCTAAAGTGGCTGCACCTCCTTATATTCCACACAGTGAGTCTACTGCTTTCACATCCTTAGCCACACTTGTTATTTCTTGATGATGATGGTGATGACGACTACTATTCTCTTCCTCTTCCTTTTCTTTTTCCTCCTCTTTTTCCTATTCTTCTTTTGGTTTTTTGAGACAGTTTCTTTGTGTCGCCCTGGCTGTCCTAGAACTTGCTCTGTAGACCAGGCTGGCCTTGAACTCACAGAGATCCACCTGCCTTTGCCTCCTGAGTGCTGGGATTAAAGGGGTGCGCCAGCATCCCCCTTCTTACTGTAGCAGTTACTATGATCTGAATCTTTGTGTCCTTCCCCCAGTGCATATGCTGAGAACCTAATCCCCCAGATGACGGTGTTGGAGAAGTGGTTAAGTCAGCAGTGCAGAGCCCTCATTAATGATATTGGTGCTCTCTTGAAAAGGCCCCTCGGGCCGGGCGGTGGTGGCGCACGCCTTTAATCCCAGCACTCGGGAGGCAGAGCCAGGCGGATCTCTGTGAGTTCGAGGCCAGCCTGGGCTACCAAGTGAGCTCCAGGAAAGGCGCAAAGCTACACAGAGAAACCCTGTCTCGAAAAACCAAAAAAAAAAAAAAAAAAAAAAAAAAAAAAAAAAAAAAAAAAAAAAAAAAAAAAAGAAAAGGCCCCTCGGGAGTTTGAGCCTTTCACTATGTGAAGACGTGGTGAAAAGACACAGTCCATGAAAAAGGAAACTATTACCGGACTCTAAATCTGCTGCTGCTGTTTGATCTTGCTCTTTCCACCCTCTAGGACTGAGGGTAGATATCTGATATTGTGAACTCCCCATCTTCTTCATGCGTTGCATGCTTCAGTTTGCTCTATTCCACTGAGACATTCTCCCCTACAAGCATGGTAGTGATCTGTAGTTTCCTTGTGATGTCTTTGCCTCATTTTAGTGTGAAGAATCAGTCTCAGAGGATGAATATTTCTTCCTTGTCTACTTTTAGAAGAGTTTGGAAATGATTGGCATAGACCCTTCTTTAAAGTGCTAGAATCGACTGTTCCTGAACTTCTCTTTGTGGAAAGTTGTGATCACTAAGTAAATCGCTTGACTTGCAGATCTGTTCAGATTTTCTACTTCTTTGTGAGTCAGATATTGTAGTACCTTTCTAAGAATTTATCCAATTCACTGGTGTATTTCTGTTTATTAGTGTAAACTTACTCTTGGATTGCACTTTTAATTTTTTAATGAACTATTAACACATTACTTACCCACTTGCATTTCTGATTTTAATGAACTGAGCCATTGCTCTTGCTCTTTTTTTTTTTCCTTGATGAGTCTATTTTAAAGGTTTTTTTTTTTTTTTAATTGGTTTTTCGAGACAGGGTTTTTCTGTGTAGCTTTGCGCCTTTTCCTGGAACTCACTTGGTAGCCCAGGCTGGCCTCGAACTCACAGAGATCCGCCTGGCTCTGCCTCCCGAGTGCTGGGATTAAAGGCGTGCGCCACCACCGCCCGGCTATTTTAAAGGTTTTTAAAAAATTTGTTGATATTTGTGTGTGTGTGTGTGTGTGTGTGTGTGTGTGTGTGTGTGTGTGTGTGTGTGTGTGTATGTGTGTGTGTAGTTTTGTTGCCTGTCCAGGATCTCACTCTGTAGACCATGCTGGCCTCAAACTCACAGAGATTCGCCTGGCTCTGCCTCCCGAGTGCTGGGCACCACCACTGCCCAGCAATTTGTTGATCTTTTCAAAGAATCATCCTTTAGTCTGTTGCTTCCCCTTCTGTGTCTCTGTTCTCCAATGTTATCTTTGCTGTAATCTCTATTATTTCTTGCCTCTGTCAGCTTTGGATTTAGTTTTCCTTTTAAAACTAATGAGTAGTTTAATCCTACTTTACTTTGTTCAGCTCTATTATGTAAGTTCATGTTTTTCATCTAATTCGGGAAGTTTTTCAGAATTTTTGTTGGAAAGCATTGTGTGGCGCTGTGCTGCTTGGCTACCTTCAGCATGGTGAGTTTTCCTGGCCTAGCTAAGCCAAGTCTTTTGCTGAATCTGCAAGAAGACTCAGTTTCAGAGGGAGATGGCATGGGTTTGCCAACATGGAACAAAGAAGAACAATCTTCCGCCTGCAGAGATGGCTGAGTCAGAACACTTGGCTATGCAGACATGAGGGCATGAGCTCAGATCCCCAGCATCTAATATAAAAAAGCCAGTGCAGTGATACATGTGTGTAATTCCAACACTAGTGAAGCAGAGACAACACACATCCCCGGGGTTTGTCGACCAGGCAGCCCCAGGTTCAGTCAGACCTTGTCTCAAAACATAAGAAAAAACTGAGGAAGACATCTGACATTGACCTCTGGCCTCCATGCATACATACATACATATGCACAAGCATGTACATATATACACATTACCCCTTCCCCATTTCTGGAGCAATCTTTGGGGCCACCTACCTCCAGCACTTTTTAAAAGCCAGATCCCTGCGTATTTCTCCCGGTTTGTCACTATTACAAGATTCAGACTGTCTAGAAGTGAAAGGATTTGGAAGTAGCTGTAGCTGTACCTTGGAGTTTGAGAATGAGGATGTTGCCAAGATGGTTGTGGAAATAATGAACACCACCATTTGGTGAAAGACTGGAGCTGTGTTGTGTTATGCCAACAGAAAAAGTACATGTAGAGCTTTTTGAAGAGTAGAATGTTCCATTTCCTTAGCCATCATATCCAGCGGTGAAACAGGATAATCAGAATTGGAAATGTGGACACAGATAGAAGAATGATTTAAAAGGAAACAAAAGTTACTCCGGAAGAGATTAGCTGAAGGAAGAATTCATTATAGTTTTCCCCTTTCTGCTTTACGTTATATGAAAAAGAAGGTTTCAGGCTTATAGAAGAAGAAGAAAGAAAAGAGCTTCATGGGGCACTCTTAACACTCCAGAGAAGTCTGGGGCCACCCAGAGCCCCACTCCAGTTTGTATACCATTTTTGGAAAGATGGAAATCAGAAGTGGTTAAATTAATGATGACAAAGATAATGGGATTGTTTTTAAACAGCCTGTGTCCATTGTAAAAGAAAGCGTCCAAGAGGCTCCAACACCTATCCACTCAGGGAAACAAAGACGAGAAAAAGCAACCAGTGATTCCGAGTGCATGTGTATAGCATGTATTCTGAAAAAACAAAAACAAACAAACAAAAAAACTGTGATGACCCCATCATGAGGGCAGACGATTTTTTAAATTAACAGCAAAAGATAAGCATTGACAAGACTTTTTTGGAGTAAAAGATACTGTTTGTTCCTGTGAGTAAGGAGAGTATTGACTGATTTTGACTGTTGTACTCTTCCTGAAGTCCAGAGGTATGTTCCAGTGCAGTGGTGGAGCTTGCTCTGTCCTTATCCTGGTATCTTCTAGTTTTCAGATTTTATAGTTCTCCGTAGAGCTTACTTCAGGTGCATAAAAGGATCACCATTTAACTGTAACTTTCATCACCATTGAACAAAGATCCCTAGACCCCTTTGATCATCTGTGCAGTGATTGTGCACACTTAACTCCAAAGGCTCTTTGAGATTTCCACATCTGGAGGCTGAAGCTCTAAGTTGAATGGGAGTGAGAAGACAGCTTAGGTGTCAGTACAAGTTTGTTTTTGTAGTCAAGTGCTAATACAGATTCAGAAATACCTACCATTTTGCAGTCAGTATGGAATTGTGTTCCAGATTCAAACCAGACTGAAAAATAAACCTTTTTTTGACAGGATTTGTATACAAGTCAAGCTCTTAGGGGATATAGAGAATAACACCCTTTCACTTATTTTTACGTTTCTGGTACCCTTGAAATGTGCTTATTACAGAGTTATAAAGATTCCCCCCCCCCCCCCCCATAGCCTTTTTCTGTCCTCTCCTTTCCTCTGGGACTTTAATGCATTTGATATAGTAAATGGTATTTTATCTGAGGCTCACGGTTTTCTTCATTCTTTTTTCTCTCAGATTGCACAATCCCAGTGTACCTATCTCAGCATTGCTAATTCATTCTTCTGTCTGTTTAGATCTGCTGCTAAGCCCTTCTTCATTCCAATAATTGTACTTTTCAGCTGAAGAATTCCCACTTGGTCCTTTTTAATAATTTATATCTCTTGTGCTGTGGTTTAAACCTAGGTTTTACTTATAGTTGGCAAGTGAGCTATACCTTTAGTCCTATAATTTGTTCGTTTTGAGACAGGATCTCACTGTGTAGGCCTTGCTGGCCCAGAATTCTCCATGTAGACCAGGCTGTCCTCGAACTCATGGGGATCTGCCTGTTTCTGCCAGAGTACTGGGATTAAAGTAATGCCTCATCCCCTCAAGCTAGCCCTATACTTTTTGTTAATTCTTTTGAGATAGTATCTCATGCATCTCAGGCTGACTTTGAATTCTCTATAGATCAAGACTGGCCTTGAACTCCTTATTCTCTGCCTCTACCTCCCAACTTCTGGGATTCTGTGTCTGGCTTCAGTCCTATAATTTATATGTCTTTATAATATTCTCTATTTGGACATTATTCTCACATTTAAAATCTCTTTCTCTCTCTCTCTCCCTCCTCCCCTCCCTCCCCTGCCCTTTCCACTTTTGAGATTGGTCTCAGTAGACATACCCACTGACTTCAAAGTCATTCACCTGGGTGCCTGAAGAGTCAGCCTCTGAAGATTGGAATACTCTAGTTCTTTTTTAACTGTTTAAACATATTTAGCTAATTATAGCTAATTTAATGCCTTTATCTAGTCAGTTTAATACCAGGACTTCCTTAGAGATAGTTTTTACTGATTGTATATGCTCACTGTCCATGTGATATAATGTTTATTATTTCTTTTCTTTTCATTTGTAAGTAATTAAATGTGGCAACTCTGAAAACTCTACTCTCCCAGAATTTGTCATTAATTTCTGTTTGTTTAGCCATTTTGTGACTTAGTTATGTGGAATGTGTATTATTTCTCACGTGTGGCCACCGAGGTTTCTATTACATTTACTTAGTAACCATCATCTTTCTTTAATGCCTGGGACTGGGATTCTCACTGCCTTTGCTAAGGGGTTCTAAGTACGTTGAGCTCCACCTTGGCCTTCACTTCTTGCTTCGAGCCTCAAAGTGAGCTTGAGGTGAGAGCTCAGGTGTTTACTTCCTAGAAGTGTTTCTTGAGCATTCCTCCAGCCCAGAGCATGCAGGTGGTCATCTAGATTCCCAGGAGTATTCTAGAACCTT
Organism: Peromyscus maniculatus bairdii; assembly: GCF_049852395.1. NCBI lineage: Eukaryota > Metazoa > Chordata > Mammalia > Rodentia > Cricetidae > Peromyscus > Peromyscus maniculatus. The sequence continues at coordinate 125,089,799 of NC_134855.1, forward strand.
CCGGAGTCCCCCCACCCCCACAGGCAGCTCTTTGACCAGCTGTTCTTTAAAATGTGTATAGCCTTTTGTTTATTCTAAGTTCTGTCTACTGTCGTAGGCAGCTTCCACATTAAACAACTACTTCTGATTATTTTCAGCAAACTCAGCTTGGGAACAAGGCTGTTTGTCAGTTCAAAGCTAGTTCAAGTCAAAGTAGTCTTTTGTTTGGAGTCCCCCAAGGAGATACCAGATAGTCCAATGGTGACTGTTGTCTGGAAATGGGGCCCTTGAAAGAATGTCCCCCACCCCATTCCTCTTCCAGTGGCTGCTTGCCTGGTTGTCACTGTGACTACAGGTTGTCAACTTGGCCAGCACCTGGCAACCCAGAAGCTTACTGTTCTTTTCAGGATCTAACTGGTTCTCCTAAGTGAATGCTCTCCAGATTCCTAGAAAGCTGATTAAGTCCCAGAGATCTGAAGAGCTTTTCAGGGTTGTCGCCTCTGTTGAGGGACAGAGACCATGTAGTGCTCTTTATCCCATCACCTTTCCCTGGCATCCTTGATTTGCTGACTTCAGAGTTTGGGGGGTGGGTTGTGGTTTTTGTTTCATTATTCCAGGATTAGAAGAGACAATGTTTGAAGAGAAATATAGCCTGGATTCTGTTGTCTCTGACATTTCTTGTCTTGTAATTTGGACGTTGGTACAAGGGTGTAGATACATTTTGTTTCTCCCCATCCACAATGTAAGCCTCTAGGAAGTGAGTACTCTCTTGACTGTGGGAGTGCTCTGGTCCTTTGAGAAGAAAAGCACTTAGCTTCTGGAAGGCTTCATGCTTCTTACTTGTAGTTCTGCTTGGCCCCATGCACCCCTGTTCAAGCCAGGTCTCTGATCAGCTTTTCCTCTCTCTCTCTCCTTTTCCCTTCAAAGACCAGGCTCAGATTTCCTATAAGCATGTTAGTAAATTTAAATTACTTAAAAGTTCTTTAAAGATGTTGAGGAAATTTTGATGTTAATTGATTACAAAGTATGACTATTCTGTGCTTCAATGCCATTGTGAAGGTCACCACTGGAAGTTTTTATTCTAGACATAGCACTAGAAATAGAGTTGAACCCTTTCATTGTCTGTCCTATGTATCCCCTGGTTTGCTTTTTCTCTTTATTCTTTGATCATGTCCTTTAGAATAGTTCTAAATGAGCTCTGTATGGAGTGCTTTTAGAACTCACCACTTTCCAGGGAATGTCAATGGGGTAAAAGATTCATAACCTAAAGTTTACTAATTTCATTTTGTCTTAGCTGTGCACTTCAGCTGGATTAAATGCATGCATTTCATTTTTCAGAAATGAATTCTATAGTTCTTTGGCAATAGTTGCTTTATCCAGTGACATGGTTACTACAATAACAATCTGGGCTGTAGTAGAGTTTGTGAATTCATTAAGTGGGAAGACATGTTTTATGGGTCATAGGTGTTGATTTCCATGTTCAGGCTTCCTTTATCTCCTTCCCTTTCTACTTAATTGTTCATATGCAACGTGTTTAACTCACATCTCTGTTTGCAGGATGCAGTGCAGGCAGGAATTAACTCAGAGACAGCCATGTCAAGAGGATTGTATCAACCAGCAACAATCTTTATGGGCCGCCAGATGTCAGCCATCTCAAGCATTGACGATTTCAGTACACAGCAGAAATCTAACCAGCCCACAAAGAACTGTTCAATTCCTGACCCACATTCACACCAACAGACAGCCCAGAGCAGCTGTGTGACAGACAGCTGTGTAGTACAAACTAATAGTGACACACAGTGCTTAAATAAGTCTGACAAAATAGATGGAAAGACATCTCTTCAGATTGGTGAGCAAACGCCAGTCACAAGCCATGTATTGTCTGAGGAAGAACAAACTCATTGCTTGGAGATAGGGAGCAGCACACGTCACAGCAAGAGTAATTTATCTGAAGGCAGAAAGTCTGCTGAACTCCATTCCTCGTTACAGGAAAGATTAAGTCCAGAGAACAGAACCACTGATTTAAAGTGTGACAGTTCCAGCAGATCAGAGGGATCAGACGGAGAAATACTGACACAAGAACATATTGAAGTCGGGGAAGAAAGAGCTAGGCCGCCGGTCCCCATGCTATCAGTTTCAGAACACCGTGCATCTGCAAATAAGTGGGCTGGAGAGAGGCATTCTGCTTGGGAAGGTTTCTCAGGTGAGATGAGAGACCGCGTTTGTTTGCTGATTTCTCTTAGTGCCTAGCATTTCTGCTCGTGGTCTATAATTTTATCTCTTTGCCTAAAAACAAAGAAATGACTTTATTAGTGAATTCCATTCTAATAATTTTTTAACATGTTCAAGGAAATGTTTCAGAAGATGAATTCACTGATTTTTAAAGTCAAATGTTTAAAGTATTTTTAGGGTTGAGGGTGATCAGCTCAGTGGCAGATGTGCACTTATCATATAGGAGGCCCTGGTTTGTTTGAGCCTCAGCACCACTAAGTTTATATATATTTTAAAGAAATAAATTTTTGAAAGATCTTAGTACTATAATTGGGGATTGTTTCTACATTTTTAATGCATTTGTATGTGTGCATATGAGCATATTTATCTTGGTGGGGATACATGTGTATACATACGGAGGGAAACTAGAGGACAAGTCTGGCTGTCAACTTTAGAAAGGCTACCTACTTCCTTTGAGACGGGGCTTCTCATTAGCCCAGATTTCACCAGTGTGTGTAGACCGACCAGCCAGGGAATCACAGGAATGCCCTGTCTCTGCCTCCCAGCCCTGGGACTGTAAGCACCCCACTCCAGCCTGCAGCTGTGTGCCATGCAGGGCGTTGAACTCAGGTCGTCATCTGCTGAGGCAAGCACTTCATTGACTGAGCTATCTCCCTGACCTGTGCGTCTATGTGTTTGCCGCTTTTGTTTTTGTCTCTGTTTTGTTCTGGAAACAGTCTCACTGTGTAGCCCTGGTAGGCCTGGAATCCTCTGTGTGGACCAAGTTGACCTTGAACTCATAGAGATCCTCCTGCCTCTGCTGAGATTACAGGCATGCATCACCACACCACAGAAACACCAGGAGTTTTATATATATATATATTTAAAGGGATTTTTAAGGGATTTCTATACATTTTAAGGGTTTCTGTTCTCTGTTACTTGGATTCTCCAAACTTTGCAACCACAATGCATTCATTTTCCTCTTGCAGATGCTCTTGCTCATGGGGACCCAAAGTCACAAAAGGCCTTTCTGAAAATGCAGGAGGAGCAGGAGGAGGAGGAAAGTTCATGCAGCAGCAGTGACCTCACAGTTTCTGTCAGTGAAGATGATCTCATTTTGGAGAATCTGGAGTCCCTGCCAAATCCAGGAGCCAAGATGGAGGGTGAAGATGGAAGGCAGGCCTCACGATCAGGCTACACCGAGCAGCAAAGAGATCTACTCTTCACTGATTACGGTTTGCACACCCAAAGCTCTCCTGATTCAGAAAGGGAGTCCTCCCCAGACTCACCGAGACAGTAAGCAGTTCTTTTTCACAATCATTCTGTTTTCAGTTGCTCATGGTTTTGAGAGTCTATTCCACTTGGACAATATCATTGAGCACCCAGCAGTGTAAGCTGCCTAGTCTTGTAAGTAGGCTTTTAGGTAAACTCTCACTTGCTCTCTTCCCTTCTTCTTTCCTTTCCTTTTTGTAAATTTTAAGATAGCTTTTGAAAGTCAGAGTGTCATTGAACTATGGTGATTGGCAGTTTATAATTATACCCAGGCAATCCCTAGTAAATGTATAAGTTATTCAACCCAACCTTACCCTCATTTTCTTCAGCCCCCTACCATTATTCTTTTAAAAAATGATTTTGACATTTTGCTCCCATGGAAGAGAGAAGTAGCCAAACTTACTAGAAATTCAAATTTGGGAATTCAGGACTTTGTATCTTATAAGTACACACTTAATCATTGCATTGCTTTCCATATAGTGTCATTTTTTTCTCATGCCATTAAATGAGCTAATACTTCCCCTCGCTTCTCTAAGCCAGAGTTCCTTTTCTGGGTGTAAATTTGAGAACACTGGAATCCTTGGTGTTCAATAGAGCATCTATGAGGTACATTTTGAGCACTTAGCAACGTCCTCCTCATAAAAGCTAAGGTATATGGTTTTGCAATTGATTGGAAATTTGGGGCCAACTAGAAGTTTTTCTGTGTCCTCTGAGTAGAAAACTTACTAGGTATTAAAAACAGATTCTCTGATTAAACAAACCAATCAAATCATACTAGTAATATTAAATCTCTTTTAGGAGGAGAAGAAGCCTAAGTAAATAGCTTAAGGTGGGCTTTACCTTTATAAGTGAGTAAACTAAGACCAGGAGTACAGTAGTGTCACACAGACCTTTGGGACAGTGTGCACATGTACGTGTGTATGAACATGGAGCTTGCCCCCCCCCAACTTCTGATCCTCCAACACTTTCAGTTGCACTAACATGCTGACTGCCTTTCATTCCAGCAGTGTAGGGCAGCGAATGCAGAGTGGGTGTTCTGCACCTGTGCACAGGTGCAGAGTGCATGCCCTGTGCACAGAATCGGCTGATTGCTCATTGGAAATCGGATGCCTGGGAGCCTGGAGGGTTTTCTGTTATCATGCTTCACTCATCAAAGAGCTGCAGGTGTCCATCATATAGAAGTACATCAGAAACTTGGACTAAAGGTGGAATGTGTCTATTTGTGTTTGTAGATGTGCTGGCTAGTTTTGTCAACTTGACACAAGCTAAAGTCATCAGAAGAAAGAGTCTCAGTTGAGGAAATGCCTCCATGAGATCAGCCGTAAGGCGTTTTCTCATTTAGTGATCAATGGGGAGAGCCAATCTCATGTTGGGTGGTGCTATCCCTGGGCTACTGGTCCTGGGTTCTATAAGACGGTGAGCTGAGCAAGCCATAAGGAGCAAGCCAGTGAGCAGCACCTCTCCATGGCCTCTGATGAGCTCCTGCCTCTGGGACCCTGCCCTGTTTGAGTTCCTGTCCTGACTTCCTTCAGTGATGAACAGCAAGGCTAAAGTATAAGCCAAATAAACCCTTTCCTCCCCAACTTGCTTTTTATTTGGTCGCAGCAATAGAAACCTTAACTAAGGCAGTAGGCTTATTTTTATGGCAATATGCTGAACAAGGTGGTACCTCTGTAAGCTAAGGACCAGTGTATTTACCTAAGACTTGGTGGTTTTCTGAGGTAAAGTTTACATGAATGACTTTTTCCTATAACCCTAAATCTAAGTGCCTTTGAATTTTCAAATATGGTTTTCAAATATTCAATGGAAAATATGGGCATTTAGAATATTTTCAATATTCATACTGATAACCTCCCCCCCTCAAAATGAAAAGTCAGTCAACAGTGGTTATTGTAGACGGAAGTTTTCCTGTGTGCCGCAGCTATTCAGTCCCAAATAAATACACAGAGGCTTGTATTAATTACAAACTGTTTGGTCTATGGCTCAGGCTTCTTGCTAGCTAGCTCTGACATCTTAAATTAACCCATTTCTATTAATCTATGTTTTGACACCTGGCTGTGGCATTACAGGTTTGCTGGCATCTTTTTCCTTGGGCAGCTGGATGGCATCTGCCCTGACTCCACCCTTCTTCTCCCTGTCTCTCTGCTTGGATTTCCTGCCTGGTTGTAACCTGTCTTGTCATAGGCTAGAACAGCTTCTTTATTAACCAATGGTAGCAACACATTTTCACAGTGCACCAAAAGACCATCCCACAGCAGGTTATTTGCTGTCTGTGTTGTTAAATTTGAGCCTGTTGATTTTCTGTGGTGAAAACACTCTCTAGAAATTAGGTTGAAGGGGTTTTCTTTTTATTGCTCATTTATTTAGCATGCACTTGGCAAGGGCTTGCATATGTCATGGTATAAATATGGATGTCAAAGGATAACTTGTCAGAGTCAGTTCTTTCCTTCTGTCATGTGGGTCCTGGGGATGAACTCAGGTCATCAGGTTTGACTGCAAGCACTTTACCCACTGAGCATGGTGTTCTGATTTTTATGCTTTTAATAAACAATAGCTTTATTAAGATACAGTTCACATGCTAATCAAGTCTTCTGTTTAGAGTATCCAATTCAATGAATTTGATTATATTACACCATTAATTTTAAATCCTATAATAAATATATAACATGAAATTTGCCATTATAAAATACATAATTCAATGACACTAATTACATTCATGATATGCATAAAATTCATACTCTAAATAATTCTTGCAAGTGGAGTCATACATGCCCTTTTTATGTCTAGCTAATTTCAGTTAAGCATATGGCTTTGAGGTTTATCCATGTTCTATCATGTATCAAAATCTCATTTATTTTTGTGGTTAAATAGTATTTCTGTATATGGATATACCACAAATCATTTGTACATTTACCTGTTAATGGTACTTGGGTTGGTCATCGAGAATCTGGAGAGATGGCTCTGTAGTTAAGAACACATAATGCTCTTGCAAAGGACCTGAGTTCAGTTTCTAGCCCCTACTTTAGGCAGCTCACAACTCCCCGTAACTCCAGCTTCAGGGCATCCAGCACCCTCTTCTGGTCTCCAAAGACACAAACCGATACATAGGCATGCATCTACATGTAAGTAGAAAAATAAAATAAAATCTTGCTGGGTATGGTGGTGTCCACCTTTAAATACAGCACTCTGGAGACAGAGGCAGGTGGATCTCTAAGTTAGAGGCCATCCCATTCTACATAGTGAGTTCCAGGCCAGTGGGAGCGACATAGTGAAACCCTGTCTCACAAATAAATAATAAACAAATACAATCTCTCTCTGTTTTGAAGCCAAGTGTTTGTGTAAGTTTCCAGACCCACTCCCATAAATGCTTTCAGATATTGAGAACCAGTTCATACAATTTCTCCATCGTAAGTATAATGAACTCTTATAAGAAAACATGCCAAGGGCTGGACAAATAGCTCAGCATAAGCCTGATCCTTGAAACCCACATAAAGATGGAAGGGGAGAATCAACTCCACAAAGTTGTCCTCTTACCTCTACGTGCACTCTGTGTGCTTGTGTGTATAAACACACAGAGTAAATACATTTTTTAAAAATATTTGTACTAAAATGAAACAGTAAAGAAATGTTACTGAAAAGGGTGATTTTGAATCTCCTTATTTTAAAGAATAAATAAATAAATTGAAATACGTTGGCATATAGCCTCATGGTTTGAAGCACTGCTTTTGCTATTTTCCATATGACAGGTGGTGGTCCATTGTCATTTGGGGGGCCACAGGAGTGACTTGGCCTCATGTCTCTTGTCATTTGGAAGGTCAGTATGGCCTGTCACTAGTGGTGATGGGGCCCCAAGACAGTGTGAAGGCAAGCCATGTTTCTCTAATGCTTGCTTTGGCTTTGTTCTGTGGTATTGAGCTAGAGTCCTGGCCTCCCCATACTAGACAAGTGCTCTGCCCTAGAGGTGCGCCCAGCCCTCCCTACACAAGGGCTGTGTGGTGTCTCCTTGCATCATGTTTGCTGACATTCCAGTGGATAAAGAGAGTCACAGGACCCAGTCCATCTCTTAGGCTCTCAAGTTGCATTGCAAAGGGATGTACACATGAGATGGGAAGTATATGGTCATCTTTTGCAGTCTACTCTAGTATTTCAGGAGAAATTCAGATGAAGAAGAAATTCAACATGGGTCCAAAGAATAAGGACCCATTCTTTGGAGGCTTTTGTTGGAGGCCCAGTGCAGCTTCTTGAAGTCTGGGTAGCCTTTAACTTAGGAGGGAAAGGACACATTAGGTCTGGAGGAAGCAGGTATTCAGATACAAAGGACACAGAGTATGGGGTGAGTCCTACCCCTTACTCATTGAGGAAGGATTCTGGGAGTTAAGGGTTCCAGTGTCTACTAGGGCAAGTGGAGAAGGACCTTGAACAATTAATTTGGAGTTCATTTTCTGTGTGATGTGGGACTTTTGAAGATTATTTTAAGAGAAGGGCAGTGTGAGGAGTGCTCTACTTTACAAGGATTAATGTAACAGCATTGACTTCTGCAGGATCAATTCTCTACACGGTAGGCAGAATTCTGAGGTGGATCCAAGATTTCTGCCCCCTGTTGCACATCTGATTTCATTCCTCTGACTATTCTATTTTGTATGGCAGATAAAGGGTTCTGCAGATATCATGAAGGTCCTGAGTCAACTGACTTTGGGCTAATCAAGACTATTCAGGTGGGCCTGACTTAATCAGATGAAGCTTTAAAAGAGATTGGGCCCTTACTGAGGTCAGAGGGATTGTGAGCAGATGAGATAGATAGACTCAAAGAAGCAAAATGTCATCTTGTGGCAAAGAATAGTTTTTATACTTGCCAAGGACTGAACATTTCATTTCTCCAGAGGCAAGAAAAGGAATTCATGGAATTGGACCTTAGGTGAGATTGCAGCCCCAGCAGATGCCTTAGTCCCAGGCTGGTGAGACTTGAGTAAAGGGCCCCATTCACCCATATCAAGATCCTGATGCATAGACACTGAGATAATACATTTGTGTTAGGTGCCAGAGATGTGATTTGCTATGCAGCAGTGGAAGGTGGATAGAAGATTGGCAGCGAGGTTTGCATCTCTGCAAGGATTATGTGAGTAGACGCATCTGTCCATAATGGCAGTGAGAAGGTTGAGTCCATATGTTTAGAGTTCAGTGTGAGAACACATGGTGACAATATACACAGGCAAGTGGAGCCCAGTAGCCAAGGTAAGCTGGGCTTTCCCTCACCCCATCATCTGATCTAAATGAGTAGAGCATGGTAGATGGATAGAGACCAGAAAGGTAGTTGTGCACATCTCTGTCAACTAGCAGTTTTTTCTCATGTTGTGTTTTCCTGATTCTTCTCTAGGTGATGCAGCATGTATTAGGGTTTTTGTCTTTTGTCCTACTTACAAACGCACATGTCCACATCACAGTTACGTGCAGAATGGGATAGAATAGTTTCACTCTCTAGACTCCTGTGCTCCCTCCACACAGCCCTTTTCTCCCCCTTGAACCTGAGTCATTGGCAAGCACTATCTATTCTTAAATGTTTATTTATCTTATTTTTTGAGACTATAATTATATTATTCCCCTCTTCTTCCTTTCCTGCATCTCCCATGGGGCCCTCCCCTTGCTCTCTTTCAAATTCATGACCTCTTTTTTGTTACATTTGTATATACATACATACACATATATATTCCTAAATGCACCCTGCTTAGTCTGTGTAATGTTACTTGTATGTGTATTTTCTGGGTGACCATTTGGTGTTGGATAACCAATGGTGTGCTCTTCCTGGGGAAGACTATTTTCCCGCTCTCAGTATTCCTTAGTTGCCTGTAGTTTTTTGTCGAGGGTTGAGAATTCATGGGCTTTCCTCTCAACTTGGGCTTGTCTGTTATTGTTCTTGTCCAGGTCATATTTCAGCCTCCATGTCAGTGAGACTTTGGGTGTAGCTTCTGACATTCGGAAGAGACACCATCTCACAGCAAACTCCCTGTTCCCGTGGCTCTTAGAGTCTTCCTTCCTGCCTCTCTTCTGCAGTGCTCCCTGGGCCTTAGGTGTGGGAGTTGGGTGGGAGAGCAGACTCCTCATCTCTGCGTTCTGATCAGTGTGGTTTTCAGCACTGGTCTTTTTACTCTCTCTGTTGCTTTCGCTTTCCGGTACACCAGAGGTGGAAGCATGTGGTGTGCAGCCTTTCAGACTGGCTCTCTTTTGGAGCAGCATTCGTCTTACGTTTCTTCTTGTCATTCTGTGGCTTGCTGACTTATTTTCTTTCTAACAATGAGTTATGTTCTAATATCTGGATATATCACAATTTATGTATCCATTTACTTACTACTGGACATTTTGGTGGCTTCCAGGTTTTATCAGTTATAAAGAAAACTACTGTAAAAGTCCATGTACAGTTTTTTTCTAAGTACACACACTTTAAATCCAATTGGGGAATCAATAGAGCAATTGCGGGGCCATATCACAAACTCCGTTAAGCTTTAAAAGAAACTCCCAGATTACTGTACCATTTCACATTATTGCCAACAGTGAATGAGAATTCTTGTTGCTCCGATTTGTATCAGCATCTACATTTGGTTTTCTTTATTTTATTTTGTTTATTCTGTTTTTAATTTTAGTCATTAAATAAGTGTGTAGTATCTCATTGCTTAATTTGCAGTTTATTATTGTGAAATGATACTGAGATTCTTTTCATATACTTATTCCATATCTATGTATCTTTGAAGAATCTATATAGATTGCTTGTCTATTTTTTTTTTATAAAGATTTATTTATTATGCATACAGAAGAGGGTGCCAGATCTCATTACAGATGGTTGTGAGCCACCATGTGGTTGCTGGGAATTGAACTCAGGACCTCTGGAGGAGCAGTCGGTGCTCTTAACCTCTGAGCCATATCTCCAGCCCTGCTTGTCTATTTAAACTGTTTTTAATTTTAAAAACATCTTATGTGTATGGGTGTTTTGCCTACATGTATGTCTCTGTATTACATGCATATCAATGTGAACAGAGGCTAGAAGAGAGCATTGGAGTCCCTGGAACTGGAATTTCAGTCATCTGTCAGTGCTGAGAATTGAACCCAGGTCCTCTGGAAGAGTAGCAACTGCCCTTAACCATTGCACCATCTCTCCAGCTATCTCTTGTCTATTTTTAATTCTGATTGTGTATTTTTCTTATTGTTGAATTTTAATTAAAATGTCTCTGTTTTGAGTACTAGCTTTACATTTTAAGTTCTAATTCTTTATGGAAAGGGTTATTATGTCTTCTTTTGGCCTATGACTTATTTTTGTTTGTTGTTGTGTTTTGTTTCGTTTTGTTTGCAGAGAAAAAATTACAGAGATTTGGTAGAACTCATGAAGCCATTTGGAAGGTTAACATTAATTCAGCTTATTCAATTGCTGTAGGCCTATGTAGATGATCTATTTCTCTTTGAATGTGATAGATCCTGTCCTTCAAGTAATCTGTCCATTTCATTGAATTATCATATTTGTAGACATATACTTGTTCACACTGTTCTTTTATTCACCATTTGATATGTGTAACATCAGTAATGAAGAGCTGTCATTGCTGAATTTTGTGTCTTCTCATCCTCTGCTAGCCTGTAGTGGACTAAATAAGTACTTATCTGTCCACCCGCTCACAGCAATTCCTGTGTTGAAACTCTGACTACCAATGTGACTATATATGGAATAAAGCCTGTGAGAAGGTACCAATGGTTACCTAAGGTCATAAAAGAGGCACCTTAATCTCAGAGGGCTGGTGCCTTTATAAAGAACACCAGAGCTCTCCTCTGCACTTGAGGACACAGATAGAAGGTGGCCACCTGCAGGCCTTCTCAGGAAGTGAATTGGTCACCCTAATCTTGGACTTCCCATCCCCCAAAACTATGAGAAATACACTTGAGTTATTTTACCTACCAAGTCTGTAGTGTTTCACACATGGTCTAAAATCATACTTCTTAATCATAATTATTATTTTGGTATTTTAAATTTGTCAGGGTATGTGTTGTTCTTGGAATGTGCTCTGTGTGAGTTTGGAAAGCATGGATTGTGGTAGTGTCAGATGTAGTGGTCCACACGTTCCAGTTCCGTCTAAGTGATGCTGCTGTCTGCTCTGCACCCTTCATGATTGACTGCTCCTTGAGTCAGTCAGCTACTGATAGAGGTGGGTTTAGGTCTCAAACTGTGATAGTGGATTTATTGCTAAGAGTCTACCAGTTTTAATCTATGCATTCTGATTTCATTAAGAATGTACACATTCCTAGGTGCAGACATTTTGAACATTTCTTGGCATTCCCTGACTTTCCCATTTTTTGGTTTGGGATATGCTTGTTATTTTGGAATTCTCAGCCCTTGTTGCTTTAACTGTTTTCTCTATTCCTTTGCTTGTTTGGTCTCCTGGTCTCCCCACAGTATGTAGTTGTATCCTCTGTGGTATTTTTACAGTACTTGGATATCCAGTTACTTTTTTTCCTTCTTTCTCTTTACATGTCATTTTTGGATTTATTTTGACATAATCTTCAAGTTCACTGAATCTCATGCTTTTCTTCTCTATTTTGCCCATGTTGATTACAAACTCCTATGCTTAAGGAAGAAAAAAAAATACCTTTATTTTGACATCTCACCTGGTCACTGATTGTTTTCTTTCTTTCTAATTATTTCTGTAATGATAGGAATCAAACCTGGACATTTTGCATTCTAGGTAAACTGCCATTGAACTACATCCTCAGCCCCTTTGGTTATTTTCTCTTTAAAAACATGTTTAAAACTTCTCTCTCTCTCTCTCTCATGTAAGTGTGTGTGTGTGTGTGTGTGTGTGTGTGTGTGTGTGTGTGTGTATGTGCACACATGCACATGCATGTAGGTGTGTACCAGTGCCACTGCATACCTGTGCAGATCAAAGGACAACTTTCAGGAGTCAGTTCTCTCTCCTACCATGGGATCCAAGGATTGAGCTCAGGCCATCTTGCTGCCCCCTCTCCTCCAATTCTTTAAATTTTCTCCTTTCTACAAGAAACTTCACCACAGACATTTTTAAAAGCAGAGTCGGAGATTATCATGAAAATTTAACATAGATTAAAGCATGGGCATGTATAGAAAAGTGCTCAGGGATAGGATAAGATGCGCTCAGGTGCACCACAGACATTCTATATTGAGTTTGACTCTTAGGTTTTTTTCTTTTGAATTATGTTGATGAGATGAACATGGTAGCCCTTCCCTGTCAGCACTTGGGAGGCTGAAGCAGGAAAACTGAGCCAGCCTAGGATAAAAAGGAGGTAGAGGGCTACCTAGGCTACAGAGTGAGGCCATGGTCCAATAAGTAACAAACAATAACAAAAACACAACTGTTGAGAAGATAGATCATTTAAAATTTATACTTTCTATGCCAATGTATTAAAATTAAATTATTCTCTCCTTTAGTTACACTGTCATAATTGAAAATCCTATTAATTTAAGTTCCCACTTTGATCTAACCAAAATTTCCATCCGTTGCTAAGCCCAAAGCTCTGTACTGTGAGCTACGGGGTTTTGTGACAGTTTAAATTAGCTGCAGATTCTTCAGTGTTCCTTTGAGTCTGGGACGGCTTATGTCTGTTTCAGGCAAATAGAGCATGATGGAATAGCTACTACATGGCTTATAACAACCATGTTATAATAGGTAGCAGCTAAATTATAACAGGACATGCACCTTTCTACCGTATTTGCCAGAAAGCTCAGTCTTGGAGCCATGAGCCGTCCTATTAGAAAGAAATCTGACTTCTGAGGCTGCTGTGCTGAAGGAATGATGTGTGGATGCTCTGTATCACCAGCTGAGCCTGCCCCTTCCAGCTGTCCCACCAAAGTGTCCCACCAAAGAGGGCTTAGGGGAAGCCCTCTCGGACTTGTTTAACATGTCTTCTTTCTACAGTATCACCAAATGACGTCTCCTGATAATGTGATGCAGAAGTTCATTCAGCCAAGCTTTGCCTGGCTTCTAACATATAAAATCATGAGATACAATAAGTTGTAGTTTAAAGCTACTAAGTTTTAAGTGTAGCTAGTTATGGACTTGTAAGTAACTGAGAAGGTAGTATATTAATTGAACAGTAAGCTTTGGGCCCCCATGTATACTAGGATTGTTCCTGCGCCTGTGGTATCATTGATCATGCATGTGTAGAAAGAAATGGGAAGGAAAGAAATATAAACTGATGAACATTCTGCATGAAAAGTATTATGAAAATAATAAGGATGTTGAGTGGCTGGAGGAGACATGGGCACTTTTAACAGACTATAGTAAGAGAAAGTCCTTCTGTTAAGGTGAAATTTGAGTAGAGATCTGAAGTATATAAGAGAGTCACATTACTTGTGCTCATATATTCTCTGTCCGTTTAATCTGCTCTGTGCTTGGTCATTTTATTTTTGCCCTATTGTATTTGTTTCCTTCTTCATTTGTAGTCCTTCCTCCAAGCATATCTGAGAAGGGAAGGAATATATCTCAAGGAAGAACCACACCAAGTAAAGGGAACCACACAGTACAGATGTGGTGAAATAGAAGTGTATTTGGGGTTTCCAAGAAGAGTAGAGGCCTGTAGCTGGTCCAGAAAAGGTGAGAGCAGAAGGAAGCAGAGCAGGAGACAGCCCCGTCTGAAGGGTCTTAATGGGCCATAGGTGGAATTTTGGATTGCACTTGAGTGGAAATGAAGGATCACTATGGCTGCTTATTAGACAGTCCCCTGAAGAAAAGGGTGCAGGCAGGGAGCCCCGTGGTCCAGGAAGAGATGCTGATATCTTGGACTAGGGTGGCAGCAGTAGAATTCTGTCTCTGTCTCCAGCACTGGGATTGCAATTGCATGTCATCACACCTGGCGTTTTTTACATGGTGCTGGGATAACCCAAGTTCCCAGGCAAGCAGTTTACTCAATGAGCCACTGCCCCATCTTCCTCGTCCCGTTGCTTGATTTTTGTATGTTGATCAATCCTTGAATAAACTCCATTTAGTACTAGTATATGTTGTTTTTCATATATTGTTGACATTGTGTTACTGACAGTGGGAGGTTTTTTGTTTGGTTGGTTTGGTTTTGGGATGTGTTTTTGTTTTGTTTTTTATTTGTTTTGGCATTTTGAGACAGGATCTCTCTGTGTAGTCTTGGCTAGACTGGAGCTCATTATGTAGACCAGGCTGGCCTCGAACTCATTGAGGTCCACCTGTCTCTGCCTCTGTTTCCTGAGTGCTGGGATTAAAGGTGTGCAACACCACACCTCACTACTGATAGTTCTGCATTAGGAATATCAGTTTGTGTTTTTCCTTTTTGTTGTATCTTTATCTGGTGTTGGTGTCAAGGTAATGCTGGCTAATAAAATGAATTTCAAAATTGAATTTTTATAAGAGTCTGAGAAAGATCACTGTTAAAAATGTTGTAGAAACTACCAGTGAGGCATCAGGTCCTGAGCTTTAGTGGGAAGTTGTGAGTACTGATGCAGTCTCTTTACCAGATACAGCTAGCCAGACCTTATGTCCTTCATATGATATTAGTAAGTTTTCATCCTCCCTCCTTTATTTCTAACTTTACTTGAGACTTTTTCAATATGGAACCATTATTTTATTTAAAATATTTTAATACATTTAACATCCAAATTATTAATAATAATCTTAAAATATTTCTGTTCATTAATTGTAGACAGCATCTCATTATATAGCACAGGTTAGACTTGAACTTCCAAATCTTCCTTCCTTAGACTCCCAGGGACTGGCTTCACAGGCGTACACTACAACTGATTTTCAATACTTTTACTTTTTGTTGGTGTATAATTGTAAATATTTTATTGGGTATGGTATGATATTTGAATATATGTAGCATGTTAAGATAATATCAAGGTGATTGGAATATCTTTCTTTCTCTTTATCCTCCTCTTCTTCCTTTTACCTCCCTCACTGTAACTTGTACGTAGACATAACCGTACAACAGGCTATGTCTAGATTTGACAACCCAGGTTTATTCTAATAGTTTCCTGACCCCTGGCCTAGACTTTTCAGGATCTACTCCTGACTCAGGCATGGAGCTTTTCTCTCTGAGTTATATGAGCAGAGTTTGGTTACTAAACAAAGATGAGGTTCCATGAAAAGGAAGAAGGGGAAGGGACATTGAGTAGACACTTACACTGTCACTGAAGTTACTTAGAAGAGGAGCTTGTAGGGCAAGGGTGTAGTTCAGTGACAGAGTGTGTACCTAGCACACGTGAGGCCCTGGGGAAGCATGAGGAAGAAAAAGGTGGCTGCAAGAAACTGGCAGACAGAGGAGCTCCGTAAGGGGATAGAATGCCACTCAGGAAGTTTTACTTGGCTTTTGGTACTGGGGATTGAAGCTAGAGCCTGGTCTTGCACGAATTGTTTAGGCCAGTCCTAGACTCACTATAGCCCAGTCAGCCCTGGAACTCTGGTCCTATTGTCTCAGCCTGCAGAGCACCTTGATTACAGGCCTGTGCCACCAGCCTCGGCTCTAGGAAGATTTTGACATGTGACTCTCGTGGCTTTATAGTCAGAGTGCCACATTCAACTATTTTATAGTGAAAGGATACTACTTCTATAATCAGAGGAAAAATATTAAGAAGAATAAGCCCTCAAAATCATGTTTTTAGATGTTCTAAGTTGAAATTGTGTGGTAGATGTACAATCTCAGTAAGTTATTGATAAAAATTGCTGGCATGTACACTTTAAATTAGTGAATTTGATAATATGTAAATTATATCTTAATAAAACTGCTTAATAAAAACAGTTTCTCTTGGGGCTGGAGAAGTGGTTCAGCAGCTAAGAGTACTTGTTGCTCCTGCAGAGGACCCAGGTTCAATTCCATCCTACATGTACAGTTCACAGTTATCTATATCTCTAGTTCCAGGAGATCCAATGTCCTCTTCTGACCTCTATGGGCATGGGACATACACGGTATACATATATATATATGGCAAAAAAAAATTCATACACATAAAACAAATATTTAAAAAAAAAAAAAACTGTCTCTGGAACCTAAAACTTAAATACATAGACCACAGCTATGAGGTGTTTGCCCATGAAGGCAAAAGCACCTTCCGTTCTATGTTGCTGTCACATATCACAGCTTTCATTGTGACCTTAGAAATCATCATGTAATGGAGATGCTTTTAATGACCATTTAAAACACAGACACACACACACCAAAACCAAATATTCTTCATGCTGTCTAAACTGTGCCATAGTTTATAGTCAAGTGTTTAGCATGCATACTATAAAAGTAAAACTGATGAAAAAACAGTAAATTATTATGTTTTGTCTTTTGATATCTTTTTAAAATTTGTTTCCTCTATGGGTCCATTACAGCTCTTTCCGTTATATATAGTAGAGAATCTCTTTTGAGCTGGTTTAAGTGAGGTGGGGAGAGGGGCACGTGGACAAAGCTAAGAACATCAGTGAGGCCAACAGTCCAATGTTCAGACTATCTTTGCTCAAGGCCCAGCTAGTACCACTGGGCTCAGCTTCCTGTCTGTCTCTTGGCTCCCTTCTTCCTGGATTTGGTCAGCTGTCGGGCACTGTTACCTGAGGTCTTTGTCCTGGCATGCTAAATCAGAATCTCTCCTTGACTGTGATAGTATCACATGCCCATTTCCTTTTTAACCACACTAGCAAGAGGAGTGTATCATCAGTTTCTGCCTGGACCCCATGGTTCACCTTGAGCCATGGATCACATGGGCTGGAGGGGGAGTGGTAGCTCATCAGAACTTGAGTTCTGTTCCTAGTGGCTGGATGACAAGTTGTAGCACTTTGTCCCTTGTAGTTGGGATTTTTCCTGTGTCTTGCCTGGTCCTCAGCCACTCAGACCCAAGTAAACACACAGAGGCTTATATCAATTACACATTGTATGGCCATGGCCTATGGTTCAAGCTTCTTGCTAGCTACCTCTTATTTCTTAAATTAACCCATTTCTATTAATCTATAAGTTACCATGTGGCTGTGGCTTACTGGTCTGCTGGCATGTTGTTCCTTTGGTGGCAGCTGGCATCTTTCTAGTTAGAATGTCCTGCCTAACCTTATTCTGCCTCACCATTGGCCAAACAGCTTTATTTATCAACCAATCAGAGCAACACATATTCACAGCATACAGAAAGAAGGACATCACCCTTCATCATTGACTTCACTTCTCCTTTTCATTGCCATCCTCCTTCAGTTCCACATGGTCCACCTTCCCTTTTATTCTCTTTTTAATTTATCACTTTTAAAGAAAAGTCTTTGCAGCTATTGGTGACAGACTTCAGTTTAAAAAAAACATTCATTTTAAGAAAGAATTTGATGTCTCCTAGTTAATGTCAGGAACTATACCCATAAAGCCTCACCAACATGACTACCCAAATGTGAATTGAACAAGGATGGCATGCCAGAGTGGATGGGAAAAGCCCACTAGGCCTTCACTCTACACAAAGAACAACAGGCAACTAAGGAATGCTGAGAGCTCCAGGGAAGAGCACACAATTGGTTGTATCGTACCAAATGATCGGCCCTGAAAACATACATACAAGTAACATACCGACTAAGTGTATTTAGGAATATATATGTGTACGTGCACACACATGCAATAACAATGAAAAATGAGTCCATGGATTTGAAAGAGAGTAAGGTGGGGTATATGGGAGGGTTTGGAGGGAAGAAGGGGAAAAGAATATTCAAACTTGATAACTAGAATGGGAGTGCTGTCCCTCAGTGAGAGGCAAGTGTATGCAGATAGGCCAGGTGGACAGGGAACACAGAGGAAAGAGTGAGGTCTCTTGTGTCTTCACTTTTATACTGAATCTTACTGTTGTGAATCCTGGTAGGGGTAGAGCATTGCTCTGACCTGCAGGGGAGATATGATGAACAGTTCTGAAGCCCTGTCCTTCTTGGCTTTCAAAGACTGTCTAGATTTTTCTTTTTCTTCTGCCAATGTAAATCAGTCAGTCTGGCTGTCATTTTAATAGTCTATATGATTGAATGTGGTAAGAAGAATGCTAGATTTGAACTTGGTTCCTTTTTTTGTGGTGAGTCTTAAATAAAGTCCTAAATTTTTAAAGGAAATGAATCTTTGTAATTTGGGAGATTTTTGTCAAAATCACCCTATTAGAATTGGAATCATTGGTCAGTAGTTCTTGGCATGACTTCCTGAGGAGTTGTGAACAAATATCTATAAACCCCAGTTAAGGCACCAACGTAGACCAAAGAAATTATTCCATCTACATCTAGCTTCATGAACTGGGGGGGGGGGGGGCTCACATTTCCCCAGAGTACTCTTGAGTAGAAGCAGCAGGAAATATTAGTTAGAAGTATAGAGGGGAGAGAAACAGATAGAAAATACAAGATAGACTCAGGAGGGCCTGGATCCTAATCCATCATCCCTGACTGTCTCTACCCTAGGGTTTTTAAAGGAATGCCAAGGGGTGGAGCAAAAGACATCCCCCCAGCACAGCCAAGTGCAGACATCTCTGGTACTCAGGCCCATGGTCCAATCATCCTCTTTCTGCAGACCTGCTGGGTAAAGCCACGAGGAAACCTAAATGGCCCCAACAATGAACCAGTGAGTTTATTTGGCTTAGTTACAGGAATAGGAGTGACCCCCTGTGTCATTGAAAAAAAAAATGGGTGAAAATGTCCCATAGGCTTCATAAAGTAAAGTGCCCTCTTCAGTAAACCTATGTCCTGTATACTCGAGCATCTCCCACAGGCCTGTTGCATGTGGGGCAGGAAGGAAGGAGTGGTTGTAGTCTCGGGTGAATGTCTAATGACTTCCTTGGTCTTCTAGAAGGGAATGTTAATAGACCCAATTTTGTGAGGGTCAATTGTGGATAAGCACCACCACTCTGATTGCAGGGTGGTAACAGTATTGTGATGTCCTGGGGATCATGAGGACAGTGCCACACAACAGTACTAGAAGAGTACTTGCCTAGCCCGTGAAGAGCTTCTCACTTCAGTCATCTGAAAAAATATTTTTACTAAAATTTTGGTACCTGCTCTAGTTGTTTACTATAAGATAACAAAATAAATGGAAAAATGAAAAAGGATAGTATTATGGAAATAGATGATTTTGTTGGCATTAATGGATTTTCTTTTTTAAGAAATCATGGGCATATTGCCAGTAGTTTGATTTTCATATTATATGTACATTCATTGCCTGTTAGCAAATCTTTTCCTAATTTGTGTGGTATTTTGCAAAATTTCTGTGAATTTGAGTGTTCTGCATCTCAGTGATTCAAAGCCACTGCTTCAATCAAATCTCCTTCCAGGGTTGGGTCTGGAACCTTGACAGTCTTACTGGTGTGTTGGGCATATGCTGGTCAGGGGAGCTTCAGAACCATCATCCCATCTTCAGCTGAGAGCCCACTTAAAATTGGTGTCTGCCATTTTGGAAAATGAAAACATTTGGGCTGTGTTTCCGTTCCCTGAACTCTGACACTGCCAGGAGAAGTGTGTTCACCTGGTTCCTGGACTCGACCTAGGAGAGCCAGTAGCTTTTGTTGTTTTCTTACAACATTCGGCCTGCTGCCTTTTACAGATTGTTTATTCATAACGATGTGGGTTTTCCCCACTTGTTCCTTATCTTATCGTTTTGTTGATGGCTCCTTTCAGCAGCTTCTTAGTAGAATGAGTATCTGAATCATAAATTGACTCCGCTCCTTCAGTTTAATATAGTGCTGACTCTTTGAAGGGTTCAGCTGGAGCCCAGTCTCTACAGCAGGCCTGCTTCGCTCCTACCATACTCACCAGCAGGAGGCAAGCGTATGGCCAGGCATGTATTACTTTGGAAGGTGCTTTCCCCAGCTGCCCTCACTTCCCTGTCATCTTAAAGGTGGACCTAGAACAGAGTCGGAGCATTGGGAGGGACTTGTCCCGCTTTTCTTTTTTCTGTTATTTATTTATTTATTCATTCATTCATTCTGTGTCTTTTACATCATGTATCTTGATCCCATTCATTTACCTGTCCCTTTGCATCCATCCACCCTCCGCCCCTGCCCACCCCTCAAATAAAACAAAACTTAAGAGAAAAAAAGAAAAGAAAAAAGGGGAAAAACTTAACAATCTCTTTGTGAAAGCTGCAGTGTGTCACAGTGAGTCACGCCGTGAACCCCTTTGTCCATGTATCTTTACTTGCAAGTGTTCATGGCAAAGAGTCATTGGTCTGGTTCGAGGCTTCTGGTTTCTACTGCACTATCGATGCTGGGCCCCCACTAGGGCTCCTTCTGGATATCGTGTTGTTGTCCTGTGTTGTGGAGATCCTGCAGCTTTGGGTCTGCAGGTCAGGTCCCTTCACATGCTCCAGCAGATCATACATGGAGTGGATGATGGGGCAGGCCAAGTCATATCCTTGGGTCTAGGCCTGGGCAGCTGTAGGGTTGGTCCGCCAGATGTGAAATGGAGACAACTCTCCCATGCTTACAACTTTGGGGCTGGCTCACCTGCACCTACACTAACAGGTTAGTTCTATCCTGTTGTCCTGTCGAGGTGCAAGACCTGCTCTCCTGAGTGTTGCAGCTGGTGGAGGTCAGGGACAGCGCTCCTGCTCTTATGACCATAGGGCCAGCCCTCCCAACTGTCCCAGATGTTGATGGGCATGGGGGAGGAGGGCAACTGTCCTCCACCTATGCCGCCACCACAAGACATGAGAAATGAGGCAGCTCTCCCATGCTCACAATTTCGGGACCCATACCTGTGCTAACAAGGTTGGCTCTACTGTGCTGTTCTGGCAAGGTGCAGGGCCTGCACTTGAGAGTGTTGCAGCTTGTGGGGGTCAAGAAGAGCTTTCCTGCTCTTATGACCACAGGGCCAGCTCTTCCACCTGCCCCAGGAGTTGCTGGATTGGGGGTGCCCCTGCCACCGCCAGACAGATGGGTAATTGTTGCCCCACTTTTCTTATCATGATCCCCCAACCCCCAGTGGAAGAGGAGACTCTTTGCTGGACCTCATTCTCATCCTTGGAGTTAGTTGACCTACATAGAGATACATTTATCCTGGAAAAGTGACATATTTCCAGGACTTGCGGGATTTGACTTTATTTCGTCATTTTGTTTTGTTTGAGACAGTCTCACTGTCTAACCCAGGCAGGCATTAAACTCACTGTCCTCCTGCCTTGAAATGCCAGGATTGTGGACATGTATCATTATGCCCATCTTATTTTCGAGTTGTTAATGTTGCCTCAGACCTCAGCAAGCCTACCTGCAATTCTCCTTTCCCAGTCAGAGGGCATAACCTTCATTTCTTCTTCCTCATACATCCATATATATACATGCATACATATGTACATACATACACATATATACACACTTCCTTCCTTTACATATGTACTTATACATCGCCTTCCATATACATATGTACACAGGTATATATGTGTTTATAGACACGGACACAGAACTGTAACAATACAACAGTCTGTTGCTTTCCTTTTTGCTGCTTTTAGGCCCCAGAAAAGATGATTCTACCTTGACCATATCAGTTGTCTTTTCCCCACAAGTACCTTCTAGAGCAGCAGTTCTCAACCTGTGGATCCTGACCCCTTTGGGGGTTGAATGACCCTTTCACAGGGGTCACCTAAGACCATCAGAAAACATAATATATACAATTCAAAAATTACAATTATGAAGTATCAGTGAAAATAATATATTTTATGGTTGGGGGTCACCACAACTTGAGGAATTGTATTAAAGGGCTGTAACATTAGGAAGGTTGAGAACCACTCACTGATCTAGTGCTTACTTATGGAACCACTTAAAATAGTATGTAATAAATACCTAAAAGTAATATTGCCTATAGTATTTTATGACTTCCAAAATACAGGATCCAATTATGTTAAATTTGGGAAAGGTATGAAGTTGTATGATTGATTATAAGGCATTTATCCTAGACTCTCTGTTTTTCGTCAGATAGTAGCTTAGCCTCTGTATGCCCTGGAGATCCATTTGGAAGTCCATTTGTACTTCCCTGATGGAAAGCTCAACTAACACCCTTATAATTAAACAATTTTGCCAATGAGTCAGTGCTGATTTCAAAGAAATCTAGGAAAATAAGAATACATTTTTTTTATAATCTTCATCCCTTACCCATCTGCAGCTAGGAGGATTTTGTCAACCTGTATACTAAGCGTGGCATCCATAGTTATCAAAGAGAGAATGGACTGCAAACACTTATCTTTTTCTTAAAAGACATCTACAGCTGTCACTAATGATTCTTGGCTACTAGAAACAGTGACAGGTTCAGGCTGGTTATCTCTGCTCTGGGGTGGAGGGAAACTTCTATTATAAATTCTCCCAGGCCTTGCAGCTCCTCATTAAGAAACTTTTTTAAAAATGTGGTAACAGGAGGGGCCTGGTTTTGAGGATGGAAATGGAACAGAATGATGAGGTCTGTTGGGAGGCCAAAGGCGGGTGAAGGCAAGAGTGTTGCTTGTGCAGTTTCCGTGACAATGAAGGGGACCCTAGCACAGCCGGATGGCACCCTACAAAAGGTAGCCCATAATTCGAGCTGTCAGCTTAATCACAGTGCTTCCAGGTAAAGAGAAGGACCCCTTGTTTCCTGGGTAAAGAGAGGCAGCCTTGTTTGCTGACCCCTGCTCCCCAGCCTGCCGCAGACCGCCCTGCTCTGTTGGCCTTTGTGTTGCGGGCCCCTCCTTCTCTCCTTCTGGGCATTGTGCTCCCTTCAAGTGGCCCCCTGGAAGGGACCACCCAGGGCGCTGTACAATGGGGGCTGAGGTAGCCACCAAAACATAGGTTTTGTAAGACAGCCGTCAAAAGGAAAATACTGTTTAACTATTTATGTGTTTGTCTTTCCACAATCGTTTTGTGTAGCCAACAAAACCCGGTATACAAACTTCACAGTGGCATCGGGTGTCAGCCTTGAGAGAGTCACAACCAGTTTATTTTCCCAGGGCACTAATTCTTGCTGGTTTTTTTTTTTTTTTTTTGGTTTTTGTTTTAAATGTTTTGGGATTTATGGCCAGGAAATTTGATATCAAAACGAACAAGTTGCATCAGCTTTATTTAACTTTTATCAGTAGTCCTCAGAGCTGGCAGCTGAACACCATTCTCTGGTTAAATTTGTCTGTGATACTACTTAACAAAAGCCAGCCTGGAATTCAGTTCTCAATGCCATTTACACCTCTGTAAAAGGATTAGCTCCAGGCAATTGTTCCACTGTTTAAATCTTAATTTGCATCCTTATGGAGGTAGCACTTTACAGACCTCTCTGTTGTGTTTGTATACCTGTGGGTGGGAGGTCACCAGACCTTTCTCTGACTAGTGAAGGTGCCAAACAGTTTTGGATGACAGTATGATGCCACACATATTGAATTAGTGACGCAGACTTGCTTTGGCTCATTAGTTATATGTTACAGCAGGTGGGGCCCGTGTGTGTTTGCTATATGGATGCATTTAATACAAGTATTTAAACCTAAGAACTTTCATGATCTTAGGAGGATTTTAAATGTTGTGAGTTGTAATCAAATTTCTTTGGGACAGAAAGTTAAGAAAAAAGAGACAGAACTTGATGGCATGGTAATTTTAAAAACTAATCCTTTCTGTCCAAGCCATTTGGTTTCATTTGAAAAGTGCCCCTCATTTATATTGCCCTGTGTTAAAGGTGCCCCTGGTTTAGGTTGCTCTCTAGGCAGCAGGTGAAATTGTCTTCTCACCAGCACGAAGCAGTGGCTCTGCATTGACCTGCAGTGATTCTGAGTGCCAAAGGGTGCAAATGAAGCTAGGTCGTGAGTATAGTGGGGAGAGGAGGTTGGGATTTAACTGGATCCAATAATTGAAACAGAAAAGATACGTGGTGGGAATGAAAATAGAAAACATGGGATATGTTAATGGCTACCTTATCACCAATGCCACTGTTTCTCCATCATAAAACAATTGGTCATTATTCACCAAACATGTAATTGTGCCCACAGGACACCCTGTTCTAGCTACTGAAATCACTGAAGCAAAAAGAATTGTATGGATTGTTGATAGTATAGTGTTCAGGATAGAAAATATAATTTTAAAACAGTGGTTCTCAACCTTTCTAATACTGCAACCCTTTAATACAGTTCCTCGTGTTGTGGTGACCCCAAACCATAAAATTATTTTGTTCCAATTCATAACTATAATTCTGCTGTGGTTATGAATTTTAATGTAAATATCTGTGTTTTCTGATGGTCTTAAGTGACTTTTGTGAAAGGGTCTGTTGACATCCAAAGGGGTCGAGACCCACAGGTTGAGAACTGATGAAAAGGCCCCTGCACTCTACATTTCCCAGAAACATATGCCAGACAGAAGGAGAGTACACAGAGTTGTTTCTAAGTAAATATCACCATTTCACTAAGTGCTAAGAGCATTGTGGGACATGGTGGTGCTTGCCTACTCATCCCAGCACTAGGGAAACTGAGGCAGGAGCAATACTAGTTCCAGGCTGGTCTGGAATTGAATGCATGAAGCTAAAGGATATTAGAGAGCTTAAGGATATTTGAAAGTGAAAACAGTGTCGTGGTCCATTGAATCTTGGCGAAAGTTGAGTCTGAGTATTCCAAGAGAGTTGGGCCAGGCTGAGAGCTTTTTGAGGTTCAAGGAAACAACCAAAATTAAGTTCGTTTTATTTATTTATTTATGTATTTTTAACTTTCAGAGTTTGTGAGACAATGACTGGATCTGTTCATTCAGCCTCACAAAGGCAAGAGATTATATTTTAGAAGTGAAATAATTATAAAGAGAGAATATCTGCTCGTTTTGCTTTTATATATCTGTGCATATACACTAATTGAGAACAGAATATCCAGAAAAGAACCCATCTTTGATTTCTACTTAAAAGGAACTTCTAGTGTATGAGTTTGCCCAGCAAGTTTATTTTAAACTTATTTATTTATTTAAGAACAAAAACAGAAAACTTGGACAAAGCTTCTCAACAGGCTTTTGGTCTTTTTGCCTCTGTGAGGATGAATGAAGTTTAGTGCAGAAAAGCAGAAAGGCTGCCCAGAGCTCTTTCAGAGAATATGCTCGTTTTCCATCCCTCACCTCCCTTCTTGTGGAGAGCTGTGCTTACTTTTTTGTCCTCTGACAGAGACAGCTTAAGGGATGGAACACTGACTTTTTGGTTCATAATTTCAGGTCATCACGGTAGTCTGTAGCTGAACTCCTCAGGTCACGGTGAACAGGATGCAGAAAGGACCAGAAGTAAGGCCAGATTTTAACCCTTAAGGTCCACCCTTAGTGGCCTATGTCTCATAGCTAGATCCCAGAGCAGCACCACCTGTGAGGACATTTCACATTCAAACTGCATCAGGAACCATTCTACCTCAGTCCCGAAGCAGAGCACCCTCTTTCCTCATAGCTTTGCCTGCTAGTGGATGTGGAAGCTATGGCGGGTAAAGGGAGGAAAACCATGATTGGAGGAAGGGAGGCCAGGGCTCCTAGAACCCTCACCAGGAAGGAAGATAGGGCCAAACTCATGAGTGACGGAAATTTTCACCAGACACTGGGATAGGAAGACCAGTTGCCTTTCTCCTTCCTCTCTTACCTCTGTGGATGTTGGTTGTTCCTAAATAACTCACTCATCACTTGGTATCCCCTCTTGGAATGATGCCTTTTGTTGTTGTTCATTTGGAAATTGAGTTTCCTTCTTGAGGTGTTTGAATAAGAATGGCCCCCATAGGCTCATATATTTGAATGCTTCTTTACCTGGGAGAAGGATTAGGAGGTGTGGTCTTGTTGGAGTTGGTGTGGCCTCATTGAAGGAAGTTTGTCACTGGGGGCGGGCTTTGAGGTTTCAAAAGTCCACACCAGATCCTGGTGCTGGTTCGTTCTCTCTCTCTCTCTCTCTCTCTCTCTCTCTCTCTCTCTCTCTCTCTCTCTCTCTCTCTCTCTCTCTTCTCTCTCTCTCTCTCTCTTTCTCTCTCTCTCTTTCTGTGTTCTTTGGGATTGGGATATACCTCTCAGCTATGTTTTCAGCACTACTCCTGCCTGCTGCCAGGCTACCTGCCATGATGAGAATAAATTAAGGCTCTGAAACTGTAACCAAACCTCCAATTAAATGCTCTCTTTTATAAGAGTTGTTTTGGTCATGATGTCCCCTCATAGCAGTAGAACACTGGCTAAGACACTTCTCTCCCCGTCCCTCCACTCCTTCCAACTCCCCCTCAAGGTCCATTCCTCTTCCATTTCCCTTCAGAAAAGAGCAGGCCTCCCAGAGATGTCAACTACACATAACAAGTTACAATAAGACTAGGCACAAGCCCTCATATCAAGGCTGGACAAGGCAACCCAGTGGGAGGAAAAGGGTCATCCAAAGAGCAGGCAAAAGAGTCAGAGATACGCCCAACTCCCACTGTTAAAAGTCCCACAAGAACACCAAGCTATACAACCATAGCATATATGCAGGGATCTTGTGCAGACCCATGCAGGCAGGCTCTGTGATTGTCACTTCAGTCGCTGAAAGCCCCAGTGAGCCCTGCTTAGTTGATTCTGTGGGCCATGTTCTCACAGTGTCCTCTGGCTCCTACAGTCTTTCCTCTCCTCCTTCCTCAGGGTTCCCTGAGCTCTGCCTAATGTTTGGTTGTGGGTCTCTGCATCTGCTCCCATAAGCTGGATGGAGCCTCTCTGATGATGAGTGGGCAGGCACCAATCTGTTCTTCTGGCTGGCAAAACCTGCTCTTACCTAAAATTTTACTGTAGGTATAAACAAATATAGTGTTTTATGGTTATTTTGTCTTATTTAAAATACAGTAAAATATTATTTAAAACTTTAAACAAATAGCATTGTGTAGTTGAGCTCAACACTATGTATGACCATTTGAGACTGCTTTTTCCCCATGGAAAATAAAACTACCAGGCCAAGCATAGCTCACAGCAACTGAAACACAAAACTGAAGTCTTCCAAAAGGTAACACTCACAGAGACATGAAGAAGTCATCAGGCAGAGATGAGAAAAGGCTTCATTTCTGTAGCCCTTCACACAGGAGTTTAATATTTTCATTTCTAGCTGAAATGAAAAAATAGTACTTTTTTTCTTTTCTTCTATTAAAAAAATTATTCCTTAATTCATGTGTTCAGAACAGCCTGAATTGGCATTGTTTTTTTTCCAGTTGTCTCCAGGGATCTTGATTTTACCTCATAGCTCCTGATAGTTCATTCACCTGCCTGGTGACACCATTGACTCTGGGCTCCCCTTACTGCTCTGGAACTGGCTTACTTCTGGGGATCCTCCTCTTCCAGAAGAATAGGGCAGGTATTCTTGATGAAGTGACTACTTGATGAACCTTCCATGAGGAGCCAGGATCCAGATTCTGCCTGGGCAGCAAGAAGTTTGAGTACAGTAAGTCAGATTGGTCTGGAGTCTGGAAGGCTAGGGCAGCAGACCTCAGTGACACAGGACCTGATACAGGACCTGGCCCAGGACCCGACACAGGGACCAAGAAACCCAGGCTGAAAATTTGGAACTTGGCTGCAATTAGAGCACCAGTGTCATAGATGACAGTCAAGAGGGGCTTGAAGCCAGTGGCTCGTTTGTATTTCCTGTTCTGTAAAGACCTGCTTCAGAGTTGGGGTAGTCTGAGTCTGCACTTGTTCCTCACCCTCTAGCAGTCAGCCTGCATTATTCTTTATTTCTGTGAGATCAGGCATATGACCACCACATCCGTTCAGTAACATGCCTGAATACTCCACTAATTACCAACAAGCAGGTTAGCATATTGCTTAATAAGTGGTTTTATAAATAATCTTCATTTTCTTTTCTGTGTATATGTATTGGATATTCCCAACTCACAATGTGATTAGCTGCTTCTAAGCAGAAATACTATTTTGGCTTTAATACTTTCTCCCATATTAGTTCAGAATTATACTTCCCACCAGTACACATTTTATGAGGTAATAAGTACCCAGCCTTTTGGAGGTTTCTTGGTACAGTGAGTTAATGTAAAACAGTGACTAAATTGTTAGATTCTCCCAATGAGCAGAGACTCCCTTTACTCTTCTATACCTTCTAGTTCTTATTAAAACTCAGGAAACTTTACTGCAGTGGGATCTGAATGGAAAATAATAGTCATTTTCTGCATTTAGGAGTAGAAGATATAACCCACACTTTAGCCAGAAAATTACAATTTCTTAGCAGTGACAATTTAAATAAATTTCATAGGCTGTAGAGATCTGACTTTATAATGATTGACAATAAAAAATTAGCCTTTTCTGCTGTTAAGGTCATCAATATTCTCATCAGTCTTATAGAATGTGGAATGAGCTTGCCCAGCTGTGGATTTAAACACCATTAAAGTCATCAAAGGGCTAAAAGTTACTTCCTCTAGTGGATGTAAAACTGCTACAAATATACAAACAAGTTTTTCAAACTGCCCCATTTTACATCGTTGTAGAGAGACAGTATAGTTGCTGCATTTTTATGTCTCGATTATATTACAGATATATTTCAATAAACCACGGGAGAACCACCGGAGCCTCTAGAAACAGGCGGTCTGTGCTTAAATAAACATCTCGGGCGTACCTGTTTTATTTTATAGGCTCTGTAATCACAGTGACATTCTGAAGGAAGACCTTGAAGCTTACAGAACAGCTGTCCTTCACAACTTCCCAGACTTGAAGCTGGGGCAACAATGCAGAACAGGAAGTCAGGTATCTGGCAAGAAATGGCTGCTGTGATGAGGCATCCGTCTTGTTCCAGTGTATCAAAATCAAAAGATTGACAAGTGGTGAAACTAGTACACACTGCCCATGCCCTGTAGCCATCAGTTTAACCTTTTGATGGACAACCTCATCTATTTGTCTACAGATGTATTTGTTTCTTATTATTAGTGAACTTATGCTCAGTGCTTTCTTGTAGCAGTGTTTCTGAGATGACGTTTGTCCATAAATATACAGATGTTTACTTCGGTGGGCAGGGGAGGGAGGTGTAAGCTTTGACTGATGCACAGTCAGGTGAGCAGCCCAGGATTTATCCACCATAGCTACCAACAAGTCCTCAGCAGGTCTAAGCACTAGGTAGGTTCCCAGATTTCCAAGTTCACTCTAAATATAGACCCCTTAGTCTAAAGCTGTTTCTTGAAATGTGATCTCGGGACCAGCAGCATCAACAGGATCTGGGAACTTCTTTTGAAAAGGCTCACTATTCAGTTCTACCCTAGACCCAATGACTCAGGAACTCTGAGGGTGGGGCCCAGCCATCTCAGCCTAAATGAGCCCTTATTTAAAGCCCTCCAGTTTAAGAACTTTAAATGAGTGTAAAGCTGGGATGAGAGAGGGGCCTACTAGTTGGTTTCTAGATTGGCTGAAACTTGAGCCAAGATTTGTACACCTCTTTGCTGTGTCAGAAACCTATTCCACACCCTCCATCCACTTTTAGCTGGTCTCAGTTTCTCTTTATGGTCTTAGAAGTTCTGTAGCATCTGGACTGTTTGTGTTATAGATTCGTGTGTAACATGTGATATGTAGTAAGTACCTAATGCATTTGCCTAAGTGTTACTGATGTCACAACTCTGCTTTTGGGGTGAGGGCTGCTTATATTTCCTCTTAGACTATATCCTCACTGTTTACTGGTAGAGAACAAATAATTACACAAGAATTATCAGTGCTTGCTTGTTAAAGACCATCAATGGATACTATCTTAATTGCTTTCCTATTGTGATAATAGAAATGTTTTGTGAAACACTAGAACAAGGACAACTTCTATAAGGATGGCTTTATTTGGTACTTACATTTCCAGAGGGGTAGGAGCCCTCATGGCAGGGAGCACAGCAGCAGGCAGGGAGCAGGCAGGGAGCAGCAGCTAAGAGTTCATGGCCAGATCTACAGACAGTAGGAATGGTGAGACTTTGACACCTCAAAGCCCATGCCCAGTGACACACTTCCTCCATCAAGGCCACACCAAATAATCCTTCCCAGATAGTTCTATCATCTGGGGACCAAGTATTCAAGCATACAAGTGTATAGGGACCATTCTTATTCAAAGCATGAAAGGTGGGTGAACTAAGAGAGAGCAACCTTGTATCTATATGGTTTCCATCTAATGCTGTCTTCTCTCTGTCAGGGGTCACTTAGGATGTTTTATGTTAGTAAAATAACTAATAGGAAGAGAAGTTCATTTCCTTAGAGTAGAATTCAACTTACATCTAGTATACATGGGCTAGGTAGAAGTTGGGATTACCATCTCTTGACACAGAAAACTTCAGTGAATTAGGTGGCCCCAATTTATAATACTTCTACATTTCCATTTATGATCTCTGAACTAGAGGAGGCTGGAAGTGACCTTCCTGTTTGGTAGCTTTTCATCTTCTATCACATTTTTATCATGCAGAATAAAGCCAGCGGTCTTAAAATTCTACTTTACAAGGTGATGGGAAGGGCTTGTGGGATCTGTCTGAGCTTTGTGGGTTGTTTGGTGATTACAAGTTACAAGGCTCTTTAGCAAATCTTGTGGCTTTTTCTTACTGCCTTTTATATGTTTATATACTATTTGACATACCCACAGTTGTGATATGGAAAGTGTATTTGCATTTATAATAAATGATGCATCATGTAACTCTTAAACCTAACTGAGAATGTGGTGATAAGATGGGTCTATATTGACTACACTAAGGATTGTTCATCTATAAAAGAGCATTGATTTCCATTATGAAAAATTTCATTTCATATGGCCTTCAAACTGCAGTTATATATACATCAACCCTCCATAAGATGTGATCCTTTATGACCAACACAAATTGTAAAATTAATAGTCTTCAAGACTTTTCTTTGCTGTGATTGATCATTTATAAAAAACAGATGAAGTCAGAAGGGCCTGCTGTTGACACTATGCTCTGTTACAGTTAGAGTTGCTGTGTATGTTGTCACCAGAGATGCTTTTTTAAAACACTGATTGTCACCGGCTCATTCTCTAGCCTTGGAAAAAAGTGAAGTGTTTGTGGCCTGTGGGAGACAAGCAGTCAGATACTGAAACACAGATTCTTTTGATGAATTTGAACCATCAGGCTTCCCTCTGCCTTCCTTGCTCTGACCTTGCTGCACCCCTTAGCACCCAAGAGTTCTAGCAGGGAACGTCCAAGAATGAAGTACTCCTCTGTGATCTTCCCAGGGTCCAAATAGTCAGCAGGCCAGTTTGATGAGCATTCCAGAAATTCAGATTTGGAGAGAATGGTTTACTTCTGTTGTCCAACAGTTAATGACTCAAATCTCATAGATTTCTAAGGCAGGAAGTCACAGGGCTTAGCAAGGTATGAAACTCTTAAAGCCTATTGAATAGATGAAGTTGCTATGGCTGTGCCCTGCCTTGCTCCTGGCAAACATGGCACTCATAAATGTCTTTTAGTCCTGCCATAAAGTAGGACACATACCCTAGAACATACTCCAGAAGATAGTGTGAAGATTTGGAATCCTACTCACCAAATGAAACAAATTAAAAAGAAGAAGAAAAACAGATGAAACCACTGCTTTCATCATGGTTGGTTTCTGTTAAGCCAAGGATTGATTTTATGTTATGTCAAGAGCTTCATATGCAAAACTTAGCGTTAGTAGGTAGAGGACCATGTTCTTATTTTAGACAAATATGAATTAATATGATTCACATCATTTGAATTTTGAATTGTTTAAATTTTTTTAATAAAACACTTTAAGGAGTTTTATCATATATGAAAATATAGTAAGACTTCTATCATTTGTTGTATTTTCTCCAGGTGCAGCTAACTCTCTCTCTTAGTATCTACTTTCAAATATAATTCTTCTTTTAAGCTCAGGGAATGAGCTTTACATTACTTGTAAAGAATGCAAAATTTTCTTTGTTTTATTCTACTTAGATTCAGAATATAACACAGGCTAGTTATTACTGTGCATTTAAAACATTGGTCTAATTGTCAATCTGTAGTAAGTCAGTTGTAGTTAAGGAAAAGCTGATATATATTTGTTCGGACATCAAACTTTCTTTATTCTCCATGGTGTTGATGTTTCAATTTTCACAATACATACTAAATAAAACTCCTTTCAATTCTTTGTACTACTTTGCAAATTTTCACACTTAGCATGTTCATGTAGAGACACGGGAAAGACTCTATTCAAGGACAGCTGTGGCTCGTGCACTCCTTGCCCCAGGTGTCCTGAAACAAATCTGCAGGAAAGCTCGACAGTTAGATTAGCTTTTCACAAGTCAAATCTCAGATGCTGTTTGGCCCTGCACAACCCAGTTAATTGGCTTTGTCTTTTTGTAACAAATAAATACATTATTAAATAATTAATAAATAAATGCAAGGAACTTTAACTAGGCTAGCCTCAGGGAGGCTGCAACTGGCTTGGAGTAACAGTAACCAACATCTCACACCTTGGCTTTGCTTCTGTGGAAAATCATATGGTGTAGTCATCAGAGAAAGCATTCTCTCATAATTTAATTTACCTAATTGTAAATGTAGTTCACTCTATTAAACTTGCTTTTAGCTAGAAATGATTGACTTACTTGTTAAAACAAAGATACTTCATGAGTGGCCTAGAATTTGTAGATGACAAGTCAGTGCATTTTCCAGTAGGAAAATCTAGTAAGAAACAGAAGTAAAGGTTGCTTCATTTCATAGAGTCAGGAAAGGGGCATCATTGAGTTGTGATAGGAACCGCATTGCCAACGGTGCTTTCTGCCAAATGAGTGGGAAGTCTTAGAATCAGTCTTGGGAGTTTTAAATGGATTCTAAGAACTCACCCCATTTTATGCCAGTTTTGAAGATTCTGGGCCAGGCGTGTTGGCGCACACCTTTAATGCCAGCACTCAGGAAGCAGAGCAGGTAGATTCTGTAAGTTTGAGGCCAGTCTGGTCTACATAGTGCATTCTAGATCAACCAAGATGAAATGATGAGACTATCTCAAAACAAAACAAAAATAACAACAAAAATTCTGAATTAAACCTTGAATTTCCCTTCTTCTACATTTTATCATGAAAGTTTTCAAATACAGCCAGACATGGTAGCATATACCTGTAATCCCAGGACTTGGGAGACTGATGCAGGAAATTTGATGTAGTTCAGGCCAACCTGGACTACATAATGAGATACTAGAGAAAAAGGGAAAGGGGGGTAGGGGAGGAAGCAGAGAGGGAGACTATGAACATGAATTAGAGAAAATTAGAACAAAATAAAAAAGAAAGCCCACTCTGGGAAGCCAAGCTGGTCTCAGGAGACTAGGAGGCTCTTCTGTGTCTTAGTGTGCACAGTGCCTCTGGCTAGATAGGAAAAACCCCAAGTCACAACTGCACAGTGTTCCATGTGGAAGTCTTGTCCAAACCACAGGCCATAGACTATGGTGAAACCCACTAGGTCTCTAGAAAAGGGACCAGCAGTGACAGGGGTTACCGGTGCTATGACCTAAGGAATGCCAGCAGAGAGTTCGCTTACAGCCTTTCAGGTCCTAGAGACGGAAAGACGCCTCTAGTTACGATGCCCACTGCCCAGCCTATGTACCCTACCCTGTGATTTAGGGGCCAAGAACACAAAGATCAGCAGAGGAAGTATAGTACCACAGAGGTTCTGACACATAGCCAGAAAAGGAAAAGCAAGATGGCTAGAAATAGTCCGTGTCTGTACTCAGGTCAGTGATCCCATAGACCAGATACCATTTAATAGCTAATGTGAATGCTGTAGGTTACTTTGTTCTGTGCATTTCTCTCAATACAGTTTTTTTTTTCATAATACTTTTACTGATTATTTGGGAATTTCATATCATGAACCCTGAGCACACTCACTTCCCAGTCCTCCCAATTCTGCCCAATTCCCCCACCCTTGGGATATTTCCCCCTCAAAAAAAGAAGAAAAAGAAAAGTCCAATTTGTGTTGCCCATATACCCACTGGAGCATGGCTAAACTCTCAGTGGCCAGCCCCTTTAAGAAAACTGAGTCCTTCCCTACCTACACCTCCTACCAAAAGGCGTCAGCTGTGAAGAGCTACGTTTTAGCATCTTTATCACAATTTTAAAGAGTTTGATGGCTTTCTGTCTAGGCTATTATTTTTTGGAGGGTGGGTGGGAGTAGAACTTGTCACAGAAACCTGTGTACCTCCTTCTCAACTATGAGTCTGCAGTCATCAGTACCATGGCAGAAGTAGCTTCCTTGCCCTTTACAGTTAGCAGGAACATGGATCATGAACTTATACATAGTTTCTCATGACAGCATGGACCACGAACATCCACATGGTCTCTAGTGGCAGTACAGACCACGGACATCGATACAGCCTTCTGTTGCTGCATGGGCTGGACAGCATGGACCCCATCATAGCCCTCAGCAGCAGCACAGGCCAAGGACATCAGCATGATCTCAGATGGCAGTACAGGCCACTTACATCAATATGGCTTTATGCTGTAGCATAGACCACAGACATTGCATGACCTTCAATGATAACATGAGCCTTGGATATCAACACAGCCCCTGGCTACAGTAGGACCGTGGACCTAGACATGGTCCTTCGTGACAGCACAGACCTCGGATGTCAACATGGCCTCATCTGGCTGCACAGGTTACTTACATCAACATGGTAACTTGGGCCAGGGGCATCAACAGGGCTCCTAGCTGCTGTAGACCCATGGACATCCTCATGAACCCCTGGCTTCAACATGGCCTGAGGCAGTGAACCACAGATTCCAAAGTGACCTCCAGTGGCAGCATGGACCATAGAGGTCGTTTGAGGAGGTCCAATCCAGAAAATGAACCTTTCTTCATTTGGACATCCTGTTGTTGCTAAGAACCAGGGCGATGGTGCAGCTGGGCAGTGTGTTCAGGGGAGCTAAGTTGTACTGCAAGCTCCAGCCTGCTGCATACCACCCTGTTGGCCATACATGGCAAGGACATGTTCCCCTGTCCACCGCAGCCTTCTATCAGACCTATCGCCTTCATTGAGTCTCTAGTTTTGCCTCTCTCCACCATTCACTCACTGCTCCTCTACCTTTCCCAACTCTCCATCAAATATTTGTTCTTCGTAGTGGCATTGGAAACTACAGTGTGTCACATTGTGTGTATATATGTTTGCCCAGACAGCTTTGTATGCAAATATTCATTGCAATGAGTCATTGGTCTGATTCAAGGTTTCTAGTTTCTGAAGCCCTATAAATACTGCACTATTGCCAAGACTTGTCGTGGATATCCTGCTATTGCCCAGAGTCAGGGTAATGTTGCAGCCATGCAGGGCATCCAGGAACAGGTTCTGTGTGAGGTCCTGGCTGCTGCATACCTCCCTGCCTTCTATGTCTACATCCCTGAGGCTCACCAGGCTTGACCCC
This sequence comes from Peromyscus maniculatus bairdii, assembly GCF_049852395.1. Lineage (NCBI taxonomy): Eukaryota > Metazoa > Chordata > Mammalia > Rodentia > Cricetidae > Peromyscus > Peromyscus maniculatus. The sequence goes on from NC_134855.1 coordinate 125,125,510, forward strand.
TGTGCTTGTAGCCTGCAGGATGTAGTCAAAATTGTCCTCAACACTAATTATAGGTACTTCAGTACCCTACCCTTACCAATAGACAGGCCATATAGACCAGAAAAATTAACAAAGATGTGGCTCAGTGGCTCTTTCTGCTATTCTAGACAATCTAACTTAGGTGTTCTCAGTTCCCACATGGTGGCTCACAGCCATCTGTAACTCTAGTTCCAGAGGATCTGACACCTCTGGCCTCATAAGTACCTGTACATGCATGCACGTTCATGAACACACCCAAAATTAATTTTTCTGATCTTTGAAAATTTAGCAAATAGATAGCATAGCTAAATGATATTATATATCAAATGACTTAACAGAACTCTTTATAGCATCCCATTCTGATACTGTAGAATACAGCAGCCCATAAAACTGAAGACATTGGCAAACACAAAGCAATTCTTAACAAATACAAGCAAATCAAAATAATTTCATGGAGTCTGTTTGATCCAAAAATGTACATTGGAGAAAAGACAGCTGCTTCAACAAATGGTTCTAGAAAACTGGATATCTGTACATAGACAGTGAAACCTGAGTCCTCTCTCTCACCATAAAGAAAAAAAATCAATTTAAGTGTTTCAGTGTAACACCTGAAAGTCGGAAACTGTTAGAGAAAACTAGATAGGGAGGGGAAAGCTCAAGGTGTAGGCCAAAGCAAGGACTCTCTGAAAAGGACACCCGTGACTCAGTAATGTTACTGCATGAACCAAAAAAGCTACATACCAAAGGAAATTATCAAGTAAAGAAGTATCTGCAGAACAGGAGAAACTTTGCTGGCTATCAACTGACCGAGTTAACATTTAAGATATGTAAAGAACTCCAGAGAACTGCTTAAAAAAACAGTCATTAAAAACACAATAGAAGGTTCTCAAAAGATGAAGTACAGAGGGCCAGTACACACATGAAGAACAGTTCAGCATATTTAGCCATTAGGGAAATGCAATTAAAACTATACTGAGCATCCATCTAACCCAGTGAGATTGGCTGTCACTAAGCAAACAACAAATGCAAGGATGTAGGGCATGGGGAAGGTTGGAAGGAGGAACTCTTATACTACTGGTAGAAATGAAAATTGGTCCAGCCACTATGGAAATCATTATGGAAGTTCCTCAAAACACTAGAGATAGAACTACCGTAGGGCCCTGTTACACCATTCCTGGGTATGTGGCAAGGACTCTTGTCAGCATACCACACAGACGCTTGCGTGTGAATGTTCGCTGCAGCACTTCATAGTCGCTGTTATGAAATCAGCATAGGTGTCTGACAACAGATAATGGATAAACGAAATGTAATATATATGCAGTGGAGTTTTATTCCACCATAAAGAATGAAATGATTATGTTCTTTGATGGGAAATAAATACAGGTGGCGATCATCTTATTACTCAAAATAGCCAGACTCAGAAAAATAGTAATGCTTTCTCTCATTTCTGGATCCACTACTGCATCCTAGATTATTTATAGCTACTTCAAATAATACCTCCTCCACATCCCAATGTGTGTGTGTGTGTGTGTGTGTGTGTGTGTGTGTGTGTATGTGTATGTGTGTAGTCCAAAAGGTTTTTTAAATTTTGTTTATATTTACTTTTAAATGAACCCATGGGTTTTTATGAATTTATTGTGTTTTTAGTGCATTGCAGTCAGTATCCCTTTTGCTGCTCAAGTTCTCCCTCCGTCAGCTTGTGGGAACCCCTTCAGAACAGGCTGAGTCTTTTGACACTCCTCAGTGATTGTTGGGAACATCCTTAGTTTCTGTTACTGCATGATGGTTTGGGTTATCTGATGAGTTTCTTGCAACCAGACTGAAAGAGAGCCTCTCTTTAAGAAGCTGCCTTTTAGTATAGCAACTGGTGCTGTTGCAGCTCACATTTCCTCCTTAACTCTTCCATGATAGTACCTTAATTATTATTATTTTTTATTATTTTATTTTATTTTACAATATAATTTAATTCTACATATCAGCCACAGCTTCCCTTGTTCTCCCCCCTCCCACCGCTCTCCCCTTCCCCCCAGCGCATCCCCCATTCCCATCTCCCCCAGGGCAAAGACTCCCCCGAGGATTGAGATCAACCTAGTAAGTAGACTCAGTCCAGGCAGGTCCTGTCCCCTCCTCCCAGGCTGAGCCAAGTGTTCCTGCATAGGCCCCAGGTTTTAAACAGCCAGCTCATGCACTGAGCATAGGACCCAGTCCCACTGCCTGGATGCCTCCCAAACAGATTAAGCCAATCAACTGTCTCACCTATTCAGAGGGCCAGTACCTTAATTATTTTAATTGTAAGTAAGTCATAATAAAAATGTCACGAAAAGCTGTTGTTGAGATGGAGATGTGACTGATGTCATTTACAGATTATATCATACTTCTAGGGTATGTGGCTGTGCTTTAGAATTATACAGTGAGTCTTAAAATATACTGTGTCTAGGTTGCAGTATAGACCATTTTGTGAGACTCAGTAGGATTGGCGTTAGGTAACTAGACTTGCAAAGCTTTTGGCTATTTTTATGTGCAGTCCAAGTTGAGAATGCTTGTTAGCAATGAAATCATAACTTTTTTTTTTTTTTAAAGGGGCTTGGAAAGATAACTTAATGGGATCAGGTAAAGATATATGTGGATCCTGGGGACACACCAGAGAGCCAGTCTAGCTGGAACAGCAAGTTCCAGATTCATTGAGAGACCTCGCCTCAAAAATTAGCATGGAGAGTAATAAAAGACAACCAATGGCCAATGACCTCCACATGTGCACACACAAGTGAGCACAACCGGACATAAGACACACCCACACACCCACACACACCCACACATACCCCACAGGGGGATTTGGACACAGTTTTTTTTTTTTTTTTTTTCTCAAATATGTTAGGTTTCAGACTTTTCTTGATAAATGTTCTAGTAACTTGACTTTAAAGCCTTTAAAAATATGGAAATCGGGCCAGGCAGTGGTGGCCCACGCCTTTAATCCCAGCACTGGGGGGGGGGGGGGGTGAGAGCCAGGTGGATCTCTGAGTTCCAGGCCAGCCTGGTCTACAGAGTGAGTTCCAGGACAGGCACCAAAAACTACACAGAGAAACCCTGTCTTGAAAATTAAAAAAAAATAAAAAATGAAATCATAGCTGGGATGTAGTGGCACACACCTATAATCCCAGCACTCAAGAAGTAGAGGCAGGTGGATCTCTGTGAGTTCAAGGCCAGTCTGATCTACAAAGAGTTCCAGAACAGGTAAAGCTGTTACACAGAGAAATCTTGTCTTGAAAAACCAAGACAAAAAACAAGAACAAAAATATGGGAATCTTCTAATTCACCCATTTCAACATATTTAAAGATCTACAGTGTGTCTCCCATTTCTGATTATGGGAATCTTCTAATTCACCCGTTTCAACATGTTTACAGATCTACAGTGTGTCTCCCATTTCTGTTTTACAGATCTGAACAAGTACCAGATTGGCACTTACTGAAGACACAAGGACAGTGTATGAAGGAACGTGATAATTCTTCTAAAGAAGAGGTACGTAGTGAGGCTGTTTTCTTAGTCATAACCAAGGGCTAGGGTTAGTGGTAACTTTTATTTAGATAAGTTCCAAGAGTATACAAGCTATTTGTTTGGGGAAATAGTATATTCCGAACGATAAACATATTTGAAAAAATGGTAACAGTGGTAAGGGAGGTTTCATGAACTTTCTGATCTTCGACCTTTTACATGTTTTGTAGAAGGACCTAACTGACTTAATGCTAATTCCCAGAGGTAGCTTAAGTATATCTACCATAACATTTTCAGAGTTTAGAAGCATCTGTAACATTCTGGTTTTCTGTCTGTATGCCATACTTTAAAATATTATAAAGTCATTAATGTTAAGCCAAAATTATGTTTTTGATCCATATTATACACAAGTACTAGACCAGATCCATTGGAAGAAAAGAAATATGTGCAATGCAACCCTCTCCTTTTGAGGGCTGGTTACCAGGATGCACATAATAAAATGGCAAAGATGTGTGCCTTCAGAAAGGGAGCCGAGCTACCTGGAGAAGCAGTGAAGATGAGCTTTTGATGGAAGGAGTATAGGAACATGTAAGGTGTGACCCTTTAGAAATTAGCTTTTGACAAAATAAGACTGGAGAAGATGTTTGGGGTGACAGGGAAGAGTTGTAGGAACCAATGAACAGACGAGGAAACCCAACACACATGAGGCAGTAGAACCATTCTTTTTTTTTTTTTTTGTAAGATTTATTTTATTTTTAATTGTTTGTATGTGCAAGTGAATGCAGGTACTTGCGGAAGCCAGAAGAGGGTTCCATATCTCCTGGTGTTTGGAACACTGCTGCAGGCCTTTGAGCAGGGCTAAGATGGTTTTTCCCTAAAAATTGGAGTAAACAAGCAGTTTCTCAAACATGTAGATGTAGCTGAAGAAATTTACAATTCCAAGGAACAGTGTTAGTACCAAAATGATGGCATGTCCATAAGCTTCAATACAAAATGCTTTTGTAGTTTCTGAAGCTGTTCTGTGTGTGTGTGTGTGTGTGTGTGTACGTGTGTACACGCGCGCACAAGTGTATGTGATGCTGGGAATTGAACCCAGAGTCTTGTTCATGTTAAACACATGTTTTTCATTACTCTATACCCCGCCCCCAGCCCTCTTCCTCCTTCCATGATTAGCTAAATAGAGTATTGGAGTTGTGTCTGTATTGAAACAGGATAGATATTTAGTAGATACAATGGGTTCAATATCTCTCTCTAGAGAAAATCTTAAAGTTAAGTAATTTTGAAAATTTAAGAATGCTCCATTAGGAAATGTAAAGTCTATTGAAGCCCAGAAGTATTTCCCTGATCTCTTGGGGAAATGGCTAATTAAACAGCACATGTAAATGATGTTTACCTGTGGGTCCCTGTTCTGTCAGCTGCAGTCAGTCCCTTCTCTTGAGTAAACACATGACCAAAGCCATAGAAATCCACTGTCCCCTAGAGACCAGATAAGATCTGTCAGCACCCGCAGAACCTCATAGGCAATTACATAATTGAGCTGCATGCTTTTAATTCAGAGGAATTTGTAATTACTTTATGTGGGGGGAAAATGAGTTGGGAGTGTCATTAAAATACAAAGTGGCTTAATACTTTTCTCCCAAGTGATGTCTGTTTCCACATGGGAGAACTTTGACACAGAGGAACAACTTACTGATGTCACTCAGAATTGGTCTGGTCCTGCCCCCACACAGATTTTATTTACCAGAAGACATGTTCCCTAAATGATGGATTGTTTTCTGATGTCTCCTACATATTTATTTCCCGGCTCTTGTGATTTTTTTTTCTCCATTTTTTAAATGCTGCATAAATAAAATCCCTTGCTTTGACTCGGATATAACTGGTACTGGTGCATGTGTTTTTCCTCAAACACTGAAAATTATTTCTCCATAACCAAGAGGAAGGCTTTTGAGGAAGTGGTAGTTAAATCTGGGAGCTGTCATCCGCTGCCGTTGCGCCTCAGTGGCTGTGTGAGTGGCACTGTTTGCATAGAGAAGAGAATCGAATTCTGCTAAGTGCGTTCACACTTAGTTTCTCTGTGGATTCATGTTGTCCTCATAAAAATCCGATTCTTTAGAGGCGTGTGTGATTTCTTTGAATAAACAAGCAGAAAAATAAAACAACTTTGAAATGTCAAACAGAAAAGTGCCTATATTGTTACTGTCCATAAATAATACTATTGACATGAGGTATGGCCTTTATATTTAAAGTGTTTACAAATAGGACCAGGAGTATTATAACTCAGTGGTAGAGCCATTGCCTAGCACACTCAGGGTCTGGTTTCACTTCCCAGTCTCTGTCTCTGTCTCTGTCTCTGTCTCTCTCTCTCTCTCTCTCTCTCTCTCTCTCTCTCTCTCTCTCTCACACACACACACACACACACACACACACACACACACACACACTCATGCACACATGCATGTGTTGCACTGTCTGGGTATGAATCTCCTTTTCCTATTTGCCACAAAGTGAACTTTCTTTAATAGCATCACATAGTCTTCTGTTTTGTTTCATTTTGAACGGCTTTACATAGTTCTTGTCACTATACTCAGTCCCTTGTCCACTATACACAGTCCTTGTTGTCTATACACAGTCGCTGTTCACTTTACATAGTCTTTGTCCACTTTACACGGTCCCCTGACCACAAAATACAGTTCTTGTCCACTATACACAGTCCTTATCCACTATACATAGTCTCTGTCCACTATACACAGTCCCTGTCCACTATACACAGTCGCTCTTCACTTAACACACTCTCTGTGCACTTTACACAGTTCCCTATTCACTTTACACAATTCCCTATCCACTTTACACAGTCCCCTGCCCACTATACACAGTCCCTGTCCACTTTACACAATTCCCTGTCCACTTTACAGTCACCTGCCCACTATACACAGTCCCTGTCCACTTTACACAATTCCCTGTCCACTTTACAGTCACCTGCCCACTATACACAGTCCCTGTCCACTTTACACAGTCACCTGCCCACAAAATACAGTCCTTGTCCACTATACACAGTCCCTGTCTACTATACACAGTCCCTGTCCACTTTACATAGTCCCTATCCACTATACACAGTCCCTGTCTACTTTACACAGTCCTCTGTTTTCTTTTAGTTCCTGTTGAACATTTAAATTTATTCTTTTCCCCCCACTAAGGAAGGTTCATAGAATATCTATACAATTCAAGTTTTTAAATATTAATTAGAATGAACTCCTATGTATAAAAGGTATATATATATATATATATGATGAATATATATATATATATATATATATATATATATTCATCTTTTAGATTTTTGCTATGCATTACCAGATCTTAACTCTGGAAGGATCATGAAGTTAAAAATAATGGATGAATAAAGTATTTACTTGAGTTCTTTCTAAAATTAAATAATCAGCTCCTGTTGGGGAACCATTTTTAGAGGTGAAAATGATGATCTATTTCTGTTGTGTACACTTGACCTTCTTGCTACGATGTGGTCAGCCCTTTTCCTACTTGCTCATTGTTCACTTTTCTACTAGGTGAATAATGGTTTTTCCTTATTGATTTATAAGAAGTTTTAAAATATAAGTTTATACATTTTGTTCCAATATTTTTGGTAGCTTGATCTTTGCTTTTCATTAAGGGTATTTTAGATATGATGTCTTTTTTACTAATAGTTTCATCTATCTAATTATATGTATTTAAAAATAGTAATTGATAAACTTGGGGATATGCATCAAGAGTCATGACTTTTTTAGTTCCACACATAACAGGATCCATATTTAAACTGAACTCTGATTAAATTTTAGAAGAATTGAGCCAGTAAGTTTAGGAATACTACTCAGTGAAACTCAGAAAACTTTATATACCATTAGCTCTGAAGTATGGAAGTGTCAGTACCAGTCATTTTACAGATGATGTGTGCCCTGGCATTTCATTTCCAAACCCTGTCTTCTGGCCCTAGGAAGACCAGGGACCCACTTGATGGTATTGACTAAGTCTTTAGACTGCTGAGAGCAGTGGCCCACTCCCCAGTTTCCTTCATGGACTCCATAGTATCTAAATAAAAGAGAGCTTTTTTTAGTAGCAGACAAGCTTAAACCTGTGCATGGTCTTTTCATAAGCATGACCAATGGAAAAGAAAGGCCAATGCAAAACTTGTTTTAGAAGGCGAGTCTCCAGACTGCAGAGCCCATTTAATCCTAGTGTGAGATGTGCAAGACAGCTTGTTGTTCTAACTCTGCTCTGGGCCTTTGCTCCTTTGCACTGATGAGAGTGTCTCCTCACTAATAGATAAGTTCCTTTGAATTGGGAATTCCTCAGAAAGTGCACATTTCTGGAACATCTGCCAAAGACATGCCTTAAGAATGTGTTACAGAGCTAGGAGCCGGCTCAGTTAGTAAAGACAACCCACATTTCATCTCCAGAACCCATGTCAAAACAAAACAAAACAAACAAACAAACAAAAACAATTGGAGAATGAGGCTGTACACTTGCAGTCTTGGGTGGTGAGATATGTGGATCCCTGGGACTGCTGATAACCACTCCAGTCTACTTAGCAAACTCTACCAAAAAAAAAATACACAAAGTTTGAGGAATGACCCAGGTTGTCTTCTGATGTACATGTGCACGTACATTACACTTGTGCATGCATGTGTGTGCATACACACACACTGTATTGCAGATATTTTTGATGACTCAGCAGATGTTTTTAATTAGAAAGCTTTTGACTGGCCCTTTGCTGAGGTCTGACATTTGTCTCTGTCAGTTTATCATTCCCTACTTTTTAGGGGCTTGACCCTGGGCAGGCCTACCACTGTCTCTGTTATCTCCATGATCTGGTAGAGTTATACCATCTATTTTCATGTTACAGTTTGACCATGCACCTAAATTTCCATAGATAGAAGACACTCATTTTTGAGAAATTATTATTTACAAAATTGTCTTCAAAGATCAGTTCTTGAACATGAAAAAAAAAAGCTAAGAAATCTTAGAGATGAATAGTGAGTAATGAAGGTAAATGAGATAAAATATACAAAGTAAATTAAACCAGCCATGCAGTATGTCTACCACACTGTGTGAAAAAGAGGTCTACACAGTGGCAGTGGTGTTTTTATCAAGCACATGAGGACTTACTGGACAGATGTTTGTAGTATTATTATAGAATTTTATTCTATATTCTTTTGAAGCCCAATTCAAACTCAGCTCAAACAAAGGAAAGTTGTGTTTTAAATCTATACCAAAGCAGATCGATGTGTGTCATCCTTGGAGGTGTCTAAACTCTACATGAGCAGCAGGGAGACCAGTTCTCCAAAGCAGAGTTTATTTGGGTCTAGAGGGGCTTGCAGCCCTGGCATGCTGTGGTAGACTACAGATGCTTCTGAACGGATTAGGGCAAAAGGAAGTTTTAAAAGAGAAGTTTTTGAGAAAAAAAAAAAAAAAGAAAGGAAAAATGGCAGAATCTACTTTAGCTATCTTGAAATAAAGACCATTGGTAATAAGAGCTTGTGGTTGGCTCATTGGTGGAGACAGCCATTGTTAATCAAGTGATCTTGTGGAAGCAGCTTAGCTGGAATATTGAGGTAGTTAATCTATAATACTGCAGTTTTGAGGAGTTCTTTGCATAGACCCTGTTACAGGCATATGTGCAAGAGGGTTTGTCTTTCATGGTTTCTTTTCTTCATTTTGTTGACATAATGACTCCACTTTGATCCAAAACAGTGTCGCCATTCAGGGGAGGAAAGATGTTATTAAGGTGCTTATTTTAAATTGTGTGAAAACCTATTAATCTTTACAGTCTGCAAATTCCATTGTAAGATGCACCAAAACTTCAATAATTTGGTTGTTTAAAATGTATATTTAACCTTAGCAATTTGGTTTTTAAACATATACAGTATTCTTAAGAGATTAAAAATTATTATCAATTATATTACATATTATAATTTAGAAATACACACTCAAAGTTCTATTAGAATTTATAGATTATTTTAAGCCTGAGAAAATAAAAAGTTACAGATTTCACTGCAAGATTTCTAAGGTGAGGTTTGTTTTTTATTCATACTTTAAGATGCTTTGTTTATATCTAGGATTTCTGGGCACAGGCAGCTAGAACCAGGATGGGTCTAAAAAGCACCATGGGCAGTGTAAGGAATGCAGTTCAAGAGGCTTTCTTCCTTTCAGACCTAAGGAGCATACACAGTGAAGAGGTGTATATAGGCTGCTGGGCTGTCAGAATGACAGCTAATGATAGGAGCCCTTCTGGGCCCAGCTTCAGGGGCAAGGCTCCATGTCTGCACCCCAGCCTGCAGAGAAGTCCTGAGCAGTTCATCTACGTAGACTTGTCAGAAGGACAGTAAGACCCAGGGACAGTTCATACAAATAGAGGCAAAGACCTAGTGATGAGCACTGCAGCACAAGGTCCCGGCTCCAAGGCCGAGAATTACAACTCCTTAACACACCACCCCAGACCAGTTTCCCTAGCTTCTGTCATAAGTCCTGGGTCCAGGAGATCAGCCAGCCCAAAGGAAGTCAGAAGGAAAGAGCCTTGCAGTGATGTTAGAGCCAAAGGCAATGGTCTTGAAGGCGAGCTGAGCTGAATGCTCAGGGCTGGGTCTCCCATGTTCTGCTTCAGTGGCTCACATTGGAGCATCTTTCCCTTCTGCTATGCTGATCATGAAGAATTGTGATTTCTTCCTTGTTCACTGAACAATGGCTTGTTACCTAGACACTCAATTACCTAGAACCTGAGGACCTTGCTCCTGTTCTAATCATATTGGCTTGTGATGTTTTAGACCCATTTCTTGCAGATTGGATGCTGCCCCATATTTTCTATAACCATCAATCAACAGGTCACTACCACTGTCACCAGGATGGAGCAAAACACCACTTCCTAATAGAGTGTGTACTCTAGCAGGGGGACAGTGGGACAGAGGTTGTCTGCTAGATACCGAACTCTTGTTATTAGCACAGTTTTATGTCTTAGGAACAAAGTGCTTACCTGGAAATTAAAAGACTTAGTTATCTCAGATCCTGTTAATTTCCATTTTTCTTCACCTTGCTTCTCAGGTAGGTTGTGATTAAAAATCAATTTCCTTATACAGATAGGCTAGTTAGTGTCTTTTAAAAAAATATGCAGGGTTAGGCCGGGCGTTGGTGGCACACGCCTTTAATCCCAGCACTCGGGAGGCAGAGCCAGGCGGATCTCTGTGAGTTCAAGGCCAGCCTGGGCTACCAAGTGAGTTCCAGGAAAGGCGCAAAGCTACGCAGAGAAACCCTGTCTCGGGAAAAACAAAAAAAAAAAACAAACAAACAAAAAATATGCAGGGTAGGCAGGTAAGTTTCCCTAGCTGCTCAGGAGACTCAAAGACAAGTGTAGACTTTTATCCTTGGCTAAACATTAAGACTCCCAATCAAGTTGGTTATCTTTTTGCTTGGTGCATTTCTTTTCTTTAATTCATTTTTACTTAGGGATGTGTGCCTATTTGTCTATATGTGCGTCACATGCATGCAACTTATACAATGGTCCGAAGAGGGCATCAGATCCTCGGGAACTGAAATTACAGGCTGCCTGACATGGGTGCAGGGAACCAAACCCGAGTCCACTGCAAGAACAGCAAGTGATTTTTAACTGCTGAGCCATCTCCAGCCCTAAACCAACTCTAGGTTACAAGTCTAGAAAACAGGATTCATGCAATGAAAGAATCACTCTTTCCTTCAGAAAGGAGGTCTGAGGGTCTGCTGCTGTCGATACCAAAGGGAGAACAGGCTAGCTCAGATAAACAGAAGTGATCTCATCTCATGTGCCTACTTCTCAAGAACATTTGTGTAGTACAGAAGGTTCAGTCTTCAAAACCATATTATTGTGAATGAAAATTGTTGCATAGAATCAAATTGTACTGGAAAAATAACGAGATTATTTTTAATTAAAAATTTTCATATATTTTGATCATGTTTTTCTCTTTCCTCAACTCTTCCCAGATTCTCCCCGCCTCCCCACCCACCAACTTCGTGTAGGTTCTCTTTTTTCCCTTCTCTTTCTCTGTTCTTTTGATCTTGAGGACATTTTAGTGTCAGGAAACAATTTAAATTCTAAGTAAAGCTTAACCTAAAATTATATTTTAAGTCTGAGTCTTTGAGAGCAAAGGGAATGGGGTTCCAGTTTGTTTTGATATTTTTGTGTGTGTGTGCTTTCTTTGAAACGCTGTAGGCCACAGCATTATTGAAAAAAGTCCTTACAGAAGAATGTGACCATAGGTCAGCTATTCACAGCAATGAATCATCTTGCAGCATGCCATCTATTCTGAATGACAATAATGGAATAAAGGAAGCAAAACCCGCTCTGCGGCTCAACAGTGTTCTTACAAGGGAACAAGGTAACTATTGTTAAACAGTGTCCACAGCAAAAAGGCATTCAGAGTCAATGCAGCATCCTCTTTCTCGAGGCATACCTATAAAATACCTCTAACTAAAGCCTATCTCGGGTTTTAAGTGCATGGTACATTGTTTGTTTTATGGTACCTTCCAGTTAATATGTGTGTTCTCAGGCAGGAGTGGGAACCCTAAGTGTAGTTCTGTTGAGCTTCTAGTGAAATAAAATGCTTACAGATTAGGAAATCTTAAACCAATCACTTATAGTACCTTTTAGACAAGAAATAAAAGAACAAAATTGTAACTGAAGCGACAGTGAAAAAGAGAAGAAACATTATTAAAGCTCCACATACAGGGGCTGGAGAGATGAGATTAAGAGCACTGACTGCTCTTGGTCAGGGGGCGGGGGACCTCAGGTTTGGTTCCCAGCATCCATATGGCAGTTCACAACTGTCCGTTAACCCCAGCTCTCTCTGGCCTCCAGCAGGCATGAGGCACAACATACACATGGTGCACTTATATCCATGCAGGCAAAACATCCTTGCGCATAAAATAAACCTTAACAAGACAAAACACATGTAGGGCTGGGAGTGGAGCTCAGTGGTAGAGAGTTTGCCTGTCATGTGTGAGGCCGTGGGTTCCACCCCCAGCACGGAAGAACAAATCTGTTCCATAAATTTGAAACTTATGTTTTATTATGTTTTTAATTTTTAGAAGTTTCAAGTGGCTGTGGAGATGAGAGCAAGGAGGAAAGCACAGCTGCAACCCCAGTCACAGGTACAGCTGCAAGTTCCTCCCAGTTTCAGCCCCAGAGTGCAGTCTGACTGCGTAACCGGAACATTGAGGGCTAGTCACTGGTGGGGCCGATGACTTAGTGAGGTGGAGAGAGAGTGTACTCCACTACTGCATGCAAGCTATGCAAGCCAGTATGTAAGCTGTGTAACTGCATGTAAGCCAGTGTAACCCAGGGGGTTACAGCTCTGTCCACTGAGCTCTTCATCTTGATTTTGAACAGTCAGCCTGTTAGTGTCCGCCATCATACAGCTTTTCAGCACCTGTAGCCATTTGAGAACAGTCAGTTGGCTGGGGTGAATGCCCAGTTACTAGATGACAAGCTGTAGGTGTTTCTGATTTTACTCTTTTTTTCTCCTGTAGTAATTAAATTGCCTGAAACCAATGTTTTAAAAATGTTCAAGGTAGGAAATTTGCTCATGCCTCAGATACAAAAGCCTGTCTGGAAATTTAAAATTCTCACTAATCATGCTTCATCTATCAAGACATACTAAGACTTCTGCACATGTATTAAGTGTGTTTATAGGTGGAATCTGAATTGTATCATTACAGGTTTTAGGCTTAAAATATCAGCAAGCAGCAATTAGTATTCTGAACAGAACCTTATTTGTTGTACATCTAAATTTTCTAGATCCTTATTTTGTGAAGTGGTATGTTGCTTCATTATAAATTCCAAGGTCTGACTTTAAATATTTATACAAGTAAACACACCATTGCTGAGGTACTGAGCATGCATCTGCATATGAGATAGTTTTCGCTTACAAGCAAAAATGAATGGCTTGCTTTTATGGTAATGTAATTCACGGCATGATGATTTTTAAACTCAAGTTTCTGTTATGAACTCTTGTTTTGAAAATGGAGTTTATAGCAGAGCAGTTACTATGTGTATATGTAACATTTCACTCCAAATACAGAGATTTTCTTCAGTTTTAAATATTTTTTTCCCAATGATGTTCATTGTGTTTTTATTTGTCATTTTAAGAAAATTCTGATAGGGTTTCCTCTGATTTTTTTGTTTTTGTTGTTGTTACTAGAAGAAGTATAGATGATCCCTAAGCTGCAGATATTCATGAAGTTATTTAGTTATCTTTTTCATATATTTACCTTTGAGTGCAGAAGTATTTAATGGCCTCTGAATGTATTTCAGTTAGGATTATAAACCTGTGATGTTTACAGAGTCATCTGTAAACTTATTTAAAATAAGTTGTAATTTTAACAGCCCACCCTCAATCTATCAATAGTTGACAGAGAATACCATGCCATAGCCTGCTAAAGTATTGGCCATTATAAAATAGCACAGGAGAGCTGGGTCTGATGGAGGCAGAGGCAAGCAGATCTCTGAGTTTGAGGCCAGGCTGATCTAAAGAGCTAGTTCTAGGACAGCCAGGAATACACAGAGAGAGAAACTCTGTAAATAAATAAATAAATAAATAAATAAATAAATAAATAAATAAATAAATAAATAAATAAATAAATAAATAAATAAAAGTATAGGAGTCCTGGAAAACTTTGTCAAGTTGTTTTTACTAGAACATTGCTGCTTTGTCCTCACTACCCATGCCGATGTCCTCCTAACCCCACCTCCCGCCCTCACGCTGTTCGTGTCTAAATGCCTCTGTACCTCGGCTGCTATGTTCTTGTGTGTTTATCGTCATAACTACTTGATCTCTTAAACTCTTGATCATTATCACGTTTTAAAATTTTCTTTATCTTCTATCATAATTATTTGGAGATTTGATTGTTTGTAGAGTAAGGCAAGCAATTAGATTTCAATTTAAGAAGATTCAGGCCGGGCGGTGGTGGCGCATGCCTTTAATTCCAGCACTTGGGAGGCAGAGCCAGGTGGATCTCTGTGAGTTTGAGGCCAGCCTGGGCTACAGAGTGAGTTCCAGGAAAGGTGCAAAGCTATACAGAGAAACCCTGTCTCAAAAAAAAAAAAAAGAAGAAGAAGATTCAGTGTGCCTACCCTTTGTAGTAGTCTGTTGAAGTTTCATGTTTGTGTATGTGTGTGATAGCTTTGTTTATATGCACTGCATTCCATCTGGAACATTCTCCAGCATCTGTCCTCTGGACACTGAAGAAACTGGCAGTTGAGCCTGGGTTGGGCATCAGTGTCTTTCACTCTCTACTGTTTTTACATAGTCTGGGTCTCTAAGTAGGGAAAGCTACCTAACAAATTGCCTTAAAGTTTAAATGAAATCAGCCAGGTATGGTGTATAAACTTGTAATCTAGTACATGAAAGGCAGAGTCAGGGGGATTATTGCAAGTTCAAGGGCAGTCAGGTCTACATAATAAAGCCCTGTCTTTAAAAAAAAAAAAAAAGTTTAAATGAGATGGGTCAAGTATGTGAAAATGCCAAATAGACTGGATGTTGGGTGCCCGAGCCCTGCTGTCTGTGATAGGCAGTAATAATATCTGTCCAAACGGTAGTAGCAGCAAAGGTCTTCTGTGCTGGATCTCACAACCCCTAACATTCACAAATCACTAGCACCCAGTCAAAAGAAATTTTACAAAACAAGCTCAAAGAGGAAAACTGAGTAGAGGGGTGAGAATGCAGTGCTCAGAAAAAGAAGCCTCCAGGATGGCTGGCCGCTCCAGTGTATTAGCCTGTCATGCTCACCCTCCCTGAGTTATGACGTGACTGAGGACCAAGATCAGCCTCAGCGGGGTGTAGCTGTGACTCCTCAGGGACAGTACTTCCCAGCAGTACTGCTACGTTCGCTCTTTTAAGAAAATACCACTTGAGAAAACAGCCAATGATTTGACTCCAGAAAGATATTTTTAACTCATCAAGAAAAAATCTGAAGAATTTCTGGATACTTTTGGAAATTCCAGTCAGTAAGGGAAGCCCTTATAGTTGAATTGCAAGCTAGCTCCTGGGATCTTACTGATCAGGCTGGAGGTGTCTGGCTCTGTGTACCTAGAAGCCTTTAGTGACTCTATTTTCAGAGATGAAGGTACTGCAAGGCCATGCAGCAGGCCTTCCCTAATGTGCTGTCTCATAAGCATTGATGAATAATACGTGTTACCCAAAATGCACTCTGTGCAGAAAAAACTTCAGTGAATAACATGTTTTGAGGTCAACTCATGTGGTCTCTTTGGCTTTCTGTAGTATACATAATGTACAGGACCATGATGAAGACTCAGAAAACTTTGAAGGAAAAAAAAAAATGTGAGCCGCCATTTCAAAAGTGTATTATGTAGTTGAAATTTTTTTTCTTTTCTTCTTCTTCTTCTTTTTTTTTCTTTTTGGTTTTTGAAACGGGGTTTTTCTGTGTAGCACTGAATGTCCTGGAACTTGCTGTGTAGACCAGTCTGGATGAAGTCCTTAATGGACAAAAACATTAACTTTTTTTTTTTTTGAAACATGCCTTGGAACACATATATGTACATGCATGGGACCTTTCCTTAAATAGCAGGTCCAATTGGGATGTCAGCTTTCTCGGTACAGTAAAATTATCTTCATTGTTTTTCTGCATGCCATTTATGGGACCTTCCTACTAGATGAAACCGCTTTCTAATGGGACTTGGGGCAACTCTAATTAAATCACATTGGGATGTTAGGATTGAAAACTACTGATAAAACTGTCCCTCAGGTTGACCAGAAGATTATAGTAGTAACTTGGGTGTCCAGAAAGACTCTTCAGTGTGGCTCTCTCTCTCTGTACCTATTTACTTTGCATCCATTTTAGAAAGAAGTAGGAAAGCAAGAGAGCAAGGTGAAATCCAGGGCAGGTTCCAGACTGGGTGCAAAGCTCTGAATTTACAACGTTCTCAGAATAAGAGTCCTGAGACATGAGAAGGGCACACCTGCTCTCTCTTTTCTTGTGTGTGTGTGTGTGTGTGTGTGTGTGTGTGTATACACACACACACACACACACACACACACACACACACACACACAAAGTAGATCATTTACTGAGCATAACTGAAGTGTAGATCGGTAACAAAAGCACTTTCTAGCTCTTCATTTCATAAAACAAGGTCAGTCTTGTAGGTATGAGATTCTGGGCTGGGAACCTGAACCACAGCAGGCCCTGTAGATGGAATTCTTATTTATAGAACCTGCCATTTCTTTATACAAGGCTGTGATTCTCACTGTACACTAAGGGAATCAATGTGCTGTTGTGGGATAGTTGTATACTGTGTGAAGGTGTATTGCTGTGATTGGGATAATAAAAAGCTGAATGGCCAATAGTCAGGAGGTGTAGGCAAGACTTCCGGGCAGAGAGAGGAAGTAGGAGGAGGAATCTAGGTGCTTGAGGGAGTTTCCAGCCGGAGATGGGAGGAAACACAGAGGAAGCAGGAAGAATGTAGATTGATAGAAACAGGTTAATTTAAGTTATAAGAGCTAGTGAAAAACAAACCTAAGCTAAGGCTAAGCTTTCATAATTCATAAGTCTGGTGTCACTATTTGTGAGTTGGTGGCCCAAATCAAAGTCTGCCTACACCGTGCCAATATTCTGATGTCTTTATTTCCCCTTTTTGCTTATGCCCTCCCAAACTTAAGCCCTCTTAGCCCAGAAATTCATCTTTAAAGAGTTTACTATCCCTCCAAAGTCATCTGCTTTGTTAGTCATCATAGAAAAAGTGAGTTTTCTTCACCAAGATTTATATAGAATGCCCCTCACACAGCACACATTCCACAGTCAACAAGATCAAACATTTCTACAGACTAGTCTGTTGTTAACACAGTCTACCCCTTTTCATTTGTCTTAAAAATAATCCAGATAAAACAGATTAATGTTATATTTATGAACATGTTGTTTCTTTTTGTGCTAGGTAATATAGCATTTACTTGTTTAATATATTAGCCTATTACTTGGACTGAATCATGGAATACCAAGGTCAGAAAAGACTGCCTCTGCCCTCAGTAATCCTCAGACATTTCTAATCTTCACAATAGTCCTACAGGACTCAATTAGAGTAACTCATCCTTCTGTCACACAGAAACATAGGAAGGTTGGGGCCAGTTCAATGGAAGTGGACTCCAAGTCAGACTTGAGGACTCAGTGTTTTCATTCCTCCATCATGACTCTTTTGTTACAGCAGCAGAAAGATAGCTGTATCATGGCAGCTGAGGCAATTAGATCTCAGTGTATACCATAGCAAAAGATGAGCTTAACAAGGAAGTTCTGGGGAGTGATGTTGAGCAGTCATACCTTTCCTGTCTCTTTGGCTACACCTAAAGAAGTGAGCAGCTTGCAAAAATTTCTAAGAGGCTTGCCTTTTCTAAAGTGGGACAGGCCTGAGCACAGCTAGACCTCTGAAACCATGTGAAGGATACAGGATGTTCTGGTCAGTTTCCCTGGAAACACTCAAGCCAGGAAGAAAGTGACACTTAGTAAGATTATGAGAGGACATGTCCCTCTGAAGTACTCACATCCACAGTGATGGCATTTTAATTTGTATTCACACTAATGTCCCTTTCAGTACCGAGCTTTAGTTTAAGAAAATGATACAATTTCTAGTAAATCATGAAAACCAGCACCTTACATAGTATGTGCCACACAGTGGGCCCTTAATTTGTCAAACTAATGAATAAAAATGGGGAATTAAGGAGTTCCCTTAAACGCTTGTTGATTCAGGCCAGAACACTATCTCTTTCAGTCATTCACTCCCAACACCACTTTCCCAGCCCACGTGCCCATCCTGGCAAAACTCATCTCCTTAAGCTGCATGTGAAAAGGGCTGTCAGCTTTTATCTCAAGAGGATTAAGCTCCAAGAATGTCCATTCAGCCTCTCATTCTTTTAACACCAATTCTGTTGGTCAAGCTGTGTTAAAAGTGTTGCTTCTCTGTGCCATTCCTCCCCAATATTCTTTGGCCAGCTGAGATCCTCTGTGTCGTCACACTGAAGCATCCATGAGAAGCTTTCCAGGCCAGCATCTACTTGCAGGGTGCTGCTTGGAGTTCTGGACACCGCCTCCCCAAACATTACAGCTTCTGTTTTATACCAAGCTGAAAGGGAGCTGGACACATACAATGGCCAGGTTGTCATTGGTGACTGGATTTACCCCAGGAGAAAAGAATGCAGTGACAAGTTTAGGCCACCCAAGTGTAATGGCATATAACCTCCGGGACTGCAAGTTCACTGAGAATGCTTTTTTTCTTGCCTTGTCCCAGAAGAGCTTTACTCAGAAGAATTAGTAGAGACAAGTTATCTGCTGTGCCTCTGTCAGGGAACTTCCAAAGAATGTGAAAGTGGGGTCTCGTTTGCTGTGGTGTTGTCCGTGGTACTCAGCACCTCTGTCTCTAGGCAGAGAGCCTGCCAGTACTTCTGCCATTGAGTCTATTACCTGCTGCTTGCAGCTGGGGGGACAGAAGCATTTAACATAGATGTGAAAGAATAAAAAGATCTTTCTGATTAGTGCTACTGATTAGTGTGTTGCATTTGAAGACAAGAACTCATAATTCAGGAGAGATTCTCCCAGTGAATGTGCAGTAAAATTCCATGTGGCTTTCTGTACTCTGCTACATCAGAACTCAATGTAGGTCCCATGCATAAGCATTTTATGAGACATCCAAGTCAGTCTCCAGGTTCAGAATTGTGCAGTAGGGGTCTCAAAGCTGGGAGCACCTCTAGTTCAGATTGTTAAAGGACCTTTATTTTACACAGGCAATTCAGATGGAGAGAAGAGGTCAAGATTTAGACATTTTCATGAAATCAGGAGTTGGAGAGAGCGCTATTTCCTCCAGCCGCTGTGATGGTGCTATAAGCTTACCAGGTGCAGTGACCTGCACTTGTAGTCCCAGATCCTCAACAGGCTGCAGCAGGGCTGCTAATGGGAAGCTTCCCTGAGCAACGAAAATTCAAACATGAAAACAAAATGCCACTAACTTAAAATAGTAGAACTTGTTCTGTAACAATTCAGGATACAAAAAAGAAGAGTTCTTCCCAGCTTCTGAGGTTCTGGTGTGTGGTGGTGTCTTCAGTGTTTGCCTCTGCTTTCTTACTTCCTTTCCTGTGTCTCTGTCGGCTCTTCTCACCAAGTAGACACCACTTGTTGGCTTAGGTCCAGTGAAAATGCAGGGAGATTTTGTCCTGCTCTCCTTAGCTAATGTGTCTACAATAATCTATTACCAATAAGATCACGATCTGAGGTTTGAGTGGATTTGAATTTGGGGATGAGGAAGGCAGTATTCAACCCACTATAGATAGGATGTGAAAAGGATATTCTTCACATTTTATATTTCTAGCATTTGAGTCACATCATACCCATTATTCCTGGCCTGTTCTATAAGGAACAATGATAATGTCAGTATTTCTCATTCCTCCCATCATATAAATTATTAAGTATCAATTGTTAAAAGTGATTTTTACAAGACTGTTTGGAGCTGGGAGTGTAGCTCAGTGGTAGAGCACCAACTTGGCTTGCATGAGCCCATGAGTTCAGTTACCAGCACTGGGAAAAAATGAAAAGCACTGTAGTATACCATTAAAATGCAGCTTTTCACAGAGATCACTCAAGCTTTGGTAAGTTAAAGGTTCCCTGAGTTTGAGAGCTGAAAATTGGCTTCCTATGACTAAACAGTGGTTAGCAGCAAGCAGTATGTTGGTTAAGTTTTGTAGGAAGTACAGTTGTCCCTCAGTATACAAAGGGGATGGGTTCCAGGACCCTTGGAATATGAAAGTGCACAAATGCTCTACTCCTGTATATAAAATTGTGTGGTATTTCTGTATAGTCTACATACATCCTTCCACATATTTTAAATCATATCTAGATACTTTTAGCACTTAATATGATGTAAATGCTACATAATAGCATGTCATTTAGGGAGTAATGACAGGAAAAGAAGTTTGTAATACCCAATACTAATACATTTTTTTCCAAAATGTTTTTAATCTGTATTTGGTTTTTGGATCTGTGGATGTGGACCTGAAGGACACAGAGAGGCAGATATAGCACCCTCAGAACTGTTCCAGTTCAGCTTGGGAGCAGCCATGAAAGGTCAGTTACAAGCCTGGCATTTATTTTCAAGCTTAATTGTTGAGTTGCTTCACACAAATAAAAACAAGAATGTAAATCTCTTTTCTGACACTGCCCCAGGCAGCCGCTGTGACTTAGGGTGGCCCTGTGCATCAGCAGATAGAGATACCTCACAGTGGACTTGCCGACCTAGGTCTCCTGGGGGGTGACTTTAGCACCGAAGTCCAGATGTGAAGATTCTCCCGGGGCTGGTGCTGCCCACACTCAAGACTTGTGGCCTCTTCCTCTGGGGTCTTAAATATGCAAACGTTTTCTATATTTTCTGAATTGTAAAAGCATCCATATTCAGATATTTTTCCCACTTTTATTTGATCAGATTACTGATTTATGGGCTTAAAGTGATAATATATGTCTTTTGAATTAATTTTAGAAATTTATGTTTTGCTTTTAATTTTATTTTGCAAAAGCAACTGAGTTTGATTCATCAGCAATGCATCTAATATAACATGAAAAAAACATTTTTAATGTGTAGAAATACATGAAAGGTAATAAATAGAACCTTAGCATCCTTTATACAGAAAGCGTTTTTCCATTTTAATTTTAGAATTTCTATCCACTTCATACAGGAACAGTACTTACATGCCCTTAGTTGAACACCCCAGTTCTTTGTGAGTTCAAGGTCTGGTTCCCTTGCCGCGGTGATAGTATTGTTTGTGTCTCGCTTTGTTATTCCTTTCCAGGTCCAACTCTTTTTTTTTTTTTTTTTTTTTCATTAAGGATTTCTGCACAAGCAATGGGCAGATAGATCCCTTGCCTCCATACACCCCTTAGAGACTGGTGAAACACATGTGTATCTTGTAATGGGCTGTTAAAAGCACTTGTTCATCAGATATTTTCTTTTTATTTGTAGATTTAGGAGTATTTTAGCAGGTGTACATTTGCATATAAAAGAGAAGAAAAGATAAGAAGTTGAGGCTTTTTCTTTCTCCCCTACTCAGCATCATCTCTCTCTACCCCCTTTATTCAGCATGTTTTCACCTTTATTCTCTGTAGCTGCTTCTATTTTCTAGACCCAAAATGCATATCAAAAAGAAAAAAATCGCCTTAGTGATCCCTCAGCACTTGCAGGGAGATGGATGATTGGGTTCCAGCTTATGTAACAAAGTGGAGGAAAAATATTTATCTCATTGTGTCCTCAGCCTGGAATTAATAAACAGGACAGATTTTAATCTCTTGGGGGCTGGATAATACATGCGATGTAGATCCCTTGCCTTGTTATATGTTTTAAACTGCAATGTTTTCTACTTTTTAAGCTAAAATTTGACATAGAGTTGAATATATACTAGTGCTTGACTGCAGGATTCAGAACCAAAACCTTGAGGATGTCTCTATATATTTGTTTCTGTGTATGAAAAGAATTGGCTTCTTTTAAAATATTGGTTTCATTTAATAATTTTTACTACTCCATAATTTTCTGAGTGGTTAACTTGACAAACAAGCTACAGTGTACATCAAGCCTTTCACGGCTACCTGGTCCTCAGATTTTCAGATACATCTTACTTCAGCCAATTCTTTCCCCTTTGTTTAGAGCAGGCTGGCTTTTCTTTTTCCGTGTTCTCCTTATTCACTTCTCCAGGACTTTATAACTGCATTGCAAGGCAGCTGCACACTGCAGCTTTAACTGCTTCATTCCTTGCTCTCTTTTTTCCTTCCAGAGGACCTGGGCCCACATTGCCAAAAAACTCACATGCGTTGTTTGACCTTTTTGCACTGTGAAGTTGGCTTCCTGACTAAATCTTCTAGACTGTTACAGGAGGGGATCTGCATTCTTTGAGAGCCTCTTGAAAAAAGTACATTTGCCTGCAAAGAGTCAGAAGCTGGTCCACAACCATTTACCATAGCTGACACAGCCTCTCTGGATCATGTTCAGGTCCTTGCCCTTTCATGGAGGCTTTCTCTAGAACCTGACTTGGACCTGCAGCTTTGCTGATCTCTCTGTGCACCTGGCTTTGCTTTCTGCAGGCTGGCTCCTTCTCCTTAGCCCTTGGACTCAGATTGTTCACTGAACCCATCCGACTACTTCTGCCCGTCCTAAGATTTTTGCATTCTCCCTCCCCTCTCTCTGAGTCCCACACTCTAACTGAAGAGCCTAAGAACCAGGGCCTAGAGTGCTCTGGAGTTACCTGCCTACCCAGGATGCATATGTAGAGCTTGGAATGGAGAGAAGCTATTCATTTTGATAGTGAATCTGTACATAGATCCATCGAAAGGTTAAATGGAATTTGCGGTTTCACATAAACTCTTTAAAATTCATCCCTGAGTCTTAAAATTGTGGCACACACCTTTTATCCCATCACTTGGGCTCCATAGGGAGACCTAATTAGGGAGACCATGCATCTGAGAAGTGTTGACCACATAAGAGGAGTTTAAGAAACAGTTATGAACAGTTGTAAGTAGAATATTTCTGTGCTTTTCTTCATTTATAGAGACAAAAGCTTACCAGTTACTGAAGAAGTCTACCCTTCAGGATAATTCGAATCAACCTGAAGAGAGGTTTGAAAGTCAATTTTCAAGTAAGTAGGGACAGATTCAACACTTGACTCCTGTGACGAGGCTCAGGACAACAGCCAGCACTGTGCTGAGAGAAGTGTGGTTTTAGAGTTGGCTTTGTAAGGAGTGCCACTGAGTCTGAGAGAGCAAGAACGTTTCCATCCTTAGCAGACAAGCATTTGGAAGGACCCTCCCTTCTTGGATACATGGGGCCCCGCATGGTAATAGTTCTTACAGACTCTCCGATTCTACTTGGTGTTTCATGGTGGTGTCTTTTTACCAGCTATCACAGAAGATGCCCCAAGCTTCTCTTCCCCACGTCTCATTTCTTAATCATCAAATGAGCAGTTTTGTGCTACATGTCCACTCTGTGGGAATGCTGGGAAAGTCTCCTCTCTTATAATGAAAGGACTAAATCCCTATAAAGCTAAAATGTAGGCTTAAAATATACTTCCTTTAATCTAGGATTTTGTTTCTATTTTAATTTTCTTATATTTTCCAATTTTACATTTATTATTTTAGTGATTTTCATTTTATTATATCTTCTTTTTTAGGTATCACTCAATTTAGCACTTATAAGAAGTATATAATACAGGAGAAAGTGTATGAGTGGTTTTGTTTTATTAATTTTAGATTTGTATGTTTAATTTTATGTACATGAGTGTTTTGCCTGCATGTATGAATGTACATCATGTACGTTCTTGGTGCCCATGGATATCAGAAGAGAGTGTTAGATGCTCTAGAACCATAGTTACAGTTGATTGTGAACCACCATGGGAGTACTGGGAATTGAACCCCAGGTCCTCTGGAAAAACAACCAGTGCTCTTAACCACTGAGGCATCTTTCCAGCTCAGAGTGGCTTTAATTTTCTATACAGTGATTTCTTAGTGTCATATAATTCTTGGACTGTATTCAGATTTCCAGTTGTCTCAAGCATGTCTTCCTCAGACAGACACTTTTTCAAGACACATGCTTAAGCTGCATCAGAACTAGCTGTATTTGGAGAATACATTTCTAGGTGATGTTAGTGGTAGTGTCATTTAGTTTGGTTGAAGGCCCAGCCTGGGCCTGACAGTGAAAAGCTCCTGAGCAGAGCTTTTAGTAGCTATGATTTAACTCTGAAAATATAGAAATCACAGTCTCTTGAAGTATAAAGCAGGTCCTCTGTCCTAAAGGAGGTCCTTCCTGCTTTGGGAAAATCTTAATGATTGTCGTCTTTCTGTTCACATTGAGTCATACAGTCTGAGTGGAGACCAGTCTTAGAAGATGTTTGTCCAACCCCTCATTTTCTAACTAAGGTCCCAAGAGAGCCAGGCCTTGCTCAGAACATAGCTGCTTAGCAGGTGCACATAGCTAAGAAGACAGTGCCACGATGTTTTGGTGAATGCTTTGATCCCTAATGAGGACGTGCAAAAGATGAGTATTCGCCATAAATTGCCATCTCTTGACTGTCTATAAAAATTACACTATTAAATATATTAATAACTTATTTCAAATAATACTCTTTGAAGAGTTCATATACTTGGACAATGTATTTTATTCATATCCTGTTAAACTTGTCATGTGTGAAATACATTTCACAGGCTGTACAACTAAGTACAGACAGGTTCAGTTTCCTTGGGCCATCTCACAGTGACCCTGTAAGCCTTGAAAGACTCCAGTAGTTTGATGGTAGTATTGAGCGGGAGCTTCTCGTGCTGTTGGCTGCCCTTGGAAGTGACGGTGCCTTGCATCCACTGTCCACTGACTGTGCATTGTTGTCTCACAGCTCTTGTCCCCAGGTCCCATGAGCTGCAGAGAGCAGGTGACCATCTGTGAGGGCAAAGGGAAACTTCCCAGCACTTAAAAGCTGTGGGGATAGGACTCCCAAACTCACTTCTCACTCCTGAAGGAGCAGTCATGTTTCAGTTACTTTCTGAGTTAGATGGTGTAGGACTCTGTCTCCAGATCTGATACAGAGGAAAGCCACTTAAGTTTCGAACCCCACTTTTCATAACCCAAAGTCCTGTCCTGTATGAAAATGGAGACCCTGTTGAGTTGAATGTGGACGTGGTGCTGAAAGAGCTACTGTGCTTCAGAGATTCCATGCAGGCAAGTCATTCACAGGCTAGAAAGTCAGCTAGCCTGTGGCAAGGCTTCCTGTGTACTCTCAGTCTGGGATCTGGGCTGACTGCCCATATGTGCAGCAGAAATATCCAAGGCTGAGAACAGTGAGGACAGCCCAGCCTCCATCCCTAGGGAAAAAGGTGTCCTCAACACAGGCTGAAAGAGTGGCTTTGGTGGCTTTTAGTGGAAATATATTCTTCTTTGTGGATGGGAAACAGGATTTAGCAAAGGGGCCTTAAAAGTAGATAGCGTGGCTGCTTGTCATCCAGGAGTGTCGGTTTCGGTTCCGTCTGAGACTGGTTCCCAGTACTTGCTGTCTTGGTGAGCCACCCCACCTGAGTCCTAACGAAGTGAATCATTCAACCCATGTTCTTATGTGTACATCTTGGCCATTTAAAGCAGAGCTTGCTGGGGACTTAGCTCTAGGTCATATGGTTGCCAAGCACATTTGAGGAGTCCCTGGGTTCATCCCCCTATAACACACAAAAAAGGAGTAATTAAAATAAAGCATAAAGCAGAACTCTTTGGGTTGTTTTGTTTGTTTGTTTGTTTCATTTCTTTTCAGGTTTCTATGGGTATTTTGCCCTGGCCCTTAGAAGTTTAGAAACCTTCTATGGCTCGAATGAAATCTTCCTCTCGATTTCCCAAACTTCCCAGGAGGCTGTGCCGGTCTGCGCTGGTGGCTGTGTGGTGGCTAACTCTCACTCCCCTTGTTTGTGCTCGCCACAGGTTTGGATATCGGCAGCAGCGCATTCAAGACAAAGACGGCCCACAAAATCGCTTCGGAAGCTAGTTTTTCATCTAGTAAAGGAAGTCCTTTGTCAAGGTAAAGTCGGGAAAGCCTTTCTGAATAGCAGTAACAAGATGAGAAATGTCACTACGCAACGAATTCAGCCCTGGCTGCGTGTTGTTTTGTTGTGTGACTTGATGGAGGGTGATGGTGTGGGGTTTTGTTTATCTAAAATAACCGTTGAAACTTTAGTCTACCTTTGAAAATATTTGCACCAGAGCCAAGTATTGTTTTGCAGCTGTTGTTGCCTTGGTTTAAGACTCAATTGACACCTCAGTGAACCACAAATTAGCGTCTACAGCTGCTCGCAGTGGGACTGCTTAGAGACCACACAAAGGGGGTTGTCAGGAAAAGGGCAGGGAGAAAACATCAGGCCTTAAAAGAAATAAAGTGGCATGTTCTTCTTTCTGAGGCAACTGATAGACGAACAGGCAATTGCTGTGTATTAGTTTTTGTGTGTGGTTTCTTTTTTTTTTTTTAAACCAAGTCTTTGGGCCACATTACTCACTCCTTTTCTGATGTGCTCTTGCCTATTCCCCTTAAAGAACAGAATTTATCTTTTTACATTCGTTAAAATGTAACAGTCCTTACGAGTCTTGTGAGCTCTAATAAGTGAGTTGTGTGCTGAATTTGCCATCAGCATCCAATACTAATCATACAGTGACTTCCAGTCACTTAGGAAGCGTTTATAGTGTGAATCTAAGCAATCGCCTAATGCAGTGCCTACTCTTTTACTTTGGCTAAATACTGTTTCACACGGCCTAGCAAGTTTCCTTTGTAACAGCACACTCATTAAAAAGGTGTCCTTTAGATGATTGCATTACCTTTGAATTTTCTACTTGACCCTGCTAAAATGTTAAAACATGACCTTCACATTTCTACCGCTGTGGGTAATGTCCAAATAACAAAATGATCTGATCCAGAAATGTCATATTAAAGGAAATGAAAATGGAGAAAAAAATCTATTCATTTGTGTTTTACAAAAGCATTACGGTCTTTTAGGGCCCAGGCTATTTGGATGGATTAATTTTCTAAAACTCTTGCTTTTAGAAACTTGCTGAGTATTCAAGATGCTTCCTTGTTTATCAGAATTTACCTTTAATCCCTGTTTTTTGTTCATATTAATGGAGAAAACAGGAGCTAACTGGGTTTGGAGGAGTGTTGAATACTGTATCGTTAGGGTTATGCTATAAATTCAAGTTCTGGGTCTTTTAAGAGAATTTTTAAAGGTCAGTAAATTCTATAGATACTTCCCAGGCTTAATGTTGCCATTTGGCTTAAAAATATATCCCTTCAGTTTTTAAGATTGTTAGAAGTATTTGTCTCCATTATATTTTAAAGACATCAAACAAGTTCTTTTTGTGTGTTCTTTGGAAAATTCTTTAGAAAGCAATAGGATTATGTAGGACATTTTCTCAGCCTGGTCATTCACACTTGACCACATTTCACCAGATTAAAATTAAACTTTGTTTTCCTACAAATTTAAAAAAGGAGCCTCTTGTAATTGTATTTCTCTATGAAATTAATTTCCTAATAAATTATAAATAATCTCATCACCCCCCTTTAAGAAAAATAAACCCACTCAAAGGTCTTCTAGGAACCCTTGGTTCTAGACACTTGATAGTAATCTAGCTTAAAAGGCTTGGAACAGTGAGTGTCCAGCGTGGTGTGCTGTTGGGCACAGTTTGGCTCTTGCGCGGGGTCTGTTGTTGTTAATACCCCACCCTGGGCTTTGGAGAGCTCAGGTTTGCCGTTGTGCCTGGCTTCCCTGAAATTTCTTAGAGGCTTACATTTAAGGATCCCACTTACTGCAGTCACTCCTTGTGCTTTATTGCTTTTACAAGTGGTCTCGAAACCCAGTACTTGAGAATAAACATAACAGTGCTGTGCTGCTGTAGCACTTTTAAAAATTCTTCTTTGCTCTATTTTGTCAGTGAGCTGATGAGCAACCTCAAAAAAAAAAAAAAAAAAAAAAAAAAAAAGACCCTGTTGGACCTTAAAAAAAATGGCTTCCTCTGATGTCCCAGAGACAATAATTATGATGTGCTAGTTAAGCCCAAACTACAGCTGAGGGATTTTACTTTAAAGCAGGGGCTTGGGCGCAAAAATGCATTTATAGCTCTTTGTCTGCACCTCATTATGTGTGGGCCTGATTCATTAAGTAATTGGTTTGCAGTTGTTTACATGAGTATTAAGGCCTTCTTTTCAGCCGCCTTTGAGAGATACATTGTGCAAATGTTGCCTGTGATGAATGCAGAATGAGGGCCAGAGGGTCCCTCCTATTGGCTAAACAGTGCACACTGTTGAAAAGCCAGAGAAAGGGATTGGGTGCTGCTTTGCATAGCAATGACTTTCTTAATAAGCGTTACAGATTAATACACACAAGCTATAAAAGATGCAAAGAGATACTCTTAGCACATTTATACATGCTCATTTCATTGTGATGATGGTGGGGTCCCCGTGCTTTCATATTCCGTTTTTCAGAGCAGAGGCTTCAGTGCATGAGCCGTAATAGAATCCGATGTTTATTGTATTATAAATCACGGGCAAGTAGGCCGATCGGCAACAGTTTATTATTAAAGATTCTTTCAGTGTAAATCTTTTTCTACCATTGTATTTGCTTCAGTAAAATCATTTTGTGCTTGAGTGGGGATGAAAGGCGTGATGTACGAAGGAGTGAGTCCTAATAGGAAGCTGTTCTCTGAGTAAAGACCACTTGTTCCCTTTTGTTCCGGGGTGCATGCCAGAGCTTCCTCTCCTCTGCAAACATTGTCTCTCTTTACCTTCCCCAGGAAGCGGTTTCATTCTCCAGGATCCATTTATTCAATGGAGAATCTATCTCCACAGCTCCCTTGTATCTTCGGCTTACCAATTCCCTTGTGACGCCAGCCTTCGGGTTGAATCAAGATAAGATTTTTGTCCAAAGAAAAGAGTATGTGCTTGCGACACAATTGCCTGGGGGAAAGGTACTAAAAGTCACCAGGCCACCCGCACCCCTTAGCAGGGCCGCCGTGGGTGGCATTCCTTGCCAGCCCTGCAGCCATGGGAGCGGCCAGCGGAGGGCGCCAGCCTGCAGCTGATGCTCAGATGGTGGCAGCAGCTTTTCTTTCTCGGCTGATCATTTGTGTTATTTCCCTGGAATGGTATAAAGATACTTAGACACTAGTTCCGTGAAATAAAAACAAAAATTGCCTGGCAGTCCTTTATGTACCCTTATAAAAGTGCACGATTCATCTCTAGCTTAGGAAATCTGCGTTGACCTTAAATTTTACTAAATTAGAAGCGTCTTAAACAATCCATATTTACTGTCATAAACCCATACACTTTGTTTTTTCTTGCACACAACACTTTTGTTTAAGAATAATCACTTTGATTATTTGAAGGAAAGATGTAAATAAATTGACCCCAGGTCAGCTAAAATTACAGCATGTACTGTAGGAGCTCCAACTAGCCATCAGGGGGCGCTCAGACTTTGTCAAATTCAAACAGCCTTGGACTTCAGTGGCCTTTTAAAACTTAAAATTGGTATTCATGGAGATTGGTTGGTATGGTCATTTGTACTTATTTTTATTTCTTTCTGGAATGCTTTTTGCCCTACATTTTTCCAGAAATGTGTCTATTTTGAAGAAAAACCCAGCTAAAGATGCTATTTGAAAAATTTTGATACTGATTTAAAATCCACAGAAATTTTTGTGATTCGCAGACTGATACCACATCTTCTCATAGCTAGTTTTTTAATGTCCCCTCACTCTGTGTTTGTCAGAGGGGGACATGCTTATGTGTGTGGAGGGGAAACAGAGGTTAATGTTGGGTGTTTTTGTTGATAGCTCTCTCTACCTTATTTTTTAAGATAAGTTCTCTCATGAACCTGAAACTCATCCACTTGGCTAGATTGAGCCACCAAGTTCCAAAGATCTGCCTACTTCCATCCTCCCTCCCCCAGCACATGGAGTTAGACACATATCCAGCTTTTACGTGGACACTGGGGATCCAAACTCAGGTTGTCAAGCTTTCACAGCAGG
Source organism: Peromyscus maniculatus bairdii (assembly GCF_049852395.1). Classification (NCBI taxonomy): domain Eukaryota; kingdom Metazoa; phylum Chordata; class Mammalia; order Rodentia; family Cricetidae; genus Peromyscus; species Peromyscus maniculatus. The sequence goes on from NC_134855.1 coordinate 125,155,602, forward strand.
CACTCTACTGAGAGCCTTATAAGAAGGCCCTAGAGCAGGGAGGATGCATCCCACCAAGAGCCAGTCCTTAATTGTCCTCTACACCACAAGTTACCTTCTTGGCAGGATCCTCAAAGTTAATTGCCAAATTCAAGTGGACCCCATATCCAGTAACTTGGATGTGTTTGTTAATGGGATGTGTATTGTTTTTCCCATGGAAGAGGGAAGGTGGGGGGGGGTGGCAATCAGTATGTTGCTAACATTAGCATATTCCCCAAGTCGTCTAGTCTCCTTTTCATGCTCTTTTCAGGACCAGAAGTATCAAACCCTGTCCCAACTGCTGTTGCCGCTCTTGAAGAGGCCCACTGCATATGTCCTCCCCCTCTGGAACAGCCTCATTCTAGGTGCTCTTGCTGGCCTACTGTGTAGACTTATGGGGTATCCTTCACAGTGCCAAGTCAAATGCCATGCCCTGGTGCAACATGCTATCCCTTGTCTTTGGGGGTTTGTTGTTTAGCTGGAATACACCTACCCTATTGTTAACCTGGCTTCAGTTAACCTTTCAAATGCTTTCTGAGCAGAGGGTGCCTGTGCCAGTTGCCCCTCCAGTGGCCCTATGGTATTTCTGTCACCACCTAGCTAGGTATGAAAGCTGTTCATGTACCTTGTCTCCCCTCCCCACATGACCTTCTTACTGGCATGGCAGGTTTATCCGCAGAGCCAGATAACTGCTGAACTTTTCTGAGAGTGTACTCTACCATTCACTCAACCTTCTTTAAGCAAAAGTGCCTCACCTCAGTCTGGCATCACATTTCTGAGCTAAAGGGCAGTATGCATTCTATACAATTATCTGCAAGGGATATGTTTACATTTGCAAAGGGAAATATTACCTCACCTCAGGCTAGGTCCTCTTCCCAGACTGTCCCAATACCATCTGCATTCAGTCTCAAGAAACAGGAACTAGGTGAGCAGGTTTACAGAAAGCCTGATGGGATCCTTCCTGACTCCCTTCTTGTCTGCTGATGGAAGACTTGTCTTCGTTTTGACCTGGATGAGGATGTGTAGACTCTTAGCACATGTCAGAGACATGGAACAGCCTTTATTGGATTGAAATGCATTCCTTCTGTTTCTGGGTCTGCGGCACTTTTGTCATGAAAGGATGGTGGATTTTTGTCAAAAGCCTTTTCTGTATCTACCAAGGTTACCATGTGATTTGTGTCTTTTGAGTCTATTTATTGATAAGTTAAATTTATTGTTTTATATATGTTGAGCTTTATTGGGCTGAATGTTTTGGTTTTGAATTTCTTTTGACGTCCTATTGAATTTGGTTCTCAAGCATTTCATTGTGAATTGTGCTTGCGTTCAGGGAGACTGGTCTATCATTTCGTTTTATTGTTGTAGCTTTATTGATTTTGGTTCCAGGAGAATAATGGCATCTTAGAAAGAGTTTGGAAGTGCTCCCTCCTGTTTTTTGGAATAGTTTGAGATGCATTGGTATGAGTTCTCCTTTGAAAGTGGTAATGACTCCATTTGGGCCTGGCCATTGTTAAATCAGATTTTTTAGATGCGTTTATTATGTTTTTTTGTGTGTATGAATGTTTGCTTTCATGTATGTATGTGTACCATATGTGTGCCTGGTGCCTTCAGAGGTCAGAAGAGGGTGTCAGGTCCTCTGGAAGTGGAATTATATATGTTTGTGAGTACCTTGCAGGAGCTGAGAGTGATACCCTGCTCCTTTGCAAGAGCAGCAAGTGCTCTTAACTGATGACCAGTCTCTGCAGCTGCTCAGGGGTTTTGTTTTGTTTTGTTTCAGTCAGTCTCACTGTTTGTTACGGAGCCACTGTCTTAGTCACTGTTCTATTTCTGTGAAGAGACACAGTGACCAAGGCAAATGTTAAAAGAAAGCATTTAATCGGGGGTTTGCTTACAGTTTCAGAGGTTTAGTCCATTATGATCATGGCAGAGTATAGTGTCAATGCATCTTGATCTGAAAGCAGAGTACAAGAAAGGAGACTGGTCCCGGCGTGGTCTTTTGAAACTTCAAAGCCAACCCTAGTGACACATTCCTGCCAACAAGGCCATACCTACTCCAACAAGGCCACACCCCCTAATCCTTCTAATCCTTTCAAGCCATTCCACTCCCAAGTTACTAAGCATTCAAATATATGAGCCAATGGGGGCCATTCTTATTCAACTACCACCTTCCACTCCCTGGCCTCCATAGGCTTATAGCCATATTATAATGCAAAAAAATGCATTCAGTCCAACTACAGAAGCCCCCATAGTCTATCCCAGTCTCAATTCTGTTTAAAAGTCCAAAGTCTCTTTTGAGACTCATGGCAATCTCTTTGCTGTAACTCCTGTAAATCAAAATCAAAAAGCAGATCACATACTTCCAGCATGCAATGGTGTAGAATATACATTGCCATTGCAAAAGGAAGTGAGGGAGCATAGTGAGGAAATACTGGACCAAAGCAAGACCAAAAGCCATCTGGGCAGACTCCAGATTCTGTATCTTCATGTGTGATGTAAAACTCTTTTCATCTTTGTTGACTGTAACATGCTCCTCTCTTGGGCTGGTCCCACATCCAGTCTGCAGCTCTCCTTGACAAATATCTCACAAATCTGGCATCTCCAACATCTCACCTTCACAGCTTCATGCAGTGGCCTCTCCCAGCCTCCATTCAGGGACACCCCTGACATACACCTGGCCTCAGGGGCTTTCCTTAGCTGTAGAGGGAGATTTTTAAAGCCAGAGCCACACACCAGAAGCTGCCAAGTTCTCCTGCTTGCTGGGGCTGGAACTTGTCCCCTCTTTCAGTTACTTTTGCACCAGCTTTCTTTTGTGGATGGTTCCCTTCACTGCTCCAGTGCTCTTTTCATTTCTTCTCACAAGTTAGCTAGGTCAGGTCTTGCCCTGGGGTCACCACTCCCTTTATTTCATTTCGCATTAGTCTTTTCTTTAAACTTTTTGTCTCTCTGAGTACAGGACTTGGCTCCGGCATCACCTTTCCTTCTCTTCTTTTCTTCCTCACATAGTACATTTTGTATTTCTCCTTATTTCACTTGCTCCCTTTCATTGAAGATCTGCATAAAAGTGACCACTAATAACCACAACCACATGACTACTCAATTTTAGTAGGCCACATATATCGAGAAACTCATCTATTTCTGTTAGGTTTTTCCAGTCTAGTGAGTGTCCTAGTTTGCTTTGATAAACACCATGACCAAAAGCAACTTGGGAAAGAAAGGGTTTATTTGGTTATACATCCAAATAAAGCCTCAGTCTATCACTTAAGGAAATCAGGGCTGAAGCTCACAGCAGGAACCCAGAGAGACAACACTGAAGCAGAGGCCATGGGAAATGCAGCTTAGTGGGTTGCTTTCCAGGGCTTGCCCTGCTTTCATACGCAACCTGTGAGCACTTGTCCAGGGGTGGTACTGCCCACAGTAGGTTGGGCCCTCCCACATCAGTCCCTAATCAAGAACATAAACCAAACGAGTGGGGGCTCAGGAAGTTCAGACAACACCTGTGGAGCCTCCACAGGACTGGGCCCTCTGCGTGGGTGAGACAGTTGTGTAGCTTCATCTGCTTGAGCGGCCCCCTGGCAGTGGCATTCATCCCTGGTACATGAGCTGACTTTTTGAGCCTATGGCCTATGGTGGGACACCTCCCACAGCCTTGAGGCAGGGGGAGGGGCTTGGACCTGCCTCTACTAAATGTACTCTCTGCTGACTCCCCATGGGAGGCCTTACCTTCTTATAGGGTGGGTTGGGAGGGAAGGCTGGAGGGGCGGGAGGAAGGAAGAGGGGGATCTGTGATTGGTATGTAAAATGAATGGAAGGTTTCTTAATAAAGAAAAAGAGAGAAAATGCCCCCACAGACTTGCCTACAGGCCCTTGAACTCACCACCTTGTTCTCACCCCCAGTCTGCAGCCGCTGGTCAGAACGAGAGCAGAGGCTGACTTTCAACAGACTGTGTATTAACACCCAGCAAGGGATGGGGGGGGGGCGCTGCTTGGAGATAAGGAAAGTGTTGTAACTGTGTGTGTTCACAGTCTCTTTCCTGGAATTGTCTGCTTCAAGCAGGGCAGCTTATTTTGGGAGACGGACTATCTCTGCAAACATTGCTTTCTGGGCTGACCAGTAATGGCTGATTAAGGTCATCTGTAATCTAGTAGGACTCTTCTTTTACCAGGAGGCACTCTCTTGCCTGGGCTTTGTGTCACTGTGTACTCTTACACTTTATTGCTTCTGGTTTTGACCTGTCTTCTTTAGATCACATGCTTGTACATTTGTAGCATCTTACAGTGGTGAGTGTTTATAAAATTCAGGAGGTAATGTGAAGTGCTAGGTGAGATCTTACTCATGTGGATCCTTATGGATGTTGCTTCCACCTTCTTTCCTGCTTTAGTATTACAACTTACACCTTTACTTAAAGAGACAGTCTGCATGTAATTGCAATGGTGCTAGGACTATTCTCTCAGAATCCTCACACTGCAACTTTCAATAACAGCAAAACGGTAGTCTGCATTATTCCTCTGTGGACTAGTTCCCAATGAGTCTCATTCTCTTCTTGGAAGGTGCCTGGGATTTTGTTCCCTGTGGCCCAAGCTCAGAACATTTGATTTATTTGTTCTTGCTTAGAGAATGACAGAATCAGTGCACAAACTCAGACTAGATGTCATGTCCAGCGCTGCTGGAGGAGAGAAGCTGGAGCAGTTTTCCACCTCTTGGAGGAAGTCTGACAGATCACCTTCAGTGCTCTTACATATTGGGCAACTTAAGAAGGAAATCTGTGTCAAGCCTGTCTCCTCTCAGTCTATCCCAAACCTTAGTTTTCCTTTGCTCTGGGCCTGATGTGTCATCTCTATTAGAATTCATCCCTGCACACCAGTATGACCAGGGGCTTTTGTTCATCCACATGTGCCGAATGCCCTGCCTCTGCTTGCTAAAGTCCACCTTATACAGGCTGTCATGTAGGATCATCTGTAAACTTGCCAGAATACTAGAAGGACGGCATTGCTGACCCATTTTATAGACAACCAGACTGATTCTCAGAAGGGTAGGGAACTGGCCCAGGCACATGGTGAGCAGAGGTGGGTATTGGAACCTCTAAGCTGATATGCCTCAGATATGTAAAAGGCTCTGTAAAAGACAGGCAGGAGTGGTTCTGTCCTATGAGCTGAGTGGATTTTATACTTCTCCTTTTTGCTTCATTTGTCCTTGTTTGAGACAGGATTTCTCTCTGTAGCCCTGGCTGTCCTAAAACACACTATGTAGATCAGGCTGGGCTTGAACTCACAGAGATCTGCCTGCCTCTGCCTCCCAAGTGCTAGGATTAACCACCATACCAAGTAGTTTTTATACTTCTGATTGGTTGTAAAAGGAGCCCAAAGAAGAGTTCTGTTTGATGACATATGAAAGTGCATGAGATTGAGTGCCATTGTCTCTACATGAAGTTTCATTGAGGTACAGCCGTATCCATTCATTTACGTCCATCTGTGGCCACAGACTAAGTAGTTGTAAAAGGCCACATGGCCCTCACAGCCTGAACTTTTCACTGTCTAGTGCCTTATAGAAATCCTTGGCCAACCTTAGCCTGACAAGTTAGAAGCATTCCTTTCACAACTTTGGAGATTAGTCAGTTCACTTCCAAGCACTTTGATGGAGTGATGTCCCAAGTGTGTGGCCTCGAACTTAAAACTCAATTTCTTACTCTGAAAGGGGAGTTCATATCCACCTTTCCCTCTACAACTAAACTAGTTGACTCTGCCCAGCACTCCATGGACAGTCATTCCTCTGTGTCTGTCACCTTTCTCTGCATGTTTGGTGAGACCCATGAAAGAAATGTTGACCTGAGAACTGTACGTAATAAAAGTTGACCTTGAATTATAGTATCACATCAATTTTTAGAGATGGATTCCTAAAAAAAAAAAAAAAAGATTGTTCCTAAGATCCCAAGGTAGAGTGGAGAGCACTTGAAAGCATCCTCCATCTTTCTCATTGATGAACTGTGGTATATGTAGTTCTGAAATAGATTTCTTATAAGAAGTCTAATAAAACTGACAATCAAGAACCACTGTACAATTAATTCATATTTCATCGATGTTGTTTTCTGCTCCCAATCATTTAAATGATTCAAAGTCACACAGCATGGCCGCTGATCCAGCAGAAAGAGTAAGTTCAAATGGCCTCATGGAGACATAACATGCCTAGAAAACTTTGCACAAAGTAAGAGGGTCCCTGGCATGCTCAGTTAGTCACCTCATTGTGGTGGGACCTGACCTTACTGCTGGCTCAGTTCACTTCCTCTTGATGAGTTGGGTGATTACAAACACTTACTTACATGGAGGATATTGACATGGCCATTGCCACATTCGCAGCATTGTGTGAGGCATTTTTTTTCTTTTCTTTCTTCTTTTTCCTCTCCTGGATATTTCCTCCTTTGTTGAGAAGACAAAGAAACTCAACCTGATACTGGAGTCACATGCAAATCATAACATGTAGATCACATTTTGTATCATTGAATGTTGATCATGAGCCTTTCAGTTGGGCCTAGTGCTTAATAAAGGTCATTTATTCATTCTACCCTGAGCAACTGCTGATTGCTAAGCATTGGGTTATCCAAGTGAGCTGGAACAGATATGGTCTCTGCTTGCAGCCTAGAAGGTAAGGAGCAGCTTATTATCAGTTAGCAGAGGGAATGGATGGAAAACAGCAACTTTGATGAGGACTGCAGTACAAGTGGATGGGGATACAGAATCAGGAAGCCCAACATTGTTTGGGAGCCTACCTTAGGAAGTACCATTCAGCTTGTTGGTCTTTATGCCAAAAACAGTGGGAAGACATTAAAGCGTTTTTCATCAGAAAATATAAGCTTTGTGTGTCCAGCATCTCACTCTTGCTGCCAAGTAGAAGGTGGACGATAGAGGAACAAATTAGCTGCAGTGTCATCAGTGAAGCCGTTGCAAACATCTGGATAGGAGTTGTTAGTTTGCTTGCAGGTGTGGTGAAAGTACGTAAGGAATTGGTAAGGGCTTGGGAATTACCAGGAGGTCAAGTTGGCAGGACGTAGTTATTGACTGTGTTTGTTAAGGGACACTGGGGGATCAGAAAGTTGGGGTTGCCACTTGCTGAGGCAGGGGAAAGGACTGTCTCAAGTCCACACTAGAATGATGATGAGTTTGACTACAAATTACTTTGGAGGCGGGCAAGTAGAGCTGCCAAATGTACACTGGACATGTTTCTGGAACTTAGAGTAGTCACCGAAGCTGTGGGGACCTGGCCAGGGTTTGCCTGCCTCTATACTTTTGTCCCTGCATTAGACATTCAGCTGCCACATCCCACCACATCCCATTCCTCAGTCCGGGCCTGCAGTCTGGGCTTTCTTGCCCTCTGGGGACCCTCTCGGTCCCATCCAGCAAGAGGTGTGACCCTCTTCCTATTCCCCTTATTATTCATACCACAGCTGTCTGAAGACTGTCTGTCTCCCAGAGTTTTTACGATCTACCTCTGCCTCCCGGCACCTAGCTCAGCTATCTAGCTAGCACCTCGGTAATGGGAGTAGGTAAACAGTATCACAGCACACGTTGGATTCATTGTGTGTGTACATACCTTACATAAAAAGGATATTCTTGAGGCTCACTTTGTTGATCCAGCCCCCATGGTAGCTTGACTATTAACTATCTGGTGGCCCCTTTCTGATGGTCACAAGGGTGTTGTGCTCTTTATAGAGAATGGCCATGGGCTCTACTGCTAGATCCTGGTCAGCAGCAGGCACCAAATGCCAAGATAGTGTTACATGGTATTGTAGAGCATGGAAAATGGATCTTTAGTGGAGCCCGTTTTGCTGTGGTGGCTGTGTTGGAAGGCATGTGTAGAAGCTGTAGTTGTCAAGACTTGGACCAAGTGGGAATGAATTTGAAAAGTTCTCCCATCAAGGTGAACAGGGCCCTGGCCATGAGAGGGCAATGGTGATACTTTGTATAGAAAAAGTAAATTTCTCCCCTAATGTCTCCATTGACCATTTGTCTCTTGGCATGACACTTGCTAGGTACAATACAGAACGTAAGTGATGCTCCCAGAAAGGCTCGTTACATTCATTAAATTGCATACATCCCTGGAAAGGCACACTGAGAAATCCCACTCCAGGGAGCCACTGTCTTGCCCTCTTATATTCATCAGAGGAGGCCAGTAGGTACCAAAAGCCATAGATGCAAGCATTTGTATCAGTGGATACTCAGAAACCTAAACTTGGATGCCCAAAGCACTTGCTGTTTCCCACAGTGTTTACTGTGACTGCTTTTGTTAAGCTGTTAGTGTTGTTGTTGCTGATTTGACTGAGGTATTATATAACATCCTCCCCAACATCTTGAATTCTCTTCAGCTATTCCACTTTGAGTCTGCTCAGAAGCACTGATACTTCATACATAGGGTTTCCCAGAGGACTGTCGAACAGAAATCATCCTCTGCCTCATGCTGTTGTGATCGCCCTCCAGCAGGACCCACAGCACGCAGGGCTCCCCTGGGGCAGGGCTGCCACGAGGAGTACCCTGGAGGCTGGGGAGGCTGGCAGTTCAGTGCTCCCCCAGCTGATGCCTCTGGCCACTCCGAGCTTTGACACTTTTATGCTTTTCAAGCCTGGGAAGGAAGTATAAAACTTCTCTTCTTACCATAACCACCACTGCTTCTTCCCAAACAGCTCCCTGTGAAACTGTTAGACCGGCTGTCAATTTTCACTTTCTTCTTTTATAGGCATGAAAGCAAAAGGGACCCAGTGACCACTATAAAGTCGAATGGTAAGAAATAAACAGACACCAATTATCATTTCTCATCTTAACCAAAAGAGTTGTGTTGTGTATTTGTCTTCTGTGTCCTTGTGTGAAGACTGTGACATGTCCTGTGAGTTCAGGGACAGCCCATACAGCTGCCCATGAACAAGGTCTTCAGTGCAAGGATCATGGAAGTGCCATGAGTCACACGGTAGTACAGTTTATTTGGGATTGATTGTCAGAATTGGTGCTTTCTGGCTACGGAGTGCTTCACCTCTCTTTCCCTGCCCCCAAGGGCATGAGCATCTATTGTAGGACTCTTGCAGCAACCTTAGCTGACTTCTCCACACCCAGTCCCTCCTGTCCCTACTTGGCCACTAGCACTTAACCTGGATTTACTCTCTTCACTTGCTACTTACCAATTCCACCATCTCTCACAAACTGCATTGGCACATAATATAATTTCCTCCCATGGTATCCTGGTGCCAGTTCTTTCCTTACAAGACCACACCTGCTTCTGACTTTGCAATGCCCCTGCCTCTATGCCTTTGCTCATGCTGTTCCTTTATATGAAGTTCTTTTTCTTTCCTCTTAAACTCTGAGCTCCTCTGTAGCTGATGTTTTCTCCTGTCCTGCCCAGCCCTACAGACCCTGCAGCCGCTTATAAAATAATCACTCAGAAGCTTATATTAATTAAAACTGCTCAGCCATTAGCTCAGGCCTACCACTGACTAGCTCTTACATTTAAACTCAGCTCATTTCTGTTAATCTATATGTTGCCACGTGTTCTGTGGCTTTACCTGTGTGCAGTTACATGCTGCTCCCTGGATGGCAGGCTGGCATCTACTGACTCAGCCTTCCTTTTCCCAGGATTCTCTTCATCTCTTGTCCCGCCTATACTTCCTGCCTGGCTACTGGCCAATCAGCATTTATAGTTATCAGTCAGTCAGAGCAACACATATTCACAGCATACAAAGAGACATTCCCCCATCACTTCCCCTTTTCTGTCTAAATAAAAGGAAATTTTTAACTTTAACATAGTAAAATTACATATAACAAAACAGTTATGTAGCAAGAATTACAGTTATAATACTCCTCTTCATCCTTCAACACCCAACCTACAGTGGTGCTCTAGCCCTCTTCCCATAATACACTGGGACACTTCCCTCCCATGCCTGGGCTCTGTTCTCTGGTCTCCTTTCCTCTCATCACCCACTGGATGATGGAGAGCACAGGTATGAATCAGATGGCCTGGGTGTAACTGAGCTGGACCACCACTGATGCTATGATTGTAGCCAGATGCTTACCCTTGTTGAGTTTCTGTTTGCTCAGTAATGTACAGACATTAATAGTGTTCTAACCAGCTTGGTGAAAGGATCAACTGGGGTCCTCTAAAAGAAGCCATCTCAAAGCTGCCTGGTTATTCTCTGTAGATGTCAATTATCTGATTGCAAGGCAGAAGATGCTGATGATGCCCTACCACACCCTGTCAGCTCCAACAGACAGGTGTGCCTGTGGCCTTCTACATAAGACAGTTATATCTCTGACCCAGGGCTTTTGTTGGCCATACAAACATGTGAAGCCCTTACAGAGGACCAGAGAGTTGGCAGCTAGGGTTAGGAGATAATGGGGTCAGTAAACACTGTGAGGAAAGCTCTATACAGTCTTCCAGAGGATCCTCAAAAGGACTGAATCCCAGTTGTCCACTGCCAGCACCCATACCTTTCACCAGCTTCCACTCTTCCTGGGTCACTCTCCCATTCTCCTCACCAGGGTTACTAAGATCTCCTCCCAAATAAATGATAAGTGTTCAGATCAACCAATCACTACTGCTTATTTTTGTTTTTCCAAGTCTTCCCCTTTTCTAATCTGCTCTTACAAAAACAAAACCAGGGAGATCAAAGTGAAGCAGCAGCCGCAGTGGGGCGGTGTCATTCCAGGGAGCCTAGGTTTTAATGTCTATGCCATAATAAAGAGTTGGACATAATGAAGGGTAAAAAGAAAGAGTCTTCAAGGATTGCTCTGGAATAATGTGAAGAGCACAGCATGCAGTGTGTACATTTGTGCAGGTGACGCGGTGCAGTCAGACCTGTGGCAGGCCAGTGCTCCAGCTAAGCAGTTACCTTGCTGTTTTGAAAACCCTATGTTAGAGTGCAAAACTGTTAATGAGCCATGGATTTTTCTCTTCCAGCCTTCTGGGGGGAGTCTGATGACAGTAACTCTGAAATCGAAGCTGCTCTTCGTCCTAGAGACCATAACATGTCTGATGACTTCGATGATTTTTATGACACCTAAGCTGTTACATGCTGGAAATAAAGTCTTTAAACAAATTGTCACTGTGTGTTTATGTATAATTCCCAACATAAAAATACTCTTCTAAGTTTGCTAGTTGTTAAAGGGGAAAACAGAGACTATTATTCAAGTGAAATTGCGTTATAGAAATGTGAACATGGGCTGGGGAGTAGTTGAGTAGTACAGCACTTGCCTAGCTGAGAGAAGCTCAGGAGCCTTAACCCCAGCACCAGGGAATGCTATGGGGAGCCAGTGTAATGGCACATGGCAAAAGCAGGATGGTAGTTTCCTGGCCATCCTGAGCTGTCCAGCCACCCTGTCATTTCAGCACTTGGGAGATGGAGGCAAGAGCATCAGAAGTTCAAGGCCAGTATCAGCTACATAAGACCCTGTGGTGAATGAGAATGACTCCCATAAGCTAATATATTTGAATGCTTGGTCCCTAGTTGGTGGAACTGTTTGGGAAGGGTTGAGAGGTGTGGCCTTGTTGAAGGAGATGTGTTCCTGGGGTAGGGATTTGAGGTTTCTAAAGCCCATGCCATTCGTAGTTAGCTTGTGTTTGCCCCTGTTTTCTCTGTCTCTGTCTCTGTCTCTGTCTCACTCGCTCACTCGCTCTCGCTCTCACTCTCACACACTCTCTCTCCTTCATGGTTGTTATCTCAACTATAAGTTTTCAGCTACTGCTCCGGCACCCTGCCTGCCTGCTGGCTGCCATGCTTTCAGCCATGATGGTCATAGACTCTATTACCCTCTAGAACCATGAGCCCCAAATTAAATGCTTTCTTTTATTAGTTGCTTTGATCATTATGTTTTGTTATAGCAATAAAAAAGTAACTAAGACATACCCTGTCTCAAATGGACACAGGGTTTGATTAGACATCTCTCTGAAGATATAGTTGGCCAGTAAGCACACTAAAAAGCTTTTAGTCTTTAGGAAAACTCAAGTCAAAACCTCAGAGAGATACCACTGGGATCTAAAGAAACAGTACAAGTGTTGGTTTAGATGTGAAGAAATCACACAGGCTGCTGGTAGGGTTGGATAGGCTATGGTACAGCAGTTTTGGAAAACAACCCTCAAAGGGTTAGACAGACTTGCCCCGTCATCTAGCCATTTCACTCCAAGAGAAATTATATCTATCCCAGAATGTGTTTTTAAATGTCCGTGGAAGTGTTAATCATAGCAACTAAATTGTGGAAATAAATGCCCATCACCTCGTAAGTGATAAACAGTGAGGTCTATCCACATAGTGAAATGTCAGCATGCCATAAAAAGGAATGGAAACTGATGTGTGCTACATGGGTAAACCTTAAAAATACAATGCTAAATGAAAGCACACCACAAAAGACTGCATAGTTTATAATTTGCTTATATGAAATGTATTCAAGGCTACTCTGGTCTACATAGGCAATTCCTGGCTAGGTGAGGCATATATTAAAAAATTATCTGTGATGGTTATTCTTAGTTGTCATCTTGACTATATCTAGAATTAACTAAAACTTCAAGCAGCTGGGTACACCTGTGTGGATTTTTAATTAAGTCATTGGAAGTGGGATGACCCACTTTTAATCCAGATCTTTTGAGGTGAGAAGATACACCTTTAATCTGGGCCACACCTGAGGCAGCCTCTAGAGGACATGGAAGAAGGAAGCTCTTTCTCTTTGCCTGCTTGCTTTCATTAACAAATCTATTCCTTCACTGGCATTCGAACCTACTTCTTTGGGATTTCAGTGTATTCTGAAGACCAGCCTCGTGAACTGAGAAAATACTGAATTCTTGGGCCTTCAGTTGGTAGACAGCCTTTGTTGGACTAGTTGGACCACAGCCTGTAAACCACTCTAATAAATTCTCATTCTCATTCTCTCTCTCTCTCTCTCTCTCTCTCTCTCTCTCTCTCTCTCTCTCTGTTGTTTTTACTCGATCAGTTCTTTTCATCCAGAGACCCTGACTTATACAGAACCTTATTATTTTTCAGAAAACTTTAGCTTCATCTCCAACATTGTTTTTCCTTTTTACTATCATGGGAAAATGAGAGTTAAGTCTTTTTAATTGTTGCTATAGTTTGCGTGTTCTCTCTAAAACCTGAGTTGAAAAATTTGATATCTTTGAAATAGATTTAAGAAGGGAGACCATTAAGAGCTCAGGTGATAGATTAATGACATTTTCTTGGAAATGAGTTTTCAGTTAAAGGATTAAGTTTGGCCCATACCGCTCTGACTGTTTAGTCGCTCTACAGCATGAAGACCTTGCCAGATGCTGGCCCCTGCAGAACTGTAAGAATTTCTGTTCTACATGTTACCTAGAGTCAGGTATTCTATGATAGCAGCAGAAAGGGCCTAAGACAGACAGACAAAGTACATAAGAGTACATATGGCCTACCATACACAATGGAAAGAGTTGGATTGTTTTAGGACTGGAAAAGCTTTCTGGACGTTACTTTCTCAAGTGTTTTGAGTCAGAAGGGGACCACATCATCAAAGTCTCTCATTTTAGAAACATTGGTCAAAAGTGGTCTTTGGCTAGGTTTTTGTCACCTTGTCACAAACTAGAGTCATCTTGGAAGAGGAATCTCAATTGAGAATATGCCTCCATTGGATTGCCTGTAGGCAAGCTTGTGGGGCATTTTCTTTATTAACATTGACGTGGGAGGGCACATCCCACTGTGGTTGGGATCCCACAGAGGTGGCATCCCACATGGTCCTGGGTGATATAAGAAAGTCTACTGAGAAAACTATGGGGAATAACATGCAGAACAGAAATTCTTAGAGTTTTGTGGGTGTCAGCGTATGGTAAGGTCTTTATATTGTGTCATGGTAGAGCAACTGAACAGTAAGTTGTGGGGAGAGTGGGAGTGCTTTAACCCAGCATCATTCCTTCATGGTGTCTGCTTCCATCCTTGCCTCCACATTCCTGCCCTGACTTCCCTGGATGATGGGCTATAAGCCGTAAGATGAAATAAATCCCTTCCTCCCAAGTTGCTTTTGGTCATGATGTTTTATCACAGCCATGGAATCTCTAAGACAGAAATTGGTACCAGATCTGTGCGATGTTGCTATGATAGACCTGACCATGTCTGGGGGAGGACTGTGGAAGTATTTTGAAACTTAGAGCTAGAAAAGCCACTGAGCACTCAGGGTTTAATGGCCTAGTCTGTGGGAGCTTGGAAGATACGAAGGTTCAGAGTGATGCAGATGATGGTGGCCTGGCTTATGATGGTTTGGAGGGAAGCAAAGACTACTGGAGCCATTTGTGTGGTGTTTTGCATTAAGAACATGTGGCTCTAGGCAGCTAGGGTTGAATAACCTGCTGTGATTTACAAGAGAGCAGAATCACTAAAGTGAAACCTTTGCAATGGAGGACACTGGTCAGCTCAGCCTGAAGAATCATCTGTGATTAAGAAGAGACCATCATTATTGAGGCACAATCTTCTGGGAATTATTTCCTCAAAGTCAGCACACAGAGTCTGTAGTCCAGAGAGAGTCAAGGCTGTACCTTGTGCTGGCCGTCAAACGTGGTCATGTCTAATAGACTCACACGCAGGTAGTACTGCTTTGAAGGCATGAAGGGGTCATGGAGAGCAGCTGAGGTTTGACACAGGGAGAGATCAGGAGAAGCCACTGCTGAAGGTGTAGTAGAAGCTCCAGGATGGAGAGAAGTTGAGGCTTTGGCACCATGTGGCAAGGTCAGAGTCTCTGAAGAGAACTCAGAAGAGGCTGGTGGTGACTATGCAGCCCAGTTGGAGCCGGCGACCCCAGCATGTTGGAGATGCCAGTGTTATGAGACAATGACCCCACACAGCAGCAGGTGTGGCGTAGAGCCAGCTTGAGCTAATGAGATGAGCTGTGTGTGCCGTGGAAGGCAGAGCTGGAGAAGCAGAACGGCCACGCCTGTGAGTGTCCTAGAAGTCTGACCTGAGCTTCACACTGTTGGATTTTGGTTTTGCTTTGACTGTGACTGTGCCCTGGTTATTCCCTCCCAGAATAAGAAAGTTTCTAACTTATTTTTTTATTTTAAAGGATCCCACAGTTGAGAGACTTTGAACTTTTAAAGAGACTGGATTTTCAGAGAGACTAAATGTTGAAAGAGACTTCAGATGCTTTAAAGATACAACTTTCTAAGTATTTGAATTTTTTAAAGTCTGTGGAATAAATGTTACCACAGAAAGCAAGCCAGGAAGCAGCATTGCTTCATGGTCTCTGCATCAGCTCCTGCCTCCACGTTCCTGGCTTGAGTTCCTGCCCTGACTTCCTTAGATGATGGACTGTGATGTGGAAGAGTCAGCCAGATGAACTCCTTCCTCTGCAACTTTCTTTTGGCCATGGTGTTTTATCACACTTAGAAACCCTAAGACAGGCATCCAAGAGAAAACAGCTTAGATGCAAAAAGAAAACAGGGAAGTGGGGAAGAGTTGGCAAGTATTGAAGGGGAATGTTTGACTCGCTTTCAACAACTGTGAATTAAAATTTAAAATTTTAAGAACCATGTGTGAGTCTCCATGTGCTAGATTACTAGTCATGGACATGTGTAACAAAATGGAGACAGCCCTGGCCATAAGTGACCAGAATGAGCAGATCTCCCTTACTGATGGACAGTCAAACCACTTAACAGGAAGGCTGTAACAGAGAGTAAATGTTAGCCCAGCCTGACCAATACTCTTCCTTTTATGCATAGCCAGCTTGTCATGTACAACTTAAATTTAGAGTGGTAAGAGTCAAAGTTTCCTAAGTCCTCACTGAACAACTATCAAACCTGTGAACACAACTTTTAAAACAAGAACTAGATCCTTTATTTAAAAAAAAAAAAGTCATTGTTTTTGCAGTTCCCTTAAGAAATTGAACTTCCATCAATCCACATTATGGATTGAATGAAGCAAAGAGACCCACACACAGGTCTGGGGCAGACTGTCCTGGGCTCCAAGGAGAAAACACGGCCTACCCAGTGCCTTGTAGCACCAGGAAGATGGACACTATTATGGTGAGTAAATGTATGGAGTGGTATGGTAGAGAAAGAGAGAGGCAGACTGGTTCATGTCCTGTGGACAGAGGCATGTCTGAAAAGGTGAAAAAGGAGAAGAGCAGGCTGAAGTGGGTGGCTTGATTGCCACCCAGGGCCATGGTGATGTCTTGCCCAGGCTACTGCCAGGGCCTATGTCTGGGTTCGTAGCCCTGAGTGCAGTCACGGTCAGAAGCTCCTGATATCATCGAAGGCCGAGAGGTAGGGTTGTACAGTGTTGGCTCCGCCCCTCACCGGCTGCAACACTAGGGAGAACTGAGCCTGCCCCTCACTAGCTGAAGCACTCAGGAGAGCGGATCCTACATCTCACCTGGGCAGCACAATAGAGCTGACCCTGTTCTCAGGGGCCTGGGCGAGCAGCCCTGAAGGTGTGAGAATTGGAGAACAGGTCATGCCCCTCTCGTCTGCCATGTGGTGGCATGGGTGAGGGAAAGATGCCCTCCTCCCATCACACCTCAACACCTGCAGCAGGTGGGGGACCTGACTCAACCCGATAACCAGCGGCAGCACTCAGGAGAATGGGCCCTGTGCCTTGCCTGGGCAGCACAATAGAGTTAACGCTGTAGACAGAGGCACAAGTAGGCCAGGCCTGAAGGCGTGAGGGGTTGGATGAGTGCTTGCTTGCCCAGCATGCGTGACACCCTGGTTCAATCCTCAATGTGACATAAATCCGGCATGGTGATACATGCCTATAATCCCAGCACTTGGGAGGTGGAGTGGCAGTATCACCAGGCACTCAAAGGAATCCTTGGGTACATGTAAGTTTGAGGCCAACCTGGGCTATGTGAAACCCTGTTTCAAAACAAAAAAACAAAAAACAAAAAGCAACTTTGATCAAACGTATACACTTTACTAATTTAACCACTACAAAGTATAGAGTCGGGTTGAGACATTCACTTTACAGAACTTTCGTCAGAGTTCAACTGTAACTTCTGTTCACCTCTTGACAACTTGCTGTCTTTTTGAGTCTTCCCACCCTAGGTATCTGACAGTTATCCAGTACCTGTTCCTTTCTGTGGCCTATTTCACACTGCACAATGTGTTCAAGTTTCATTCATGTTGAGGCAGAATCGCCTTCCTTTCTGAGGCTGAAGAACATTCTGTCCCACATGCAGACCACATTGTATGTAGCCATTTGTCCATGGATGAACAGCCAAGCTCCTTCAACATTTTGACTTGTGAAGAATGATGCTATGACTGTAAATGTACAAATATCTCTTTGCTATTCCTGATTTTTTCCCCACTCTAGCGGGTGGTCATATCCAGAAGTAGGATTGCTGGATCATATAACAATTTGATTATGAGTTGACTTTTTCAAGTTTTTTACATTACATTACGGAAAGTCCTGGCCTGAGGTGTCCTGCCCACCTCAGCTGCTCCCAGAGCCTCCAGTGAAGATCATTCATCAAGGATTTTGTATCCAAGTCTTGAAAATTTGTTTCCCAAGATGATGCTGACATGGGTGCAGGTGATGCTGAATACCAGATGGACCTGGAATAAAAAGGCTGCTTGATTAATCAGGTGTCAAAATTCCAGTACACTTGAAGAGTAGATGCAATTAAGAAAATCTGAAACTAAAATCAGAAAACTAAGTTCTTAGACAATATGTAGAAAAATCTCATGTCTGCTTGTATTGTTTATCAAACATATCAAAAGTAAAAAGAAAGTAAAGTGCTCATCTGTGGAGTTGTTTCTCTCTCTCTCTCTCTCTCTCTCTCTCTCTCTCTCTCTCTCTCTCTCTCTCAAAGTTGTAGTATCTGTGTTTACTTTCTAAAGTATTTATGATGATAGTAGATCTAGGTGCTGTTAACTGCTAACAGAAGACTCCCTGAGTTTGTATGATTTGTTAATCTATGAAAATGTACAGATGTAGGGACTTTATAATTAGAATTACAGTCTCTTAGTTAGGATTACTATTGCTGTGAAGAGATACCATGACCACAGAAACTCTTATAAGGAAAACATTTAATTGGGGTGGCTTACTTACAGTTCAGAGGTTCAGTCCATTATCATCATGGTGGGGAGCATGGCAGCATTTAGGCACACATGGTGCTGGCTATATCTTTATTAGAAGGTAACAGGAAGTAGACTGAGGATCACACTGAGCGAAGCTTGAGGAGACCTCAAAGCTTGCCCCCACAGTGACACACTTCCTCCAAAAAGGCCACACCTAATTCAACAAGGCCACACCTACTAATAGTGCCACTCCCTCTGAGATTATGGGGGCCAATTACATTCAAACTACACATACAGTATTTATGAAACTGGCTTAGCACTCTCTTTTTACTATATGTCTGGTTAGTAAAATATAGAAGAAATAACCATTTTGTGAAAAAGTGATCAAAACCTGAATGCACAGCTTCTGTACATTTCATCTCCTGCCTCACTTCCATCTACCTCTTCCTATCTCCCTTCCTAAAAGTGACTTTAATAGTTATCACTAGTAACATGAGAAGCTACACCCATAAAGTCTCACCAAAATGGCTGCCCAGATGTGGATGACACTAATGAACATACCAAAGTGGATGGGGAGAAGCTCACAAAACCTCAACCCTACACAAAGAACTATAGGAAACTGAGGAAAGCTGGGAGGAGAAGTGGTCTCCAAGGAAGAGCACACTGATGGGTGTCCAGTGTCAAAGAGCCCTGAAAACACATGTGCAAATAACATTATATACATTCAACAAGTTAAATTTAGGAGTGTGTGTGTGCGTGTGTGTGTGTGTGTGTGTGTGTGTGTGTGTGTGTGTGTGTGTGTGTGTGTGAAGCGGTATCTGGGAGGGTTTGGAGGGAAGAAAGGGAGACATATAATTATGTTAAGGGGGAGATGAAACATTCCATCCTACAGGGTAGGTGAACAACTCAAAAGCTTCAGAAAGTCCCTGAAACTGAGCAGATTCAGTAGTCTCCTCTGCCCCCAAGGTTATATAAGCAGCTAGAATCTGAGAGTCTCAGTCCTGCTGAGCCTCCTGACAGTGGCTCAGAGCAGCTAAACTACCTGAAGAGTCACTCTCTAACCCACCATGCCGCCTGCAGACTGTGCAGTGAACTCCAGATTTCCAGCTTCTGTGAGCTGTCACCCGTTATGATGCAACTGTTGGTGATGCAACTGTCTTTGATTCATACTTGCTCCTGTAAGTAACCCCTCACCCATACTCTTATAAGAAACTTTCCATAATAAAATATTGGTTCACCAATCCTGGCTTTTACCTGTCATTGATTTCCTGTCTGAGTGAATAGACGTAGTTTTCATCTTCTCAGGCAATAGTATCATACAACAGTTGTTCTCAACAGAGAAACCAATTCCAAAGTGAATCCTATAAATCACTAAAATTAAGTTCATTGAATCCTGTCCCTATAAATTCATCCCTGTAACTACCCCCACTTTGTCTAGGCATAAATCCTAAGAAGATGAGTCTTGGCTGGAGACCTTAAGCCCCACACAGTCACCTGTATTTGCTGCCACTAGATCTTGGTTATTCTTGAATGTTTTTCCTTTTAATCAATTGTTATTCTACTTTCAAATTCTTTTAAAGTGACCAGTGTACCGCCCTTTCCTCTCTGACTTTCCCTATTACCATTGGGTTTGCTATGCTCAGCATTTAGTTGTGTTATTGACTGACAAGATTCATTTCGGCTCCAGTTTTCTTTCTTTCTTTTTCCCCAAACAACAAAAAAGACAAAAGCCAAGCAACTGAACGTCCTAACAGCTTTTATTTAATTCTCAAGCTTCTGTCCACTTTCGATATTCCTGTCACCAATGGTTATGTCCTTAGCAAAGTGTTCTGGTGACAATCAGATTTCATCGGATCGGTTGGATAAAGCTGGCAAAAACACATTAAAAATGATCGCAATAATTCCAGCCCCAAATCCAGGCAGATAAGAATGATATTACTCAATAACTTAACCCAACTGGCAGGCAGAATTTGTCTAACGGAAAGGCTCATTGGCATTCAGCAGCTAAGATTTCAAGTCCAACTGCTTTAGGTAGTGGCTGTAGATATTTACTTCAAAATCATCTGGAAATCTCTGGCTCCTTGAGGTAGCTCCCTTTAAGTCTTTCTGAAAGACATAGTGTCATCATGTACCTCCCTCTGCTGATGTTTTCCATTTCCCAGGCCAGGCCAGCCATTGACACAGAGACTGATATTTGATGACAGATGGCTCTGTGAGCTTCTGGTAAGGCCATATCTCACTTTTGGAATGCAAGTGATAACCAAGTTCCTCTAGAGCCTTATTTATTATACTATCATTGTGCACAAACTCATTAGATTAAAGCATTCTGCCAGTCAACTTGATCCTACTCTTCCCCAGCTGTCATGCTGGCAGCTCGAAGATGGCTACAGATGATACTGACGGACAGTACCTCTGCCATCTCTTGCTTTCCCGGATTCAAAGCTACTCAACCAGGAGACCATGTTGGAAAAAGAGCTAGGGAACCACTGTGCAGTATGCTGTATTTAATCACCACAGTGGTCACTAAACAGCACTCAGGGGGTTCTGCTGGCAGGCCTTCCTAGCACTGGCAAGTCCACACATTACCACCTTTCAAAATCCACCAAAATCCGCTGCATCCCTCCCTCCAGTCCCACAAAGATGCTGCCAGTTACGCATGTGGTCTGGAATCTGGCTGAGGACCAGTCTTTCTATGCCTGCATCTAGTCTTAATGCACAAACACTTCTCGTTGGCATTTCTGCAACAGTATAGTAATCATTTATTCAACCACTCATTCCATAGGTGCATCCATCAAGGGGGACTTATTGTGTGCCAGGTTCTACTCCAGGCCAGATACAGAAAGATGGATTTGGTCTCTGCCCTCATGGACTTGTCTGTCTCATGGGGGTGGGGGGAGGAATAGATCACCTGAATGTGAATTGTTTAGAGTGGTGTTCCAACAGCCAGGACAAATGGGCAGCCAAATACAGTGACTTAGGGAATCCTGAAACTTGTTCTCTAACCACAGATTAGTCCCAGGGTTAGCAGGTGGCTCGGTTCACTTGGTTTAGATTGACTTCAGCACTCAGAAGCCAGAGTTCTTTCCATTTTGCTCTTCCACCATCACCAGGGTACCATACTGGTGTGTGTGGCCAAGCTGGGCCCATAGGTAGTAAAAGTAGAAGTCCTAGAAAGGAGAGTTCCTTCTCATATTCTGTTATGTAGCAACAGCTTGCTTAAAATATGTTGGGAAACCATCTCCATCTTGACACATGCTGCTAAGAAGAGTAAGGAGCCTTGCAGGACAACTGATAGTTTGCTGTACCACGCCATGTGCTCAGTATTGAAAGAGGAGCATCCCCAGAGAGGCTGAGCCATGTAGTGGTTAAATGTTCAGGTTCAGGACCATACAAACATACACACTGGAATCCTAGAACTAGGCGTGTTATCCAGCATCTGAAGATACTTGACAGATTGCCTAGGCGGCTTGATAATAGATATTATCAAGCTTAGATAAGGACATAGCGTTTGGGCTGAATCTCAAAAGGCCAAAGTTCGGCAAGAGGACATCTGGGAGTTGAGTCACCTTGTGCATGGGTGAGCCATGGAATGTACATAACTAGTACATCGTTTTTTCCAATAAGCCATTAGAATTTTCTCATACCACAAGCTAGTGGACTGTCTCTTTATGAAGCTGAAGTGTGGGTGACAGTCCAAGCTGGGAGCTAGGAAAACAGCCAAAACAGACCCTGAGATCACACAAAACCCCTCAATATGTAGACCGCATTATTCCAGTTCACTCCAGATCTGGGTTTGATAGTCCTCCCAGGCTGAGTGGTTTTTCAAGGATCCCAAGTCTGCTCAACATGGACAACACTGTCCTTGTGGCTTTTAATCAATGGTTCTTTCCACAGGCCATGAAGATTGAGCAGTGAGCTGCTCTTCTGTCTTCTCTTTCAATGAAGCCTTCCTCCAGTTTCTGGCAAAACTCTTTCTTTGAAAAGAAAGAGGTAAACACTAACTCCTCAGGTCCTGTTTAATAGCCAGTGGGGCCCCTAGCATTAGATTCAGGAGAGGTGCTGTCTCCACCAAGAGTTGTGGTCCTTTACCCCACCATTTAAGTACATTTTCAACAGTTTACAAAGTAATAGGTTTCCATAGAACACTTGCATGCATCCTTGTTTTGGTTAATTCTCATCTCCTTCTCTCCTTCTTCCCTCCTAACCCCATCCTCACTTAAACGTCTCCACCCCAGTATTCTTTCCCACTACTTTCCTATCACATTATGTTCTACTATACCCTTCCTCAGTGCCTTCTCCCGTTCATCACCCCATCATTGCCCTACAGTCACTCCAACTTAAACATATAAATCGGAAATTTCAAACCTGTGATCCACATATGAGAGAGAAGCAATGACTGTCTCTCTGAGCCTGGATCCTCATTTAGTGTATTTCCCAGTTCCATCAATTCTTCTGCAACGTTTATAATTTCATTTTTCATTACAGCAGAATAAAATTCTATGCATGAGTGGATAACGAAAATGATATATATATATATATATGATATATGTTTTATATATATATAAAACATTTGGTGGGCGTTCATGGGTGCTCCTTTCCTGTCTTGTCTAGGGGGCACTGAATAGCAGCTGGCACCCTGGTCTCCTCTCCCTTGATGTTCCCTGAGTCTTCCATGTAGACTGCAAATCTTTGCATTTGATGAGTTGTGGATCCCTAGAGCAGTCTCCATCTGTTGCAAACAGAAGCTTTTTAGGAGACCAGGCCATGGACTGACTGACTGTATGACCAGGGCTAGGCTGTGTGATTGACTGGGTCTTAAGGCTGGCATGGATGGGTAAGGTTCCAGGTAACTCACCTGGCTTGTTGGGCCTCACATGTCTATTGACAATCACTAGTTCATCCTTTGTGAATTGTCTGTTCATTTTACTAGCCTGTTTATTGACTAGGTTGTTTGATTTTTTTCTTGTGTGTGTCGGGGTAGGATGAGGTCAACATTGGGCTTCTTCACTTATTCTTCACTTTCTCTTTTGAGACAGCATCTGTCATTGAACCTGGAGCTCATTTATTCAGCTGGTTGGCTAGTCAATGAACTCCAAGGGTCTGATGCGTCCACTTCTCCTGTTCTGGGGTCACAGATGGGCAATACCACACCAGGCTTTATGTGGGTACCAGGGACCTGAACTCAGATCATTATGCATGCATGGCAGACCACCTCCCGCCCTCTGAGCCTGGATCCTCGTTTAGTGTATTTCCCAGTTCCATCAATTCTTCTGCAACATTTATAATTTCATTTTTCATTACAGCAGAATAAAATTCTATGCATGAGTGGATAATGAAAATGTTATATATATATATATATATATATATGTATATATACATATATATATGTATATATATATATACATATATATATATGTTATATATATATATAACATTTCCATCTGTTCCTGGAAATCTCGGCTGATTCCATTTTCTAGCTATTGTGAGGGGCTATAACAAATAGGAATGAGCAGGTAACTCTGTGCTAGGATGTAGAGTCCTGTAGGCTGAAGTTTCTGTCCTGCCACCAGCTCCCAAATAAACACAATGAGGATTATATTTATTACAAATGCTTGGCCAATAGCTCAGGCTTGTTACTAGCTAACTCTTACATTTAAATTAACGCACATTTCTTTTTTTTATTTTTATTTTTATTTTTTATTTTGTTTATTTTATTTTACAATACTATTCAGTTCTACATAATTTCCACAGATTCCCTTGTTCTCTCCCTTCCTGCCCCCCTCCCCTTCCCCCCAGCACATCCCCCATTCCCACCTCCTCCAGATCAAGGTCTCCCCTGAGGACTAGGATCGACCTGATAGACTCAGTCCAGGCAGGTCCAGTCCCCTCCTCCCAGACCGAGCCAAGCGTCCCTGCATAAGTCCCAGGTTTCAAACAGCTAACTCATACAACGAGCCCAGGACCTGGTACCACTGCCTAGATACCTCCCAAACAGATCAAGCCAATCGACTGTCTCACCTATTCAGAGGGCCTGATCCAGTTGTTAATCCACATTTCTTATCTACACTTTGCCACGTGGCTTGGTACCTTCTCTCAGCATGGCATGGCCATTTTGCTACTCCCTATGTCTCCCTCCTCCAACTCTGCCCTTCTTCCTCCCAGAATTCTTGTAGTCTGGCTCTCCTACCTAACTTTATTTGCTCAGCTATTGGCCAGTCAGCTTCTTTATTAAACCAATCTGAAGTGACAAATCTTCACAAAAGGATTATTCCACAGCACAGTCCACTGTGTGTATGTCTAGGAGTGGTATACCTGGGTCATGTGGCATTTCTCTTAGTTTTTTTTTTTAAGATTTATTTCTTTATTATGTATACAGTGTTCTGTTTGCATGTATCCCTGCAGGCCAGAAGAGGGAGCCAGATCTCATTACAGATGGTTGTGAGCCACCATGTAGGTGCTGGGAATTGAACTCAGGACCTCTGGAAGAACAGCCAGTGTTCTTAACCTCTGAGCCACTTCTCCAGCCCCTCTCTTAGTTTTTTTTGAGAAACCTCCACACTGATTTCTGTAGTGGCTGCACCAGTTCGTACTCCCGCCAACAATGAATGATGATTTCCCTTCCCACATGTCTATAACAGCATTTATTATCCTTTGTTTTCTTGAGAATAACCAGTCTGACTAGGGTGAATTGGAATCTAAAAGCAATTTTAATTTGCACTTCCCTGATGGCTAGGGACACTGAATACTATTTACTGGCCATTTGTATTTATTCTTTTAGGAGTTCTGTGTTCGGCTACACAGCCTATCTTTTGATTGGATTATTTTCTTGACAATCAGGTTTGTTTTGTGTAGTCTAGATATTTATCCCCTTTCATGTGTATATCTGCTAAAGATTCTCTCCCATTCAGTAGACTTCCTCTTCACCCCATTAACCCTTTTCTTTGCTGTAAAGCCTTTTAATTTCATCGAGTCCCATTTGTCAATTGTTGGCAATATTTCCTGAGCGACTAGCATCTCATTCAGGAAGTCCTTACCTATGTCTATATCTTGAAGTGTTTTCTTTTTTTTTTCTTCTAGCAGTTTCAGAGGTTGCATTAAGATCTTTAATGCATGTGAAGTTGACTTTTGTGTGGTGTGAGAGATGAGTATCTAGTTTCAATCTTCTACATTATAGATAACCCATTTTTCCCAGCACATTTGTTAAAGAGGCTCTCTTTTCTCCAGTGAGTATTTTTTTTTTTTTTTTTTTGGCTCTCAAACCCAAATGGCTATAGCTGCAGGAGTTTTTATTTGCTTTTTCTAGTCTGTTCCATTCATTTATGTGTCTAGTTTTTGTTTGTTTTGTTTTGCTTTTTGTTGGTTTATTGTCGTGTGTGTGTGTGTGTGTGTGTATGTGTATGTGTGTGTGTGTGCCATTACCATGTTTGTTTGATTATTTTGTTACTGTGGCTCTGTAATATACCTTGAAATTAGGTTTGATGATACCTCCAAACTTCCCTCATCCCCTCAGGATTACCTTTTATCTCTGAGGTTTATTGTGGTTCCAAGAGACTTTTAAAATTATTTTGAAGCCAGGCAGGAGTGGCTCATTCCTTCAATCCTAACACTAGGGAGGCAGAAGCAGGCTGATCTCTGAGTTCAAGACCAGCCTTGTGTACAGAGGGAGTTCCAAGACAGCCAGGGCTACACAGAGAAACTCTGTTTAGAAAAAAATGGAGCTGGAGAGATGAGTGAGTGGTGAAGAGCATGTACTGCTCTTGCAGAGGACCCAAGTTCAGTGCCCAGTACCTACAGCTCACAACTGTCTGTAACTCCAGTTCCAGGGGATCTGACATCCTCTTACGGACTCCACATGACTCTATCCTCCCCCCCAAATCCACATGATTAAAAATAAATATATTTTTATTTTTAATATAATATAAATCTTTAAAGGTAAGGACTTTCTGAATGAGATGCTAGTCGCTCAGGAAATATTGCCAACAATTGACAAATGGGACTCGATGAAATTAAAAGGCTTTACAGCAAAGAAAAGGGTTAATGGAGTGAAGAGGAAGTCTACTGAATGGGAGAGAATCTTTAGCAGATATACACATGAAAGGGGATAAATATCTAGACTACACAAAACGAACCTGATTGTCAAGATTTAAATTTTAATATAATCTTTAAAAAACTTTAAAATGATTTATTTTGTATGTTTCTGTAAAGGATGGCATTAGAATTTTGAGGCGGATTGCACTGAGTCTGCAGATGGCTTTTGGTAAGACAGCTGTTTTCACAATATTGATTCTCCCAACCCCTGAGCATGGGAAGTCTTTTCATCTTCTGAGTGTTTTCTTCCATTTCCCTCTTGAGTTGTTTTAAAATTTTTCAGTGCAAAGCCCTTTCACATCCCCACTTAGGTTTTTGTGCATGTGGCAATCATGAACGAGATTGTTCCCCTAATTTCTTTCTAGACATCTTTTTCTCATGTTAATTTTGATTCCTGCCACTTTGCTGAAAGTTTTTAGTCATTGTAAGACTTTTTTGGTGGAGTCTTTTTGTGCCACCTTTATACATGATTTGGTGTTCCTTCCTAGCAGCTTTCAACACACTTTCTTGTTCTGCAAATTTAGCACTTTTCACTTCAATATGATGTGAGTGTTTCTTTTCTGGTTCTGCCTACTTGGTGCTCTGTGTGCCTTTTACACCTGGATGGGCCCCTCTAACCCTAGGTTTGGGAAATTTTCTGCTTCAATTGTATTTAATATGTTTTCTATGCTTTTGGTAAGGAGGTCTTCTCCTCCTTCTATGGCCATAATTGTGGATTTGATCTTCTCATGATATCTCAAAGATCTTATGTGTTCTGTTTATGTATTTGAAAAATGTACCAGTGTCCTTAACGAAATGTGTCGATTTTTCCACTGTCTTCAACCTTGGACACTCTTCCCTCCCCTTAGTTCATTCTGTCAGTGAAGTGTTCTGATGTGTGTTTTATTTAATGTATCACATTGTTCATTTCCAGTGTTTCTGATTGATTTTTTTTTCTTCAGTAAGTTCTTTTCCTCCTCCTCTTTCTTTGCATGTGCATGTCTGTGTGGCATGTGCATTTTCACTTTTGTAGGTGTGTGTGTTCGTGCACACAGTAGCACCCATGCATGCTCTGAAGTCTAAAGGTTGATATTAGGTGTCTATTTTGCCCTCACCAATCACACTCCCACCTGTAGCCTCTGCTTTGGATGTTGCCTCTGTTCCATCTCATGGATCTTTGGATATTGTCTCTGTTTGTCTCATGGCTTTTTGCACGGATCAATTGCCTTCTTACGCTTTTAAGCCATCTAATAAAACGTATGCTGTGGGATGGTCTGTATGTCAAATTACTCTGATTGGTCAATAAATAAAACACTGATTGGCCAGTGGCTAGGCAGGAAGTATAGGTGGGACTAACAGAGAGGAGAAAAGAAAGAACAGGAAGGCAGAAGGAGTCACTGCCAGCCACCGCCATGACAAGCAGCATGTGAAGATGCCGGTAAGCCACGAGCCACGTGGCAAGGTATAGATTTATGGAAATGGATTAATTTAAGCTATAAGTACAGTTAGCAAGAAGCCTGCCACGGCCATACAGTTTGTAAGCAATATAAGTTTCTGTGTTTACTTGGTTGGGTCTGAGCAGCTGTGGGACTGGCGGGTGAGAAAGATTTGTCCTGACTGTGGGCAAGGCAGGAAAACTCTAGTTACAAACGTATTTTGTTCAAAGGCTCTTTCTTCTCTGTAATCAGCAAAATTAAACTGTGCTGGTAAAAGAAAAAGTAAGAGCTGGCTGGGGAACTGACTGAGATGGGCCCAGAGGAACTTTCTAGAATGCTGAAAATGTTCTGAACGTCCCATCACAATTACATGGGCATTGTCTCTATTGTCTATTGCTGAAATATAAATTGCCCTCAGACTTAGTTATTCAAAACAACTATATTCTTAGGATTCCTGTGGAAGAGGAACTTAGACAGAGTGCCACAAAGACTGAAGTCTGTGATGCCCGGGGCCTCGGCTGAAAATCTTAAAGGCCTTGGGACTGAAATTTTCTGATGACTTACTCTCAACTTTGGCTGTCGCCTGCATCCTAGGCTGCCTCCATGCATTAATCAGTTTCCCACCACTGTAGCAAAGTTCCTGGAATAATCAGCTTACAAAGAAGAGGGGTTGATGTTGGCTCACAGCTTCAGAGTTTCCAACACATGGTGCTTGGTCCTGTTGCTTTGGGCCTATGGCTGCACAGTACATCATGGTAGAAACCCATAGTGGAGAAGATTGTTCACCTTATGGTGGCCAGGAAGCAACAGGAAGAGAGAGTGTAGTGGGTAGCCGTTCCAGCTTTGACCTGGAAGTACCACCCCCTTTGAGGCTTAGGTAACTGTCATGTCCACAAGGCAGAGCCAAGAGAGGACCCCTGAAGACCTGAGATCTAGATGGACCGGCTCTCCTGGATCCTGGATGCTGGAGGTAGACCGAGCAGAGTTCTCCAGAGAACACCGCTGGACTGCGCTTCACCTTTCCCAGACCCTGTAACCTATCCCTTCACTTGTAAGTTACCCCACAAAACAAACCTCCCTTTTAACTACGTGGAGTGGCCTTAATATTTAAACAAATAAGAGAGAGTAAGGGGCGAGCATCTCAACATCCTCTTCAAAGGCACATCTCCAGGGTCCTGTAGGCACCACCTCTTAAGGGCCTTCTATGTAGGCCCCACCTCTTAAGCATCTTTCAGTGGTGTTATGGACAGGACATTAAAACTTTTAACATGTGGACCTTTGGGGCACTTCAGAACCAAAGTATAGCAAGCTGTCAGCAAGATCATCTACACATGGTTTCTCCTTGTGGCTTCTTGATTTCCTCTACAGTGCAGTAGATGGATTTTGAGGAACAGACAGGTGGAAAGAGGGAAGGAGAGATGCAAAGGAAGGAAGAAGGGAGAGAGGAAAGAGGGGAAGGGAGGGACAGAGGGAGAGACTTGGGGCAGAAGGGAGAAGGCATGAATAAGAAACACTTCTAGGCGGAGTCAATGCCGTGGTGTTTTAGTTTTAGAAATCATATCAATGGAAGAAAGTCACTAATGCCAGTTCAAATTTGAGAAAAAGGAATGGAGAGAGTGGCATATAATTTGCAGATGTTTATTTTATTTATATTTTTAGCCTTATTTTTATTTTATGTGTTTGTGTGTTATGCCTGTATGTATGCCTGCGTACCATGTGTGTTCCTGGTACCCATGGTGCTAGAAGAGGACATTGGACCCTTTAGAACCGAGTTACAGACAGGTATGAGCCATCACATGGGCGGTGGGAATCAAGCCCAGCTCATCTGGAACAGTAACAGTTGCTTCTAACCACTGAGACATCCCTCTTCCCCTTCAACAAGCTTTTAAATCCCCTCAGGCCTATACGATTGCCGGAGCTCCCTGACTGAACACTTAACCTGTGTGCATCTTGCAGTATGCCAATTATACTTTTTTTAAGATATGATCTCACTATGTAGCCCCAGCCAGCCTAGAATGTACCTCTATTTTTTAAAAGTAGAAACAAACATGGTCACCCCAAACCCTAAAATGAGACCCCCACCACCATAGTCTCTTTGCCTCATTTTACTTCATAGCGCTTGTCCCAACCCATCACAGTGTTGCGTACTGATGTCATCGTTTGTTTGCTCTCTGCCTCCCACTCCCCCTCACCACCCCAACATGATCATAAAGTCTAGGACAGTGAGCACTTTATGCTAAATATTAACCTGGGTCCTGAACATGGCAG
The DNA here is from genome assembly GCF_049852395.1 of Peromyscus maniculatus bairdii. Classification (NCBI taxonomy): domain Eukaryota; kingdom Metazoa; phylum Chordata; class Mammalia; order Rodentia; family Cricetidae; genus Peromyscus; species Peromyscus maniculatus. The sequence continues at coordinate 125,185,386 of NC_134855.1, forward strand.
CTCCTTGGGCAGCATTTATGGAATGCACAGGACGGCTCCAGGAAGGGAAGTGGAGACTTACACAATTGAAAACAGGAGTCAGGTAGGCGTGGAGGTGCACACCTGTACCGCCAGCACCGAGGAGGCAAAGTAGGAGGGTCTCCAGGTCAGTGCAGCCTGGGCTCCCAGGATGGTTCATCTGCCTTGTCAACTTCACTGGACTTAGCATCGCTGAGGAGATAAACCTCTGGGGACGTCTGCAAGAATGTCTCTAAAAAGTGTTAACGGAGGAAGGAGAACCCACTTTGCATGTGGGTGACACCGTCCCATGGGCCAGAGTTTCAGACAGAACAAAAAGTAACAAAAGAGGAAGTGAGGGAGTATTAAGCAGGAAATGTTTGAAAGTCAAGCACAGCCAAAGTTTATTAAAAAGAACTAATTTTTATTAAGTTTAAAAGGAAAAACCTCATGGTAAGCTGTAGCTCTCTGGAGAACAAAGAAAGGGGACTAAAAAGCCATGCCACGTGACTTATGCTGGCAAGGAGGGGCCGTGGTGGACAAGCAACCACTTCGTGAGCAAAGGAGCTTCAGAGAAAGAGTAAGGGGAGCCGAAAGGACTGGAAAAAGCAAACTTTCAGGCCACCATCCCAAGCAAAAACATAAAGAGGGAGAAAGGAAAAGTTGCCTCTTTCTGACTCAGAGAGGTAGGTGGAACCAGAACCGTATGGCAGCTTGCATGGCTGGACTAGGGGGCAAGAGCTCTGGGAAGGAAAACACATTGTCCCTTTAAAGGGATTATTCTGCCTCTCTCTGTAGCATGACTTAAGGTGAGCCCACTTTCCTGGGGTGGCTCTGCCTTCCTGAGGGGTGGTCCCTTGGCCAGGTGATTGGCCAGCCTGTCTGGATTAATTCTTTTATGTCTTGGATAACCTAGGCCAGACACTCCGTCCTTTAATGGGCCTTTACTGCTGCTTAGTCAGCAGTGATGTGAAAATAACCAGTGAGTTACACAGTAAGATACAGTCTCAAAACAAAACATCTGACCAGACCAAACCTGGGCTCCCAAGATAGCTCAGTCAACCAAGTGCTTACAAGAGGAGCTAAGCTCAATCCCCAGAACCCACGGTTAAAAAGCCAGGCTCAGCAGATCCCCGGGCCTCTCTGGTCAGCCTACCAAGTCTAATTGTGGAGTTCTAGGCAGGTGAGAGATCCTATAAAATGTAAAGGAAAAAAAATGTAAAAGAAAAAGAGTGTGTTAACTTCAAAAGTATATTGCAGCTGGAGGCTGGGGAGATTGCTCAGTGGTTTAGAGCCCTTCCTGCTTTCCTGGAGGATGTGAGTTCAGTTCCCAGCATCCACGTCAGGTGTTTCCCAGCCACCTGAAACTCCAGCTCCACAGGAGCTTCTGGCCTCTGTGGTCATACACATTTACATATGAATGTATGAATGTCATGCATTCATACAGATACACATAAATAAAAGCAAAATCTTTAAAAGGTGGACAGTGCCTGAAGATTTACATCTGAATTGGTCCTCTGACTTCCTCTTGCACCCACATGACATACACGTTCATATGTGTGCACATGTGCACACACAATTCTAAAAACAAAACAAGCAATAGTAAGTCTGTTTATATCCAATTTATCACTCATTATGGGCAGGTCTCTAGTTTCCTTCACTCTTGACCCCAATGTTCTTGGTTTTTGGGCTCCTGAATGGATTCAGACAGAACTCATCAGTATGTCAAACAGTCAAGAGTTAACTAGCGGCAAGGAAGCAAGAATATATTCTATTTTCTTTGTAAATTTTCATATAGTTATACACTACATCTTGGCCACATCCCCTCCACATACATACACTTTCCCCTCCTGATCTTCTCCCCTTCCAAATTCAGATCCTCTTTTTTTTTTTTTTTTAAATGGCCCCAATTGCCACTAGCTCTCAGCTATGGGTAGGGCACAGGGAGCACTCTGTTGTGGAATATTCCTTTACACTGTGTGAAGATACGTCACTGTGATTGGTTTAATAAAAAGCTAAATGGCCAAGAGCTAGGCACGATTTTCAGGGCAGTGAGAATGCTGGGAAGAAGGTGGAGTTGCCAGTGAGACACAGAGGAAGCATAACATGTAAGCCAGCTTTCATAATTAATAATAAGTCTCCATGTGGTTGTTTGGGAGCTGGCAGGTGGGACAGAAAAATCTACCCTATAGCAGCCCCCCACTAAGAATATACTGCAGAAAAAGAGTGGGCTGAGCAGCATCTGCTGGATGCTGACAGTCTACGGGCTTATACTCTTCCTGTTGTCCCCTCCCTTTTCTCCCTCAGGGTCATCACTTTGGGAAAAGGGACATGCTTTTTCCCAGAAGCCCATTTTGCCCAGAATTCAGGCTGTTATAAATGAATATATATAAGATGCAAGAGCACATGTACGGCTTAAAGTATCCCTAAAGTTGAAAACTTTAGTAGAGCAAGGAGCAACAACACTTGGCCACATGCTTCCCTGGAGTTGTTGTGTAGCTGGAAGATTTCCTGTGTCTCAGCCTGCCAGACGTTGGGACAAATCTCTCCTACTCACGTCCCACAAGTAAACACACAGAGGCTTATATTAATTATAACTGCATAGCCATGGCTCAAGCTTTTTGCTAGCTAGCTCTTATATCTTAAGTTAGCCCATAACTATTAATCTGTGTATTGCCGCATGTTCTATGGCTTTGCCTACATCCCATTACATGTAGCTCCCTGGGCAGCTCGCCGGCTTCTTCCTGTCTCTCTTTGAATTTCCTGCCTGCCTCTAAGCTGCCTTGCCATAGGCCAAATGGCTTTATTTATCAACCAATCAGAGTAACACATATGCGCAGCCAACAGAAAGACATTCCCCCATCATCGTTGTCTTGAAGTTGCTTTAAGCTGACCTAGCTAGCACTGGCCACTGTCAGCCATTGCCCTTTATATCTAGTTTTTGAGGCTCTGAGCTGGCCCAGCTGAAGTTGACCACCACAGTTATTTTTACAACCCTTTTCAGGCCATTGAGCTGGTCCACTCATTGTTCTTTACGTCTTATTTGGGGGGAATCTGTTTTTCTGTATGTCCTGGAACTAGCGTCCTCCCTAACAGTATTGAATGCAGGTCTCAGATGTCACATTCAGATGGAACAAGGGAGAGAGCATCTATCTCCCTTGGACCTCCAGGTCTAGAAGGGTCCTTGGAGGCAAATTGGTTTGGTTCCTCTTTGTTTGTTTGTTGATCTTGGTTTTTCAAGACAGGGTTTCTCTATGTAGCCCTGGCTGTCCTGGAACTCACTTGGTAGACCAGGCTGGCCTCAAACTCAGAGATCTTCCTGGCTCTGCCTCTGGAGTACTGGGATTAAAGACATTGCGCCACCACCCGGTCTGGATCCTCCATTTTTGAGGACTGTGAGACTCTAACAGAGATGAGGAGCTTGTTACAGGGCACACAGCAGCAGGTTTGAAAGTCAGACCGTGTGATCTGGGTCCTGAGACAGGGCTCAGCACTACTCCCCACGCAGCCTCCTCAGGAAGTTGACTTCTCGTCTGCCCCTGCGGCTAGATAGGAAATAAATGAGACTGAATCACACTATCAACGTAAAGCTCACACTTTACACTACATGGAAAGAACATGATTTATTTATATATTTTTAAAATTATTTTTAGTTTTGGGTGATTTAATTTGCCTTTGGTGGTGAGACCAGCCATGGAAAAAAGTATTTTTGGTCACTCGGTGTCATCGCATCCTCCTGTCCCCTTGTAACCAATGTGCACTCTGTAAAAGGTAAAGGTTTCTAAGCCAGCTCTCGCTCAACAACTGATCCCATGATAGGAAGATATGAACATGTTCCTGCCACTCACTGTAAGAAAAGCTTCTGGATCTTATCTTTGTTGCATGCTGGAAACACTAATTAATTTCAGGCATTCTCCTATTGTGTTCCTCTAAACTCCGGAGTGTGAGGCGCTCCTGCATTGTGCAGCACAAGCCAGATAATGGCGTGCCTTTGCAGAACACAAGCGTTCAATCCTGTGTTTTAGTTCTTATTCAAGTTTCTTGAATGACTCTATTTAAGAAACCCACATTGGGACAAAGAAACACACTAGTTCTCGTGGAAGATTAATTTCAGAAAAGTATAGAGATTTGCAGGATGGCATACATCAGTTTTGAGAAACAGCAAAAATGACAAATGGCCTTAAATTATTAGTGAGTTGTAGCCTTCAAGTTGATAGCATCATATTACTAAGCAAAATAAGCTACTGGTGATTTTTAAAATGCACATTTTTTTTCTCACCCATCCTTGTTTTCCACTTCGTCCTCAGTATTACCTTAAAGACACCACTAACTGAGCCCAAGAGATTTGGGTCCAAATGTCACCCGTGATGAAGGCACAGACTTCATGCATACTCAGCAGCACCTAAATTATGATTTATAATTAGTCGCTTAAGCAGCAAATTAATAACATGACAGGATTGTTGTTGCGGTTGTCTATCTTCTTTCACTCTGTAATTGTCATGAGCCATACATTCCAATTTTCCAGTTCCTGTTTCAGCTAAAATCGCATCAACCTACTTGGTCATCCCAGGCTTTCTAACATTAATCTGCCAGGCTCTCCCAAGCACTGCAGTGAGTCCCACCAGACAGAGATGCTGCACAATTGTAAACCCTGCTACCCCTTCCCAAAGCTTCGCATGTAGTAGATGCTCCCTGAGTGTTGAGCAACTGAATCTCTAAAGACTGATGAATACTCTCTGTACTCTTCTCCCTTAGAAAAATGAGAGCCTAAAATCCAAGAAACAGGTTTGGTATGGTGATCATATCTGTGAAATCTGGCATAAGAACATGGTGAATCATACCTCCACTGTGGTGTGCAGCACTGGCCCTGTTGAACTCTACTGACCCCTGTGGCTAGTAATTATGTCATGACCACATGGGCAGCTGTACAGCTAGTGGAAGCACTGTGCTGAGGTATGGCCAGCTGTGGACCAGCAAGTGGCCAATGATGTATGAGTGAATGGAGTAAGCACAGTAGAGGATAAAATCTGAAAAGGGAAATAGGGCAGATGGAGGACAGCCAAGAGCTGAGAGCAGCAGTGTGAATTCAACCCTAGAGAAGCCAGAGGCTTCCACAGTTCCTGAACATGGCTCTAATGATGTCCCTAGAAATACGACACATCACATGTAGAAAAAGTGGGACAAGTCCTTTCGAAACCAGTCGGTAGTTCTTATGAAGTTCAACATATTCCTACCATGCAACCATTATTCCCAGGTGTTTGCCTGAAAGACACGGTAGCACAGTCACAAAGACTCACGCACTAATATTCACAGAGGCCTGCAGATGTTCCTATTACTTGGAAAAGCAGACTGGCTCTCAGAACATGATGGTTTTTGCTTCAGGGTGTAACTTCACCTTCATGGACAATTGTCTTCATCTGTGGGACAAACTTTTGGGCTCTGCTGTTCTTGGAATCTTAAAAAAAAAAAAAATTAAATGTCTTAGCCCTGTGCTTTCAGCTTTCTTTAAATAACACTTTTTTAAAAAAAAGGTTTTACATTTTATCAACATAATTTCTTATAGTTTCTACCAAATGTGTCAGGCTTCTTATTAAGAAATGAGTTTTAATGGGATGGCCAGACACCCAAATAGTGGTGCCATAAACCCCATCCAAGGACTGAGGAATCTGAAGGCAGACATCCACGGCTGGTCCCCTGGTGGAGCACTGGGAGTCTAATTAGTGAGTAAGAAGAGGATTTATATGAGCGAGAATTGTTGAAGCCAAGGTTGGATAAAGCACCGGGACAAATAACCAAATGAATGGAAGCACAGGATCTATGAACCAAAGGCTGAGGGGCCCCCAACTGGATCAGGCCACCTGAACGGGTGAGACAGTCAGTTGGCTTGATCTGTTTGGGAGGCAGCTGTGCATTGGTGCCAGGTCCTGGGCTCGTTGCATGAGTTGGCTGTTTGAATCCTGGGACTTATGCAGGGACACTTGGCTCGGTCTGGGAGGGGGGAATGGACCTGCCTGGACCGAGTCTACCAGGTCAACCCCGGTCCTCGGGGGAGACCTTGATCTGGAGGAGGTGGGAATGGGGGGTGGGCTGGGGGGAGGGGTGGGCGAGAGGGGGAGAACAGGGGTTTCTGTGGCTATTATGTTGAACTGAATGGTGTTATAAAATAATAAAAAAAAAAAAAAAAAAAAAAAGAAATGAGTTTTAAGTCAGTTTTACTTAACAGTCTGTTTCCATCAGGTTTTATCTACGTGTTCTACAACAGCTAGTTTTTAAGGCATGATTTGTTCTTCAATGCCATTGTAACTAACCATCTGGGTATTTAATAACCATACTTAAAAGCCTAAACCAATATGAACAGAGGACAAACAGGACAGCCAGTATTTTGCTCCTTGTCCTCCAAAGTCAAGTAGGTTCCAGGGAACCATGGTGTATGTCTTGAGAAGTTCTATAACACAGCTCTAACTAATCACCTGTCCTCCCGAACTGGGAGGCCATGGCATGGAGATCCAGATAGGAGACTGTAACCAATGTACATTCTGTGAAGGATAGAGACAACCCAGAGGGGAATGTCTCCCACAGCAAAGCCCTGGCCCATCCCAACAGATGGCACAATTAGCAAAAGAAAGATTAAAGCAGCCAGAGGCACTTACCAAGCCCAAGCAACCCCTGAGGTGCTGGGAATAATTCTTCTGTATACTGTAAAGATTTGTCACTCGAGTGGTTTAATAAAATGCTGATTGGCTGGTAGCCAGACAGGAAGTACAGGCAGGACAACCAGACTAAGGATGCTGGGATGAAGAAGGGCAGAACAAGAGGAGTCGCCAGCCAGACACACAAAATGGGATAGAGGTAAAAGCCACGTGGCAGAATGTAGATGAATAGAAATGGGTTAATTTAAGTTGTAAGAGCTAGTTAGTAATAAGCATGAGATATAGGCTGAGTATTTATAATTTATATTAAGTCTCTAGTGGTTATTTGGGAGCAACTGCTGGGACACAGAAAAACTCCACCTACACTGAGAACCAGACCCTAAATGCCCTTAACCAAACCAAACCAAACAAAACGTCAGTTTTGGCCACCCACATGGTTTTAAATACCCAAATAACTAAAGATTAAAATTATTGGTAGGATTATAAAACACACAAACAAAATCTAAACTAGACTTTTAAAGACATAATTGTTGTGGGATATTTGTATATTGTGTGAAAATGTGTTGTTGTGATCTGTGTAATAAGAAGCCGAATAGCCAATAACTAGGCAGGAGAGAATAGGTGGGGCTTCCAGGCAGAGAGAGGAAATCAGAGACAAATGAGTCTAGGCACATGGGAGTTGCCAGCCAGATGTGGAGGAAGCAGGATGGGCATACAGAGAGATGAAGCAACTAATATCACATGGCAGAACTTAGATTAATATAAATGGGTTAATTTAAATGATAAGGGCTAGTTGAGAACAAGCCTAAGCTAAGGCCAGGCTTTCATAATTAATAATTAGTCTCCGTGTCATTTGTAGGCTGGCTGTCGATGTAACCAACCGTCTTATTAAATAAGAAACACAGAAACAATGTAAAAGAGAAAGCCGAGAGGTCAGAGCTCAGAGCTAAAATCTCACCCTTCCTCCTGCTGTCCCAGCTTCGCGAAAGAGAGCTACTTCCTGTCTGTTCTTTTTTTTATAGTATGTTGTTCTGCCTTCTCATTGGTTGTAAACCCAAACACATGACTGCCTCGTCACTGTCTGAATGTACAGCCCCCTAGGTCTTAAAGGCATATGTCTCCAATGCTGGCTATATCCCTGAACACATAGATATCTATGGGATTAAAGGCGTGTGCCACCACCACCACACTCTTGTTATGGCTCTAATAGCTCTGACCCCTGGACAACTTTATTTATTAACATACAATCAAAATAATATTTCAGTACAATTAGAATACCACCACAGCTGGCAGTCCAAGGAAAGTCCAACTACACATAATCAATGCTCTATGTCTTAAAGGCTTCCCCATTAAACCCCGAGTATGGGCTACTGACATGCCAGGTAGAGTTATCAGCCTCCCCAGATGTAATCAGATTAATGACTCTCTTGACCTTCCTAACTGTAAACAAAATGATATTTGTAACGTTCCTGATAATATCCCCTTTGTTTTACAAGATCTATATCATTTCTTGTAGTTAATGATACATCATTTTAATGGAAGTCTCACTTATCCCACTACTCCAAGAAGATCTATTTCACCTCCCACTTCCTCTACCAATTCTTGCTTCACTTCATCAGCATGCATATTAGGCCTTTTTCTTTCTCTCTCTTGAACTCATATGCTAAGTTGTGTTTATCTGTAAATATTTGTAGTCTCCCCCTTCACAAACCGCTTAATGTTACTCAATTTTAAATGTATTTATGCTTACTCACTTGGAACATAAGCTCCTTATGGTGACATTGGACCCTGGGTCTCCCATAGTTCCTTCATGTAGAGCTAGGCAAGTCTAGATGTTTTTAAGTAATCCTTGATTTTCAGTTTCCAAAACTTGTTTGGACAAACAATTTGGGAATAAGGAGAAGAGATCTACAATCATGATTCTCCTTAGGGACCAAAGACGGAGTAGTGAGATTTGTAAGCCCTTTGGTAATTCATTACTTAACTGGAAAAACATAATTTCAATCCCAGGACCAAGAATCTCTTCAGGGACTGTCTTTTAGAGGCAAACTGGTGTTGCTGTAGTAAATTCCAGGAGGATTTCGTGTCTCCATGATCCCTTTTTTCCAATAAGAAATTTCAGCCAGGGCAGTCCCATTTGTATTCGAAGCCTGCCAACTCTGACCAGAAATCAGGTCTCCGTTTAAAGTCACACCTTGACAAGTGGATTAGATGTTCTAGTGAAAGGCAGATAAATGTCACTCATGTCACTAAATAAAAGTCAGGGCTGGCTTATCAGCTTGTAGGGTTGAGGTCTTACCTCCGACACTTCTCAGAGTGCTTTACACTTTATTATCCGTTAACTGGGGTCTTTTCCATTGAGCCTCTTCCATTTGTACCACAGAGGGAATTACACTATTCACTCTTAGGAATATGTGGCTTCTGTCAACTTCCTGTCTTCCTTTAAGAGACAATACCGCCTGCGGCCTTAAATAGAAATCTGCCAGAATTTCTTCAAATGTCATATTACAGAAAGAAATGGAGTAGGCTCCTTTCATTGTACTGGATGTAGGACATCTTGTACCTGCTTTACAAGCAAATCATGCCCTAGCAGGCTTTGATCACTTAGGTTATAGTTTAGACTCAAACATAGGATTTGTCATCCAAATCTATGTAATACCAAGTATGGATTTAGGTCTGTGGTTTTTATCATATCTTTCTCTTTAAAACCTAGTACACATAGCCAAACTTGCTAAATGTGTCAGCAGTAGTAGGTACCTATTTCTATATATACAGCATCATTTCTCAAAGCTGCTGTGGAATGCAAGTGTTCTGCAAAAATAATCTCACTGATTATTTAGAGATTAGTTAGTGGAAAGGCTTTAAGGTGACCACAGAAATGCAGTCTGCTTGGTTCCAAGTGCCAGGTTATTCCACAAAAGAATCTTTCTCACAAACTTTAGACTACATTACTCATTGTTATGTTTTTTGTGGCTGGGGATGCTATATGATTTTAGTTGACTGAAGATGTGAGCATAAACTGGCTGATGGTGGCACACATCTCTAATCACAGCACTCAGGAGGCAAAGACAGGCGGATCTCTGTGAGTTCAAGGCTGGCCTAGTCTACAAATTGAGTTCCAGGACAGCCAGAGCTACACAGAGAGACCCTGTCTTGAAGCTACACAGAGAAAGCCTGTCTCGAAAAGAAAAAAAAAAAGTGAGCATGAACAGTGGGACCTTAGAGCTGAATAATCTTTCTGATTATACTATCAATGTATACTTACAGAAGATTTAAAATGCATCTTTTAATTATCTACATTTCTGTATTACATTTCTGTCCTTGTATTTCTGAGTTACACTGTAAAGGTCAATGAGAATAGAATTCTATCTAAACAAACATGTTCTGAATACTTGCTCACCAAGGTCATTTTTATTTTTGTCTTTGAAGTACACTCGGAGGTTATAATGGTTAATCTTCTCTGTCACCTTGATGAGATTTAGAATCGTCTGGAAGATAAACCTCCAGGATTGTCTGTGAGGCTGATTCCTGAGTGGTTTAACTAAGGAGGGAAGACTCTCCTCACATGTGGATAGCACCATGCCAAAGGCTGATGGCCCAGCCTGAATAAAGAGGAAGGGAGGTGAGAACCCAGAGAATGAGAACATGTATCTCTTTCCACTTCCTGCTTTGCCCAGATGTGAGGAAATGCCCCAACACAAAGCCTTCTCTGCTGTGATGGACTGTAATATCTCCAACCATAAATAAAAGAGGTCTTTTCTCCCATAAGTTGTTATCAGGATTGTCGCAGCGATGTGAAAGAGGCTGAATACAGTGAGTTGTATTGAGAAGTGGCACCCTCAAATGATAAACCTGACCAAGTGGTTCGTAGGCCTGTGGAACTGGTTTGTGGAAGGGATGTGGAAGAGCTTGGATCTGTGGGCTAGATACACCCCATAATACTCTAGTGGAGCTTAATGGGCCATTCTAGTGGACTGTGGAAAACTAGAATGTGGGCAAAAAGGCTGATAGTAAAAACTACTCATGATGTCTCAGAGCAGAATAAGGATTCAATATTGGAACTGAGCTAGAGGTCATTTCTGTTACATTTTGGAGAACTTACCTCATTTTGTCCATATCCTAAAAACTTGAGCAAACCTGAATTCAAAAGTGATGGATCAAGTTATTGGGTGGAGGAAATCCAAGGCAGCATAGCAGTCAGGCTGCAGCACACAGCATTCAGGCTGCAGCACACAGCATTCAGGCTGCGGCACACAGCAGTCAGGCTGCGGCACACAGCATTCAGGCTGCGGTACACAGCAGTCAGGCTGCGGCACACAGCATTCAGGCTGTGGTACAGTTACCACTTACTGTGCTTTCTACATTTACACGGAGAGGGTAGAAAGATATGAAAAAATGTGCAGTTTGGAGAGAAAAGGAGAGTGAGCAAGATTAAAGTAACAGACGAGAAGTGGGTGCAAAGTTCTGTAATTCCTAAGGAGATTAGCACAACTAAGGAGAGCGTCAGCAATGGGAGAAGTAACTCACACAGCAATAATGACTACAGACTCTTGTAGGTGCTAAAGAACAGTTAGAGTGGAGGCTGCTTATGGCAAAACCCCAGAAATCTGAAAGATGAGCTTTGGAAGGGTTCCAGGAACAGAAACTGGTAGCTTCCTTTTCTACCTGTATGTCCTAAAATACAACTTCTCAATGTCTTTGGCCTTTAGGACCGACCCCTTTATACTCTTAAAAAGTATTACATTTTAGAAGCACTTTTGTTTAGATCTATTTTAGTATCGTGATAAACCACACCTGAGAACACAGGTGTGTTTTATGTCCTATTAAAAAGTTACTTTTGGGGGCTGAAGAGATTGCTCAGTGGTTAAGAGCACCGACTGCTCTTCTAGAGGTCCTGAGTTCAATTCCCAGCAACCACATGGTGGCTCACAACCACTTGTAATGAGATTTGGTGCCCTCTTCTTGCCTGCAGGGACATATGTAGGCAGAATACTGTATACATAATAAATGTTTAAAAAAATGTTACTTTTGTCAGGCATGGTGGCTCATGCCTAGCACTCAGGAGATCGGCCTGGCTCTGCCTCCTGAGTGCTGGGATTAAAGGCATGTGCCACCACTGCCCGGCCCTTTTCCTATTTCTAAGTACTCAAGATGACTACTCTGTCTGGTCTTCCTCTGCATTTGGCTGGGGCCAACAGGTTTGGGCCTAGTGGATGTAAGTGTGGCCCTTAAAAACATCCAGTTTGAGCCCTTCTTCCTCAACTTTGCTTTTGTAGAATTGTCTCAGTTACTTTTCTATTACTGCAATAAAACACCATGAGCAAAGCACCTTATAAAAGAGTTTAATCAGGCTTATGGTTTCACAGGGTGAGAGTTCATAATGATAGAGTATGGTGGCAGGAATAGCTGAGAGTTTGCATCTTGTAAATGGATGTTTCCCTGTCCTGACTGCCCAGTCCCAAATAATCAACTCAGAGGCTGAATATGAATTATAAATGCTCAACCAATAGCTCAGGCTTATTACTAACTCTTATGCTTAAATTAACCCATAATTTTTATCTATGTTTAGCCACATGGCTTTGTATTTTTTTTTCTCAGTACAACATTCTCATCTTGCTTCTCTGCATTTGCCAGCAACTCTCTGACTCTTCCCTTCCTCTTCCCAGAATTCTAGTCTGGCTCTCAAGCTCAATCTCTTCCTGCCCAGCTATCAGCCAATCAGCTTATTATTAGCAAATGAAAGTAATACATATTCATAATGTAGAAAAGGATTGTTGTACTGCAACATCTTGATCTATAGGCAGGAGGCAGGGAACACACTGGGAATAGCATGAATCATTTGAAACCTCAAAGCTTGTTCCCAGTGACACACCTCCTTCTACAAGGACACGCCTCCTAATCCTTCCCAAACAGTCCTACCAACTGGGAACCAAATATTCAAACATATAAGCCTATGGAGGCCATTCTCATTCAAACCACCACAAAAATCAAGGATGAAAGCAACAAGATCCCCAAGTGTTACTGTGAGGGTTAGCACTATGTTTTAAGTTTAAATTACTGTGCTTAAGATTTATGGAACAAAAATGCCTTTAACCTATAACTCCCACTTGTTCAAGGACAAATAACTTCCAGGAATGCTGCGGCTTGTTGTTCATATAAGATAACAACCCATGTGTTTTTGATTCTGTAAACAAGCCTGGTTGCACCAACTACACAGAATGTGCTTGATCACATGTAGGTGGGAGGTACATAAGCAGGAAGTATGTCAAGATGTATGCTTGCACCTGATTGGATGAAAGCCGGGAGTATGTAGCCTTGTGGGTTTTGCCTTTATACGAATCTGACGAATGTAATTTGGTACCATACTAGGGAATCTTGGGAATGGATATGGTAAGTGTCCATCATCCTGGCCAGTATTTAATAAAATTTGCTTCAAATTTGGCTCAAAAAATTGTGGTAGTGGTCTTATTCTTGCCCGTTTGGGATTTACATCATCATAAGACCCACCCTGGAGCCTGACCTCACACGTGGCAAATGCAAATTTCAGAATTATTTGTCTTTGCAACAAATCAAACCTTTGTCCTCACACATTAGAGGAAAAAGAATATTTACAAATCAAATGGGAAAAAATTTAAAACATGGTGCCACATACTGATGAGCTGAATTCATATAGAAGATGAGAGTGTGTGGAAGCCAGGCTGGGCGTGTTTGCTGGAAAAAGGGGAGAACAAGTAATCTTTGAATTGGCAAAGAAGTGGTGGGGACACTAGCACTTTCTACCCAACCAGGTGGGGATGGGGAAGAAATGCAAGTGAGAGTAAGGAAGACAAATGTGATAGTACAAGGCTATCATGGCTAATAAAACCAAGATTCCAGGGCTAGACCCTGAATGTCTCTGATCCCAAAGTCATGATGCTGCCGAACAAATCTCATTTCACACTTGAACTGAGCCACTGCTCATAAATCCCCAACTCCACCAGAAAGAAGGCAGTGTCATTAAGAACTGTTTCCTACTCTACGACCAAGGAGGCAAAATTTTTTTTTCTTTCTGAAATATATAGTTCACAAAGATGAAATATGAGCCAGGCAGTGGTGGTGCACGCCTTTAATCCCAACTCTCAGAGGCAGGTATATCTCTTTGAGTTAGAGGTCAACTTGGTCTACAGAGTGAGTTCTAGGCTAGCCAGGACTACACAGAGAAACTCTGTCTTGAAAAACCAAAATAAACAACAAACAAATAAATAAATAAGGAAGGAAAGAAAGAAAGAAAAAGAAGAAAGAACAATGAAATATCAATTGTTGTTGATTGAAAAATTGAAAAATGAAGGCTGGCACGGTGGCACAGGCCTTTAAACCCAATACCCATAATTTCAAGTTCAAAGGCAATCTGGGATGCATAAAAAGGTCGTTTCAACAAATAAAAAAAGCCCAAAGAAGAGAAAAACAGTTTACCAATGCCAGAACCTCTAGCACCTCAGAATGTGAATGTATTTGAAGATAGGACGTATAATGAGCTAATTAAATGTGGCTATTAGGTCTTAAGCCATTGTTCTTGGCCTCCTTAATGAAAGGGGACGTTTCATACCAGCTGAGGTAGAGCATACATGTAATCCTAGCAACTGGAGGCTGATACAAGAGGATTTCAAGTTTGAGGTCTGCTTGGGCTATACAGTGTTGCGGGAGAACTGTCTGCACTGCCATTCCCCTGGGCTGATACAGTTTATCTTGAATCAGAGGGTGGAGCCAGCTACTAGCTGACCAAAATTAGCCAGGTTTGGAGGACCCAAGGCATATAGAGGGACACAGGAAGTAGTAGGGAGGGGCTTAGAAAGATACTTGGCCTTTTGGATTGAGGAAGGAAAGGGAGGGGAGGGCACCGATTGCTTCTCCGCTGATTCTCTGATCAACCAGGCTTTAACGTCATATCTGACTCCCAAGTTCTTATTAATAATGGAATAATTTAGATAATTGTTATAATACAGCTATACCTTGTATCTTTAAAAAGTCCCTGAACTGGACTTAGACACACAAGGAGGATAACACGAGGTCACAGGAAGAAAAGAACCAGGAAGAGACCACAGAGGTAATACCTGCTAGTACCTTGATCTTAAATTTTTGAAGTTGTGAAGGTTAAAAAAAAGTGACTGCTTTAAGTTCAAGAGTATGGGGACTGGAGAGATGATGAAGTGCTTAAAAAGAGCACAGGAGAGCACATCACCCACATCAGGGAGCTCACAACCTATAAGAGCAGCTCCAGGGTATCTGAGGGCAGCCACATACACATGCCTCTCCCCACATACACACAATTAAGATTCTTTTTAAAAATCTTAAAAAAAAAATAAGAATAGATTGCAGCGGGGCATGGTGATGTATGCCTGAAATCCCAGGACTTAAGAGGTGAAGGGAGAAGGATCAGAAGTTCAAGGCTACTCTTGACTACAAAGAGATTTTGGAGCCAGCCTGAGCTACATGAGACTGACAAACAAAACAAAACAAGAATGTATTGTAGAGATTTAAGTTGGCCAAAACTGATAAGGATCAAGAGAGAAAGAAAGCATTAAATAATCTAGAAACCAATAATAGGCAAAACCAAAATATCCCCTATGATAATAACAATGTTAATGGGGATTAAAATGATTTTTCAAATGTTCATGAACCTTTTGGAATCTATTTGCCATCCCACCCCCCCAGTCTCTCCACTCTACCTCCAGAGAGCTCACTGACCTATCCTTCGAGATTTGGTTTTGCCCCAGCGTCTCTGACAAAATCCCCAGGAAAGCTGGAGTGCTCACTGTGGCAGCCTACAGAGGTTTCCTAGTGAGATCTGAGCTTGCTTTACCCAACAGGACTGCATAAAAGGGTGAGTGGACCACGGGCCTGGGTACCAGGTGTTCGGAAGGGTCTGCATTTGGCTGTATCTAGCAAGGGGGGTGTCTTTTGCTCCACCCCTTGGCATTGTCATAAAAAGCACTTTCAAATAAAGTTCTGGGCCATTGGGTATGGACCCAGGTCCTCCCAAAGCTATCCTGTATTTCTGTTTTTCTTCTTCTCGGCTAAGCCTATCATTCTATCTACAAGTTCCTTATTCCTCTCTCCTCCTCTTAGGACCCCTGTAAAAGGTGGGGGCTGGTCCCACACAGTTCATGTTGTTCTGACATTCACTGTGGTAGCTTTTCATTTTTTAGTATAGCAGTTTGTTGTTGTTTTTGATTTTTGGTTTTTTCAAGACAGAGTTTCTCTGGGTAGCCCTGGCTGTCCTGGAACTTACTCTGTAGACCAGGCTGGCTTTGAACTCAGAGATCCCCCTGCCTCTGCTTCCTGAGTGCTGGGATTAAATGTGTGTGGCTCTACTGCCTGGCCATATAGTTGTTTTTAAGAGTTGTCCTTACTCGGCCAGTGAGGGGACTCCTCCAATAAAGGTGGTTGTTGTGAAGCCTGAAGACCCAAGTTTGAATCCAGGGACCCATATAATAG
Source organism: Peromyscus maniculatus bairdii (assembly GCF_049852395.1). Classification (NCBI taxonomy): domain Eukaryota; kingdom Metazoa; phylum Chordata; class Mammalia; order Rodentia; family Cricetidae; genus Peromyscus; species Peromyscus maniculatus. The sequence goes on from NC_134855.1 coordinate 125,201,507, forward strand.
GATAACTTGTCCTTTGACCTTCACACTCATTATGACATGTACCTCTCCTCAAATAAATAAGTATGTGTAATAAAAGAGTTGCCTTTATTGAATCACATTATGAAAAGTTTATTCTTATGGCAGTTTAGTAAAACTTTGAGTTTCTGAAAAAAAATCTATATTTATATGGTACAAGGAAAACTGAATATTCTGCTTTATATAATTATCCTTTCATGTAATTCAGATGTCAGCTAAAAACTTTCCTCTGGCCCATGAAATCTAGGTGAATATGTTTCAAAACTTTCGGCTGCTAAATCTGTAGATGTCTACAGTCTAGTTCAATATTCTTGTGTATTTCCAACACTCAAGCACTCATCACCTCTTGTTCTTGAGCTGTTATGTCACCCACACTTGGGATTCCAGACCACAGTGACACATGAGATGCAGTCCCTTCCTCAATTTATATAAAACAAATTCAAGTTTGAGTACTAAAAGACGGCAGAGGACACAACACTTAGTCCATACCCTCCTGCCACCATCTGGACTCCATCTCTTCATCTTCTTCTTTACTTCTTTTTTTCCAGAGTACCAAACATCCAATTTTAAAGAGATTTATTTATTTTTATTGTGTTTTGCATATGTGTGTTTTGCCCACATATATGTTTGTGTACCATGTACATGCCTTGTGTCTGAGAAAGTCAAAACAGGACACTGGATCCCTGAAACTGGAGTTACGGATGGTTGTGAGCCACCACGTGGGTGCTGGGTACTGAACCTATGTCCTCTGCAAGAGCAGTGAAGTGCTCTTAACTACTGAGCCATTGCTCCAGCCCCCAAAAGTCAATTTCTTTCTACCTCTTCTATGTAGATAAAATGGTTATTTCACTATGTAAGTGAACGGGGCTTTGTATTTCCCTACATTCTGTAACTGGTTTGTTAGGACAAGTCTTTACAACAGGCAGGGGCTTATCCTAAAATAGCTTAATGTACAAGCACTTTTTGGGGGTATGTGTGGGGTGGGATGGGGTGGAGTGGAGGGACATGTAATCAACAGACAAACTTATTTATTAGTGACTTTTCTATTGCTGTAAAAAAAAAAAAACAAAAACAAAAAAACAAAAAAACATCATGACCGAGGCGGCTTAATAGGAGAGTTTATTTGTGCTTACAGTTCCAGAGGGATAAGAGTCCATCACCATTAAGGCTGGGAAGTGGGGCAGCAGGCAGGCATGGCAGCTGGCACAGAGAGCCGAGAGCTCCCCTCTTCACCCGCAAACAAGAAGCAGAGAAAGGAGACGGAGAATGGTGCCTGGCTTTTGGAACTCTCGGAGCCCACTTCCAGTAACACACTCATTTCAACAAGGCCATACCTCCTAAGCCTCTCAAAAACTGCCACCAGCTGGGGACCGAGCATTCAAATGCCTGAGACTATGGGGGACATCTCATACAATCATTAACCAAATTACAAGAAGAGAGGTTTTTAGCTGGGTTTCAAAAACTGCTGGAACCAGACTTAGGACGGTTCCTCCTATTGTAGACTAGCAGAAGTGTCCTTATTTTTCCTTTGTTTTTTGAGACAGAGTCTGACCCAGGCTAGCCTCATGCTTCTTCAACCTCTTCTGTGTGAGGATTACAGGTGTGTGCCTCCTGGCCAGATCAAGAAATGTCAATGCTTATCTTATACAGCTTTGACTTTCCTTATATTTCAAAATTCAAAACTGTCTGTGATGAACTCTCTCGGATTCAATTTAGCAAGCTGTCTGCTCCTGCCCAATTTCTTATAAATTTGTGTTCCTATAAGAATACAGCACATCCCAGAGGAACCAAACTCTTGAGAAGGGGCTATTTCCAACTAAAATGAGAAATTTTATCATAGATATTATATTCTGGGATTTTTTTTTTTTTTTTACTATCTTTAAATTAAACATGAGCTAACTACCTAAGTCCCACACTAGCATTTAAACGAAGTCACTGAACCACTGAGGAAGGGACAACATTTACTGCCTGACGGGTAGCAGATAAACACTTTACAGAGGCCTCTTGAGGTGAGCCTTTGGGATTGAGTGTGATTTGTCAGGCCAAGAGGGGATTCAGGTTAGAGAGACTTCCAAGCTTGAACAAATGGACACAAATATCTCCTCTTTCAGACCTCTTCTTTCATATGCTGGGGGAAAATATTTGAAGCCACCAGAAAACAAGGGATAAAAATACCATGTTGGTTTGAGAACAGAGGATTAAATGATCCTTACTTGAAGTGAAATGCAAGCTGTATGAACAAGCAAGCAATTTAACCCTTTGACAACCGACTTTATCTGTTATGTGTTACAAAAATGGTACATCAAGACCACAGGATGGGTGGAGTTGTTACACTGTTCCTGCCCCAGGCAAACAAGCATTGCCTCAAGGCCAGGCTGTTACTGCCATATACAAACACACTCCCACAAAAGCAGCCCCCTTTCAGCTTTCACTTTCTTGCCTGCTGCCTGCACTGCGTCTAATAAACTATTTTTTTTTTTTTTTCTGTTTGGAGAATTCTTTCACCACTGGAGTCACCGGCCTGACACAGCCAGTCTGCACAGAAGGTTCAAATAATTATTAAATAAGGCAATTCTTCAGTTCTTTGCCTTAGCACATTGTAGGTGCTCAATAAATGCTGGGATATGATATTAGCAAATGTTGATACACAGAGTATAATGGCACGGTTCATCAAATTCTGGCTAGATTCTGCAACTATTTAAAGTGACTTGTTGGGCTGAGAGATAGCTCAGCCGTGAAGAATTTATGCTGCTCTTCCAAAGGAGCAGAGTTCGACTCCTGGCACCCACATCAGACAGATTATGACTGTAACTCCTGTTCCAGAGGATCTGACGCCTCTGGCCTCCACAGGTACCAGCATTCGTGTGCACATACTCACATGCGAACATACGCTGCATAGTTAAATAAATCTTAAACATTTTAAAAAGCTGCTTATGCAAAGCAGGTATTTTTTAAATTGTAAAATACTTTAGTTTTTTTTTTTTTCATAGTTCTGCCAGGAGCAGTAGCATAAAAATGAGAGAAACCAGGAAATGGAAACTAGAGCCCAAGACTGACTTTGTGAGAAAGGAAGCAAGACAGGCCACGCCTTTCCAAAGTCGTGACCACACCGGCAAGAACCTGCTACCGCGGGCGAAGGTGTAAGCTCGGAGCCCAGCTCTGGACGGCTCGATCGGAGAACGCCGCAAGCCAGCTCTCAGCAGCCCGCCCCACAGCCCGCCCAGCCCGACCACAACCTGTCCTGTCTAGTAGGCGAACCCTCACTTAGCCGAGATCCTTTCCCGGCTTCCCCCGCGGTGGGGCGTGACGCCACTTCCGGTCTCTGACCGCACGTGGGAGGAAGTGCCGGTGCCCGCGGCTGCTGCTCCTGCCAGTCTCGTTGGTTACACTAGCCCGCTGGCCCGGTCGCTGCCCCGTGCCGCCCGCTGGTCATGGGAGTCCCGGCGTTCTTCCGCTGGCTCAGCCGCAAGTATCCGTCCATCATTGTCAACTGCGTGGAGGAGAAGGTGAGGAGGCGGTCAGTACGCCGTTGCGGGGACCTGGCGCGGCACGTCTAGGCCGCGGCCCTAGGGGCCGGGCACCCGCCCCAGGCAGCCTCGCGGGCCGCTCCGCGGGTTCGCGGATTCCCGAGGCGGTCTGGGGGCGGAGCGAGGGAGAGAAGGGGTCTGTAGGGGTCTGGGCGGCTCCTCCCCCGCCTGCCAAGCGGGGCACCCCGGGCTCCGCCCACGGCTTTGTTTCCTTGGTTGCCCGCGCAGCTCAGGGCTCAGAAGGGCGCCCTGGCTGGGCAGCCCTTTGACGCGGGCTGCAGGGGGAGGCATGGTAAGGACCGCTTGCTGGTCCACACGTGTGTTGGACGCGGCGTCCCCGGTGGCGGGATCGCATGTTTTCCACCCGAGCCTGGTCATTTGTTGCAGTTCACCGTACTCGCAGAGCGGCTAGTTAGGAAGGACTAGGACCGGGGAACCGTCGGGCTCCAGGGCGGGCTCCACTGGACGATTGCGGGGCCGCTTGCGGTTTCACTTTCCGGATTCTCAAGTGGTGTTAGTTTGCTAGTTTGTAGGTAGACTTTTAGCCGTTTCGATTCGTGAGTTTTGCTTTCGTCTTTCCCGTGATTCTGTCCGAGTTCGACTTTGTACTCTCAATTAGAATTTCTGGATTGGAAAAGTTCCGTACACATGTGTCCCCTCCCACTTTTGGCTTTAGAACCAAGTATCTGCCTGTCTCCAAGAACCTATTTCTCCTGCTTTAGGTTATTTACTTTCTCACCTGTCTTAGAAGAAACCATAGCTTTGTTTTGGTGACATTCCTAGTATTTCTTGTGTTCTCAAAAGACAAATTGCTAAGCTGAATCAGTTTCCTTTGTAAAACTTTGTGTTCCTCTGGGCCAAAGGGAAAGCAACAGTTCCTTGTTCCGTCCTTTCCTGTCCGGTCTTCTTTTCAAAGACAGACACTTGGAACTGTTTTGGTTTTATCTCTAAATATGTTTGTATTTGATTTATCTGTTTTGGGTCTATCTAATTCTAGGTGGAAGACGACCTAGACATTTATTCACTATCACTCTGCTTTCCTAATGCTACAAATACATATATCTGACGTTGGTAAATTTTGTAGTTTAACGGAGAACGGCTTTAAATTTTCATCGCTCCAAGGTATGGCACATGCCTTTATCCCAGCACTCAGGAGGCAGAGGCAGGCTGATCTTTGAGTTCTAGGTGAGCCTAGTCTACATAGCTAGTTCAAAGCAAGCCAAGGCTTACATGTGAGTCCCTCTCAAAAATTCTGTCGCCTGTACAAAGTACCTTTTTGCTAGTTTCTGTCGCCTATACTATATCCTTTTCTAGTTTCTAAGGTTGATGTTAGCTTTTTTCCTTCAAGCTGTCTTAACTGGTCAGCAGTGCTTTTAGTTCTCAATCAAGATTGTCAAAGCTTTGGCTATATAAGCTAGGGAGAAGTGTTCTTGTTGACTGTTACATACTGTGATTGTAGTTTAGGTTGCCTATCTTTTACTAGAGCGGGCCCCTCACGTCTCCCCACCTTTCACCCCTTGGTTGGGTCACTTTATACCTTTCCTTTCCCCGTCCACATAATTTTATCATGCATTCTGACTTTTTTTTTTTCTCATTGTGCCTCTTTTAAGTATTAATTTTTCCTTGGAGAAAGTATCTCACTGCTTAGCCTCAAACTCTCCCAGCCAGTCTCCTGAGTGCTGGGAATATCATGTACACTGCCACTCCCAGCTTGGAGTTGTCTTTATGTCTGTTTTCTTTACATAAAAACTGTATGCTTCCTAGAGGTGCTTCCTGGAAATAACTGTTTCCTGAATTTTATCTTTCTTGGCTTAAAGCTGCCCTTCATTTTTATTTTTGAATTGAATTCTTAGGAAATGCCACTGTGTGATCTGAGTTTTCTATCATTTTAGGTCCCCAGATACCTTTATTCTCCTCATGAACGGTTCAGTCCAAGTTGGAAAACCAATTCCCATGAAGATGTTGGAAGCATTCTTTTCAGCTGTTGTTGTTGATAGTATTAATTTTCTTTTAAGACACTGTCTCACTATGTAGCTCGGGTTAGCATGGATATCAAAGAGAGCTGCCTGTCCTCTACCTCCCAAGTGCCGAGATTAAAGGTGCTGGCCACTAGGCCTGGCTGTTTATGTGATATTTGTTTATTTAACCAAGTTTTTGGTAGCATTTACTGTGTATCAGACAGTGTTTGAGGACTTTATTGATACTAGGTTGTTAGGTACTTAGGACAGCTAATAACTGTCAGTACCAGTGTGAAAGCTAGGAAAGTCAAGCTCCTAACTTATGACGCTCCCCTTTCATTCTTTGGAATTGATCAATTTTTTACTTTTCATTGTGCCATTTGCACACATTTACATAATATATTTAGATCCCATTCACTCTTCCCTTACAGTATCTTGCTCCCCTCCTGCTAATCTCGTTCTTCCCTACTAGCTACCCTGTGTGACCTGGTCTGTTTAATTAGTGTTGTTTAGAAGGATGAGGGTAAGTGGTCGGTCCACTTATTTGTTCTTCTTTTCAAGACAGTGTTTCTCTGTGTAGCCCTGGCTGGCCTGGAACTCAGAGATCGCCTGCCTCTGCCTCTCAAGTGCTGGATTAAAGGTGTGTAACCTGCCTGTTGAAAGTTTTTGGGTGTATGCAGACACATGTGCATCCAGAACAGAGGTGGAGGGACAATAACATGTATGCCTTAGTATGTATATGGAGGTTAGAGGACAACTTTATAGTCAGTTCTTTCCTTCTAAGCAAGCACCTGACCTAGTTAAACTTCTGGTTGGCCCCTATGCTATATAGTCTTCATGGCTCATTGACTTTCATGTTACATAGACTTTGAGATTAATTTATATTGATTGTATCTCTTTCATTTTTGAAACAAAGTCTCCCTGTATAGCCCAGGATTTCCAGAAACTCATGATTCTTTCTACTGTGGCCAGCTTCATTAAAGTTTAAAAAAAGTACATATTTGTTATTAATGAATTTCATTATCACATTCTTTTTTTTTTTTTTTTTTTTTTTTTGGTTTTTCGAGACAGGGTTTCTCTGTGTAGCTTTGCGCCTTTCCTGGAGCTCACTTGGTAGCCCAGGCTGGCCTCGAACTCACAGAGATCCGCCTGGCTCTGCCTCCCGAGTGCTGGGATTAAAGGTGTGTGCCACCACCGCCCGGCTCATTATCACATTCTTATGTGTGTATGTTATGCACTCTGCTCTTCTTTACTCCCTCCCATTACCTTCTTTCAGCAGAAGTCTAGAATCCTCATGAGAAAACGCATGCATTATTTGTCTTAGCCTGGTTGTTTAGCATAATAATTTCCAGTTCCACAAATGATTTAATTTCAGTCATGTTTGTGGGGTTTTTGTTTTTTGTTTTTTGTTTTTTGTTTTTTTTCTCCGAGACAGGGTTTTTCCGTGTACTTTTGGTGTCTGTCCTGGATCTTGCTCTGTAGACCAGGCTGGCCTCGAACTCACAGAGATCCGCCTGGCTCTGCTTCCTGAGTGCTGGGATTAAGGCGTACACCCCCCGCCACCTGGCATCATCTTTGTGGTTTAATGATACTCCAGTGTGTGTATATATACACATCTTTCTGTATACATGGAATTATTGGGGGATATTGGCTGTTAAGAAAGTGTCTCAATAAATATGGATATATAAATATGTCTGTTGCATGCTGACTTGGATTCCTCCTAGTATATATTCAGGAGTGGTACAATAGCTAGATCATGTCATATGGTAGTTCTACCTTTTCCTTGTTTTCCCCTGAGGAATCTCCATACTCATTTCCGTAAAGGCTGCAGGCATACACTTTCCCTCTAGCAATGTGTGTTGCCACTCTCTGTTATCCTTGCCAGCATGTGATATTTATGATAGCCATTCTCACTGGGGTGAAATCTCATTGTAGTTTTGATTTGTATTTCTTGACGACTAAAGATTATTATTATTATCATTATTATTATTATTGTATTATTGGCCACTTTATCTTTTTTGGTTTGGAGACAGGGTCTCTCTGTGTAACAACTCTATTCTGGAACTCACATTGTAGATCAGGCTAGTTTGAACTCACAAAAATATGCCTGCCTTTTCCTCCCAAATGTTGGGGTTAAAGATGTGCGCTATTTATTAATTAGATTGTGTGTGTGTAAAAACTTCTGAGTTCTTAATACCCTGTCAGATTAATAACTGTCAGGGATGTTTTTCATTCTGTGTGCTCTTAAACACCAGTTGCTTGCTTTTCTATTCAGAGACTTCATTTCATTTGTTAATTTTTTAAAATTTATTTTTATTCATGTGTGTCTTTGTATGAGTGCCCTCTGAGGCCCCAAGAGTGCATTGTATTTCCTCTAGAGCTGGAGTTATAGGCAGTTGTGAGCCACTTCATGTTGGTGCTTGGAACCAAACTTGGATCTAGTTTGTTCTTTTGCATGTAAATACTCAGTTCTGTAGCACTGCTTGTTGAAGAGACTTTCTCTGGCATGTTTTTTGGTAGTTGTGCCAAATGCATGATGGCTCTTGCTATTTTATTTCTGGATCCTCTTATTTCCTTTTTACATGTCTGTTTTTGTTGTTGGTAACAATGCTGTTTTTGTTACTATGGCTCTGTTGTCTAATTTGAGATTTAGTGACACCTCTAGTGTTCTTTTTGCTTAGGATTGCTTTGGCTTTTTGTGCTCCCTTGTGAATTTTTTCTTTCTGTGGAAAATGTCATTGAAACTTTAATATGGATTATATTGAGTCTGTAGATTGCTCTTGGGCTGATCCAAGACATGGGAGGTTTTCGTCTTCTAGTGTCTGCACTCTTCAGTATTTCATTTTGGGGTTTTATGTGTGTGTGTGTGTACATGGGTATGTGGTTGCTTGTGCTGTGCTTGTGTGTGAAGAGGCTAAAGGAGGACATTGGGCATCTTCCTTATTTACTTCCCACCTTATTCATTGAAGACAGGGTTTCTCACTGAAATGGAAGCTCACTTTTTAGGTGAGGCTAACTGGCAAGCACACTTCCAAGATCTCCGTGTCTCATCCTCCCAACTCTAGGGTTACAGGTACACACAGCCTGCTTTTTACACACAGATCCTGGGATTCAGACTTAAATGCTTAATTCTTACAGAGCAAGCACACCTATATATTGAGGCATATCCCCATCATAGAGTTCTTTTACCTCCTTGGTCGTATTTATTGTAGAATGGGTTCGCATGGTTGGTTGGTTTTGTTTTTGAAGCTGTTGTGATGGAACTTTTGTCCTGGTTTCTCAGCATGTTCATTATTGTATGTAGAAAAACTGCTGTCATTTGAGACAGGGAGTATTGTTCTGTAGGCCAGGCTGACCTCTAACTCACAAGATATCTTTCTGTCTGCCTTCTAATGCTGGAATATGTTTTCTGCTTGTCTTGTTTTGTCTTTTTAAATGATACGACACTGACTGAGTCCAAATAGTACTGTTCACCTATATATGGGTGTTGGGCTGGAGCACAACAATGTACTGAGGGGTATACCCCAATAAAATTGACTCCCTTCTCTAGCTAGGGCAGGGTTTTATGAGTCCCTCCCTCGTCCATGCTAGAATACTGACTGGCTTGATCTTGTATAGGCTTAGTACACGTGTAATCCCAGCTTCTCTTGAGTGCAATGGCCATGTCATGTCCAGAAGACAGCATTTCTCAGCACCCTCTCCACCCTCTAAAACTTAGATTCTTTCTGTCTCCTCTTCTGTGATGTTCCCTGAGCCTTGGTGGCATGGAAGTTGATACAGATTAGGAATGAACATTTAGGGATGAACACTTAATAGTCATTTATTCTCAGCTACTACTGATTCAAACAAAACAACCAACACTTTATTTGTATGTGTATATGTGTGTGTGTGTGTGTGCTTTGGTGTGTCTATGGTCAGGGAACAAATTTGGTTCTCTCTACCATGTGGGTCCTGTGGGCTTGTTGGTAGTTAACTTGACCCCATGAGCTATCTTGCTGGCCCTTTTACTGGTTTTATTTTAATGTTGATTTTATATCATGATACTTCACTGAAGATGTTTACTCTAAGAGTTTTCTGGTAGAATCTTTAGGGTATTCTTAAAAAAATTTTGTGTGTGAGAATATGTGTGCCATGGCACTAGCTTTTACCCACTGAGCCATCTTAATTAACCCATCCTTAGGGCCTTTTGAGTATAGAACATCCAGTCTGTAAATAGGATTAACTTACTTTCTTCTTTCCTATTTGTATAAGGTTTCTCTTCCTCTTGCCTTGTTACTCCAGCTAAGAATTTCAGTACTGTATTGGTAATAAGAATGGACTTCCGGAGCTCCACCCGGGGCCTAGCCATGGATCTCTGCATCCAGATCCCTCAGTCATTGGACGGGGTTTCTAGCACGACAGTTAGGGTGTTTGGCCATCCTATCACCAGAGTAGGTCAGTTCAGGCTATCTCTCATCATTGCCAGGAGTCTATTGTGGGGGTATCTTTGTGGATTTCTGTGGGCCTCTCTAGCACTTTGCTTCTTCCTATTCTCATGTGGTCTTCATTTACCATGGTCTCCTATTCCTTGTTCTCCCTCTCTGTTCTCGATCTCAGTCCTTGGGGGAGGCTTTGCCCTGGAGGAGGTGGAAATGGGGGGTAGGCTGGGGGAAGGGGAGGGGGGCGGGAGGGGGGAGAACAAGGGAATCTGTGGCTGATATGTAGAACTGAATTGTATTGTAAAATAAAATTAAATTAAATTAAAAAAAGAAAAGTGATAAAATAAATAAATACATAAATACAGGAAAAAAAAGAATGGATAGAGTGAGCATCCTTGACTTGTTCCTGTTTTTAAAGAAAATGCATTTGTTTTTAACCCACTTTTACTATTGGGTATGTTACTCATACATGACATTTGTTGTGTTGAAGTATGTTCCTTTCATTCCTAATTTCTTTAAGGCTTTATCATAAACGAGTGTTGAACTTTGTTGGAGACCTTTTCTGCATCTGAAATCATATGATTTTCCCCGCTTTGCTCTACTTATGTGGTGTGTTAGATTTGTGTACACTGATTTGTGTATGTTGAATAATCTCTATGTCCCTGGAATGAAAAAAAACTTGATTATAAAGTCTTTTTTAATGTGTTGTTGAGTTCAGTTTGAAAGTGTTTTAATGGGGACTTTGTGTCTGTTCACAGGGAAGAATGAGCTATGTGCAGTTTTGTTGTTGTTGTGTCCATATTCCCTTGTGGTGTCAGAGTGGTACTATTTCCTGAGAATTAGGTTAGTTGCAGTTTTTCTATTTTGTGGCACAATTTGGAGAACATTGGTGTCATTTCTTAAAGATCTGGTAGAATTTAGCAATGAATCTGTCTTGGCCTATGTTTTTTTTTTGTTGGGAGATTCTATTACAGCTTCACTTTCACTGTGCATTATAGATCTGTTTAAACATAAATTTTAAATTTGGTAGTTTATATGTGTCTAGGAATTTATCCACTTTGAGATTTTCTAATTTATTGGAATAGAGTTTTGAAAGTAGTCTCTAATAGGCCTCTGAATTTCTTTACTATCCGTTGTGATGTCCCCTTTTTTATTTCTAACTTTATCAATTTGAATCTCCTCTCTTTTGGCTAATTTGATTAACGAACAGTAGTCAGTCATGCTAATATTCCGTTTGTTACAGTTTGAGTACATGCTGCTGAAGTAAGCACAGGATGAGTCAGTCTAGCTCATCTCTTCAAGATTGGTAGGATATTGTCTTGTGGCTGTGTTGTATTTGTTTTTTTCATTCCTCTGAGTGAGGAACATTTGCCTTGTTTCTAGTTTGGGCCTGTTAGAGAAAACCTATGAGCATCTATGGCATACATCTTCAAATGGACACACATACTTTCATTTATGTGTAGCAATCTAGGAGTGAAATGATATTGGGTGATAGGCACATGATTTAACAATTGTTCCAAATTCAGTGTGCCATTTTCTTTTTTACTTCAGCAGCACATGATAATTCTCAGTTGCTTCACTTCATTACTGATAGTCTTTCTAAGTTTAGATATTCTAGCATAATGTCATCTGATTGTGGTTTTAAACTTACATTTTCCTGGTGACAAATGATAATAAAGCATTTTATCAAGTGCTTTATGTATCTTCTTAGACAAGAGATCTGTTCCAATTTTTTTTTTACCATATGTGAATTAAAATTATGTTCAGTTTCATATAGATATTCTAGATAGAGTTTTTTAGGTTGATAAATATTTTCTGTTAGTCTTCAGATAACCCTCTTACTTAAATGAATTAAAAATTTTGTTTATGGTTGTTTTATCTGGGTGTTCGTAGGTCTGTGCACCATAGATGTACAGTGCCTGAGACACCAGAAGAGGGAGTCAGAACCCCTGGAACTGGAATCACAGAGTTTTGAAACCCCATGTGGGTGCTGAGAACTAACCCAGATCCTCTGAAAGAGCAGCAGTGGTTTTCTCTAACTCCTTAAAATTTTAAATTATTGTGATGAGTTTACTAAGTTTTTTCCTTTTAAATTTCTGCATTGTTGTTAAACTTACATTTTTGTCAAGATCTTTGAGCTCTTCTCATGTTTTCTTAAAGAAGTTTTAGTCTTTGTTCATATGGTGCATTACATTGACTTTTATTTTTTAATGTGTTAAACCTATTTTGCATTCCTTGGAAAGACCCCAGAGATCATATTGTATTGGTTATTATTATTGTTGTTGTTATTCAGTTCAGTTCACTAAAGTTTTCTTTTTGCATGTATATTCACAAAAAAATACTTGTAGTATTCTTGCAGTATCTTTTAGTGGGTGATTTGTGTTTTATTTTTTGAGACTGGGTCTCACTGTGTAGCCCAGGTTGGTTTTGGTATTAGTATGATACATTGAGTTAAGTTTTGAATATTAAATCAAGTTTGCATTCTTGGGCTAAATCTCACTTGGTCCTGTTGTTGTTGTTGTTGTGTGTTTGGGGGGCTGGCTTTTATTTGCTAGTGTTTGTTGAGGATTTTTTCATTGATAGTCCCACGAGATACTCATCTGTAGCTTTTTTCTTGTTACTGGATTTGGTGTTAAGATGATAATGGCTTTATAGATGATATTGACTTTATACAGTGAATTAGGAAATGTTGGAAAGGGTTGATGAATAGTTCATATGAATTCTTTTTGCATGCTTGGTAGAATTTACCACCTGGGGTTTCTTGCCGGTCAGTTTTTGAATTACTGATTCAATTTCTTCACTTATTGGTTTACTTCGATCATCTCTTCCTGAATGATTTTGGTACTTATGTCTTTCTAGTAATATGTTTGTGCTAGATAAGTTGTTGATATGTTTATTCATGGTATTTTAATAATTATTTTTGGTTTATAAAGTTGGCAGTAGAGTAAGTTTTTGTCTCTCATTCTAGTAATTTGAGTCTTTTTCTTGCTCAAGTTAAATAAAGGGCTGTCAGTATCATTGGTCTTTTTGAAGGAGTAGCTTTTAGTTTCACTGATTTTTTTCCCCCCTTGTTTTGTAATTATTTTCTACTCTAGTTTTGCATTCTTTTTGTTTACGTTAGGCTTGGTATATCCCTTAGGAGTAGCTTTTAGTTTCACTGATTTTTCCCCCCTTGTTCTGTAATTATTTTCTACTCTAGTTTTGCATTCTTTTTGTTTACGTTAGGCTTGGTATATCCCTTTTTATGGGGTCTTGAAACGGAGAAAGGGTTAGGTTATTGAGAGATTTCTATTATTATTATTATTATTATTATTATTATTATTATTATTATTAAGGCATAGTCTAGCTGTGTAAGCAAAGCTAACCTCAAACTCAGGCGCCTGTTGTTTCAGCTGACTGAGTGCTGGAATAACGATGTTTGCCATCTTGCCTGTTTTGATTTGAGATTTTTTTAAAGGTATGTTTATTTTATATTTATCTGTGTTTGCCTGCATCTTATGTTCACCATGTGCATATTTGGTGCTCACAGAGGCTAGAAGAGCATCATCATCTCCTCCTCTTCTTTTTCTTCTTCTTTTTGTTTTTTTTTGAGACAAAATTTCTCTGTGTAGCCTTGGCTGTCCTGGAAATCACTCTGTAGACCAGGCTGGCCTCAAACTCAGAGATCCACCTGTCTCTGCCTGCCTTCCAAGTACTGGGATTAATGGTGTACACCACTACTACCCTGCTAGAGGATGTTTTTTTATTAACATTTTCTGTTTCAAAGTCTTATTTTGAGTGCTGGTGAGATGGCTCATTAGGTAAAGACATATGCTTTCAAGCCCAGCAACCTGAGTTTGAGCTATGTAACTCACATGGTAGAGAGGATTCTAGCAGGCTGTCCTTTGACCTCTACATGGGACTAGTGGCATGTGCATGCTCCCTGCCTCCACATCAAAAACCAAATAAAATGTAATTAAAAATTAAAGGTGTTGCAGTGGTGGTGGCTATGGAGAGATAGCTCAGTAGTTAAAGAGTACTTGTTGCTCTTGAAAAGGACCTATGTTCAGTCCTCAGCACCTGTCTTGGGCAGCTCACAACTAACTGCCTGTAACTCCAGTTCTGTAGGATCCAATGCCTTCTTTTTAGCTTCCAAGGGTACCTGCATGCATGTGGTGTACATATAAACAAGCAGGCACACATACATACATAGTGTAGCTACTGCAGCTTTCTTATATTGGTTGTTTGCCTGATTTCTTTCCTTATCTGTTAACTTCTACTCTGTGTGTTTAAATCTCAACTCTTTCTTAAAGATAAGATATATTTTGGCCCACTGGCTCTCTGTGGTGTATTTATGGTGTAATTGCCAGTATATTTGGATTTGCATCTGCTGTTTGACCTTTTCTTTCCTATGTTTCATGTGCTTTTTCTTCCTGTCTTCTTTATTTTGTACTGAATGAACATTTTCTAATGTTGCTTCTTAACTTTCAAGTGATTTTTTTTTACTCATTATCTTTTTTGCTTTTTTAATTTTTATTTATTTATTTATTTATTTATTTATTTTTTTGAAACAGGGTTTCTCTGTGTAGCTTTACGCCTTTCCTGGAACTCATTCTGTAGTTCAGGCTGGCCTCGAACTCACAGAGATCCGCCTGGCTCTGCCTCCTGAGTGCTGGGATTAAAGGCGTGCGCCACCACCGCCTGGCCCTTTTTTTGCTTTTTAAAAATGATTTTTCTGAAGTCATTGCTGTAGAGTTTGAATTTTCTTATAGAGTCACTTCCTTTCAGTCTGAAGGACATTCATATTTCTAGGAAGTCAAGTCTGCTATCTACAAATTCTGTTTCTCCTTAAAGAGAAGTCTTTATTTCACCTTCATTTTAAAATTTTATTATTATGTGTGCATAGTATAATATGGTGACTATGTGCCATGGCATGTACATTGAGGTCAGAGGACAATTTTTCAGAGTTGGTTCTTTGTCCACTCGTATGTGGTTTCTGGGGATTGAATTTAGGTGGCCACAATTGCTCAACATGGCGCCTTTACCCCATAAGCCATTTCACTGGCCTGAATGCTTTAAAATTATATTTATTTTATTCATTTGGGGGCCATGGGTGCATGCGATGTTGTGCATATGGAGGTCAGATCCTCCTACCATGTGGAGTTCAGGGATTGAACTCAAATCGTTAGGCTTGGCAGCAAGGGCCTTTACCCTCTGAGGCATCTTGCTGGCCTTCATCTTCATTGTTGAATGATAACTTTCCTAGTTCCTAGAGAAAAGTTTTCCTTAGTTAGCGCTTACTGTTTTTATGACACCCTACTGCTTTCCTGAAAAGTAAGATGTTGCTCTTACTGAGGTTCTCTTGAAAGTTACTAAGCATTTAGTATGTATTTGTTTATTTAAATGTTTTAGATTTATTGTTTTATATGTGTGAGTGTTTTACTTGCATGCATGTGTGTGTGGTCCCCTTTGGAATTCAGAAGAGAGCATCAGATTCACAGGGACTGGGATTACAGACCATGATGAACTGCCATGTGGGTGCTTGAGATTAAACCTGGGTCCCCTGCGAGAGCAACTAGTACTCCTAATTGCTGAGCCAATTCTTTAGCCTGTCTGGACTTTCCCCCAACCCCTTGGCTCTTCCAATATATTCTCATAAATTTTTTTCTTTTTGTCTATGTCAGCATTTTTACTGTGATGTCTATATTTTAGAATTCATAGAGCTTCTAGGTATATTTTTAAAATTTGGAATCATTTCAGTATTCTTTGAATATTTTTTCTGCTCTGTCCCTTTCTTCCTTCTTTACCATTGTATGTACATTTTGCATACATTGTCATGGGTTTTCTTGGTAAAGTTACTGTTGGTCCTTAGAACAATTTCCAAAGACTTGGGATTTATTGTTTGTTTATTTGTGTCTCTATATGTAGCCCTGGCTTTTCTGGAACTCTGATTGAGCCCCTCTTGCTTGACTCAGCATATGTCTACAGAACTGCCAAAAGTTCCCATTTTCCATATCCCTCCCCCTAATTACAATATATGCTGAAGCTTGCTTTCATGTCCTTACCTTTCTCTGAGTAACCAGTTTTCTGAGATGGTGTTTGTCATCATTCCCTTGCTTTTCTCTGTGCCTTCACTACATGTGTATTCAGCTTTGAACAATATTTCAAAACTTTATGTAAATGGTATAATGTGTATTTTTCTGCCTCTGCATTTTTTTGTTCAGTGGTTTGTTTATGATCATCCAGCTTGCTTTTTAGATCTTATTTGGTCTAGCAGTCCAGTACGTGGATAAACTACTGTTTATTAATCACTGTCTTCATGAGGTTTTTCCCTACCTAAGTTAGCTTCTGATTTTTATTCTTCAAACAGCTTTATTGAGGTGTAAAACTTTATTTGCATACTAGGTACACATAATAGGTTTCACTGTGACATTTTCATACACATAAAATTATTTTGATCATGTTCATTCCTCATTACCTTTGAGGTATAAATTCTATATCATGAAATTTACATAAAATATCAGGGTTTTTTGTTTTGCTTTTGATTATTTGTGTTTGAGACAGAGTCTCTCTATGCAGTCTTGACTGTCCTGAAACTCACTATGTAGACCAGTCTGTCATCAAACTAATAAAGATCTGTTTTGCCTCCCATATGCTGGCATCAAAGGCATACACTATGTTGCCTGGCAGTGTCAGTATTTTCAGTGTATTTGCAGAGTTGTGTGATCATTGCTATTATATAAATTTAGATTTTCTTACTACCTAAAGCAGTGCATACTCACTAATAGTCACTTTTCTTTTTTGTCACCCTTTCCCCATCCTCAGCTTGTCACAGTCATTAACTATCTTCTCTTTCTATGGATTTGTCTATTTGAGACTTTTTCATATAATCACAAAGGATATGGACTTTGGTGACTGCTATCATTAAGCATAATGTTTTATGTTTAACCATGATTTAGCATGTACGTGATGGATTTTTAATGTATAGGGCTTTTAAATTTTTTTTTTTGTCCTATTGCTTTGTATGTGTTTGAGGGATCATACTATTAGTAAAACAAAAATTGGGTCTTAATCTTTCATTGAAGTTCTGGATGAAAAAGGCAAAAAAGCACTATCATTATAAACATATAATTGAGAACCTTTGAGAGTATAACCCCACTTTTTGAAGGACTTAACAGTGTAGTTGGGTGGAAGTGACAAATTAATCATAAAACTGGTGATAACTATAAGAATATAAGCAAAATTCTAGGGAAATGCAGGAAGGAAAGTGTAGCTAGAGTTTTCCTGCCTGGCCCACAGTCAGGACAAATCTTTGTCACCCGCCAGTCCCACAGCTGCTCAGACCCAACCAAGTAAACACAGAGACTTATATTGCCTACAAACTGTATGGCCATGGCAGGCTTCTTGCTAACTGTTCTTATATCTTAAATTAATCCATTTCCATAAATCTATACCTTGCCATGTGGCTCGTGGCTTACCGACATCTTAACATGCTACTTGTCATGGCAGTGGCTGGCAGTGTCTCCCTCCGTCTTCCTGTTCTCTTGATTCTCCTCTCTGTTAGTCCCGCCTATACTTCTTGCCTGGCTACTGGTCAATCAGTGTTTTATTTATTGACCAATCAGAGCAACATATTTGACATACAGACCATCCCACAGCAGGAAAGAGTTCATTTCTTGGGTGATATGTTACAGATACCGTGAAGTGAGTGACTTCTGATTTGTGTCTAGGCTCTGAAAAGTTATTAAAGACTGTAGGAAGTGAGTGTTGGTAGAGAGAAAGAAGGCATTCTACCAAGAGGTGCATAGAAAGAGGTAGCGAGATGTCAGCACTTTCTTGGAACTTCTGTTTTTCTGTTTTGCTCTGTTTTTAGGTTTTCTTTTGAGACAGACAGTCTTACTCTACAATCATGGAACTTAATGTATAGTGGAACTTACTGTGTAGACCATTAGCCTCAAACTTAGGACACTCCTCCTTTCTCAGCCTCCTGAGTGCTGGGTACAGGTGTTAGGTACTACATCTGGTTTATAGGGGCTTTTGAGAAATGAATAGGCCTACATAATATTATTGTGGGGCAGGCTCATTGCTTAGCTGTTTGGTGTGGAAAGCACTGGGAAAGTAGGCAAGGTTAGACAAAGATATGTTTGTGCTTTACTGATTCAACTCTGGACTGGAAATGAGATTCTGTTAGAAGGTAATTGTGACTTTCTAGGTATGATATAATAGCATGATGGGCTCATGGCATGGAAGGGGACGGAAAAGCATTTTTAAATTGACAGAACTTGATGTGAATGATGAGGGAAGTCACAAAGATGACTCCCTGGATCTACTTGGATACTTTGGTGATCTCACATAATTAATTTGAATTAGAAGCCGTTCACATTTAATGGGTTAATTTGATTCTGTTTTTACTTGAAGTATTTTAAAATTCCAATTCTGAAATTAAGTTGGTTCATATTGAGCTTAGTACCTGTCATGTTTAGATCTTAACAGTCAAGCTATTATTTATCACTTCCTCATAGCCAAAAGAATGCAGTGGTGTAAAGATTCCAGTTGATGCCAGTAAACCTAATCCAAATGATGTGGAGTTTGATAATCTGTATTTGGATATGAATGGAATCATCCATCCCTGTACTCATCCTGAAGACAAGTATGTATTCCATCTTTGCCATTGATAATAGAGGTCACAGAAGTGCTATATCTATTACATTGTCCGCTCATTATTATAGGCCAGCACCAAAAAATGAAGATGAAATGATGGTTGCAATTTTTGAGTACATTGACAGACTTTTCAATATTGTAAGACCAAGAAGACTTCTCTACATGGCAATAGATGGAGTGGTAAGTGCTAAAATAATTTAGAAGCCTTTCTGTTTGTTTGTTGGTTTGTTCTTGCTGTTTTCTGAATATCTCAATGAAAGTCAGCTGAACAGTGAACATATTGACTGTGGTTAATTTTAGAAAGAGAAGCCTCTAGTTCAATAATTCACTGAAACTTTATTTTAGTGCTTACTTTGTGTCATTTACTATGCAATGCTAATGTCTTATTGATGACTGCTCTTTTGAAGTAACATAGGCTGATGAGTGAATTTAATTACTTAAAAGTACTAAGTGACACATTTAAAGGTGTTGAGAGGAGAAGCAGTTTGGGTTTACTATGGGGATAAAAAGGGAAGGTTGAAAATAATGTATAGATTTGCTTGTGAACATTTTGAATAGCATTATATAAACATGAGATATACATTTTTTTAGGCACCACGTGCCAAAATGAACCAACAACGTTCAAGGAGGTTTAGAGCATCAAAGGAAGGAATGGAAGCAGCAGTTGAGAAGCAGCGAGTCAGAGAAGAAATACTTGCAAAAGGTAGGGAGAGTATATCTTTAATTTGGACCTTTCCCCCTTTTCTGAAGTTCCTAAGGCTTTAAAATTTCTGTGGGTATCTAGGTTAGAGCTAAGTCTCAGAGGAGAGGGAAGTGGAAGAGGGATACTGAGGCCAACTGCAACTGGTTCTTCCCTAACCCAGTGCATGTAGTGTGATATCTGGTTGGTTTTATCAGGTTTATTTGTTGGTGTGTGCTATCCATAGCAGTATAGTAGACAGGAAATTTGACACTGTAATTGGATTTTACAGCTGGAGAAAAGGATGTCATGGGCCTGCATTTGTAAATTTTACTATGCTATATTAATTTGTTTTGAAGCGTGTAAGTATATAGTTATTTTAGCCATGGATTGTAATTAAGACTCTTAAAGCTTGTTTATGATAGAATGCTTTAATGATTTATTAAGAACTATTATAAAACCATTAACCAGTACTTATGTCCTTCTGTTACAG
Organism: Peromyscus maniculatus bairdii; assembly: GCF_049852395.1. Lineage (NCBI taxonomy): Eukaryota > Metazoa > Chordata > Mammalia > Rodentia > Cricetidae > Peromyscus > Peromyscus maniculatus. The sequence continues at coordinate 125,221,237 of NC_134855.1, forward strand.
AGGAAGGACTTCATGATTTTTATTTTACTATATTGTAGTATCTTTTGTATGCTATATATTATTTGACAGTCTTGTTAAAAAAGTGGTTCTCAATCTGTGGTCATAATCCCTTTGGGGGTCAAACGACCCTTTCACAGGGGCTGCAGATCAGATTTCCTGTACATCAGATATTTACGTTATGATTCATAACAGTATCAAAGTTACAGTTATGGAGTAGTAACGAAAATAATTTTATGGTTGGGGTTACCACAACATGAAAAGCTGTATTAAAAGGTTGCAGCATTAGGAAGGTTGAGAACCATTGTGTTAAAGCTTTGTTTAAACCAAAGGGGGAAAAGGGGTCATCTTTTTCTTAAGTGATAACGTCATATTTGAATGTTTTTGTTACTGTTCTGCTTTAATGTTGATTAATTTACTTAACTTTTTATGGGGAAAACAAAACATTGCCTCTTTTGTCTAGGTGGCTTTCTTCCTCCAGAAGAAATAAAAGAAAGATTTGACAGCAACTGTATTACACCAGTAAGTAGTCTCAGGCTTTGCTAGCTGCTGCTAACTCTTAAATGATAGGTTAATTTCTTTCTTTCTATCATTTTAGGGAACTGAGTTCATGGACAATCTTGCTAAATGCCTTCGCTATTACATAGCTGATCGTTTAAATAATGACCCTGGGTGGAAAAATTTGACAGTAAGTTTCACACTTTGGTGCTTCAGAAAGATTAGAGTGATCATTTGAGGCTGTGCTGATATGACTGGTATTATTTATCCCTGTCCCTCATAAAATGCTAGTTGACTATCAGAGAAAAGAGAAGCTTTCCAGTTATCGGAAATGGGTTACCTTTCATGGTCGGTTTTATATAGCTGAATTTTCCCTTAATGCCAATTTTGTTCTCTTACCTCATGAGAAGCTATAAAATGGGAATAATAATTTTTAAAAATACATGAATAGGAATGTAGTTTAATGAAAAAGTAGATTTGTCATTAGATATCAAAATGTAGCAGATTAAAGTTGTGGGACTGTATTTACAAATGGATATTTCTCATAAAGATTTAAATAAAACTTGAGTGAACTTTTCTGTAATTGTAACTTAAGGTGTGTTTCCCTTTAATTAGATTTGGTAACTCTATCTTTTATTGATTGCTCTTGGGTTTGGTACTTTATTCTTGATAGTAAGTAGTCAGAATCTGTGAACTGATCAGTAGTACTAATGGCATCTGACCCTAGTCCTTTTATTCTTTTGCATTCTATATGGTAAGTTAGTTAATCAGTGGTGTAGTATTAGTGTTTAGCACACATCTTTAGAGATTTTTTTCCAAGTAGTAACACCACATTAATGAAATCATCTCCATTTTTCTTAAAGCAGTCAGTTCTTCCCTCTTTGGTAGAAATTGGGAAGGTAAACTAAACATATTAAACCTTTTTTAATAGGTTATATTATCTGATGCTAGTGTCCCTGGTGAAGGAGAACACAAAATCATGGATTACATTAGAAGACAAAGAGGTAAAATTCAAAAGTATTTGATTGTATGTTCTAACCAACATAACCCAGGCTGGGGATATTGCTTAATGTTAGATTTACCTGCATGTCGGGTACCTTGGATTTTATCCCCAGCACTGCTGGAAAACAAACAAAAAGGCCATTAACTAGAAAATACTTGGCAAGTTTTGGTACTTCTGTTGTGTATGATGTTTCTATAAATACGTTTCCCTCCTTTTTTTTAGCCCAGCCTAACCATGACCCAAATACTCATCATTGTTTGTGTGGAGCTGATGGTACGTTTCTTCTTGAGGATTTACTGTTCTTGGGTTAAACCAGAGTATGTTGGTGGGTTGCTGTGTGGTGGGTATTTCAGGGTTGGTTGACAGTTCTCAGATGTCTTTCCTAAGTTTAGAAGGAACCACTGTTGATTTGCTGTTATATTGTGGTCAATGATCACCCGTCAGGAATTTTGTTCTATTTTTTTTTAAACTTTAGATATCATGTCACTGACTTTACAGTGGGCAGTTTCCCACATATAATCCTGAGTGGTGGTTTATTGTGGGTCCATGTCTCTGAATGACTGTGTAGATAGAACCACTACTAGGAGGGCTTTTTGATTTTTGCTGCCTACGCTCTGTATTTAGTGGGACTTTTTCTTGTGTCATCCTTTAGTAGTAGTTTGATTATGGTAAAGGATCCTTCCAAAGTACCATTCATTTGTTTTTTTCTTGTCATTTAATAGCTGATCTCATTATGCTTGGTCTTGCTACACATGAACCTAATTTCACCATAATCAGAGAAGAATTCAAACCAAACAAACCCAAACCATGTGCTCTGTGTAATCAGTTTGGACATGAGGTCAAGGATTGTGAAGGTTTGCCAAGAGAAAAGAAAGGAAAGGTAAGAACTTCAACATGGACAGTACCACATTTGAAACATCTGTTATCATGGGAAAATATGCACACTGACACAAAGTATACTGTTTAACCATTTTAAAATGTACAGTTAACCATCAAGTCAATTCAGACTGCCTCATAAAAGTATTTCACAGAAATGCAGCTTTTAAAGTAATGTGAAATAAACCTGTATTTACAAGCTTATACATGCTTATTTTTTTCTACTTTATATTTTTCCAATGTAACATCTCATTTCCAATTCCATCATCTCATAGATGATGATGCCCATTGAATATGAATTGTCTATGGAAGATATTTCAAATGATTACTATTTTTTAAGGGAACTACAAATCAGATATATTAAATACCGTGACATTGTTATGTTTTTTCCATTTCCTATTTATTTGAGCTTACTTGGTTAGATGAAGTCCCTTCTACATGTGTTTCTATTTTAAGAATTGAGTGCTTGGAGAAAAAATGAAAAACATAAATATAGTATACTATATGATTTTGGACAGGAGATAGAATAAATGCAGTATACGTGTATCTGAGTGAGGACCAGAGGAATATACAACAGAATACTAACATTGGTTGGACATAGGTGATAAGAGACAAACACGACTTTCAGAATGATTTCTGAGTTAAAGTTTTTTTTCTTTAAAAAAAGGTTTTAAGTGGTGAGTGCGTGTGTGTGTGCGCGTGCGTGCGTGCGTGCGTGCATGTTTGTGTATGTGTATGGTACTCTGGAACTGTAATTATAAGTTGTTGTGAGCTTACAGATGTGGACACTGAAAACTGAACTTGGGTCCACTGAAAGAACATCAAATGCTCTTAACCACTGAGCCATCTCTCCAACTCCTTTTACATTTTTTTAAGAGTTTTTAAAATATTCTAGAATATGAAAGAATATTCATCTGTATGTGTCTCCCCAAAAGTAAAATATGCACTGCTTATCTCTGGTCTAGATGTGATTATTTTTAAATGTTTTGGTGAGCTGCTTGAATTTAGTACTTAAAATAAATATTAAATGGGGTCTTATATTAAAAAAAACCCTAAAATTTGTATGGCTAGAAAAAATTGTAGGATTTAGGCTGGGCATAATGCACACTGTCTTTCTTACAGCATGATGAACTTGCAGATAGTCTGCCTTGTGCAGAAGGGGAGTTTATCTTCCTTCGGCTGAATGTCCTTCGAGAGGTACGTTTCAGTGGGTATTGGAACTGGCGTTCCTCAAACATTTTCTTTTCATTGCTTTGATGTCAGCATTCTCTTTTTGTTGTAGTATCTGGAAAGAGAACTCACCATGGCCAGTTTACCATTCCCATTTGATGTGGAGAGGAGCATTGATGACTGGGTGTTCATGTGCTTCTTTGTGGGCAATGATTTCCTTCCTCACTTACCGTCATTAGAGATTAGGTATGTGTATCTGTAGGATGTTCCAATGACTATGTCAGCCTTCTTGACTTTGCAGAGCCCAGTGGTCCTAATGAATACTGTTTGTCTCCTGGTGGCAGGGAAGGTGCAATTGATCGTTTGGTTAACATATACAAAAACGTGGTACACAAAACTGGGGTAAGTTTATTCTTGAGTAATTTAAAAACAGAAATATTTGGTTTTCGAAGAAGATCATTTTACATGTATTTTATCACTTACAGGGTTACCTTACAGAAAGTGGTTATGTCAATCTGCAAAGAGTACAGATGATCATGTTAGCAGTTGGTGAAGTTGAGGATAGCATTTTTAAAAAGAGAAAAGATGATGAGGTAAATACATTGCCGTAGCTAAAATTGCTCCTCTCTCTCATAGACCGTGATGTACTTTTTACCTGTCTGTGTTGTAATACCACTGTAATGTGTCATCACTTATGTAACCCCAAGCTCGGTACTTGGTTATTTTATAAAGGCTGTGATCCTTGCTGTGTGGAACTGTGTATTATATATTATTTGAGTTATATTGCAGTTTTTCTCTTCCTAATCTTATTTAGGATATAAATTTAAAACTAGCTAAAACATGACTACCATGTTTTATAGGAACTATTTATACTCTAAAAAACAGGTTAAGGCCTAGGAGTTTATATTCTAGGAGTCCAGGTGTAGGATATGAATTGGATGGCTTCAGCTAGGGAAGAATGATGGAAGAATGTAGGCTTTGTGGAGGATGGTAGCTCTTAGAAGGAAGAGGAAGGAACTAAAGCAAAAAAAGCACTTGGAAGTTGATTATATAAGACTGGCAAGTGGTATAGAGAAGTCCAGATTTCTATCCTAGGCAGTTTGGTGTATGTTGACTCCATTCACTGAGATAGTAAATACTGTGGGGTATAGGAGATTGGGGTGAGAGGCCAGATACAAATTGAAGTTCATTTTGGAGATGAGTATGAAGGGACTACAGGATGCCTGACATGGGCAAAGTTTTGAAAACAATTTTAGGACCTTGGTTGATGGGAATAGGTACTTTAAGCCATGAGTGGGAATGTGGGAATATGAAATTCTATGGGAGTTTATGTGGAATGAAAGTGCCCTGTAAGACCTTGGGAAACATTGACCATTAATAAGAAAGAGGAACCAGTTCTAGAGAGGTAGAAGGAGATCCCTAAGTAGAAAAGAAGCTGCAGGTTAGAATGATTTAGTCATGCCACCTAGCCCTTGGCCAGGGATACAAAGCCTCAGGAAGCTGGTGGGCTAGAGCAGCAGCAGCCTGGAGTCAGAGTGATTGGAGATTGGTTATGGGGGTTGCAAAGGAGACCAGAATAGGGGAATAAGCTGATAGTAGCTTCTTACAGAGAAAGAAATCCTTTTGTAAGCTGATTTTGTAAAAAGGCACATGGCTGTATTGAACAAATAGCAAGTAATAATTGTATTATTTCTGTTTTCTTCAATGTTTTATACCACAATTCTGTTCTCTTAGTTTTAGGACATTGAGCGTCTCTTAAGTAATGAGTTGACTAAGTGACTAAGTAAGCATTCTTTCCAATTGAGTTGTTTTCTTCAGGTATCTACTGGAGCAGCTGTTTTGGAGTTGAGGGGTGTGTGTGTGTGTGTGTGTGTGTGTGTGTGTGTGTGTGTGTGTGTGTTTGACTATCTTCAACACTTAACAGTGTTTTCCTTTTATTGCTATTTATACTTAATGAAAAATAATGAATACTTTGTTACAGCCTGATATAAAAAAAAACCATGTAAGAACAGTCTTGTTATGTGGCTTTAGCAGATGTTATGCCATTAAATATTGATGATAACTTAGCATTGAAGGGGAAGGGATTTGATTTCTACCTTAGTGTTTCAGACTTAATATGACTTCTAACTGACCTATTGACCTTGGTGTTCCTGAAGTCATATTGTTTTCCCTGTGTCTGGAAACAGGAAATATCAGAATTTCATTGTGAGACTTCTAGAAAATGTGTTTATGGCTTTTGATACATTCATAAAGGTATTCGTAGCACATAAAAATTAAAGATCAATAAGGTTCACACCAGCAGTATGTTGTTACGTTTATGTGTGACTACCAACACTTAGAGCCATATGTTCATCAGACAGTAGAATGAAAGGCTTCAGAAAAGGATACATCAGTAATTATTAAAATTGAGCAATTAAGCCAAAATTGTGGCTGTTTAGTTTATGAGCTTTGGTAATCCTTACTATGAGCCCAGCTATGAGCCAGTGTTTTGATTGCCAGTGATAAGGCAGCAACAAACCAAAACAAAGCACCAAGATAAAACCAGACAAAAATTTCTGCCTTCTGAGAGCTTGCATTCTTTAAGGGAAGATGGACAACGAACACAGTAACCAGCTGAACCATGTAATGTGGTAGAGTTTTAAATGCCATTAAGATAAAAAAAAAAAAAACCAAAACAAACAGCTGAAACAGTATCTGGCCAAGTGGTAATGACAAGATTGCAGTTCTAGAACTCACAATGAGGCCTTACTGACAAATGAGTGTGAATAAAAACATGAAGAATGTAGAGAAGTATGCCATGTAGATATTTAAAGGAAGTGCTTAAAACCCGTAGATCAGCAGTACCAAAGCTCTGGACAGGAGCTGCCTTGTATGTACACTGAACAGCAAGGAGGAAGTAGTGTGTGGCAGGAGCAGAGGCAAAGCAGGTGAGAGTATTAGTGTGAAGCTCTAAAAAGTGATATAGGGCCAGGTCTAGTGCCCCTGTAGGCCATTTTAAGAACATAGCTTTATTATGCATCAGTGGAGGATTCTGGATAGAAAATTGGCAAGATCTGACTTTCCACCGACCTTGTTTTGATTTGCCCTATGGAGGGCAGAGTTTTGAAAGTAGTGCCAATAGGGCTGGCTAATGGGCTAAATGCAGGTTGTAAACGAGAAATGAGGTGTCAAGAATGACCCCAGGGTACTTCCAAGCAGCTAGAAAGTGTTTGGAGCAGCTCCTCTAAGAAAGGTTCGGGTGCAGGAAAGTCTTAGAGGTGGAGGTGAGAATTCTATTTTGGACATGTTTAGTTCATAGTACCCAGATGGAGATTTTGAAGTGGGAGAGGCCCTGGTTGTTAGCATATAGATCATATTTAAAGCCAAGTGAGCAGGTGTTCATTCCCATGGGAAGAGAGAAGTGAAGAGGTCCAAGTATTAGGTCCAAGGGAACAATGACATTGAGCAAAGGCTGGAAGCAAGACTAGGGGAAAGCCAGGTGAAGAGTGTGACTCAAGGAAGTTCTGAAAAGAGTGACAGATTTCAGTCTACAGCCTAGATAGGAGCTCTTTTGAAGAGAGAGAGGAGGAAAGCTTGATTCGAGAAGTTAGTGAGGGAACCAGCTAGATAGCTCAGTGGGGTAAAAGTACTTGCTGTCAAGCCTGATGGACTGGCATTTGTTTTCTGGACCCCACATGGTAAGAGAGAACAGACTCCTGCAAGTTGTTCTCTGACCTACCTATGTGTGTGTGCACACACACACCGCACATCGCGCGCACACACACACACACTGCACCCCCCCCCATACTTCTCTTTCTGGTGTAAATTAAGAAAAGAAATTACCAAGATATAGCTGAATACGTAGAGTGCTTAACTCACATGGAAGAAGCCCTAGGTTGGATTTCCAGAACCATAGAAAGAAATCAAAGAGGAAGAAATCAACAGTTTCCATACCATTGGAGGTTTCATAGCCTTATCCTTAGGTATGCTTTGTTAAATCCCTCTTCTGAGCTGGGTGTGGTGTGGTGGTGTACACCTTTAATTCCAGTAGAGGCAGGTGGATCTGTGAGTTCCAGGACAGCCTGGCCTATACAAGGAGACTGTCTTGAAAAACAACAAAACTCCTCTCCTGGCAGAAAGCACCAATTTCAGATCTCATTAAAGTTTTGCATTGTGCCTGGCAGAATGCACTTAGGGTAGCCACCAGTACTATACCTGCTGGCTTCTGTTTTAGGCCACAGCAGCAGCCATGACCGTTTTAGTTGTTTTACTTTGTTGAACATGGGTGTTTAAACCTGTAGAATGGACTGTTGTTAATGAGAAGCAATATCAGCCCCACATCCTAAAGAGTTGAAATCATGGCTGCCCTTTGAGAACAGGGAGAAAGAACCCTACCCTGTGTATAAACTTGGCTCAGAAGAAACAGTAAATCTGAATCCCCTCTTTTCTGTGGATAATTTTTTGGAAGTAGGGGTTAGTGTTTGTGGAATCCCACTTCTTTCTTGCTTGCTATTTGTGTTAAAATTAGTGGTTAGCCTTTATTATGTAACTGAGTGTTTTTATTCAAGTATCTTGTGGAGGTTTTAAATGGTAATTATATTTTACAATTTAAAAGTCATTGATTTCGTATTTGTATTTTCTCCATATTGAAAAGCTTATTCTATCTAGTGTAAAGCCAAGGTCTTTGTCATAGTTCTTTCATTTTTCCTGAAATGTATTTTTAAGATCCTAAAACTTTAAGAACAGTTTATTTTTATCTAAAATCAGTCATTCTGCTCATCTAGAATTTTGATAAACAGGGTTTTGTATATATATAGTATGATGACTAGTTTAGTTAGGTACCCAGATTATTGCTATCTTCCTTTAAAACTTAAATGGTTTTTCGAATCACTCCTGCTAATGTTTAACTCTGACATTTTTGTGTAATTATTTGACAGAATATGTGGATTTTATACTTTTAGGACAGTTTTAGAAGACGACAGAAAGAAAAAAGAAAGAGGATGAAGGTGAGTTTTAATTAATTTCATGAGATTGTTCATAGCTTAACTTTTTTTTGAGGACATTATTCATTATAATAACTTCCTTATTCAGTCAAGAACGTCTATATCCAACCTGCTGTCTTGGAGCTAGCAGACGAAAACTGGGGTCTGCGCGAGCGTGTGTGAGTGCATGCGTACGTGTGTGTTGAGATAGAGAATACATCTGTGTGTCTAGCCCAAGTTGGTCTTGAGCTCTCAATCCTCTTGCCTTATTCTTCCAAGTGCAAAGGACTACTGGTATGTGAGATTATACACAGTCACTGTTTCTTTTGTTTGTTCGTTCGTTTGTTTGCTTGCTTGTTTTTTCCAGACAGGGTTTCTCTGTGTAGCTTTGATGCCTGTTCTGGATCTCTCTCTGTAGACCAGGCTGGCCTCGAACTCACAGAGATCCGCCTGGCTCTGCCTCTCAAGTGCTGAGATTAAAGGCGTGGGCTGCCGCCGCCCGGCCACTGGTTCATTTTTAAAGAAGCCTTTCCTAAGCTTTGGAGTCTGGGGTTCCACCTGATGGACAGGAAGTGGGCAGCAAGTGGCACTTGGCTATTAGAATTGTTTGTAACAATTAGATAGTTTTTCTAATAAGAATAGTTGACCCTTTGCATCATTTTGGAAGTTACTGTACACATTTTCTCTTCCCTCATCTTTGTCAGATTCTAATCCTCTTAGAATGTGACCTTCTGAACTTTTTTTCTTGCTCTGAAATCTCAGACTCCTCAGTTTCTTCAGAATTCAGTTCTGTCTTGGTTTTGGTCCAATTTTGACCATCTAGCTTTCCCCTGCTGTCTTCTAAATTCACCTGTTGTGCTATTTAATATTTTCTTCATTTGTACTTCCAATTATATTCTGCTTTTGTTGTGCCCCCCTGTCATATGCATGGCCTCCCTTGTTGGTTTTGCTCCCAGTATTGATCCGTCCTTTTTCTTAACTGTGCTGCTGCTTGTCTGTCTGTGATAGAGTCTATGCAGTTGTGTAATACTTTATAGTCACTTCACTTCTTTCCTTTTTTTTTCTCATTATCAGATGGATTTTCAAACTTACTACTTTTGCTATGTTTTATAAGAACTGAGCAGTGTCTGGAAACTAAAGGGAGAAATGTTAAGTTGCTTACCATTGCATTTGGATTCAAGAGCACTGTCTTAGGGTTATTATTGCTATGATGAAACACCATGGCCAAAAGCAACTAGGAAAGCATTTATTTCACTGTGTTTCACATAAACAGTTAATCATCAGAAGCAATGAAGGCAGGAACCTGGAGGCAGAGCTGATGCAGCTCTGCTCACTTGTAGAACCCAAGACCATCAGCTCAGAGGTGGCACCACCCACAATGAGCTGGGCTCTCCCCCATCAGTCACTAATTAAGAAAATGCTCTACAGCTAGATATTATGGGGGGCATTTTCTCAGTTGAGATTCTTTCTTTTCAGATGGCTGTAGTTGGGTCAAGTTGACATAAAACTAGCCAGCACAAGCACTTAGTTTGGGAGAGATATGTATGATTTCTATCATGTATACTATTCTCTATTAATATATGTTTTAGCAGTCAACCATAGCTATTACCTGTTAAAGCCCTAATTATAGTTCTACTTAAGAAGAAATAAAAAGCCTAATTGTAACAGAGTATGAGTAAATAAAAGTTGTTTTACTGTTTTTAAAAATATATATATTGTTATTTTTCTCACCTGGATTATAGTTTGTATGTTTTCTGAAATTGTGAACAAACATTAACATGAGACTTAAAATGACTTTAGGGCAAAGTTACTAAGTATTACCGACTGTTGCTTATAAGGTGTAAGTAACCTTGTAATGGGTTTGGAAGTCTCTGGTGTTCGATGAGTCGAGGAGTCAAACACTTGAAATGCGGACTGTTCCCTTAGCTTCTTTGCTGCTTGTCACTGCCTGTGTTGTAGTAATTGAATTTTACTTGTGTTTTATCTTAGAGAGATCAACCAGCTTTTACTCCTAGTGGGATATTAACACCTCATGCCTTGGGTTCAAGAAATTCACCAGGCTGTCACGTAGCCAGTAATCCAAGACAAGCGGCCTACGAAATGAGGATGCATGGTAACTCTGTAAGTGACTTGTTTCTGTGTGGTGTTGCATGATGAATGTTCGGTCCTTTAAGAATTGTGTCTGTGGATTTTACCATTTTGTCTAAGGTTTTGTTTGGCAGGTTTTTCCCAGCATCCTTTGTCTCAGAATATTTTTAACTTTATTAAATCTATCTTTAGCAAGATGAAAATTACTAATGAAGTGAAAGAAAAGTATATAGGATAGTCAATACAAGTTGATATAAAGAGATAGTTAAGTGGCTGTGGTATTCCCGTACTACATGGACTATAGCTGCTTGTCTCTACCACAAAGAACTGAGTGGTGGATGGTACTAAAAATATGACTGGTTTATCCAGATGTCGCAAGGCCTAGGCTAGAGAGGACAATGACTTTTGCTCTCTTATTTTTTCTTCTCCTTGGGACCAGTTATGAGCTTTTGCCATTTGTTTCTTACCTTTACGAATACAAAGGAACCAGAATTTGGGTAGTAAAGGATACCTTTAAATATCTTTTCAAAACTGTTCCATGCTTAATTGAGCCATGAAGATTTAGTCATTGATGAGTACCTTTTTTTTTTTTGATAGCCTAAGATAAGATACTGCATTTTGAAAAGCGTACACCGTCTCTATGCTTGGACAGTTAATATAAATGTCAACCAAATAGATAAGGCTTAAATAATAGTGATTATTTACTGGTTGATTAGCAACTTGCTCTAGGCAGGCAGAATGCTAGTCAGTAATCTTTGACACACATGATTTGATTGAATATTTGTTATATCATCTAAAGAGAACATCATCAGTGTATGGTGAAACTTACAGAGGTTCAGTTGCTCAAGGCCATGCATGCCTCCAGTAGAGGTTGAGCTTGGTATGGCAGACTCCGATCTGTCTGTCTGATAGTGCCTCTCTCATTTTCCATATATAAAGATACCTTTCTGCACTGGTTTGTTTAGACACTGAGGGTATGTGTTTTTAAAGGAAATTCTTTAATAATTATTATGGCGTCTGTATATGATGTGTGTCTGGAGGGGTGCTGTGAATCATCATGCACTATGGAAGTCATAGGACAATTTGTAGAGTTGGTTTTCACCTTTCACGGTTATTTTTAAAGCGAGACTCACTATGTAGCCCTGGCTGGTACTCACTGTAGACCAGGCTAGTCTCAAACTCAGAGACTTTGGGATTAAAGGCATGTGTCTGGCTTTTCATTTGAGATGTGTGCAGGTTGAACTCAGATTCTTGTGCTGGTACAGCACGTGCTTTACTCACAGAGCCATCCTCCTAGCCTTGGGTACACATTGCTCTGCACAAAGCTGACATCCATCTTGGAAAGGAAAGCACTTTTAGTTCTGCGTGAAGTATAGCTTAACTTTTCTTGGTGTGTAGTGTGAACTGTCTTCATGCTAAGGTTTTTGGTCTAGTACCACTAAAGCCTTGAGAGCCTTGTGAGCTCTCAGTTTTAAAGTAATTCATTTTACTTAAAATAGCTAATCTGCATGATTAACAGAAAGAAAGCTTAACTATGAAAGTGTTTTCTATCGTGACAATTTTGGTCATTTATCTTAACTGTAATTGCAAAAGATTTAAAAATATTAAATATTAAAATATTTAGGGTCCTATTGTGTTCTTTGAATTTGGTACAAAGGAAAACTGATAGCTTCAAGTTTTTGTAGTACTAATAAAAATCTCCATTTTTCTATTTTATATACTGAATTTTAAAACAATACATATAAAATAATTTGACAGTTTTCAGATGGAGTCTCATTAAATTGCTGCTTTCCAGGGTGGTTGGGTATGACTGAACACTTACTATTTGATGGCACTCTCATGAGCTTTATCTGATATATGTATGTGTGTGTGTGTGATTGTTCTGTAGTACTGATAATATGTACCATATGTATAATTTTTCCTTCAGAGTTTTTTTTTTAAATTTTTACTCTTTGATAGTAGAAAATGATTTTGAATTCATAATACCAGGAAACTATCAAAGGAAATCAAGGTTCAAGTTGAATAATTTTTTTTATGTCTGTTAAACTATTGTTCTCTTAAAACACATTTTGTCCTAATAATTTTTTGGCGTTTGAACATAGAAAGCTTGGTACTTTGTTGGGTTTCTTAGGAAGGGGGCTGGTATAGGACAAGGCATACGTTTGCTCTCTGTTTAATAGCTTTACAAATTATCAGCATGAAATTCTATGTGGTAGATGTTTAGCAATATCTTCTTGTGTAATACGAATAATGAAATTCTTCTGTAATGTCATAATTGTCTGCAGAGTCCCTCAGTATCTCCTAATACAAGTTTTGCATCTGATGGCTCTCCATCTCCGCTAGCAGGAATTAAGAGGAAAGCAGAAGACAGTGACAGTGAGCCAGAGCCAGAGGATAACGTCAGGTAAAGCCATTTTTTTGGTAGCACTTTGTTAGCAAATTGCTGAAATAGATGTAGTCTAATTAATGCTATTTAGCTTAGAGCAGCAATGCCTTCAGATACTTGCCTGTGATCTTTTTATCCAGCAGTAATTAATGTGGAGAGTTAGAATAGTCACTAATTCCAGGGAGATGTGTAGGCTATTGCTGTTAAACCCAAGTATCTAGATTAGTATGCAGGCAGCTTTCTGTCTTCCAAGCTATTTTCCCCTCTGAGACCAAGCACTAGATTGGCTAGGCACGAATATTTAGCTCCAGTGATGTGATCTGAATGTTACTGTTTAGAGATTAAATTTTCAAGTTGCTTAACCTAGAAAGTTCAGATACATTTGGACAATAACATAGTTTGCTTTAGAATTCTCAACTGAAAAGGTTCCTCTTCAAACTGAAATGTGCAGAAGCCATTTTAAGATATAAATATATATTTTTTAAAAGAACTACAGAATTAAATATATACAATTTTTGTTTCATGGCAAAGGAGTTTCCTTTTAACTGTATACTTAAATTTTATAGTGGGAAACTTTGATTCTGTAATTGGTTCAGAGACTGGACTTGGAATCATTATATAAAAAGATTACTAGCCTTTCCTATACCTAAGTCCAGATTACCTTGTGCTCCCTTTACAAAAGGTCAACAATTTAAAACACTGTAGCCCACTAAGAATTTAGGAAAATGGTATCTTTCAAAGTTCAGCAAGGCATGCTTCTTGCACAGGAGATAAAATGTGGGGATTCTTACTTACAATTAAGAACTTCATGTGTAGGTCATATATGACTTTATTTTCCTAGTATCCTTTAATATTGGATCTGTGGGAAAAAATATCAGCTTAATGAATAGCCATGAGACAAACATTTATTTAATCTAACTCTGGTCTCTGCCATCTCTGTCACTTTGGGTTTCCATCCTAGAAGTTTTCTTTTATATTTGATTTTTTTTTTAAATGTGTTTTAGCCTGGATGTATGTCTGTGTACCATGTGTGTGCCTGGTACCTGGAGAGGCTAGAAGAGGATGTCAGATGCCCTGAAATTGGAGTTACAGGTGGTGGTTGGGTGCTGAGATTTGAACCCAGTCTTCTGGAAGAGCAGCCGGTGCTCTTAACCTCTGAGCTATCTCTCCTCTGAGCTCTTTCCAAATACCCCTAACCCCCCCTTTTTTTAAACACAAGGCACCTAGTAACCTAGGTTTGTGTGGAACTTTCTTTGTAGACCAGGCTGGTCTTGAACTGACAGAGATGTGCCTGCTTCTGCCTTTCTAGGATTAAAGGCATGTGCCATCTTACCCAGTTAGATTGTTTTTGTTTATTATGTAGCCATAATGATAAACACTGGTTTGATAGGTAACTTGATTTGTTCAGTCATTTATTGTTTCATGGATCCCAGCGATATTCAAGGCTTCTATCAAGAATTTCTTGAGGCTCTTAATGTTTGTTTCATTGGTACTTTTATGTAAACCAGTAGAGGCCATTTCTTTTTTTGTTTGTTTGTTTTTTGGTTTTTTGAGAAAGGGTTTTTCTGTGTAGTTTTACACCTTTCCTGGAACTCATTTTATAAACCAGGGTGGCCTCAAACTCACAGAGATCCGCCTGCCTCTGCCTCCTGAGTGCTGGGATTAAAGGCATGCGCCACCACTGCCCGGCTGAGGCTGTTTCTTCTAGTTCTATGAGTCTTTGTTTTTGATCCTTTGGGAGGATAGTGTATTCTCTACAGTTATTAAAGTCGGAAACACGAAAAGGTCTTTAATGGAGAATGACTTGTTGTTCTTAGTCTAACTTGATTTTTTTGAAAGTGTTAGTTTATTCTTTTTCCTTTAGTAAAGTCTTTAAATCTTTTAAAGAATAAAAATACAAAACACAACACTTTTTGGGGGGCTAAAAATTTGATTGTGGGGCTGGAGAGATAGATGAGGGGTTAAGAGCATGGCCTGCTCCAGATGAGGAGTTGGGTTTCATTCCCAGTATTCATATGGCAGCTAACAATTGTCTGTAACTCCAGTTCCAGGGAATCCAGTGGCCGTGGTCATAAGACAGGCATGTGGTGCTCAGTCATGCATGTAAGAACACACACATAAGGTTTAAGATGTGATTGTGCATTTTCAATATTAATGATAATTAGTGAATTAATTGACCTGCTTCTAGGTTATAACAGAACATAAGTGAGAAGAATAGGGATATGAGGGGAGGGGATGCAGAAATAAGTCTCTGTCTCCTAGTAAGACATCAGAACTCTGTGTTGCTAGAGGGATGAGGCAAGCAAGGATAGAGAGAACAGGAATGCACACAATCTCTGCCCATATGCTTCCTAGATTGTTGTATGCCTTTTTGTTTAACCTTTAAAATACCATTTTAAAAATGTCTTAACTTTCTTCATATGGTTTAACACATTGTGATGAACTTGGAAATATAAGATGTCTTCAATATTTTAATCTTAGAACATAGTTTTAGAATTATTACACAATTAATGAGGATATGGGAAGCAGTATTAAGATTGGCACAAACAAGTATAATATATTTACTTAATAAATGGTTATCTTCTCTTTTTTAAAAATGTAGTTCTATAATTGCCTTACCATAATCAATATTTGGGTTCCTGATGTTTAATTATCATGGAAAAATGCTGAAAGTGGAGTTCATCATTTTAGAAAGTTAAATGAATCTCTGTTAACTTTTCTGTTCAGCTCATTCAATTTCCCTTAGACATTAAATATAAATTGAATAATGTTGGGAATCAGTAGACAATCTAGCTGCAGATGTATTAATTTAGTATAAACTTACTTCATCTGGTTTTTAGGTTATGGGAAGCAGGTTGGAAGCAACGATACTACAAGAACAAATTTGATGTAGATGCAGCTGATGAGAAATTCCGACGTAAGGTTGTTCAGTCCTATGTTGAAGGACTGTGCTGGGTTCTTCGATATTATTACCAGGTACCAAAAGAATTTTTCCTCCTAAGTTTTTCGCAATCATTTTAGAAAACTAGTAATTTCTTTAATTGTACATAATGTTGAATATCCTTAGATAAAACCCACACTTGTTATTTAAAACTTCCTATTAAAAATATTAGCCAGGCGGTGGTGGCGCACGCCTTTAATCCCAGCACTCGGGAGGCAGAGGCAGGCGGATCTCTGTGAGTTTGAGGCCAGCCTGGGCTACCAAGTGAGTCCCAGGAAAGGCGCAAAGCTACACAGAGAAACCCTGTCTCGGGGGGAAAAAAATTGCCATGAATAGTAGACTTGGAAGTTCCTTAGGAATTACTATATCAGTAAAATTTGGTTTTGTTATGTTAAAGGATTTTAGGATCAGAGTGTGAGTTGGTCTTTAAGATGATTAAAGTTTACTGGGGTTTTGGTTGGTTTGTTTGTTTAAATAGAGTTTAGAGTATTTGATAGTCACTAAGTAAAGAAAGAATGTTGTGAGATATCTTTCTGTTCACTGTAAATAAATGTAATTCCCATTGGTTAATAAATAAGCTGCTTTGGCCTATGGCAAGACAGACAGGAAATCCAAGGAGAGACAGGAAAGAGATAAGAGATGCCAGCCGCCCCCCAAGGGAAAGCAAGATGCCAACAGACTGGTAACGCCTTGCCACGTGGCAACTTATAGGTTAATAAAACTGGATTAAGTTATAATAGCTGGCTAACAAAAAGCCTTCCATAGGCCATACAATTGATAATAAATATAAGCCTCTGTATATTTACTTGGGTGCGAGTGGCTGTAGGACTGGGTGGGACACTGGAGAAACTTTCCAACTACAAAAGGATACAGTGTAAACCATACCAATAGAAATTTGAAAGGATTTGATTATAACACCTCTCCTATGGTATTATGATGTTACATGAAATAAAATATTGAGCCTTTTGTGAATTGGTTTTATTTGATGATAGAAGCTTGAGATTGGAAAGAAAATGTATATATATATTTGGTTTTTTCGAGACAGGGTTTCTCTGTGTAGCTTTGCGCTTTTCCTGGAACTCACTTGGTAGCCCAGGCTGGCCTCGAACTCACAGGGATCCGCCTGCCTCTGCCTCCCGAGTGCTGGGATTAAAGGCGTGCGCCACCACTGCCCGGCTGTCAAATATATTTTAAGGATAAATATCTTAGCCTGTTGTCCTTTTGTTTAATTGTTGCTGCCTTTTAAGCCACATTTGTCTGAATCAGCAACTACAACTTTACTGTTCTAGCAGCAGTTAGGCTGCAAGGACTGTAGCCAGAGAGAATTCTGTTGCCTCAGGCTCCGACTCTTGCAAAGCTACAAAGGGAATTTGACTAAACCTCTGTCCCTCTAAAGAATTCAAGATTCAAAGGTTAAGGTGGAATTCTCCTCTTCAGAGAGGTTGAATAGCAAGTAGCTCACCTCCTCCTCTCCTTGCTCATTTCCTCCAAAAAGCCCCTGTGCTTCTCCTCACCCCCTACTTAAAAAAACCTTCTCCACCTGGCTCCTCCCTACCACTTCCTGTCAGTTAGTTGCTGACTCAGTCTCCTGACCGCAAGTGGATTTTATTTAATTAAGCACATCTTTGCATCACCAAACAAATGTTCCAGAGCATAAATAAAATTAACACACCGTAAAATAATATTCTGCAACATTCCTCCTTTTTGTCAAAAAAAAAAAAAAAATGAAAGCTTTTTACCATAAGAAGAATGTACCCAATAAGAACATTTATTGCAGAGCTAGGTGGATCTCTGTGAGTTCGAGGCCAGGCTGGTCTACACAGAGAAATCCTGTCTCAAAAAAACCAAAAAAAAAAAAAAAAAAAAAAAAACCATAAAAACAAAAAACAATTATCAAGTACAAATTACCGTCACAATGTAATGACTTTGTGTCTGGCAAACTAAAAGAAAATACTCCATTATCTATCTTATCTTAATGAATCTAAAGTTTTATACCTAATTTTCTCTCTATCATAACTAAGGAAAACTGCAACTATAACTATCTAGTCTTCAACTCCATCAGAGATCCAGAAGGATATAATATTATTTGAGTAAACAAAAAGTACATTGCAAACAACTTCCAAAAGTCTAGCAATGACAGAGACATCTGACTGCCTGGACAATCACCCAGAGTTCCTTCTGTAATATTGGGGCATCCATCTTCAGCCTACTGGTTCATAGTATCTGGCAAACTTCTCAGTGAAGCAGGAATTTTGAAGGACTGCCCTGACTTGTTTTGGCAAAGTTCACCAGTCACTTTACTCTGTGTCCTGCAGAATATCTGACAGACTCTTCTGTGAAGTAGGAATTTTGAAAGACTATCCTGCCTTGTTTTGGTAAAGTTCAACAGTCTTTTTCCTGTGTGTCCTGCATGTCCAGTCTGCACATCACATTGTCAGCAAGCGCAGCGCTGTCAAAGGCAAGAAAGAGCAGTTTCTTTGCCCAGTGGCTAACCTTGCCACAAGGAAAGCAAACTCCATAAGGAGTTTCTTCAGTGCCCATCATCTTCTCTGAAGTACATTATGCTGCCAGGAGCAGATGTGTCTCGTTGTCGTGAAAAATCTTAAGTTAACGAAAAATTTTAAATACCATATTCTATAGGTCTTTAAAAGGCTTGAAAACTATCTATTTAAAATATATCTCTGTATGATCTGGAAAGCATACCCAACATATCTACAAATTTGATTGTTATAAATGACTGCTAACCTATATTCCTGATTATACTATATAGTTTATAATAGCTTTCAAAAAATAGAACTTTACCTTACACTTTTAAAGGTACAATACCTTAAACAAGAATAGAAACATACATACAATATGTTGTAACAAAAATTACCTTAAAATTTTATCGATATACAAAAATTCTTTAAACAAGATTAGAAACATACAGTGTAACAAAAATAACTTTAAATTTCTATCTATATTCCCCCAAATGATAACAAACATAACCCACCAAATAACCAAAAGCCACCCACTCTATTTCTTGGGAATGTGGGCATAGTATTCTCCAGACAGCATCCTGCTTTCTGTAGGTAAAGTATCTTTAGAGTCCCAGAGAAAATTTTAGATAATATCCTAAGTCCTGGGAAGACCTACAGTAATCTTTGCTTATAGATATCATCTGTCAAGATTTGGGAGGTCTCCCTTGATCACACCTGATCCATATTATCCCTGAAGGAATCCACAGCCTCACATCTCTGGAAACAAAACTCCAAAGCATTTTTGATTTCCATTTGACAAATATATTTTTTGATTTTTTTTCCAAAGTTAAGATAACCCTAAAGCATCTAGGTTGGTTCAATTTTGCAGTCTTGTTCACAAGCCTATGTCTGCCACCAGCTGTCTTTGTTCAACAACATTCAAAAAATTCAAAACCAACACAACATACAGAATCCAGACTCCCTATGTATTTCCCATCTTTACATGGCTTTTTCTTTTTTAGTATTTTACTTCTCTGTTTAAAGACTTTATTATTTTTAAACTATTTCTTTCTTTCTATGACTGTCCATACCCCATTTCTTTCTTAAGCCTACACACATTTGGTCTGGTTGGAGTTTTGTGACCAAGAACTGTATTAAACCTTTCGTAGAGCTCTAGAATGCTGATGCTTGCACTGTAGCAGGCATTTTTACTTAGTTTTTTGTTCCTGCTTAACTTACTGGCTACTCAAAGGCTTGCCAGCAGGTAGAAATTCTTAAAGGAGCTGTATCCTCATTTTTTTTAAGCTTTCTTAGGCACTGTGGAAATTCAAGCCCCACCCCCAAAATGTTATTGGTTGTTTTGTACTCTTTTGGGAGGCCTGCCACCCAGCTCCCAAACAAGTCACAGGGAGATATATTCTTACTTATAAATTCCTGGCCTTAGCTTGACTTGTTTCTAGTCAGCTTTCCTTAACAAATTATCCCATTTACCTTTTACCTCTGGGCCTTTCCTGTTGTTATACTTCTATAAATCTCACTGTTTCTCCGTGGCTTGCTGTGTAGCTGGGTGGTTGGCCCCTGTACGACTCCTCCTTCTCTGAGTATTCTTCTTCTCACAGATTTCTCTTTCTACGTATTCTCTCTGCCTGCCAGTCCCACCTATACTTTCTCCTGCCTTGCTATTGGCTGTTCTGTTCTTTATTAGACCATCAGGTGTTTTAGTCAAGCAAAGTGTCACGGCGTCACAGAGTTAAACAAATGCAACATAAAAAAAATAGCACACCTTAAAATAATACTCTACAACATAGCCCATTTGTGTTTGTGAATAGAAAGTTTGATGTTAACTACTGATTATTAAGAAGTTTCACCATATCTTTTAGGTAAAGGAACCACTGATATGAAGCAGACAATTAAACAATATTTTGAATTCAGAAAAATGAATGAGTGGAATATATACCAGAAGTTGTATTTTACAAATAGGATATTACTATATAGTCATATAGTCATAATCTATTTTTTATCATATTCATCATTAAGAATATTTTGCTTTTATTTGTCATTAATGATTTTAGGGCTGTGCTTCCTGGAAGTGGTATTATCCATTCCATTATGCACCATTTGCCTCAGACTTTGAAGGTATTGCAGACATGTCTTCTGAATTTGAGAAGGGCACAAAACCGGTAAGTTTCAAGTTGATGGAAAAAAAAAAGGAATTTGAACTGAATCAAAGTTTGGAGTCTTTAATCTTAACCTTTTCCTCTCTTGCAGTTTAAACCACTGGAACAACTCATGGGGGTCTTTCCAGCTGCAAGTGGTAACTTTCTACCTCCATCATGGCGGAAGCTCATGAGTGACCCTGTAAGTCTTAGTGTTTTCAAATGTGTTGAAACATTTAACTTTTTGTGACAGGGAACTTACTTTGTAGCCCTGGATTTCCCTCTGTAGACCAGGCTAGTCTTGAACTCACAGAGATCCAACTCTGATTTCCCAGTACCAGAATTAAAGTTGTGAGTCACTGTGCCCTGCATAACTATTTCTGTTTGTTTCATCCCTATGTAATGACCTCAGACTTTCTATCTGACCTACCTAAGTTACCCCTAAGTGTGGTGGTAATCTTATTGTACTGAAATGTGATTTTGATTGTATGTTAATAAATAAAGTTGTCCGGGGGTCAGAGCTATTAGAACCATAGCAAGAGTGTGGCGGTGGTGGCACACGCCTTTAATCCCATAGATCTCTGTGTGTTCAGGGATATAGCCAGCATTGGAGACATATGCCTTTAAGACCTGGGGGCTGTGCATTCAGACAGTGACGAGGCAGTCACGTGTTTGGGTTTACAACCAATGAGAAGGCAGAACAAAATACTATAAATAGACGAACAGACAGGAAATAGGTCTCTTTTCGGGAAGCTGGGACACCGCAGGCGGAAGGGTGAGATTTTAGCTCTGAGCTCTGACCTCTCGGCTTTCTCTTTTACATTGTTTCTGTGTTTCTTATTTAATAAGACGGTTAGTTACATCTACACCTAAGCTTGTTTTTTAGTGCTAGTTAAAAAGTGAGACCCAGCCAGGAAGTAGGAAATGTTGAGTAACTAAACCCTTCACTGCGTGCATGTAGCCCATAATTATCAGTTCTAAAACTCTTTTTGTTTGTTTAAATAAAGTTGTTGATTTTGTTTCACTATACCTAGTATTAGTAACCTTAACATTTAGAGAAAATATACCTCATTTCTCATTAAAGATTGATGAATTGAACAAGAGTCCTATTATGTTTTTTTTTTTTTTTTGTGACAAGGCATGTGGCTTTTGTTTTTGAGTCTTTTACTTTCTCCCTGACAGGATTCTAGTATAATTGACTTCTATCCAGAAGATTTTGCTATTGATTTGAATGGGAAGAAATATGCATGGCAAGGTAAAATCTAGATATTCATTCGTTTTTGTTCACTTTTGTTGTTATTGTTTTGTTTTGTTTTTTGAGACAGGGTTTCTCCATGTAACCCTGGCTGTCATGGAACTAGCTCTGTAGACTAGGCTGGCATCAAAAGGCATGTGCCATCACTGCCTGGCATGTTTACAGGCTTTAATAAAGAATTTTATCAATAAAGTTACTTATTTACTATTTTTAATAAAGAATTTTAATGAATTCTGGAAACCATATGTATTTTCATAACTACATGTTTAGTGGATATATCTATTCAATCCATGATTGTCAAATGATTGATAGTAATTTTAATAATAACATTATGGTAAATAGTAACTTGTTGATATAGGTTAAAATTGCTGGTTTAGTGTCCTTTGTGGCTTTTTTGTTTAGTCAGTAGTTTATTGTCACCTTGTGAAGCTGCTGAGAAAGAAATAGTCATGCCCATTTGGGGATATACTGTGGTAACTTGCAAAAAATATACTAGAAACTCAACACTTGACACTCATTTGTTTTGTCTGCTTTTAAATTCCTTGTGTAAATAGATTTTGTAGGAAAGGCAATTTTCAAGAGTCATACTAAATTTAAGGTGTTATTCACTACTCAACACATGCTGATCATTGAATATAAAACACAATAAAAAACTCCTTCACCAAAGATTCCTTTCAGCAAATCGTGACACTTTCTTGTGCTGTACACTTTTTTAGGATCCTAAGCTCTTAACTGTGAGACAGAGGGGCCTATGAAACAATTACAGATCGAAGGGCTGGGACAAAGCTCAGTGGTAGATCATTTGCTTGGCATGTACAAGTGGCTTTGATCAAATCAGCCTCCCAACACTCACTTCCCCCTCCCCCCCAATGCTGTCCTTGGAAATTTTAAGAAATTTGGTTGGTGGGGAGAGTTGAAGGGGGTTGGTTTAAGTAGTAGTGATAATTTCATATTACTTTAAGGATAATGGAAAATGCATCCTACAAATTGGGACTATATAAAATGTCTTTGTCACATATAAATGGATTAGACTCTCAGGAAGTTTTTGAGGGAAATTTGTGGAGGATGTTTTAATTAAGGAGAAGGGGCATAAGAAAATGGAGAGGTAATAAAATTAATAGGTAAATATATTTGTGTTTATTAAATACATAATTCAGCCCTTGCTTAGGTTTACTAAATAAAAACTTAAACATATAAACATATAGATTACTTGCCAACTTATGTTATTATAGTAACAGTATTTGTATCAATGACAAAGAATCTTCTCAACATAGTCATTCCAGGGTGAAGATAGAATAATACTCAACAGTTTGGGATTTCCTCACATCCTTGCCAATATTTTTTCCTTGGATTTTTTTTTTTAAAAAGAGCTGCCCTTATCACTATGAAGTGGTAACTCACAGTAGCTTTTATTTACATTTTCCTGATGATAGTAATAGTGAGCAAGTTTTCATATGCTTTTGAGCATTTATATCCTTAAAGAAATATCTTCAAATCCATTAAGTTGGATTGGGTTTTAGTTGTTGCATTAAAGTTTATAAAAAAAAAAAGCATGAAACATTAATACTATTTGATGTGATTTTTTTTAAAAATATATTTTCTTCAATTCTGTGCATTATCTTTTCATTTTCTTATAATGTCCATTAATGTCAGAAACATTTAAATTTTGATGGTCTTTATTTATTTTGCTTGTCTTTGATGTCATATTCAGGAAATCATTTGCCAAGTCCAGTATCATGAATCTGCCTGTCTTCTTTTAAAATTTTGTTTTGTTTTAGTTTTTCGAGACAGGGTTGCTCTGTGTAGTTTTGCGCCTTTCCTGGAACTCATTCTGTAGACCAGCTTGGCCTCGAACTCACAAAGATCTGCCTGCCTCTCCCTCCCAAGTGCTGGGATTAAAGGCATGCGCCACCACCGCCCAGCTTTTCTTTAAAAATTTTTACAATTTTAGTTCTTTTATTTCAATCTTCAGAGTCTTATTTTGACTTAATATTTTTATATGGTGTAAGATAAGGATCTAATCTCATTCATTCATATGTGGATATTGATTTTTTTAATGCATCAGTTGCTACAAAGACTTTTTCCTGTTGTCTGGTCTTGGTATTCTTTGTTGCAAATCATTTGGCTATTTTTGAGGCTATTAATCTAATCCATTGTTCTTTGTATCTGATTTTATGCTGGTACTGTACTGTTTTAATGACTTACATGTTTTGTGAAGTCAGAAATTATATTTTCCCATTTTATTCTTGCTCAGGATTTTTCTAGGGTATTTTGAGTCTATATTAATTATTATTACTGTGACAAAATACTTGACAAATCAACCCAAGAAAGGAAGGGTTTATTTTGGTTCATGACTTGAGGGACCTAGTCTAACACATAGGGAATGCATGGCAGTGGGAAACATGAAGTATCTGGTTACTGAACTCGAGTCAGAAAGCAGAAAGAGTGCTCAGCTGGCTTCGTTTTTGTTATTAGGAACTCCGGCCATTAAGAGTGAGCTGCTCACATTCAGAAAAGTTCTTCCCTTTTCATTAAACTTCTGTGGAAACACCTATACAAATATACTTAAAGTTGTGTGTCTCCTAGGTGGTTCCAAATCCAGTCAAATTGAAAGTGAAGATTAACCATCAGGAGGTCTCTTGGAAAGCTTTATGTTTTAGGATGGTTTAAATATCATAGTTTTTTTTTTTTATTATTTCTTTGTATTTTATATCAACTTAAATTAATATTTTCACTTAGATGCCATCCATAGTAAAAAAAAGATGTGAAATTTAGTACTATTAAGAAATATATTTTAAGCTGGGTGATGGTGGTGCATGCTCTTAATCCCAGCACTCAGGAGGCAGAGGCTAGCAGATCTCTAGAGCTGTTGCACAGAGAAAACCTGTCTTAAAAAACCAATAAAAGGAAAAAAAAAGTTTTAAACACACTTTTAAAACTTATTGGAGGCCATGTCAATATATTACTTGGTAAAGTTCTTGCCCAGGTTGATTATACCTTAAAATGATAGGAAGAGAAATGTAGCTGGGTACTTTTTTAAAAAAAACTTTTTTTTTGAGTGTGTGTACTTTGAACACATCATATGTAACAATATTATGATTTTATTAAATTTGATATATATGTAATAGTTTTGATTGTTTTATATATGTGAACAGACAACTTAGGTAATTTGGTCAAAATTTTATGGTAGTGAAACCAAGATCTGGACACCTAGGGAGTCTGGCTCTAGAGGAGCTCTATTGAAGTGACTATCTGAACAGAAACCGAGACTGTATCAGGGTGGATGTGAGGATCAGAAGAGGCAGTGTGTGGACTAGAGCGTCCAGAGATGAGCTATCTGCTCTTCTCGCTTTTATCACCAGCACACTGCTATTAGCCATTTCTTTCTGTTCTAGGCAACAAAGGTGATTTGTTTGTTCCTTGGTGATTTTATCACTGCCAGTGTCACTGCAGGTTGTTTGCTGGTTGGATTCAGCTTCTGGAATTAATATTGTAGGAAAGTTTTATTATAGGAAAGGAAGTCTTATAGAGCTTTTCTGAAATCCTAAGTCAAATGGGTAGAAAATAAAAGCTAAATAATGATTTGGGTATTTGTTGGTATATTTCTCCCAAGTGTATGACTGAACAGATTTTGGATAACTTCTTTATTTCCCTGTGTTTCCCAGTAATCAAATTGGGCTTTCCTAGATAATAGGTGCTGATAATTTTGAGATCACTTCTTTTAGGCACTGCAAAATTTATACCAGAACTTAGTTTGTTTTTAACTTAGATTCTTACGTGGTAATAAAATCAAATGCTTCCTTAGTGAGAAAATAATAGTAACTAAGTTAGTAATGTCTACTTTGGAAGCCTTTTCATTTCTTACAATTTTCAAATATAGTGGTTTGGAGTGGTTGTTTTAGAATTGTTTAGTTCTATTTAACATTTGTTGTTGCTATTTATCTTTAAGTTTTATTTGGCCAAAATTGTATCTAACAAAACATAGATATGCTTCAGTAATTTTTTTTAGTATATAATAATTTTCATAATAGGTCCTGTATTAAGGATAAGTTTCCTAAAAATGATGACCATAGGCTCAAATAAAACAATGCCTTTAATTCAGCACACTCTGAATTTTCAGTCCCCACATGCATAGTCTGTTCTATTTCCCACTAGTAAGTTAGTTAGGCAAGGCTCTAAAGAATGTTTGTATACAAATTAATCAGATTAAAATATTAGCAGAGTGCTATGGAAGCTTGGAAGTTGAAGAGACTTTTCATGTAGTCCAGAAATAGAACTTGTGAGTATGAGAGGTAAATGACTTCATTTTTATAAAGAATCGGGAAGGACAAACGGACAGGCTCAAGCTCCAGCAAGATGAGTTGCTGTTGGCCTGAGGACTTTAATAAGGTGACAACATTGGAAGTATGAAAAATATGGGGACATTCTTGGTCATTACTACCTCATGAAAATATTTGCATCCGAGTTTTGGCTACATGACAAAATAAAGTTCAGTTCCAAATGTCTTTGTGTCAACAGAGATGTTTTACTCGAGTGTTCATTTGAACCAATGAAAATCTGAACTCAGGTGATTCTAACAGTAGGTGATTGTTGGTTTCCACAGGTGTTGCTCTGTTGCCATTTGTGGATGAGCGAAGGCTGCGAGCCGCCCTAGAAGAGGTGTACCCAGACCTCACTCCAGAAGAGAGTAAGAGTCACACTGCCACTTGGTCAATGTTGAGTCTGTACAACATAGACTTTACATTTCTGTATAAAATTACACTTTTTTTTCATTTGTCAAATTTCTCATATGGAGAGTAAGTTATTGTTTTACTTCTTTCAACAGACATTAACTTTGCTTCTTAATCTATTATCTGTTAATTGAGTACTAAATTATTGTAATTTTTTTAATTAAGAGATTTTCTATTCATTTTACATATCAACCACGGATTCCCCTGCCCTCCTTCCTCCCACCCCCCAGTCTTCCCCCTCAACCCCAACTCACCTCCCATTCCCACCTCCTCCAAGGCAAGGTCTCCTCTGGGGAGTCAGCAGAGCCTGGTACATTCAGTCGAGGCAGGTCCAAGCCCCTCCTCCCTGCACCAAGGCTGTGCAAAGTGTCTCACCATAGGCACTAGGTTAAAAAGCTGGCTCATGCACTAAGGACAGGTCCTGGTCTCACTGCCTGGGGGCCCCCTAAACAGTTCAAGCTAAACAACTGTCTCACTTATCCAGAGGGCCAACAGGAGCAAACTGGGGGTGAAGGGGGGTAATGGAGGGCAAGGGTCGGGGGAAAGAGAGCTTAGGGAAGCAGGAGGTCCTAGCTGGATCAGGAACAGAGTGGGAGAACAAGGAAAGAGATACCATGATAAATGAAGACACCATGGGAAAATAGGAAGCAGAGTGCTAGAAAGGTCCCCAGGAATCCACAAAGACGACTCCACTATAGACTACTAGTAATGGTCAAGAGGGTATCTGAGCTGACCTACTCTGGTGATCAGATGGCCGATCTGTCATGATAGAACCCTCATCCAGTGACTGATGGAAGCAGATGCAGAGATCCACGGCCAAGTCCCAGGCGGAGCTCCAGGAATCCAATCGACGAGAGAGAGAGAGAGAGAGAGAGAGAGAGAGAGAGAGAGAGAGAGAGAGAGAGAGAGAGAGAGGGGGGGGGGGGAGGGGGAGAGGGAGAGGGAGGAGGAGAGAGGGAGAGGGAGGAGAGGGGGAGGGGGAGAGGGAGGAGAGGGAGAGGGAGAGGGAGGAGAGGGAGGAGAGGGAGGAGAGGGAGAGGGAGGGGGAGGGAGGGGGGAGGGAGGAGGGAGGAGGGATTCTATGAGCAAGAGATATCGAGACCATGATTGGAAAAAGCACAGGGACAAACAGCCAAACTAGTGGAAACACATGAACAGTGAACAAATAGCTGAGGAGCCCCCATGGTACTGGACTAGGCCCTCTGGATAATTATTGCAATTTTTAATTCAAAAGTATTTACTAAATTTATTTAAAAAATGACTGCTCAGCTGGGCTTGGTGGTACAATCCTATTATCCTAGTACTGAAGGAGGTAAGGCAGGAGGATTGCTGAAAGTTTACGTTCAGCTTGGGCTACATTATGAGACCCTCAGAAAAAGCACACTTCAAGAATATATGTCCCTTGAGTTATTTCAAGCAAGTGGACCTAGGAAACAAGCAGATATTGTGTCTGACAGTATGTATTTCAAGCCCAAACTAATGAAAACAGATGAAGATGGTCACTTCATACTGATTAAAGAACAGTCATCAAGGGAGTGTTAATATTCTAAACCCTGAATACAAGTGTATTCAGTTTGATAAAACAAATACTGCTAGAGATAATGTCACAAATTAACCCCAGGAGTTATAGGTAATACTGACAAAAATATCTGAATTAAATGACATCCTAGGTCAAATGTACTGAGCAGACATTTATAGGACATTCATTTCATCTTAACTGCAGAATACACATATTTCTTAGCAGACTGTGGAACTATCTCTGAAACAGACCATGTATAGGACACAAATCAAGTCTTAACAAATACAAGGAAATGGAAATAACTGCTTGTATTCTGTCTGATCTTGCTTGAATAAGACTATAAATCAGCAGTAAGAAAAACCCTACAACATTCACAAACCTGTGGAGATTAAACACCACACCATTGAACAATGACTGGGTCTTTGAAGACACTAAGAAGGAAATAAACATTCCTAGGTTAATTAAAAAGGAAAAAGAAAGAATACCCTTTGACTTTTTTGATTCTTAATGACATGGACACACAAAAATACTCTTGCCTCTTAGGAAGGCATTACTCATTTTCTCCATCTGCCTTCTTCCTATTATCATCAAAGGATTAACTTTTCTTGAAAGAGTTGGATAAAATAAGCATTTACTCCTAGAGGGCTAACTTGTAATGTTACTCTGCATAAAAAGTAGCATTTTATAATTAATACAGAGTATTTAAATTGGGAAATGTAAAGATGAATTCAGTTTTGAAAATTTCACTTAGTGTCAATGTAACAAGTCTAAGAAACTGACAAATCTTTGTCATGATGTGGTTGTTTGTATTTATAAGAAATCGGGTGCTTTATAACACACACTTGCCCTTGATCTTACAATATATCCAAGTGTGTCTCAGCAATAACCTCTTAGAGCTACTCATTCGAAAACTCATTTTAGATATAAGAGCCACACATCACACATTTAAGTTTATCACTTATAAATTACTTTTCATAAACATTGTGCCGTGATTATTTTTAGAATGTAGGTGCTTTCCTTTGTTGTAGCTTTATAAAAATAGGTCTTATTAGATGTAATTACTTGACTGTGGTCTTACTCTTTTTTATTTAGACAGGAGAAATAGTCTTGGAGGTGATGTTTTGTTTGTGGGGAAACTTCACCCATTACGTGACTTCATTTTAGAGCTATATCAGACAGGTTCCACAGAGGTACAGTATACAATTTGTTTAATAATTAGGAACACGTGTGTGTGCGTGTGTGTGTGTGTGTGTGCGTGTGCGTGTGTGTGTGTGTGTGTGTGTGTGTGTGTGTGTGTGTGTAGCATTTAATTTACCCTTAACTTTTTGAAGTATAAAATTTCGTGACACTGAATGTGTTTATGGTATTGTACAACTAGCATCACTGTCCATCTGTAGAACTTTACCGTTTACCCATTCAGAAATTCTGTGCCCCTTAGACAGTATTAAACAACACCTCCCCATTCTGTGATCCCCCAGAGTCTTGTATTTATCTATCTCTATGAATCTGCTTATTCTTGGTACCTCATATAACTGGAATCCTCATTTACTGCCTCATTTCACTTGGCATATTGAACGTTCATCCTTGTCATAGGCATTACCAAAATGTCCTTTCTTTGTATGACTAAATGATGGTCAGTATGAAGCAAATGCGTAATCTGTTTATCAGCTTACCTGCTGATAGATCCTTGCTTTGTTTGCACCTTCACCTTTGGCCCTGAATAACAGTCCTCTGAACTTATGTCCTCTTAAGAGAAAGGTACACAAGTCTCGGATGCATCCTCATGTACCATTCATTCATTAAATATAGGAATGCATTTTTCCACAGCCAATAGATGTGCCACCTGAATTGTGTCATGGGATTCAAGGAAAGTTTTCTTTGGATGAAGAAGCCATTCTTCCAGATCAGTAAGTACCCACTGTGTATCATTGAGACAACTAGAAGGAAGCTTACTTAGGTTTTTTTTTTTGTCCAATATGAAAATTATACTTAAAACAAAATTCTGCTGGACTAAAATAAAGACATGGATTCCAAGCCCATCTGTACATTTAGTAACTTTGCTGCCTTCTGTGGGGGTTTCTTAGAACCCAGAAGGAACTGAGGCACCCGCACAGTCACAGCTTTTGCCGTATGCTACTACTATCCTGTCACTTGCTTTTTCCATTCTGTTCCTTGAACACACATTGGGGTTTTCAGAGGCAAGATGTGGGACAAGAAGCAGAAAAGACAATTGAAATAAATAAGCCAGATTTTTAGATTAAAAAAAAGTAACAGTAATATTCTTATTTCTTCTTGTTGGGCTTTGTAAAATACAGTTGTTTTATATTGAAATGTTATTTATGCTAATTTAGTATTTTAAAATTTTTAATAGACAAATAGTTATAGACAACATAAAAGTTCTTTGGGATCCCCCTCTCCATCTTGTGTGTATGTGTGTGTGTGTGTGTGTGTGTGTGTGTGTGTGTGTGTGTGTGTGTACAAGTGTGTGCATACATTCACTTGTATAGAAACTAGACAGCTATATTGGATACCTTCCCCATTTACTCTCTACCTTTTTATTTTTCTTTTCTTTTTTGAGACATGGTCTCTCTCTGATCCTGGAGCTGGCATATTGACTACACTGGCTGTCCAGCAAGTACTTGGGGTCCTTCTGTCTCTACTTTCTCAGCCCTGGTATTACAAGTACAGGTTGCCACGCTCAGCTTTTTACATGGTGCTGGGATAGAGCTCTCGTCTTCATGCTTGTATAGCACTTTATTGACTGAATCATTTCCCTAGCCCAACTGTAATTTTAAAGAATATAAAACAGTTCTGAGACCAGAGTGTTTGGATACCTACTCTGGGCACATATTCCAGAGGGGACTTACTAATCACTAGAGTGTGTTAGATATTTCAAAGTGGCTACTGTATAGTATCATCCCAGTGAGTGGTAGTTTGTGAGAGAGATTGATGCTCTGTGCTCATGCAGACCCTTGAGACATTGTTACCACTTTTTTGCTAATCTGTTTAATAATCTCTTGTGGTTTAGTGTTGTGTTTCTCTGGTTACTAGTGAGATTAAATATCTTATGGTAGGCCGGGCGGTGGTGGCGCACGCCTTTAATCCCAGCGGCAGAGGCAGGCGGATCTTTGTGAGTTCAAGGCCAGCCTGGGCTACCAAGTGAGTTCCAGGAAAGGCGCAAAGCTACACAGAGAAACCCTGTCTTGAAAAACCAAAAAAAAAAAAAGAAAAAAAAATAGTATGGTTAATGACTATTTGGCCTTTTCTAAATTATTTATTTTCTTTTTAATCATGTGAGTTCTTGTATGTGTGGGTATGCACATGTGAGTGCACATATTTGTGGAGGCCAGAGAAGGATGTCAGAGCCCCCTGGAGCTGGAACTATAGGAGGTTGAGAGCCTGCTAACATGGGTGCTGGCAACTGAACTTAGGTCCTTTAGAAGAGCGGTGTTCACTCTTAACTGCTGAACCCCTTTGCCAGCTCCCATTCAACTTTTTTTTGTTGTTGTTGGTTAATCTCTTCCTGCCTCTTTAGGATTAATTGGGGAAAGGGGAGTATCTCTTGTTCTGTTTTACAGATGTTACAATATAAACTCTTGATCTATAATTCTTTTCACTTTTAATAAAGAGTCATCTTATATATTGTTTTTGTTAGTGCAGTTTAATGATTATTTTTTCAAAAGCCTCACAAACAGCGTGTCTTACTTGCTCAAAGAGTTTCCCTATGCACACTGGTGATTCTTCTGTTTCCCTTTAGAACAGTATGTTCCCCCGTGCCCATGTTACGGGACCTGACACAGAACACTGCAGTCAGGTAAGTTTTCTAGAATTCAGAGCCTTTGCCCAGGGCACAGCTTCACATTTACAAGTAAATTTTAACAGATCTCTAATTTACAAGGAAATAGCAGTGTTAATTCACCAGTTCTTGGAGATTGAGAGTCCTTGTGTTGCAGACCTCAGAGCAGAGCCTCTTGACTTTAAATTATGTATATTGTTAAGGTTACTGATTTAACAAGCATGCTTATCTGTTTGCTGGTTTCCCCTGACAACCTCTGATTCTTCCAGGATTAGGAAAGTGGGTGGTAGAATGGGTTTGTGGGTAGCATGCTATACAGAAGCAGACAGACCTTTATGCCCCAGTGGCTCACACTGCTTCACTGTTATTGAAATTATTGCTATAATTGTGGTCTTGCAGAATTAAAAAACAAAAATATTATGTAGCATATTTTCTTAAGGTTCGTTGGAAAATTTATCCCTCACTTCAGCATCTTCTGTTGAGTTACAAAAAAAAAAAAGTGTAACTGTTGCAAATAAAAGTGTATAAAAACACACTGCTTCTCTGTGTGATATAATTGCAACTCTGGGTGCCAGAGTTTATGCTGTTATCATTTTTGGCAGTGTTCAGGCAACACTAAAGCAAACACATTTAAGAATTTGGTAAATACCTGATAATTCTAAGTCTTTTTCTTTGACCCATTGTTAAAATTGCTCATACTTTGATTAGATACTTTAGATTTCACTTAAATTTCTCATTGCAAAATATAACCAGTTTATTTCCTGGCTTAAATGGATCTAGTTAGTAGCTAATTGCTGTTCTAGAAGGGCTTTTTGTTTTGTTTTGTTTTGCTGTTCATCTTTGTATGTGGTTTGTCCTGACTCTCTGTCTTTTGTTAAGAGTGAAGTGTAGACTTTAAAGCCGTGCTCGTAAGCCCATCACAAACAATCTGGCTCTGCCACATTAAGTGTGGACGTTGCATTAACCTGTGGGGTCTCTGCCTCACACTGTTGCTTCAGGCCAGTTAATTACACTAGTTCTCTTTTTGAATTGTCACATTTTTGTTTGTACTCCTTGAGTTCTGCATTTTCCAAAGGCTTTACTACCTACCCCTCTAGAAATAGCTAATTCTACTCAAGTTTCTAATTATGATAGAGAAGTTTGCCCAAAGGAGAGTTACAGATCAGTGGAGAAGTCCTGAAGTATTTTTTGGGTGATAGATGATGATGTTGCTGGCTTATTGTTTCCAAACCTGTAATGTTTGATACCTAATGTGTCTGCTGTTCTCACTAAGTTTACAAAACAAATCCAAGTTCTAGGCACATATTCAGCTATATGTTGAAACTTTTAACTTTAAATATGGACTTTTTGAGACAATTTTCTAAAGATTTGTGGAAAACTTGAGCTAATTTTTATTTTACAGTGTAATTTTCAGCTTTTTCTCTGAGAGATGATGTTGAGACCAAGATCCAGTTTTTTGTAAGTGTGTGTGTGTGTGTGTGTGTGTGTATGCGTACAAGCTGTATATTCCAATTATAATTGTTTCATAAATGAAGATCAAAAAATAGAACCTTCCAGTCATTTATTTTGACTCTTTTCATACTTTCCCTCAGCTAGCAGATTGACTTTGGATTGGTTTCTGTCACTTCTGATCTTATCTCCTAAGTTCATTAAAGACTGTAAACAGATAGAACCAGTGGCCTTGGGAGATCTTTTATTTCTTTCATACTGATGTCCTAAGCCATTTGGTGTGTTAGTAGCTTAACTTTGATGTTCATTTAATTGTCGTCATCTTATTTCTGTTTTTCACTATTTTAATTTGTTTGGGTAGTGTTTTTTCTTGCTGACTCCTGTTATTTTATTTTCGGCACAGTGGCTGAACTCTGCGTTACCGGCCTGCTTCTCTAACAGCAGAGCAGCCTGGCTGCTCAGGCCGTAGCCTGGTGGGAACTCTGTTCCCACAGGCATCGGCACTGTCACTGCCGCTAACAGTAGCTTTAACTAAATTTCTATCGTTCTATTTATAAATAAGACTCAAGATTCTAAGGCTGGGGTGAAAACCTGCAAGCTCAGAGAGGCTGAGTAGCAACTAGCTACCTCTCTGTCCTTGCTGGTGTCTCTGAAAGACCTGTGCTTCTGTTCCACCAAGTCAGAAAAGGTCACATCATTCCAACTTCCTGTGTCTCTCTATCTCTCCCAGCTGCCCTCTGATGCTCTATGATTATTTTCTGTCAACTAGTTGCTAATTCAGCCTCCTAACCCAAGGTTAATTTCATTCAATCAATGCAAACGCAAACTCAGGGTTCACAGTGTGATTGAGTGTCCCCCCAACAAACTCTAAATATATAAATCATTCTATATATGATTTAAATTATAGAAAAGTACAGAGCAGGGCACAATTGCCTCTTTTCTTCGAGGGGCAGGAGGCGTGCACACACACTCCACATGTACTTTCCAGGCCGGTCATGATTTCGAGCCGTGGTTCTTAACCTTTCTAATGCTGTGGCCCTTTAATACAGTTCCTCATGTTCTGTGACCCCCCCCCCCCCAACCATAAAATTATTTTCATTGCTACTTCATAACTGTAATTTTGCCACTGTTATGAATCATAATGTGGATATCAGCTATGCGACTCCTGTAAAAGGGTCATTGGCTCTGTAGCCTCAATCTCTGTTTTCTTAAGGTTACCTCCTTGCCATTCTGGCTGGCCCTTTCAACATCACTTTGACCTTTTTGCCCTCCTTTCAGTGTTTAAAATGTTCTTTCCTTTATCTGCCTCTCTGTGAACTAACCCCCATTGCTTGTTTTCTGCTAAAACAGTGTATAACTTGTATAATTTTATATATGACATTTTCAGTATGAATTGTTTTTCTTCAAAGAAGTGTCTTTCAAACTTGCTCGGATCATCTTTGAATGAATTCATCTCTTCAGGACATTTTGTTTTGTTTTTGTTCTTTAATTGGATTGTATGTAAATGGAATTTTAAATTTAATGATTACCACAGTATTTTTAAGGCTCACAGCTGGCAGATAGGTAACTAAGAATGAAAAGCTTAAAGGAAGTGGGATACGTGCACTCAACAGTAGATCTGATGGTGGAAAACACTTGGGAGAATTTGGCTTCTAGGACATTGAACTGGTTAACCTCTCCTGATAGAATGTCACAATTCTATAAACTCTTTAAGTGGTTTAAAATGTCAAGTATATGGATCATAAAAACTCCCCTGCAAGAACAGTTTGCATTGGCATGCTGGTTTAGCATTAATCACAGAGTGTATAGGGAAAGGTAGAGTAAAAATGAAGCTTGCTGTTTGGAGTTTTCTCCTTGCTTTGAGAAACATGCTACCATTCTCAGACAGTAGTGTTGAAATGGCATTTGTCAGAATAATTCTTTTTAATTTTAAAATTTGTTATTAGGCATACAGGTACATGTGCATGCACACAGAGCACATGTGCCTGTCAGCGGATGACTTTGTGTAATTGGTTCTTTCCTTCTACCTTTTTGTGGGTTCCAGAGATTAAACTGGGTTGCCAGGTTTGTGCAGTAAGTGCCTATACCCTTTTCACCATCTTGATAGCTCCTCAGAATATTTTTGAAAATGAACTAAGTCAAAATGATGTTGAGTGAATCAGCACTGTTACATTTGTTTGGAAAAAGCAGGTGAAAATATTCTCAGGTGCAGAGTTGTATGGAATAATGTAAAATCTGAACATGGTTCTCTGGCCTCAGCCAGTCTACTGAGTTCATAGGCTGGTCTGGTTTAGGAGCTTTTGTTTAAGGCTTTGGGGCAAGTACTATAGAGATATAGCCCTTCTGCTGTAGCCATTCTGTTGTTGACTTACTTCTTTCTTGGACTTCTGAGAGAGGCAGCATGTTTCTCTCCTGTTTTCAGTGTTGCTGCTTCCTCTCCCAGATAAATTCTACTTGCATACTATTCCCTGTTTCTGGTCTCAGAGATAGGGGATTGTCATCTGTATGTTTCCCTTCAGTGCTCCACCTAGACACCTATAAGATAATAAACCTGAGAATGCTGAAGGGATGGGAAATGTATGGACCTGTATCAAAGATTATCCTTAGCCAGAGATATCTCAGCAGGTAAAGATGCCAGCTGCCAAACCTGGTAGCCTGAGTTCAATGTCAGAAGTGCACATAGTGGAAGTAGAGAACCAGGTAACCTTACGAGCTGTCTCTGACCTTCACTCTTGTGCCCCAGCTTGTGTGTCCCCCTGCACAAATAGATAAGTAAATAAAGAGAGAAAGTGTGTTTTAAAAGGCTTTTGAACTTTAATCAATTTTTTTCCCTTTGGATCTTTGCCTGATGGGTGTTTGTGTTGTGGCTGATATTACAGCATTGGAAAGTACATTTCAAAAAAAAAAAAAAAACCACATGAAAATACTTTTATACACATTTTTAGGAATGATTTAAAATTCCAAAAGTCTTTAACTTTAGAAGACTATCTATATTATGTTTTCAGATATCCAAAGAAAAAGAATGATTTAGTCTTTAAGATAAGTAATATCTTTGTCCCCTGAATTAGAATGTCCAAATTTATTTTCAGATACTTTTCTTTCTCTAAGTGATTTGTATAATATCTTACATATAAAAATTATTGTTTGGGTGCGGTTCTGAGGGAAGCTTTGGTAATTATTTCACCTATTGGCTTGAATTTTTTCCCTTTCAGAGCATGAGCATGGAAAACTGGAAGTTTTAGGCAGTTAAAGGAATGGTGTATGAAGTCAATGGCATATGTGGGTGAATTTGTTTTTCCAGATGTTAGTGTCAGCTCTTATGAAATCTCTTTATTGTTACCTAGGCATGCTAGTGTGAGCCTTTAATCCCAGCAGTCAGGGGGCAGAGGCAGGCAGATCTCTGAGTTTGAGGCCAGCCTGGTTTACATAGCCAGAGGAGATAATCTTTGGCACCCTGGGACTATTTCCTTTTCCTGGGAGCTTGTTATTTTGCTGGTCTTGTTCATTTTCTTAGTTTCAGGTCATTCTGTGTGTGACTTTCTGATAGATCATCCCCTCAATCTGTCATCTGAACTTGAACATGCCATTTGAAGGTTCTTGCCTAAACTGTCTGTGCTTACTCCATGTGAGAATAAAGTCTTGAGAATTTACGGCATTTGTTGTATGCAACTGTAGAACTAGCTTTGTGTCTTCCTTGGGAGAATTAATAAGTGCTCAGATCATTTTTGTAGGGTTTACAGTTCTCTCAGATCCCTAATAAAGAGGGTTACTTCAATTAAATTGAGTTTTTCTTTGTTCTTAGGAAGAAGACCATGTCTTTGTTCCCTTTAAAAATCTCTTTGGTTTTTTTTTTTTTTTTTTTAAGACAGGGTTTCTCTGTATAGCCCTGGCTGTCCTGGAACTCACTCTGTAGACCAGGCTGGCCTCAAATTCAGAGATCCACCTGCCTCTGCCTCCCAAGTGCTGGGATTAAAGGTGTGTGCCACCGTTGCTGGCCAATGGTTCCATTTCTTGAGCCTGGACCATCTTTATAGCTTTCTGTATATCCTTGCACATTTTTTTTTTTGTCAGTATCATATAATTTTCATAGAAGATGTCTTTTACTTTCTTAGTTTAATGTATTTGTGGGTTTTTTTCTACCTTTAAAATATTGAGTATGGGAATGAGACTGCCTCTAAAAAAAGTATTTTTTATGTGTGTGTGCCTGAATGTTTGTGCAAGTACCTGTGGATATTAGAAGCCAAAGTTGGATTCCCTGGAACTAAAATTACAAGTGGTTATGAGATGCCTGGTGTGGATACAGGTCCTCTGCAAGAGCAGCAAGTGCCTTTAATTGCTGCTGAGCTCGTTCTTTAGACCCACTAGTTAGACTGCTTTTTAAAAATTTGCTTTTCAGCCACTTTGTTAGTAATGGGGTGAAATGCTTCTCTCTCTCACTCTGTGAATGTGTGTGTGTGTGTGTGTGTGTGTGTGTGTGTGTGTGTGTGTGTGTGTGTGTGTTGATTTTTGTATCCTTTAACTTTACTATTTTTATCAATTCCATTGGGTTTTGGTAGTCCTCAGGGGATTCTGTGTACAAGAGCATATAATCTGACAACAGTAAGTTGGCTCCTTCGCTCTTTTGTTTCACTCTGGATGTCCTCTATCTCTTTGTCTTACCTAGTTACCCTGGCAAAAGTGTGCTAGATAGGAGTGGTAAATATAAGACTCTTGTAGCCGGGCGGTGGTGGCGGTGCACGCATTTAATCCCAGCACTTGGGAGACAGAGCCAGCCGGATCTCTGACTTCGAGGCCAGCCTGGGCTACAGAGTGAGTTCTGGGACAGGCACCAAAACTACACAGAGAAACTCTGTCTCGGGAAAAAAAAGACTTGTATTGTTCCATGTATCAGGAAACAATTTCAACCTTTTCCTATTAAAGCTTAAAATTGGTTGTGCTTTTTCATATAAAGCCTTTGTTTTCCTTCTATGTCTAACTTATTGAGGGTTTTTATCATGAAAGAATGTTGTATTTTGCTCAGCAGTGGTGGTTCATGCTTTTAATCTCAGCACTTGGGAGGCAGAGGCAGGCAGATCTCTGTGAGTTCAGTTTGAGGCCAGCCTGATCTACAAAGTGAGTTCCAGGACAACCAGGGCTGTTACACAGAGAAACCCTGTCTCGAAAAAAACAAAGAGAATGTTGGTTTTATTGGGTGCTTTTATTAAGAGGAGCATATGGTTTTGCCTTTCCCTTTAATTATATTACCTTAATTACATTACATCCTCTTAGTGTATGCTGCTTAGTTACTTTTCTCATTGCTGTGATAGGGTCCCTGAAACAGTTTAGGAGAGGATAAATTATTTTGGCTTACAGCTTTAAATGGTTTGGGCCATAGTTGTTTGGTCTTACAAATGTGGGCAGAGCACTATGATGATGGAAATGTGTAGGAGAGGCGAGTTGTTTTACTTCATTACTAACCAGGAAACAGAATGTGGCAGAAAGAGGCCATAAATAATACACTCACTAGATCTGCTCCTAGTGACCAACCTCCTTCAGGTAGACCACCCCTGGTTTTAACAACTAACATTCAAATCGTGAGCATGTGGGAGACATTACACATTCAAACCATATACCAAAGACTATTTACTGACTTGTGAAGATGCCCTTACATCTCTGGGATAAATCTTACTTAATCATGGTGTTTGATCTCATTGATGTGCTATCAGATTGGGTTTGACAGGATTTTGATGGTAATCTTTACATATGTGTTCATCAGAAATATTGGTCTATATGTTTCTTTTTGGTTATTATGTCCTTTGTGTGGTTTGGTATCTCGATAACGCTAACCTCCTAGAATGAGTTTGGCACAGTCTCTTTTTTTGGTCTTTTGGAATAGTTTGAGAAAGAGAGTTTTAATTCTTCAGGTGTTTTATAGATTTCAGCAATTTCTTTTTCTGCCATACCATAACTAGTTTTACTGTACCTCAGACTGCAGCCCCTGGGATGTTTTCCTTGGTTCCCAATTAAAAGAATTCCATCGTCCCTCTCCCCCATTCATGCATACCTTTGTTTATGGAAGGCAAGTGCACACAGCTTTAATTTGGCATCTTTTATATGGCATCTTGTTGCATGTCTACTTTCTTGTTTATAAAACAATTATGACAGAGAAACCCTGTCTCAAAAAACAAAAACTGTGAAACGTTCTTTATTTCTGGTTTTAGAAGGGGAGACAGGGTTGGTGCCTAATCAGTCTGTGTGCAGATGGCCACCCTGATGTGTGTGTAATGGACAACCTAGCAGATTGGAAACCTCCTGAATGAAACAAGATAGCTGCTATGAGGCAGTACTTGAGAGCATATAGAGCTAGTTTTCTTTCTTGGTATTTCCAAAGCCCTAATGACCCCAAATACATCATTTCCGTGTTCTTTCCAAGACTGAACATTTCACTACTGTTCCTGTCTTGCCCTCTTTCTGCCACCTTGCCCAGCAAGGACACCAGGGATAAAGATAGTTGTTGCAAGTGAGAGTGAAATGGAAGATGAACCAGTCGTCTAAATGAAGTATTGTTCAGTAGTTCCTTGTGCTCATGCTACTTTTTATTGTAATTGTGATTTGTGTACTTAAAATATACAGTTAAGTCTCACTATAGTAAATTTTTCAGTATGGACCCTAGTTGTAAAAAGGATATTGAACAAGAAAGAAAATAATTAGCTGCCTCAAAATGTCAAAGTTTTCAGTAAAAAAAAGTTTTTTGTTTTGTTTTTTTGAGACAGTATTTCTTTATGTAGCAGCTCTGGCTGTCCTGGAACTCACTTTATAGATCAGGCTGGCCTTGAACTCACAGAGATCAACCTGCCTCTGCCTCCCAAGTGCTTGGATTAAAGGTGTGCACCACCACCACAAGACAAAAGTTTTTAATGGATTATAGTAATTAATTGTAATTATTAGAGTAATTTGGGAAATATTAAAAAAAACAGGATTGACAGGGAGACAATGATTACACACAGAAAATAACAAATATTGCTGAAATGTATGTTTGGTCTATTGTGTATATACTTTACACGTCATTTTTTGTTACTAAGTTTTTTACCTGTCTCCTGAGGATTTCATTTGTTGGATGAACCTTGGTTTCTTTAACAAGTTATAATATTATTCACACATTCAGATTATAACTTAGAATGTGGTGAATAAGAGTGTCATAAGCTTTCTTGAGTATAACCCTGATGCATAACTAAACTCCTAGAATGGCTTTTCCTGAGTCAGAAGGAAGACTCGGACATACACCTAACAATTTAGGGGATATATATATACACACACTACCACCACCACCAAAAAAGGGAATTTGATTGAGCTCCTTAGTATATCTATAATTGTTAACCAAGATTTTATTAAAGCAGGGTGTGTGATTCCAGCCATGATGTTTAGTGAAGCTCTTAGTGTTTGTTTTCCCCTAGAAGTTGCTATCTTAGTTAGGGTTTTTATTGCTGCGATGAAACTATGATCAAAGCAACTTGGGGAGGAAAGAGTTTATTTAGTTTACTCTTTTATATCATTGTTCATCATCAAAGGAAGTCAGGACAGGAATTCAAAAAGGGCAGGAACCTGGATGCAGAGACAATGGAGGGGTGCTACTTTCTGACTTGCTCTATATGATTTACTCAGCTTGCTTTCTTATAGAACCCAGAACCACTAGCTCATTGGTGACACTACCCACAAGCTCCCTTATCAATCACTAATTAAGAAAATGACTTAACAGGCTTGCCCACAGCCTGATCTTAAGGAGGCATTTTCTTGATTAAGGTTCCCTCTTCACAGAAGACTCTAGTTTATGTCAAGTTTGCATAAAACTAGCCAGCACAGTTGCCTAGCTATATGTGTACACATTTTATTTTTAGATTTTGTTATAAACTTCCTCACCTTTTCCAGTATTGTACTGGAAATTCTCAGGATTTGGGATAATGTGTATCATTTTTTTCTGTGGTCATTTACAGTTATCTAGAACTTGGCTCTTTCTATAGAGAAAGTTACCTGAAGACAATATATTAGAGATCAGAAGTAGTTTGGTAAGAAAGATATTTAACCATTTGACAGTCATTATCTAAGATAATAATTTGGATAGTTTTGAATTTTAGTTTCTCTGTTTAACATAAAAAGTATCTTTGTTTTTACTTGATAATTAAAACCAATGACACAATCATTTTAAAACTTTCGTTGTTCTCTTTCAGTATTAATTTTAAAGATCCACAGTTTGCTGAAGATTATGTTTTTAAAGCTGTAATGCTTCCAGGAGCAAGGTAACAACATTAAACTACCCAGCTAGATGTGTGCTTTGTCCATCCCTGTATCCTAAATAGTGTATTTTTAAATGGCCAGGAAGCCAGCAGCAGTTCTAAAACCTGGTGATTGGGAAAAATCCAGCAATGGGCGGCAGTGGAAACCCCAGCTTGGATTTAATCGGGATCGGCGGCCTGTTCACCTGGACCAGGCAGCCTTTAGAACTTTAGGGTGAGTTTTACAATTCCTGTTTTTATATTATGTTTTTTTTTTTCTGAGTCATTCCATAAACAAGTCAGTAATTCTGCCACACATACTTAAGAGACTATACAGTACAACAATTTTGTATCTGTATTAGTGATTTTGATAATCTACCCCCATCCCTTTGTTTGTGTTGTTTTTTGTTTTTTTTTTTGTGTGTGTATGTTTGTTTGTTTGTTTGTTTGTTTGTTTTTTGTGGGACAGGATCTTTCTGGCTGTCTGGTCTGGAACTCACTATGTAGACCAAACTGACCTCACTCACAGAGATCTGCCTGCCTGTCTTAAGAGTGCTGGGATTAACCTTTCTTCACTTTAAATGTTCACATCTATATTTCTTAATATATTGCTTTTTTTATTGCATGAAGAGTCTATTCTCTTAATAGGTTTTTCTAGTTTTCTAACAGACAAAGGAATGAAATTATGTTTTTAATATCAATGAGGTTTGCATTTGTCATGTATCATTACAACTGAGTATCTTTATGAAGTATTAACTAATATATTAGTACATAAAGACACCAGGCTATTAAATTTTTGTTTTCCTTTGCTTGAAAGCTGATATCTCACTGTTGTTTGAATTGACATTTCCATGCCAGCTAAGATAATTTTTATTTGATCATCTATTTTTCCTTTATACATTTGTGGTTTTATCTTTTACTCTTATTCGATGTCAGATTGTCTTTTTTCCTAGTGATAGAAGAAGCTATATTTAGAGGACTTTGAAACAATGATAGTTACGGCTGGGATAAAAAGAATGATGATGGCTGGGTGGTGGCGGACACCTTTAATCCCAGCACTCGGGAGGCAGAGGTGGGTGGATCTCTGTGAGTTCGAGGCCAGGCTGGTCTACAAAGTGAGTTCCAGGACAGCCAGAGCTACACAGCGAAACGTCTCGGAAAAAAAACTTTAAACAAACAAACAAAAATGATGATGCTCTAGGGTGGGTGTGGTAGCATATCCCCATAATACCTGTAAGGCTAAGACAAGATCACAAGTTGGAAGCCAACCCGGGCTACAAAGTGAGACCCTATCTCAGAAAAAGCAACTTGTTGGAGGAAATGTTAATAACTCATAGTTCAGGAGTTAAAATTATAACTCATTAATAGGTATTTTTGATATTAATGAGATGTCTAAAGATAAGTAGTGGCTTAGAGGTTAAGCGTAAAACTTAGTCTCTTTTTTTTTTTGAAGTTTCTTCCTATATTTATAAAAGTTATACTGCTCTACGTCTAAGTTTCCTAACATGTAAAGTGGACAGTAATTTTGCCTGACACTGAAAGTGTCAGCTAATACTGTCACTGTTTGGAAACTCTTTGTTCTTGATAATTAAAGAAACAACTTTAGAATAGACAAGTAAGGTTTTTGTATCATTTTTAATCTTCTAGAAGGTAACATTGAAGTGCTTTTAGGTAGAGTTCCTAGTTTCAAAGACAATATTTTATGTAAATTCCTATTACTTGGAACTTACCTTGAGAAAATAGTTTTAAAAGAGCATAGCTGTACACTTAACTATGTCTTGTTCATCAGAACCTATAATCTAGCACTAAATGAGAGAAAAGTTTCAATAACATAGTGAAATAGTCTAGATTGCATGTTATAATTACTAAGAGTAAAGAAAGATACAGGGCAGTGTTTGATTTGGTAAATTTAAACAGCAAAATACAGAATAGTAATTAGTAGTGACATTAACAGAACAGATGATTGAGAAAAAACCTTATGCCTACAGATTTGTTGCCTTTTGCATAAGTAATTAGATGTTTAGAGGATTATGACCATCTTGATATGGCAGATGAACATTTGCTATCACTATTACCATGTGTACAGTTTTGAACATTAGTTATGAACCGTATTTTATATTAATCAGGTCTAAAATAAAGAGGCAACACTAGTGTTTGATTTGTTAGCTTACTGTGTTACTATATCTTTGTGTATCTCTTAACCCTTTTTCTTATGTGGGGTCTCTTTTCAGCCATGCTATGCCGAGAGGCTCAGGGACTGGTGTTTACAGCAACACAGCACCACCACCTGCCACTTACCAGGGCAGCTTGTACCGGCCGCTGTTGAGGGGGCAAGCACAGATTCCAAAACTTATGTCAAGTAAGTGTTTACTGATCGGTTACTTTATGTTCTAAATGAAATATGAGAGCAGAGGCTGGTTCTCATCCTCATTGCCAAAAAGATTGGTTGCTTCGATGGAGAAATAGAATTAAACATTGCTTGAAGAGTTGTAAGAGAACACTGTATGAAAAATGTTTCAAATACTTTCTCTTTTGTTTATATTTAGCTAATTAAGTAAGGTGAACTGAATTTCTTCCTTTTCTTTATTTATAAACCTATTTCTTAGTTCACGGTGCAGATACTCAATTGATGGGTGTTTATCCATTAATACAAATACTTTAAGAGTTGAAATAGTGATCATTTAGATGCTGAACGGCAAAAGTATTCCTATCTTGGCCCAAATTGTATGTTAGCCCTACCTAACATGAGCTAGGCATTGCTTTAGGTGGTAATATTTCTCATCTGAGAGAAGCTTGGCCTTTCTTTTACTTCTCAACACCTGTGTCAGGCACAGTTTAGAATGTCGGCCACAAAAGAAGTAATATAATATTTTGATTGCCATAGTAATGATAGAAAACAGTTGAGTGCTTAGGTTTCCCACTGAATTTAATTTTATTCCCATTTAATGTTTTGTTTTTGTTTTTTTTTTTTTTTTTGAGCTCCATGGCTCTGCTCTTTCACCATGAAAATACAGATCAGGCACCAGGTTCTCTACACTATCTCAATAGGGCCTTTACTTTTCCATTCCTGGTTATATGGTTGCTATCCAACCAGACAAAGGTAGCAGTGTGGGGACAACTGTTTGGCTTTGGCAAGAGGCTAGCATTTGTTAATTTGGAGGTGCGATAACGCTTAAAATCTGTTTTTTGAATATTTGTAATATTTTACAAAAATTAAATTTCAAAAGAAGGATGGGAGCAGGGGGTGTGGCTTAACAGATCCTTATCTTGCTTGTCAGGCTCCTGCATTTGACCTCTGCTACCACGTGGAATAAAAAGAATGCTGTTGTAGTGCAGAGAACTCAGAAATCTTTAAACTTTGCTCC
This sequence comes from Peromyscus maniculatus bairdii, assembly GCF_049852395.1. Taxonomy (NCBI): domain Eukaryota; kingdom Metazoa; phylum Chordata; class Mammalia; order Rodentia; family Cricetidae; genus Peromyscus; species Peromyscus maniculatus. The sequence goes on from NC_134855.1 coordinate 125,266,135, forward strand.
CTCCTTCCCTCCACTCCTCCTCCCTCCTATCTCATTTGCTTTTTTGTTACTGTTGTTTCTTGTTTTTAAGATAAGGCTTTGTTTGGCAGTATGTAACCCTGGTTGGTCTCAGAATTACAGAAATTCTGCATTAGCCTTCTGAGGGCTGGGACAACAGGCTTGATCTGCCACACCAGACTTAAGCCATCCTTCCTTGACCCAAATTGTATCTCAGTACTATATACCATAGAGCTAGGCATTGGCTTTAGGTGGGTAGCTAGGTAGTTATTAAAGTGCCAGGTAAAGTTGGTGATTGTTAGGACATGTCTACAGGCTCTGTGCTTGTCACTTTTTTTTTTTTTTTTTGGGTTTTTGTTTGTTTGTTTGTTTGTGTGTGTGTGTGTGTGTGTGTGTGTGTGTGTGTGTGTGTGTGTGTGTGTGTGTGTTTGGTTTTTCAAGACAGGGTTTCTCTGTGTAGCTTTGCGTCTTCCCTGGCTCTCACTCTGTAGACCAGGCTGGCCTTGAACTCACAAAGATCCGCTTTTCACAGTTTTAATGCCAGTTGATTTATAAACCAATTTCTAACTTGAAGCACAGATTTTGTGGATGTAGTACCTAAGAAGAAATGAGGTCTGAAGGTCTCATTTTTTTCAGGGCCCACTTGTTGTCAGTACGCTATCTGATGCTGTGGCTTTGATGGATTGTATGACTTACTGAAATTGAGTACAATGTCATAGCTCACTGTCAGGGAAACTCTGTACCTCCACACTTTTTTTTTTACGATATATTTTTATTTTTGTGTCTGTGTTTGTGTGCATGCCACATGTATATGTATGCCACATGTGTGCAGGTGCTGCAGAGACCAGAGAGATCATCAGAATTCCTGGATATGGAATTAACAGGTGGTTGTGAACTACCTGGCAGGGGTGCTGCGGATGAGTACTCTTAACTGCTGCCTTCTCTCCAATGCCTCATTCTAGTGTGTGTGTGTGTGTGTGTGTGTGTGTGTGTGTGTGTGTTATAGAGGGGTGCAGAGTTTAGTGAATCCATGGGAATCTATGTAGTGCAATAGCTGAATAACTGCTTGCTTCTAATATCTAGCAGATGACATTTCTGAGTGTTTTCCTTATCTTTGTTATTAATGCCTGCCATGTGCAATAGAGGAGTCTAATTAGTTTGAAAGAACTCTCTGTATCCTGAGATTTTGCTAGGAAGCAGTGAGAGCATGTCCAGGTCATTTTCAAAGCCAGTTCTTTATTGACACATTCCTTTTCAGTTCTCTTTTTCTTATGGCTCTTAAGTATTTATTTCTGTCTATAATTGTACCACATAAGAAAAAGAATTGAGTTGCAGAAATGCTAGAGCCAGTGTAATCTTAGTTTAGCTATTTCTCAAGAAGATAGTTATCAGGAATTCTTAAGTACTGCATGGTATATACTTCCACAGAACTAAAGAGGTTTGAGCAGCAAAGGTAAAAGTGTATACTAACCATTAAGTGGCTCCTTCTATCCCATGTTAATGAAATGCCTAGAGTAGGATAACTTAAAATATTTTTGTTTTTTCATTTTTTTTTTCTTTTGTTCTTTTGTGTAGCCCTGACTGTCCTGGAACTCACTCTGTAGATCAGGCTTGTCTTGAAGTTGCAGAGATCATCCTGCCTCTTCCTCCCAGGTGCTGGGATTAAAGTGTGTGGTACCACTGCCTGGTCCAATAAAGGAATTTTATTTGTGTTCTTCATTCTGAAAGAGCAGGGTTGAAGGTTGCTGACGCTTTTGTTGACAGAGCCCTAAAGCAGTACAGGATAGCACATAGCAAGAGATGGGGGTAGGGGATATTTTCTTGGCTTAGTAAACTAACCAGGATTTAGTCACGAGGGATCTACCCTGGTGAGCTTAGCCTAACCCCAATCACTTCATTTTCTCCCTACCATTCTCCCCTCATAGCCTCTCCTTCCCTTTTTGATTTTTGGTTTTTTTTTTGGACAAGATCTTAGTATGTTATACAGGTTTCCCTTGAACTTTTGGGCTAAAGTAATCCTACCTCAGTGCCTTAAGTAGTAGCCTGGGACCCTTAATACCTCACAGTGAGAATCATATTTCAACATTTGATCCTTGAGGGACACTTAAACCATAACTAACCCAAACCATTATGTTCCTAAGTTGTAATAGCCTACTGCCACTGTGGTTTATTTGGATATTGTCTGGTAGATACTTAACCTTTAACTCTTCTTTTTACTCAGTTTATTTTAAATTCATAAGTTATATCACTATTATAACATGGGTTGGATGTATATTTTTTTTTAAAAAGTACATCAGGAGCTGGAAAGATGGCTCAGTGATTAAAGCTGTTCTTCTAGAGGACCCAGGTTCAAATCCCAGAACCTAGGTGGTGGCTCACAGCCATCAGTAATCCCAGTTCCAGGGGATCTGACATTCTCTTCTGGCCTTCCAGTATACTGCATGCACATGGTAGACAGACATGTGCAAGCAAACATCCATAACAGATAAATAAAAATAAATAAATCTTTGAAAACACACACACACATACCCCAAAATAAAGGCTTAATTGTGACTACCAGAAATGAGTTGCACTGGACATAGTAACATCTCTAATCCCAGCACCATTTGGGAGGCTAAGGTAGGAGGAGGATTCCACAAATTTGAGACCAGACTGGGCCACAGAGGCAGACCCTGTCTCACCTCCCCCCCAAAAAAAAACAACAACACAGTCCAACATATCTGTGGTGGTGTGAAAGTAAATGGCCCCCAAAAGGAGTGGCACTGTTAGGAGGTGTGGCTGTGTTGGAGTAGGTATGGCCTTGTTGAAGGAATTTTATCACTGTGGAGGCAGGCTTTGAGATTTCATATATGCTCAAGGCACACCCAGTGTCTCAGGTCACTTCCTGTTGCCTGCCTATCAAGTTATAGGAAATCTCAACTCTGGTACCATGTCTGCCTGCATGCCACCATGTAGGACCATGATGATAATGGACTAAACCTCTGAAAATATAAGTCAGCCACAATTAAATGTTTTTCCTTTATAAGAGTTGCCATGGTCATAGTGTCTTTTCAAGCAATAGAAACCCTAACTAAGACAACATCTGTCTTTGGGAAATGCTGCCCTAGGTCAGTGGTACTTGACTTAATAGGAGCCCATAACCTGTAGAAGAAAATCACTCAGTATAAATTTGAAAACTAAACCATGTTTATCTTACAAAAAATGTTTTTAGCACTATAATTATTTTCTGTAACGTGATGTAAAATACATTGAAGATGAACCATTTGGCCAAACTGCCACTTCTATCAACTGCTGGCCATTGGCATTTCTTATTGTTGGTCTTTAGTTTGCCTTTAATGTGACAGTTTGGGGCTGTAATTACTTGTTTATTGATAACTTGTTGGAGTCAAGTGTAGCCCTGAATACTCAGTATGAATTTAGCATTCAGTTTCTGCATTCCAAAGAACCTGATGTATGACTTCTCTTCATTTTGGTCAGTAAACTTGTCAATTAGCTGCATATGAAAAGTGATTTGTGATTACTGTAGTCAGTAAACATGGAGTCTTTTCTGTGATTGGCAAGATGATTAAGTAAATTGTCACTTGAGAAGCTAATGGCCAAGCTTGGTTGATGTGGCCTTAGAGCTCTAGAAAACAGATAGGTTTTTAAAGACCAAAGGAAAAAATTAACTGTCTCTTGATTCCCCCTTGTGCTTGTACCTTCTGAAGTGCAATTCATTGTCTCATAGGGTTTTTTTCCTTCCACTCAAAAAGATCTTCTGTTAGAGCCATACAAATGAATGGTAATAAGTTTGTTTTACTGTCTACTTCATTACTTATCAGCCGGGAAATATTTCTGCTTTATGAATACTTAAGGGCTATGTGTATTACTCAGAGCTACATGAAAAAAAAAAAAAACTGTTAAAGGGACCTTTGAAAAATTTTTTTTGTTTTTCATTTTTCTTTTTGTATTAAAAACAAAGGATGCTTAATAATTATATGACAGAAAATTTAAAAATTTTGTATTTGCTCAGGTTTTAGCAAAACACCATATATTTGCTAATACTTAGATCATGTGAAAAGAGATTGTTCTAAAAGTGAGAATTATATACGGAAGCACTTGATGTACTGGAAATTGTGACATGGGAAGGAGCGTTTGTCACCATTTTCTAGAACTTGAAGGTAGACTGTTAGGAAGTGCTAACCCTTGTTGCTTGTGTAGTAAATTCCAGTTCCTGAAAATAATGTTTTCTTAATTTAATATGCAGCAGGTTTGAATTGAATTTGTATGTATTGATGGTGGTAATGGCATTACCCTCCAATTGTACACTTTCTAGGAGAAAATAAACAAATTTCCCTTTCATTTTCAGAATAAAGTGCTCTAGAAAGTGTATTTTAATGTACATGTCTCTTTTTCATTGTGTTCATTTGAGCTGTAATAAATCAGGTTTCGTGTGAAAGCCTTTTCTAAGTACCATAGAGAGTATGTATTCTGTGGTTATTAGGGGACACCATGGAACCAGACTTAGAGAGTTAAGTCTTAATGATGAAGAAAGGCATGTTTCCGAGGTGAAGTGCAGAGGCATGCAGAGTAGTGCTAACAGGGTCTGAATAGACTCACTCTGTTGGTTTGTTTTGTTTACTTTTGTCAGACTGTTACCTAATTCTGTACACATAAAGACATTAAAATACGATAGTTTTTAAACATTTTAATTGATTCTTACTAATTTTTGTATGCTATCTGAATTGGTCATTGGTCTTCAGGTTTAAAAAAGGAATCAGAAAAAGTACAAATGCTGATTTTCACTTTGAGTAGACTGCTTTCTCATATATTGCAACTCATTGAAAATTAACTATGTTTACTAAATGTCAAGTTTTCCATCTAAGGAAGCCACACAAATGAAATAAATGCTGTTCTTATTTGAATGTCTAGGCCTTACCTGTTTAAGATTGTCCTTGGGGTGAAAGTTTAGCTCAGTTGGTAGAGTGTTTGTCTAGCACAAAGCCATGGGTTCCATCTCCTAGCACCATGTATACTAGGCATGGTAGTGGTGCTTACCTCTTATCCCAGCATTCAAAAAGTAGAGGCAGCAGGATCAGAAGTTCAAGGTCATCCTTAGCTACATAGAATTTAAGTCTAGCCTAAGATACATGAGACCCTGTCTCAAAAAATAAGGTAAAATACAGATTTTTCTAGCAATTTATAGTCGGTGGTAGTAATTCACTCTGGATCCACTAGGCAACTTTCTTCATTTCTGTAAACTTCATGGTAATTAGCTTCCAGAATTTCTGTTGAGGCCTTGAGCTATATTTCATATCTGATGACCATTGAGAGACCTCTGTGTTGTGGCTCGGCTTGACTGCTAGTACTTTCATTTTTAAGCAGTAAAACAGATTATAATTCAGCTAGCGAGACTACTAGGCTTTCTGGTTGAAGAGCTTCCTTTCCTTTCTGAGAAAACAAGTCCCTAGTCGGCTGCTGGAAACCATGCAGGTTGGTGTGAATATTTGGGTAGTATGTCCACATCTAGAGAATTGCCTCAGACTGGCCTTCTCAGTCCTGTGGAGATGGAAGAAAGCCCAGGGTAGAGGAAGCAGCTCTGTCATGCTGCAGTCATTCAGTTGCCACGTACTTTCCTTTGCCCATTTGTGCGTTACAGAATTTTTAAAAGCATAATTCTTCTTTCTTTTTTGGTAAAACAAAATTGTACAATTTTTGGTTCTTAAAGCTTTCATTTCTTCCTTCCTTTAAGAAAGTAAATTTGAAAAGCATGGTTTGGGTTTGGGTTTCTGTTAAAATGTAGTCCTGAATACGTATGGTAAGCTGTGCTGCCCTTGTTCTTGGGGGTCTGGAGGTGGGTACTGTCCTCACACAGTGAACTCATTACACAATGTCTGCATCCAGCTGTTCTAATTAGGTTACAGCAGACCCTGTTAAAGGCAGATGGTAACAGCAAGGCTGAAGCCAGGAGCAGTGGGTAGTTGATACTGCCCCTCTGAGTGCTTTGAATGTGAATGCCATGCCTGACTAGGAGTTGATGGGTCTTTCGTTGCTTGTAATGCTCAGTTTATGTAGAAGAGCAGCAGCCATATGGTTTCTTCTAAGTAGATAAAGTTGCCAGTTCAGATTTGCAGTAATGAGATGGGGGTTGATGACCAGGAAATGTGGGAAAATGGGTGGTTCTTTCATTAGCTTCTCTTGGTGGTTTGTGTTGGGAAGATTGTATGCTTTCCATTTGACAGTGTTGTAGCTGGCACACTCCTGAGGAAAGTATCACAGTTTACTAGAGTTACTACTAGTTCAGTGTACAGTCATTGTATAGCATTTAAAGTATACATGTAAAAAGTGTGTGTATGTGTTACATAGTCACACACTGTAACAAGTGAGAGAGAAGTGCCAGGATGGCCAAGGTTACCAAAACCACCTTGTTAGCAACAAAACCATAATCAACAAAAGTCTTTGCTGATTCTGTTGGTTATTTTTGCATTCATGGTTAATTCTGGTTCTAGCTTGCTTACTTGGTTTACATACTATCTCATTTCCTTTTCAGACTTTGAATTATAAACTATGTGGGCAGGTGATAGAGAATACTTTAATAAGCCTTCTGTGAACTCCTCCCATTTATTTTCCAGATATGAGGCCCCAAGATTCCTGGCGAGGTCCTCCTCCTCTTTTCCAGCAGCAGAGATTTGACAGGTAATGCTAAAGCAAGCATGCTTTAAATGCTTCCTGTATCGACATCTGCAGTGTGTTGGCTACTTAAAAACCAGAGCCTACCTAGTTTGAAATAACACTTTCCCTCACTCCAGATCATTTTCCCTGCACCCGTTTTTAGGAAATATGAAGTTACTACTTTAAATTAAAATGCTTGTGTTTATATAGTTTCCTATGTTTCTTGATTCTCTTGGGCTTTATTTTATTGAAGCTTTGGGGTACTCTAAAAATGTAACACAGAGTTTAAAATTGTATTAGGTTTTTGTCAGGCTAAACAAATTTCTTTTTAGCAGGGTTGTGCAGTTTAATGAGGCATAACTAATGGTCTTCTACTTTTATCATGTCTGCCAGCAGCACAGCATTAGTACAGACCAGCTATTGATTCTTACTACAGACCTCTTCAAGTCCTAATCAGCTTCTTTGGTACAACTTTTTCAGGGCTGACAGGCCTATTGTAGGGCAGTGTCACTGTAGGTCAGTAGTTATTAGTTGCCACTGAAAACAGTTTCTTTAACTACTTAAGACTCAACTGAATTAAATGCAGAAGGGACTCAGAAGAGGATTATGGGATCTGCAGTCTAATAAGTACCATGGACTTGGAAGAATGTGACATGGTTTAATAACAAGGGATGTTTGACATGTGTTCCTTCATTCATAAGTTCGGTGTTCCTAAGTCAGATGGACTATCCATGAGAAGTCAGCTGGGCATGTTATGAATAATTATATTAACATCTGTAGGATAATATTTTTAATGGTGCTTTAAAACCCAGGCTGGGTTGTATTTTGCTAGCATTAGTAAATGCAAAAACAGATGGAGTCCCATCACAGTAAAGCTTCCTTTTTCACTTTTCCAGTTACTATGTTTTTTCTTTGCTGAGTTAGCCATTTTGGTCTATTCACATCTATAATGAATGTAGTGCATTAACAAATGGGGCTAGAAATAGTGCTCTTCTTGCACAAACACTCGATAGTTCTTTAGCTCCTCCAGAATTCTTTCTCTTGTTCTGTTCAAGATTACTATAAAGATTTGTGTAATTCAGCTGTTTACTGATGGTGTCAGCTACCTCATGCAAGTCATATTTTAAATTTAATACAACTGGTAAGTACATGTTGATGTTTCCTGTGCACATGCTCAAAGCATACAGCATGTACTATTTATCATCAGAGTAGCCCAGGCTAGCCTTGAACTTCCAATCCTCCTGTGTTAATCTCCCAAGTCTGAGAGTAGAGATTACAAGTATGCAACACAACCAACTTAACACCATTTTAAAATAGAAATAAAGGGATAAATTCTTCTAAATTATTGTACTTGGTTTCTTTCTATTGTTACTCACTTCTTTGCTATGTTAATAACAATCTCTAATGATTATCTTCAGCTTAAGAATTATCAGCACTTTGTTAACATCTTTTCATAAATGTGACTGTATGTTTCCCCCAGCAACCTTCTAAAGTAGATGCAATTAATTTTCATTTTTACTAAAAGTGAAACACATAGTTCAGTAGCTTATCCAAGGTCACTCTTCCATGCTGTTCTTTACCAAGAAACGTTTTCGTAGAACAGAACTCAGTGGACTGTTTACTCTGAGCCAAAGCACGTCAAAGGAAATGAAGGATCGGCTTGCACTTCTGAGGCTCCTTCTGCACTTTCAGTGGCTTTCCTTTCTCTTTGTACACATGCGAAGTTTTTCTAAGACTACCGTCTGTGTCCCCTTCCTTGCCCTGTTGACCATTTTCTTGTTCTTACTCTACCTTACCAAGTACTGTTAGTACCCTGATGACTTTGTGAACCCAGGAAGCTAGGAATGAGTTCTGTATGGATTTTGGATTGTTTTAGGTACTTTAAAATCATCCCTGAAAGAAAAAGTTAAAGGTAAGCGTTTATAGAATCCTTAATTCGTGGTTATTTAGGAAATGGAACTCTTTACTTTTGGAGGTGTAGGGTCTTATATAGCCACATTGGTCTGCAACTTGCACTCTTTGTGCCTCAGCCTACCAAGTACTAGTGAACTAAACCATTTTATTCATAAATAAAAAGTAAGTTTGAATTCTGCTCTCCTAAGCTGTAGCTAATAAGTGGGTACAATCCGTTATTCATTTCCAAGGCACTTGTCATTCCAGCTATTCAGACCTTACAAGACAGAGAGGAGGAACCAGTTTTATTTTACTAAGAAATTATGGATAGTAAATGGTGGTAGTCTTATGAGAGCCAAGTTTTTGTAATCCCTAGTTCAGAGCATTTCCAGTGCACTATCTTTTAGTGTTGTTGAGAATTCTATTAGGAAAAAACAAAAAACAAAAAAAACCCTTTTGAATGTTTCTTGTTTCCTAAACTACGGTATGCTGTCTTTAATTATTTTTTCCTTTGGGATAGTACTTTAAATCCATATATTCCTTTGACCTAAAAATACAGTGAGAGGACCAGTGAGAGGGCTCAGTGGGTAAAGGCCCCAGCCACCAAACCTGACAACCTGATTTGTATCCTCAGGACTCACATGGTGGAAGGAGAACACTAATTCCTGCAAGTTGTCTTCTGACCTCCCACTCATGCACACATGCAAATGTCAATACACAAGAATCAATAAATGTCATCATATCTTTAAGAAAGAAACATCAGTAAGAGACAGTCATGGTGGCTTACATCTGTAATCTTAGCACTGAGGAGGGTGAGGCAGAAGGATTTGAGTTCAAGGCCTACCAGGGCTACTTAGACCCTGTCTCAAAAACAAACGAGCCATCTTTCCCCTCCCCCAAACAAAGTAACTTCATGTTAATGGTGCCAATACTAAGCAGAATTAGCCATCATTTTAGTTTCTTTTCAGCCTATACAAGGCAACCATTTACTTTAGTTTTTTTACTTGTGGATGTTCAGCTCAATGATGGGAAAACCTTTAAAAACTGTGATTAACCATAGTACAAACTTAAACTACCTAAATTGGTGAACTTCAGTTACCAACTACTCTCCAGAGCAGTAATTTGGAAACTTAAGAATATTGTTGCCACTGTGGTACCTACTAAGAAGTGCCTTGGCTTATGAATTACCTCAATTTATAACCACTAACTAGGTTTTGTTCTTTTTGAGACAGGATTTCACTGTGTTGTGTAGTCCTGGCTGTCCTGAAACTCATTCTGTAGACCAGGCTGGCCTTGAACTTACAGAGATCTGATTATCTCTGCCTCCCAAGTGCTGGGATCAAAGGCATGTGCTACCACTGCCTGGCTATAGCCACTAAGTATTATTTTTGTATTTATTTAATTTGCTTTTTTGAGACAGGGTCCCACTGTGTAGTGTTGGCTATCCTGGAACTTGCTAAGTAGACCTGGTTGGCCTCAAATTCATAGCGATTTGCCTGCCTCTGCCCCCAGAGTGTTGGGAATAAGGGGTGTGCCACTATACCTGTCCTAACTACTAAAAGTTATGGTGGGCCAACTTTAGGGTTTCCCTCTCACATTTTACAAACTTTTGCCAAATAATTTTCAGTTTGCTTATATTTGGAAATTAATATAATTAACATAAAAATGATTGTTTTGTGATCAATACATGTGTCTCTGCCCTCAAACAGGAGTGTTAATAGATACCACTGCTAAATTGTTCTTTCTGTTTAAATTTTATTATTAATTATTTTTATCATAGAAATTATCTTTTAGCAAAAATATTAGTGATTATTTTGATCAAAAAGGAAAATTGTATGTTTTACACTATGGCTTTGCTTTCCAGCTTATTTTATAAGATTAAAAAAAAATCACAATACAGTGTGTGACTGTATTGCAGTTTTGACTTGTGGGCTTTGCACATACATCCCAACATTGATGGTCCTTGATCACCCATTATCAGATCACTCATTTCTGCAGAGGCCAGAAAAGACCAATCTTGTGTGTTCATAAAGCTGTTCAGATAGGCAGCTCTTGCCAGAATTTGTTTGTACTGATAATAACCAGCACCTCACTCTGACTTTGAATCCCATGCAGCCTGTTGTAGTAGAGCTCTGGTCACAAGAATAATCACTTTGCATTTTTGTTGTTTTTAAGAAGGCTTGTTGTAAGTGAAGAAAGAATAGAGGGGATAGTCAGATGAATAGCCAGCTGTAAGAATGAGTCCATCACCCAATGAGCCCAACATCAGGCTTTTATCCCTAAGATTTTCTCTCCTACGAAGAAGTGAAATTCAGATGCTGATATTGTTATAGTGAATGCTGCCCAGTCAGAATGTAAAATTTCACTGAATTCTTCCTAGCATCATTTGTGGCCCCAATGTTTCTAACCTTAAGGTACACAGGAACATTTTGCTTCTGTTTAGTTTTTCTCCTGACTATAAAATAAAAGTTGAAAGTGAATCCTGAGAAAGTTCCATTTTAAATGGTGATTATTGCCTTTAGAAATATCTTTGCTACATTGTTTATGTGACAGGTTTTAATTAAGTTATGATTTAATGCCTTGTACCTGTTGTTGTATATCTAAAGTTAAAATAGGCACTTGAAGACAATTAAAACATGTCTTTCAACTAGTAATCTGGGACAGCAAACTGGGTTATAATAGCTGTTGAATCTGCGTTCCCATGTAAACTGTACACCAAATGCCAGTCAGCCCATGCCAATTAGTGCTCATGTTGCTAGGTCACCATGGTCAATTGAAAGCTGCATCAATAGAACTTGAAAAGATTTCTTCACGATCAGACCTTCTGACATATTGAGCAGAATAATGGATGGGAAAAAACAGCCAAGTCCCCTACCCTGGATTCAAAATACTCAGCAGTAAGAATTCACTTGCAACCTGCAATTAACTAGAAAGAATAGAATCTAAGAACGAGTCTGGACATTTTTGAAAATAAAGCTGCTTTCTCTTACTTGTACATGTTTACTCTTTTGGACAACATCATAAATGTAGCCACCTTGCTGATTGTGGATCTAGAGCTTCAAATGATAAAAAGAATCTTCACATTTAAAACTGTACAAAATATTTCGTAAAAGTTAATTAACTTTAAGCATCCTCATTTTAAAAAATTATTTATTATTGTGTGTGTGCACACTAATGTGGCAGGGTATGTATGTCACAGTGCACATGTAAAGGTTCCAACTTGGGTCCTCGGAATTGAACTTAGATCATCAGACTTGTAAGGCAGGCACTTGGACCATCTTAGCCATCCCATTACATCCAAACTTCCCTTTTAATAAGCTGTGCTTTATGAAATGCACTGGTTACAAGAGACATAAAGGCCACCATATTGCATATCCTATATAAACAAATCTAGGCAAATTGGATTGTCGTAAAATTTGGAGGAGACAACCTGACTATTTTAGGTTTGTGTTGTAAAGCAGGCTTCACTTCTGATATAAATATGTCTTCCTACAGAAATGTCGGAGCTGAACCTCTACTGCCGTGGAACCGTATGCTCCAAACCCAAAATGCAGCTTTTCAGCCAAACCAGTACCAGATGCTGGCTGGGCCTGGAGGATATCCACCCAGACGTGATGACCGAGGAGGGAGACAGGTAATAAATACAATGTGGGTTGCAGAGAAAAAGCAGAATATTACTCATTGTTAAGCTTGCTTCTTAGGACTTAATATTTTCCTACCAGTAGTTCTGGAGAAAATATTAATAGAGTAACTTAGCTCAACTTTTGTCATTGTTAAAAATGAATCTCAGGGAAGTACCTCACCTAAATAGTTTATACATGGACAATCCTCAAGAATCCCAGGCCAGAAGCACCCTTTATCATAGCAGTCAATAGGCATGAGTCACAGTCACCAAAACACTTTTTTTTTTTTAACCCTGGAGAATATCATTTTCTAATATAAACTAGATCCATCATTAACAAACGAAAACTGACTGGAAGCTGAAAGGAAGAACAGCAACAACAACAACAACAAAATACATACCCTGCTTCTTCACCAGTTGTCTTTATTCATCCCAGAATTCTTACCTGATTCATCGAGTCCTTCTTTGTGGAAGCAAATTTTTCTTTGAAGATTTTTCCATACATTTTTTTACTAGATGGAAAGTGCCATGTGATTCTAATGAGCACTATAATTCATAGATAAGTTGAGATGATAACAAGTTTTTTTTTTGTTTGTTTGTTTGTTTGTTTTTTCAAGACAGGGTTTCTCTGTGTAGCTTTGCGCCTTTCCTGGAGCTTGCTTTGTAGCCCAGGCTGGCCTTGAACTCACAGAGATCCACCTGGCTCTGCCTCCGGAGTGCTGGGATTAAAGGCATGCGCCACCACCGCCCGGCCAACAAGTTTTGTTTTTTAATTCCATCCAATCCTAGCAACATTTAAGGCTGGAGTCTACTTATCATAAATTCTCCTAGCAATTTGACACCCTGGACAGAATTTATATGCAATTGAATCTACTCCTTGGTGGAGAGCAGGATTAGAATGATGAAATTCAGAATGTGTAGTATTCCTGGCGTTTGGTACTCTCAGTGATGTGACGGGGTTCTAAATTGTTTACCTGGCGTTGCCTCCAGGCCTTTTGTAGTGCTTTGCATATTGATTTTCTAAGTTGTTCTTACTTTGTGCCCCACCACCACCACCACCACCTAAGATCTCTGACATCTAAGGAAAACTTGTCTGTTTCAACCTTACAAGAAAGTAGTTGCCTTAATTGTTTATAGTTAATGTCTTTTGAGAAAATTTTGTTATAAATCATTAAAATCATTTCATAGAATTTTCCTTTAAATTTTCCACCCAACACCTCTGAAAATTCACATCAGGAAATTGCTGCTCTGTGCTACTGGGGTTTAGATGGCACTGGGCAATTAAAATAACAGCATTTTTTTTTAAAATGAAGACATTTAGAACTAAGAAAACCTTGGAGAATGAGATGTCCAATCACTTCATTTTGCAAGTCAGGAACTGAAAGCCTGTAACCTCATAGTTTGGAGGCAGAGCTGGAAATACTGAAGTCCAGTTCATCTTCTTGCCTCTGCAAGAGGCCAAGGAGATTTTCCTTTTCAAGGAACTCTGCTGTTAGAAGAGGTGGAATTCTTCACTGAGAAGATATATAAACAAGTTAGAAGACTCTTTTTAGAAAATACACTCATTCTTTTCAGTCTTATTTCCACTTAGTTTTTGTTAAATGGCGACCATTAAAATTACAATATATTATTACAGAGAATCATGCCCATGCCTTCATTTTATTTTTAGTGACATTGATATGTCTAAACAAGTCCTTATCCCACATTGCAGCCTCAAGGATCTATCATACTGTATAGTGTAAACTGCTTAAGTGACAAAGTGGAAGCCTGTGGTCCTAAATAGAAATGTTGTCTTTCTTTTAGAATCAAACCCAGTATCACATTCCCTCGGCAAATGCTCTTACCACTGAGATATATCCCTAACCGTATGAATTATTTATGTATAGAAATGTTTTTGCAAGCATAATTATGTAATAACTTTATTACTTAATGTTTTGGGTTTTCATTGAACAAAAAAAAATATATTCCTAAATAATTGGTCATTAGGCCTCAGTAAGTCTCTTCTTTTGGTTAAATAAGATGACCCTTTCTTGCCAAGGGCTCAGAATGGTGGGAAAATTTTAAAGCACTGTCTCTATAGCATGAATAATACCTGTGCAGGCTCAAACCAGACAAAATCCCAGCGTGGAGAGGGAAGGTGGACACAAAGTCCCACCCTTAGTTTAGCAACTATTGGCAGCTGATAGCCATTGGGAGAGAGGGAAGGTTGTGGTGGTTTTTGTTGTTGCTGCTATTTGTTTGTTTGAATGCTGTGGGATGTCTTTCTGTTTGCTGTGAATATGTGTTGCTCCCATTGGCTAATAAATAAAGCTGTTTTGGCTTATGACAAGGCAGCTTAGAGGCAGGCAGGAAATTCAGGCAGAGATGCAGAGAGAAGAAAAGAGAGTAGGGAGAAATGCCTAGCCACCGCCCAAGGAGCAGCAAGATGCCAGCAGACTGGTTAATTTAAGATGAATGAGCTAGCTAGCAAGAACCCTGCCATAGGCCATATAGTTTGTAAATAATATTAAGCCTCTGGGTGATTATTTTATAAGCGGCTGAAGGACTTCGGGCAGGCCGGAGAAACTTACTACTACATTGCCATACCAACTTGGGGCCCTCGAATTTCCGTAAGGCCTAAAAGAATTTTAAAAAGGTATCTAGCCAGGCAGTGGTGGCACACGCCTTTAATCCCAGCACTCGAGGGGCAGAGGCAGGCGGATCTCTGTGAGTTCGAGGCCAGCCTGGTCTCCAAAGCGAGTTCCAGGAAAAGCGCAAAGCTACACAGAGAAACCCTGTCTCGGAAAAAAACAAAACAAAAAAAACAAATAAAAAGGTATCTAAACACACAATAACAGAGCCAAAAACAGCTTCCTACTTGTGTCTCTCATTTGGGCCATGGTACAGAGATACCCGCAGTATTCAGGCTTGAGTACAGCATGGGAAATTCCCACATCAGTACACAGAGCTGTCTCCAAGCTGCACAGCAGGATGCATGACGGATTTAGCATTTACTTAAACAGGCAAAGCGGGTTTATGGGCCAGCTGCATGCTAGCTGATGACAGCATTGGACCCCAGAGTTGGCTGGGTAAGCCGGACTCTCCTGGGTACCTCCACCATGTTGGGAAGCTGAAGTGGGCGGAGTCAGAGCCAGGGCTGCCACTTCAGTCAAAAAGAATATAGATTGTAGAAAAGAGATTTCCTTTGAGGTGAGAAAGTGAAAAACTCATAATTTTTGAGTAAAGGACGATAATTTAAAAATAAGCATAGTGAATTTTGTTGTGGGGATCTTTTAAGTTTTTTAAGGGCATTGAGCAAAGTTTGGCATTGATATTTACATGGTCTAAATCCCACAGACATTAGTATTTATTGGGTTTCCCTTAACTTGTACAGGTGTAGACTAAAACAAGTATGTATAGATCAATAGAATTCAAATTAGTAAGTTTATATAACTAAATACATGCAGTTTTGCTGAAACAAATGTACTTTTTATCCTTTTTATCTCTTAACATTGGAAAGATATTAATGACATGTCTTACTTATTTACTTCTTTATAATTAAAGAATAATAGACATCAACAAAAGAAAAGGATTATAGATACACAAAAGACAGATTCAGATGGAATAAACTTCTAAATTGTTTACATGTATGTAAAAATGTATGTAGGCTTGGAAGAGAGAGGAAAAGGAGGGTAGACAGTTATATAAAGAAATAGTTTCAAAAAATAGAAAGTCTTTAAAGAGACAGTAAAAGTAATATAATAAGCCACGTAAAGATGGATTGACCACTCTGCAGCGAAGGCCACATAGCCAAGAATATATGGGCATCACAAATTATACTTGATGGGT
Source organism: Peromyscus maniculatus bairdii (assembly GCF_049852395.1). Lineage (NCBI taxonomy): Eukaryota > Metazoa > Chordata > Mammalia > Rodentia > Cricetidae > Peromyscus > Peromyscus maniculatus. Next base: position 125,282,126 of record NC_134855.1, read on the forward strand.
TTAAAAAAAAAAATAAAGACACAAAGTTGAGTGGTTTGAGAAGAGTAGGGGAAAGGGATGAATATGATCAAGATACATTGTTAGAAAATTTTAAAAAACTAATAAAAATGTAAAAGTAAACCTACTGTACATATTTCATATTTATAAGAAACATTTCATTGTTCATTTGTATTTTAGGAAATTTCTTAGATGTGGTTATTAATGTTTGTTGGGTTGATGCTCAGTAATTCAGTCTTTGTGTGGTTCTTTGTAACAAGCTTTGTAGAGCTGTAGGCTTAGAGCACATACTTAAGAAGACTTGCCATGTGATGTACCTTAAACAGTCCACTTCTTCATGACATGCTTTTACACAAAGATGTAGAGTTAATTTCTTTATTAGGCATATTAATCCAGAAGATAAACTCTTTCTTTTGTTTACTTTCAGGGATATCCCAGAGAAGGAAGGAAATACCCTTTGCCACCACCCTCGGGAAGATACAGTTGGAATTAGGCTTTTGTAAAGCTTTCCCAAGTCCTTTCATCATTATATACTTTTATGCTATTTGTGGAAAGGAGATTTCTTTCTCAAGTAGTAGTTTTTAATAAAACTACAGTACTTTGTGTATTTCTTTTAACTGTGTGTATATTTTTACTGATCTGATCTCACTGTTTTATGTTGCTTTCCAGAGATGTATGTTGCATAATACAGTGGGTCTGAATTTTATTATTGCTTGTAAACACATTTGATGAAATTAGGAGTCCTGGGTTTTCATTATGGTTAAAATTCAAACCAGCTTTATGCTGATTTTGACACACATGAATAATTAGGTATGGACATTTGTACTGCACATTCAGCAGACTAGAGCCTCTGTTGCTCAGCATTTCTTTGGAAACATTTCATTAAAGTACTTGTCTTACAGAAATTTGTGGACTTTAGTAAAAAAAAAATAAAAATAAAAATAAATAAACTTCAAAATCTCTGGTGTCTTGTGTTCTTTATTTCAGCTGAAAGTCTTGACTTAGGAATGCCTGTTTTTGTAAGTCAACTTTTACAGAAAACAGTTGCTACAATTAGATGTCAAAAGCGAGTCAGTGGCAGTAGATTTGAACAGGATATGGTCGACACTTCAACAGAAGCATTTATTATATTAGCATGTTAATAATCTTTGTGAAAACTTACATTTTTACAAATTTCATACCTGTTTTCTGGTTTTAAGGACTTCTAAATTGCTTAAGTTTAGGGACCATCTAAAAATTCAATTTCAAAATTTTAATTTATAGCTAAAGAATCTATACTCAGCATATTTTAAATGATATTTCATAGTAGAATTCAATTTGGGCTCTTCCTTCCTTTCAGTTTAGCACACTAAGTCCCTAAATGTGTGTTTCGAGTTCACACACAGCGTTTTCATTTAATTACCAAAACAAACTTAGGACACCTTCCTGTAAAGACTGAGGCCTTGTCTCCATTTTCCATCCTAGCCTAAGCTTGTCTGGTAAGATTTCTCTTTGACCTTCTGACTTAGGACATTTGTGCTGTAATACACAGCTAAAGCACACTTGTTAATATTTGCTTATGTGGGAAAAATCCACCTCATCTTTGAATAGACAGGCATTTTAATTGTTGAGTTCACTGCTGATGCTGTGAAAGCAGCGGGATCCTTTTGTTGTTGAAACAAAGTCTCCATTAGGCAGTCAAGTTTGTATGTTGCCATCACTCCACATTATAGTAATGAATCCTACTACTAACTTCTCTCATTTTCCAAATACTAAAGCTGGCTAGCCCTCTAAATAAAGTACTGTATATTCCAAAGAGACCATATATCTTATTGTATATAGTTTGATGGATTCCCCCAAACCCACACTAATGCTTTTATTTCCCTGATTCCTTGGTTTTGGTTTAGTTTTTAAATTCTGATTTTGGCTGATGGGTCCTGAAGAAGTCTAAGCAGAAGGCCTAATGAAGTTATCTGACTAGGTTCCCTCTTATGAAATGGGTGTGTCCTGAGAAATCTTCCAGTTCCTGAACCCTTGGATCCTTCTCTTCCACCTCCCCAGTCTCTGACTGACTTGTAACCATGTTAGAATAGAAAAAGATTGTTATTTCAGTGAAAGTGTTGTTTAAAGCTTTCAAGTGGGATATTTACAGCTGTAAATGTCCCAATGCAAGTTTTAGTGTTAAAAGCAACAGGCTAGTTTTGTTACTTGTATTCCATTATGTTACCTTTAGGGCACCTTTTTTCAGAGTCTCTCAATAAATTGTGTTGTCAGTGCCTGGAAACATCTGCTAAGAGAACCTAGTAAGGAGCAAGCAACTTAAGCTAACTACCTTAGCCCTAGAGTGCCAAGGGGGTGATGTGAAAGTACAAAGCCATCTGTGAATGGGTATTAGATTGCCATTTAGCTTTTCAGAGGCAAACGGTATAATGACCGGTAGGTTAATTTTCTTGCAAAGACCTGGGGCATCAAAGCAGGGCTGTGTGGGTGTAGGGATCCTTCCACCTCTGCATAGAGTTCAGATGCTCAGGGGTTTGACTAGGGTGAAGGGTTAGGACACACAAGGACTTCACAGTTGAGGCTGAGCTGGTGGCAGTGCCTGGGAGCAGTGGGCTAGCAGGGCCAAGGAGAGTTAGCTGCCCCTCATCATCAAGGTTATGCTGTGTCTGGCCCGATTAGCCTCCCTGTGGAGTCTGGAAGCTGAAGCCATTGGCCCTAGGTTTCTGACGCCCCACAATCTCAAGGACTCCAAAGCCTGCCCAGGAGCAGGCAGACTGGCAGTGTGGAGTAGGGTGGGTGTGGGCAATCTCAGACCTTCCATATTAGGGGCACTGCAGCATCCTCTCTCCACTCCTTGGATGCAGCACCAAGCACTGCAGTCTCGACCTGCAGTTTCATCCTGTCAATTCTCCAGGCAAGAGCACACGATGAACCTGTAGGAAAATCAGAGACACAGCCCCACACCCCGCCCCAGGTTTCTGTTTAAAATTAGAAGTTTTGACTATAAGAATTAGTTGTGCCTAGAAATCTAAAATCTAGACATTCTCTAGAGTCAATTTGTCCCCAATCAGAAGCCACATAGTGGCTTTACAACTCTGTCTTTATTCTCAAGACTTCATACACACTGTGAACAGGTCAGAAAATGAAGGTGCCATCAACTGTATTCCTGGTGACTGACCCAGTCTATTTCTAACCAGGAAAAAGGTCAAAGAATGAACAAAGTAACAAGAATCCAATTCTTGAAATATGCTTCCTCAGTATTAATTCCAACAGATGTTCTTTGTGGCTCTTTTTCTATATTCTATCTACGGAATTGGGGTAAAAAGACAACATGCTTTACTTTGTATGTTTGAAATGGCACTAAAGCTATTCACTACTGCAAAATTGTGCACTTTAAGCTTATACAGTATTACTGGTTAATTTTTTTTTATTAGAAGTTACCTAAACAATTACTGAGGTTACAGAGATTAAAAAAAACAAAACAAAAAAACAGCATTTCATTCCATTTCAGATAAACATTCTAAAGCAAAACTAAACAACCAAAAACCCTCTGTCAGAAACTTTGATCACCATTAAACTTAGAAAAAGTAACCTGGAGATCTCAAATCCCCATACTCACTGGAGGGAAGAGCTCTAGGTGACATGGATGTGGTTCCCCAGTCTGGCATCTATGAAATTTCCCCTAGATACTCACCAATTCTCACTAACAGTAAGAAGGTGACTCATGTCTTATGAATGTATCCGAGTTCTCTGTCTCACTTGAGATTGTGCTTGTGGATAGCAAATAACATTGTTTCAAAAAACCTAAATTCAAATAATTACATACAGGGGTCCACCATAATACTGTGGTAATAAATGGCAGGGTAGTATTATCTGTGCTTTCATTGTATCTGAACTGGAATTTATATTGCTACCACTTAATGCTTTATTTTCTTATTTGCACAAATTGACACCTAAAAATCAAATCTATATGTCTTTATATAATTATGGCCCATAAATTCATTTTTAGAACCATTACCGTTCGGTGTAGTTAACAAAGCAAGCCTGTGGAAGGTGTGTGCATTTAGTGAACAGGATTGAGTCTCTGATTTGCTTTAAATTGAAAGTAAACAGCTACTAGCAGAACACATCTGTGTTGATTAACTACTTGTTCTGACCTTTAGATTGTGGTTCTAAGCAAAGCCTCAAATAGGACAACTGAGTTACACTCTCACCCTTGCATATACGAAACATCCTTCTTGTGTCCTTCAAAGCTGCACACGCTCTCATACTTCAATTTACATCCTAATGAAGACCACACGGAAGTACCTAGCATCCCTGCTGTTACTCCTGCAACTTTCCTTCCGCAGTTTGCTTTCCAGGCCTCTGCTAGAAAAGATGATAGACCCCAAAATGTATTGCAAAATGTCACATCTGCAGAGTTAGCATTTCTGAAACCCGGTTTTGCTATGGCCTCAGCTCAACTTAGAGAGGGCTTTGTTCCTCCCAGCCCCTGCTCCAGTCCTCCCTCTTGGTTGTGGAGACACTTATCCTCCTCTTCAGTTAATGAGTTTCACCTAGTCTAGCCGTTTGTATTTTCATAAAAGATCTGTGAAGCACCAACTGCAAAAGAAGAAAAAGGCTCTTGCTTTGCATTAATCAGAAAGTGGAATTCTATAGTAAAAACATTTCTTTTAATGTTTCAGGAATCAAACCTTTTCCTAATGTCAGGATGTGCTCAGTAAGTCTCCGGGTGTAGAATGTTAAGCCCTCTGCAGCAATTACCTCAAGCTTGTTTTTTTTTTTTTTTTTTTTTTTTTTTTTTTTTTTTTTTTTTTTTTTTCTTTTTCTCTTTTTTTACTAAAGAGAATGCTGAACGGAAAAAGATATGGTTACAGTAAATATACTTTAAGAAAATGGTGAATGGAAAAAAGATTGTTTGCCCCCGGTGACATTATTTTCAGTAGAGTTCGTTTAATTTAAAGGATTCTTTGTCCTGGAAATAAGTTATCTAGGAAAAAAACTGTTATAAGTTTATTTTCCTTAAGGGTATCACTGGATGCTCGTGGACCATAAAGCTATTGTTTTCATAAGTGTTGATCCGAAAAAATAAAAAAAGAATCATAAATTGTGTGGATTTTTAAAACATTTTCTAGAGGTAACAGAGTCAAATTGATGAAAACAAAGCACTTTGAATCACATCACATCAGTAATTAACTTTACCAGCGAGATTAACATTGATTTCTGAAGTCAGTCTACTAATGATGCAAAAACTCAAGTTAGGAGATTTTTTGGTATGTTTATCATACCATTATTTTTGTTGTTTTACTAATTTGTCTATTAAAATGCTTTAAAATTAAATTCCATCCTCCAAAAAAGCACACTGGTGGTTTGACAAAAGACAATCTCTTTGCTCCACAGCCCCTCCCTTTCCTTGAAGTGAGAGGAACTAGAGTTTATTTATTTAATTTATTTTTTAAAGAGGATTTACTTTATAAAGTACATTTTGGAGTTCAAGTATGAGTTCTATGTGCCTTCCTATACAGTTACTTGGAACTTTCTAGAAAAATGTTCAAACCATGAAAGAAAATCAATTGTTTCAGTCCCAAATTTGTTCTTCTAAAACCTCAAATGCAGAAAAGGGTTGGGGGTGGGGGGTCTCTCGTGACCATCTGTTTTGATGATTTGAAAGTACGTTTTGCCCATTTTATTTCTTTTACCTTCCATTAATTCTGTTAGTTCACACTATTCAGTCGGCTTTTCCCCCTCCAAAATGACTATTTTAATAATGAGAAATAATTGCCACACTCTGCCAAAAGGAAAAAGAAAAAAATCCCTACAACATTTAAGAAAAAGAAATGACCTCTTAACTCTTAGAAAAAAGTACTTAAGGTTTTTTTAAGTTATATTTAAATATCCATTTGAAATATTGGAAATATAAATTGGCATATTAAAGAGTAAGTACATTTATACAATAAAAATTGGTGCAACTCCTAAGTTCTAAATATGATGGAAAAGTATAATTATTTTAATTTTCTGTATATCTTGATTACAATTCAATAAATCACCTTAACATGTTTTAAAATAGATTGACAATAATATTGGCAATTTTACTTGCTTGTTTTAGTACTTTTAGTTCTTTGTAGAGGAGTTCAAATTCAGGCAAAAATACTTTAACGAGAATAAATACCATGTTTATAGAAGGAAATGGTATGTTTATCAGCTAATTTGGAAAGACCAGATTCTACATAAAAATGTTTTACAAGCCTTCTTTATGATGAGCTTCATCTTGGGGGTGGGGATTGCGCTCTTCTAGGATAATATACAATTACTTGGTTGCCTAATAATGAACAAGATATTTTAAAATCAGTATTTAAATGTAAAAACAGTAACGATCCATATAATTAGGATTTCGATTCTTTTTATTCCATTGCTCTGTTTTACCCAAATGGCAATAATTCCTCGGCAATCACGTTGCTGTGTATATGATCCACTTTGGGCTACAAATCAATTTACTTTCAATCAAGCATTAACGAAATTGCACTTAGGGGAGGGGCTTTGCAAATTAATCTCCCAAAATAAATTCCACTTCAAGGATTCATCGTGAAAGCTGGTTGATTTATAGAGATACAAACACCAACAAAGTTTCCAACTTTTAAAACTCTGAGAGCTTTGGTTAGGAACGTGGTGAATGTGGATCCCGTCAGTTCTTCGCATAACTTAGGAATTTCTGAAAAGGGAAATCACCACCTCAAAGTGCGGTGTCACATTATTCGGTCCGGGGCCATAGCCTTCTCCCACCCCCAGCAAAGAGGTTCAAAGAAGCCTGACCCTCTCCAAGACTCATTCGTTCTTATCTTCATGCACTAAAAGCTCAGCTTCTGTACATTTTCCCCATCCATTCTTGCAGTTTCTTGGCAGATCCTGCGAATCGCAGGCGGACCCCGGGGGGCCCATCACCACGTCCTGCCATAGAGCAGGTTGGCGCCGAGCACTCCTCCACCATAGTCCCCGGTGGCAGCGTCCAGGGCCGCTAAACCGCCCCCGGGACCGTGCAGCGCGGGCGGACTGGGCGACAGCTCCTCCAGCTCCTGCGCGGGCGTCGAGGCCTGCGGCTGCTGGCTTCCCTGGCCGGGCGTCGGGGTGCCCGCGCCGCCGTTCTGGCACGGCTTGCCGTCCTTCACTAGCACCGGTACGGCGACTCGGCGAGGCGAGGGCGGCGGCGGCGGCGGCGGCGGCGGGGGTCCCAGGCCGCCCTCCTGTTGCAGCTGCTGCGCCGCCTTGTCCTTGGCCTGTCGCTTCATCTTGTAGCGATGGTTCTGGAACCAGATCTTGACCTGCGTGGGCGTCAGGTGGATCATGCTGGCCAGGTGCTCGCGCTCGGGCGCCGACAGGTACTTCTGCTGCTTGAAGCGCCGCTCCAGCTCGTAGACCTGCGCTTGCGAGAAGAGCACCCGGCGCTTCCTCCGCGGCGCGGCCGCGTGCAGGGGCGCTAACGACTTGGCGGCGTCCGCGATGCCGGTCAGCGACCCCATGCCGGCCACGTTCACGCCCGCCGACGGCCCCATGAACCTGGAGACTGGGGAGGGGGGCCGGAGAAGGACGGCCGGTGAGCCCCGGGCCCGCGAGGACCGCTCCCGCCGTCGCCCCCCTCGCTTTCCGTGACGGCACGGGGCCCCTCGACTGCCTCGCAGGCCCCCAGGAGCGCCGCGGCCCGCGCCCCGCTCCCCGCCCCCGTGCGCCCAGGGGCCCGGCCACTCCCCGCGCGCCCCCCGGGGGGCTCCCAAGAACCGCCGCGCGTCCCAGGCCGCCCCGTGCGTCTCCATCCGTGACCCAGAACCCCTCACGAACCCTAGGCCGCGTCCCAGGACACCCCCACTCCCACCCCCGCGCGCCGCGGACCCGAGCGCCAGCACCCTCGCGCCCCAGCCGTGGCGGGAAAAGCCCGCGCCGCCCGCTCGCCCTCGGTCCCGCGCTCCTGGCCCCGCTCACTTGACGAGTAGCGCGGGTCCGTGTTGGCGCCGTACCAGCCGGTGGCCGCGGCCGCCGCGCCGCCCCGCATGCCGTCCGTGTAGGCTGTGGGCAGCTCACCCATGTTGCCCAGGCCGCCGTTACAGTAGCTGCCCATGGCGCCGTGCGGGAACTGCGAGACGCCGGGCGGCATGTGGTAGGTGGCGGCCGCCGCCGCCGCCGCTGCCGCTGCCGCCGCCGCCGCCGCCGCGTTGTGTCCGGCCATGGCGTGGGGCGGCTGCATGCCCGCCACGGCCGCCGCCTGCGAGGAGGGGCCGGGCGGCGGCGCGCGGTAGGCGGCGGCCCCCAGGGGCGTCCCCAGGCCGGGCGGCGCGCCGTCCATGAGGCCGCCGAACTTCTTGTAGGTCTCCTCGATGGGGCTCAGGATGTCGGACACGGAGAAGGGCGTCGTGTGCTTGGGGCTCAACGACATGGCTCGGCGGGCGGCCAGGTAGGGGGGCCCGGGGCGAGCGCGGGCGGGCGGGCGGGACGCGGCGGCAGCTCGTCGCCGCCACCTCGGCCGGCCCGGCGGCAGCGCCAGTGGAGAGCGGTCCGCGGCGCGGCGAGCCCCCGAGCTGCAGAATCTCGGGTTTATTTTAGTCCAGCGCCAGGTTTACGACAGACTCGGGGGGCGGAGCAACATCCCCAACGAGCAAACAATGGTCATTGACATCTTTTTCTCTCACCCCCCTTCCCCATAACGGAGGCAAAAAAGGTAACGGGCCAGTTGGATGTTTCTTGAAAAGATCACCCCCCTTTGCTATCTTCATCCTTCACACTTGTGTCTGGGTTACCTTCGCCCTCGAGAAATAGAAACTCTGAGGCCGGTGAAAGACCCCACTCTTGTTTCATTCAGACAGGGAGTTTGCCTAAAGTGACTTTGTAGCAAAGTTCAGTGTAACGTCGAGGGTGGTGGTGGGGGGACAACCAGCTGTTAGGTTTGGGAGGGGGGTGGTTTGTAGGGCTCACCTCCTTTCTAGCTACCAGCCAGCCCCTCACTGGCTCCATCATCTAAAGTGTTAAAAAAAGAAAAAGAAAGAAAGAAAGAAGGGCTCTTGGGTCCCACCATAAGAGCGCATAAAGAGAAGAGGTACAATGACCGTCTTCTGCCATTGTAGGGCTCCCTAATTTATGCATCGTTAGATCCTTTAAAGCATCATTTTGTAGGCAACCTAACGGACACTTCCAAATTAGCTCAAAGTATCCAAATCCAAAGAAGAGAGACAACACAGAGAGATACTGACTAACAGAGATGCTGGCTTGTAAGTATGCTGTTCCTACTCTCAGGATGGAAATTGAACAAGAGAAAGTGTATTTGCTAAAAATGTTTCATATTTAATTTGCACCTCCATTGCCGCTGTCTTTCCTTTGTTCCCATGCCCAGAATCTGATTAGGGTTTCTTCTTCTGTAACTACCCTGGAGAGAGAGAAAGGAGAGAGAGAGAAAGGAGAGAGAGAGAAAGGAGAGAGAGAGAAAGGAGAGAGAGAGAGAAAGGAGAGAGAGAGAAAGGAGAGAGAGAGAAGAGAGAGAGAGAGAGAGAGAGAGAGAGAGAGAGAGAGAGAGAGAGAGAGAGAGAGAGAGAGAGACTCAGAAATTTCAAGTATTTTTACTTGTCTGTAACGGATCTTTTTGGTGGTAATGGAAAAATAACCTGTTTAAGGATTCTGAAAATGGATGTGGATGCAGAGGGCAGGTGAAGATGGCAGCTCCTCTTGAAAAACGCAACCCCGTAAGCTGATTTTTAAAAATTGTCATCTCTTGGTTAACAAATGTGCCTGAATGACAAAGAACTTAACTTACGAACTTACACCAGATGCTGAATGAGAAAAAGGACAAAGAAGTGTGCAAGCATGGGTAAAATTGGAAAACATGAGGATAAGAAGAAAACAAAGGCACATTTTTAAAAAGTTTTCCTGGAAGCCAGAGTAGAAGAAAGAAACATGTTTCTTAAGCAAGATTTTATTGTGTCTATAACAAAAGGACAACTACCAAAGTTTAACCTGGCAGCACATGTCCATGTCTTGAAGATCTGAACAGTTAAGCGTTATCTTTTTCTTGGGTTCAGTCCTGTGATTTGAATGTTCTTGGTGGTTTTGTCATATTATTTTAATCAACAATTGTGTTCATTTCAGCACACTTTTTGCAAAGAATCTGCCCTTTATAGGGAAAAAAGACCATATGATAACTCAAGGAAAGACAGTGACAACCAGAGGAGTGGTTAACATTTTTAAAGGCATACTGTGGGACAACATGCCAGGTCCTACCAGTTGTTTATAATCATCGGTTATTTGTCCTAACGAGACTGATATTGCTGCAGTCTGACATGATGCTACTTTTATAGGTCTTTCCAGAAGTTGAGACACTTGAGCTTGAACTGGAACTGCTACTTATATTTCATAAACTAATGATATACAAAGAAGCCAGAGAGAGAGAGAGAGAGAGAGAGAGAGAGAGAGAGAGAGAGAGAGAGAGAGAGAGAGAGAGAGAGAGAGAAATATTGCTCAAATGCTGGGATTCTTTTAAAATGTGGGTTTTAAACTTTGTTTTACTTTATATTGTATTGCATACTACTTATTAGCTCAAAAACAACAGGAAGTAATCTTAAACTTTAATCAAAGATGAGGTAGATGAGGTAAGTAAATATAGTTGTTGTAATATCTGAATATGAAGGTCTCATGCAAACCATTATCTTTTTCAAGTTTAGACACATTTAAAAAAATGAAAACATTATCATAAACTTTGTGTTGATGAGTTGTCCAAGCTGGGAAAAGTGGTTGTAGTTTTTTCAAATGAATGCTACTATGTTTTCAAATTATACATTTTATCTTGTGACATTTTATTTGTAGAACTTCAGTGTGGCGATTTTATAAGTAATTATAATATATTTTGCTGCTTAGTTTATCAGTGCACTCAAACATGGAACTTTCCCATCTTGAAAAACAAAACAAACAGAGTCTCTGCCAGAATTCACTTTTTGCCTGCTTAGGAACATCATAAGCCAAGTAGAATTCCCTTCCTGGACATGAGCGGTTCTGAAAGAAAACATATTTTGAAATATTCAACTTTTTCTTGTATCAGTTATTTGTGTCTTACTCTAGACATTTCATACCTTTAAAAAGCAAGTGCTATTTGTGTGTGTGTGTGCAGATGAATTTGTTAATAGAATCTGCAGAATGTATACATGTATTTTTAAAGACAAAATAGTTTGGTATTCTATTGAAAATTTCCATCAAACTTGTTTTATCCAATTATTTCCTTCCCAAATCCTGAATGGAAATTTATAGTTAGAAGATTGTTAATTATTTTTGTCACAGAAAATGTATTTCTCAGGAATGTTTTATTTTTATTCTCTGACCTCATGTTGTCACTCAGTGGAAAGAAAGAAAGAAAGAGAAAGGAAAGAAGGAAGGAAGGAAGGAAGGAAGGAAGGAAGGAAGGAAGGAAGGAAGGAAGGAAGGAAGGAAGGAAAGAACGGAGACAAATACTCTCGAGGGAATATAGTAGTGAAAAGAGATAATTCCTCCTCTTCTCCTCTCTAGTCTCATTTCCCGTTTCCTTTCCTCACAACACTTGACATTCTTATTCTGCTGCTGGGATTGGCTCCACATTTTTAAGCACAATACTGCTTTACACACAGGATGTGTTTGGTTTTTGGTACCTTGACTTTTTTCCAGAGTTCAGATTTTTATAGTTTCACACATCACACAACATTGTTACTAAGATAGCCTATAGCAGATAAAGAAAAATTTGCAATACAAAAAGATTCAATAAGTTCTCCTGGCCTTTAAAAAAAAATTGACTTTTATTGAAAATCTCTAATATGTTTGTTAACCTTAGAAACAAAAACCTTGGCAAAACAAATAAACAAACAAAACCCTAAAATAAAACCAGAAGAAAGAGCCTTCCCTGAAGTTGGGATTTACTGTTGTCATGAAGCTCAACCAGAGGGGCCTGGGGAAGAGGGGAGAGACCTTGTGACAGACCCCCTTTGAAGTAGAGTTCTAGCCAGAACCAAGAGGGAGGTTTTGTCTTCCTACTGTGGCACATAGATTGTCAATGGCTCCTGAATTTCTACATCAAGTTGAACTGTTCTTGAAAATATTACTCTCTGCTGGTTAATCAAGAACATAAGTGCTATTTTAGAAATGAGACATTTGCTGCACTTGTGGTTAGTTTGAAATAGTTGTAAACTAATTTGATTAGTGAAATTCTCATGTTGAAGAAGTAGCTCTAATATTGCAATTATGATCTTTCTACTTGGAAAGGAGTAAAGAATCATGTCAACAGCACAAGTTTTGTGCAGCAAAGGTATATAAATAAATGCTAAGGAGACAAAATGAAATTTATTTTAAATTTTTGCTAATTTTATCAATTTCTGGAATCTAGTTCCCATTTTTGTTTTTGGTCTTCCTAAATGCTTTTGGTTTTAATTGATTATTTAAATTATTTTACATTTCTTTTGCTAATTTTACTCCTATATTTATTACTTTCTCTGATACACAGTACTCCTTTCATATCTTCTTTACAAAATAAAAAAAATCCTTATAATTTAACTATTGGCAAAAAGACTCTTGACTGATCATTTTCTATGATTCATATACTTTTAGACTGAAAATTCTTTTCTGCTTTCTTACTGATAGTAAGTCTAACCAATGAGTTTGTTTTTAATTAGTACAATTATTAATAGTACAACTATTAGTATAGCATGAGAACAAATGGTAAATATCAGAAATATTATCTTTGGCTAAATCATAATAGTAAATTTCAAATATGATTCCTTCAAAGCAAAAAACAAAAAAAAAACAAACAAAAACAAAAACAAAAAACACCTCCACAAACAAGAAATATAAAACAACTCAAACCAGACAATGTACTTCTCCTAATATAATAGGAAGGCTGTAATCTTAGTTTTTAACTCACAGCAGAAAATAACATGGTATATATAACAAGAAGTAAAAATACAACTACTATATTACAATTCTCTTACCTTAGGAATATAAACTTGAACTAAATATCTACACTTTTCTGTAATAATGGTTTAGAGTAAAGTTATGTATACTATAGGAAAACTGACAATATTGAAATATAATTTTTGTTTCTGAATAACAAGTTTACTTGTATATCTTGCTACCATAGAAACTTTAAAACTTTGTTATCTCCATTTAATTGTTTCTTTCACATGTTTTAGAATGTCATTAAATGTCTGTTATAGAAAAAAAGAATACTTTGAATTTTAAGAAAAAAATTATTATTTTGTGCAGGGAGCAAATTTTAAATGTTCTGTCTCTATACATTCTTAATAGGAATGACTTACACATAGCTTTTAAAAATATGCACTTTTATAACTTTTTTCATATGCAGTCAGTTTCCTCAATCTAAGTGGTCAAGTGATTTTAATGCAAATTATATTAACATGGTATCACTTTAGCTTTACACATAGGCTTGCACTGATCAAAGAAGGTGTTCTTTTCATATGTGCTGGGTAGTTGGGTTATTTATTGCCATAACTTACTTGAAGGAGAACTCCAAAAAATGTTTGGTGAATTGATTATTAGATTATTGCACTCTTACTAAAGTTTATGTACAATTTGGAAGGAATAACTCGAGCAATATTACAATTAGAGAATAATTTCTCTAACTTTTTCTTTTTTCTGTCTGTTGCTAATGTTGAGATGTTATTTAGCAGCTGTTTATGTATATAAGTCTGAATTTTAGGTTGAGAATTGTGCATACAAGAAAGCAATAAACTAGTGTCTACTTCATAAAACTGGGTAAATTTCAACCAATTCAATTATTAGCTCAATAATTTGCATTAAAAAAGCCTGATACAAAATAGTTTAATTACTCTATTCATTGTGAGTACCATCAGGAAAACCTGATTGATAAAGTTGTCTCATATGATCTCATAAATAAATAAAATCAAGTTGAATACAACGACACATTTGTAATCTCAAGTCTCTTGAGGCACGAGAATTGTGGGTTCAAGGCTAGCTTGTGTGTCATAGTGAGTGTGAAGCCACCTTGGGCTATAAGAGGAGACTTTGTCAATAAACAAACAAACAAATAAATAGCAGTGGAGTTTTTAATGCTGTTTTAGTTCTGCAGTGCTGAGGATCAACCCCACGGCCAAGTGCTGTAAACTATACCCTCAGTAAAAAGTCAGTCTCAAACCACAACACGTTTGTCAAATGGACTTGGAAATCATTGCCCTAAAATACCTAGCTTGTGAAATGATCTAAGAATGGGCTCTGACCTTTTAACAAATATAATGTGTAAGATTTTTTAAAATGAAACACTACATATGAAATTTGCCCTATAGGAAATTATATAGCAATAATATGAGAAAGCTGATTAAAACCATTTTTTCTTGTTTGCTTTTTTTCCTTTTGAAAATACAGGAATTTCACAAAACACAAAAGTATCACAAAGCATAGGGCATGGCAATTCAGTTTAAAATATAATTCCATAGAAATAAGAATTGCTTCAGAAATTCTGTACTAGTTTAAATGAAAGCAATTTATTGTTGGTATGAGTATGTTGTTAAGAATGTATAATAATCTCAAATAAAGGCAAAAATGGCAAATTACCTTTTCCATAATGAAACATCTATATATGTAGAATCAGTTTTAAACACATCACTAATTCCACAATAAAAATGGTGAGCCTCAGTGGGTGAAGGCAAATTATGTAGTAAGGATGAAATTTTTAACAATTGAATTGATACTTTTATAAAGTTAATTTTTAGCTAACATAAACAAACATTGAATTACAATGGATGTGTGTGCATGCATACACACACACACACACACACACACACACACACACACACACACACCCTACGGTTTGGATAATAAAATAATTCATGAGGCAGTTTAAGAATGCATTTTTATGTTTTATATGCTTATCACTGTAGACATGTGAAGATATATGCTGAAAGGTCTGAAGTTTTGTCTTTATAATCTGAAAGGCACATATTTTACAATGGAGTCTCTTAAATACAATATTTCTTTAGAATAATCAGTGATAATATATATATGGTTAAGCTCCTGTTGGCAGACTGCCTTGACATAGCTTTTACCAACAATTTGCAGAGATTAAAAGGGTAGTGGAAATGGTGGTTTAGAAATTGCTTTCTAAAGACACTGGAGGATGGAAGGGAAACCCGGAGCTTCCAATGCCCTCTGAAATCCTCTTCGCATAAAACCAGGTTTAGCAGAGACAAGTGTCATATTAAGAGCCCTACCATGAAAAAAAAAAATGTGTCAAAAAGAGATTATTTGAGCATGGTTTTCTAATGAACAAATTAGGGTATCTATTCTATACCTGTACCAAAAAAGAAATGGAGAATGTTGTGTATATTCAATGTATTCTCTGTGATTGAATTTATTTTCATAGATAATAAATGAACATGTGTAAGCAGTCATGAAAATGTTTGACTGTTCATGATCATGAATGTCCAATCACAAAGATAGGCATGGTGGCACACACCTTTAATCCCAGCAGTAAAGAGGCTGATAAAAGGAAGATGTTGGGTTTGAAGTCAGCCTATGCTTTATAGTGAAATCTTATTTTTTTAAAAAAAAGAAAAGGAAAGCTAACCACAAACTGCACTTAGCTTTCTTTATTTAGATTGTATCATTTGTGTGTGTTCAAGCCAGTTGTATCTCTCTCACGAATATTTTGACATCCAGGAGAATTGTATGAAGCAAAAAAATGCAGTTTGTTTTTTCTCTGATTTGTAAAAAAAAAAAGGCAGTTTATTAATACCTCACGAATAAGAACTTTATTAGAAGAATAGGAAGAAAAGCATCTAACTATACAGACTATATATAAAGCTTCATGTCCTACTTGGAAGGTGAAAAATTAATGTTTTGTAACATACTCAGTGCTGTCATGTGTTTTATGTGTTTATCTTATTTAACATAGAACTTAAAAGTGTGATTGACATTGGCATGGAATTAAATATTCTTGAATAGGAGAGGAAAGGAGATCTCAGAAAATTGTGCATCACTTTCTTGTAATTCTACAAGGATGATGGATCAGGATTTATGCTAGCTTTGAGTGTCAGTAATGAGAGACTATTTTTGTAATGCCCAATGACTTTGATGGCTACTCAAAGTTTACAAAGTTAATATTCATCTGGATAGTTGTATCCATATGGATATGTGTGGATTCAGTGGATATGTATATACACATATGCACATGTTTATAGTATGAGCACAATAGAAAACCTGAAGGTTTCAAGTGTCTGTTAGTGGTTACTAGATGAAAGGTATTTCTTTCTTACAAATCCTACACACATAAATAAAGTAATTTCATTAGAAAACTTAACAGTATAATTTCTCATGTTATAATGTATTGCAAATTTACAGACAATTGTTATTTATTATTAATATCAACACAGTACCATTAAGATTACAATTAACAAAGAGAAGCTTGTTGCAAATCAATTCAAGTAATAAAGGTGTGTATATATATGTGTATATATATATCAGTGCTGTTTAATAGAAATGTAAGGCAATATGTAGTTGAAAATGCTCAAGTTGGTGGTTTGTACTTAACACAATATATCTGAAATATTATTTTTATCCATGAAGTTAATTTTTAAAATTTGTTTATTTTTATGTTTGTGAATGTTTTTCAAGCATGTAAGTGTAATGTGTGTGTGCAGTGCCTATGGAGGACAGAAAATGGCGTTGGATCTCCTGGAACTGGGGTTAAAGACAATTGTGGGCCACCATGTGGGTGGTTGGACTGAACCCAATGCTCTTAACAACTGAATGATCTCTGCAGCCACTGTATATGAAATGATTAAGGAGGGTTTTACCTGCCTGTGTGCTAGACTTATGTAGTTTTATGCTTACTGCACTCCTGGCTTGGAGTAACCATACTTCAAGGGCTCAGTGGCCATGTGTCACTCATCTTTATTGTATTGAGAGACAATGATTCTGTAGTATTTTATTCAAATTTCCTATGTCCACACCTAAACATATGTTCCTTGTCATTACAAATATATGTTTTCACAGAAATTCACATAGATCTAAAATTTGTGCCCCAGATTTGGCTTAGCATCTCTTTCTGGATATCCCAGGAGCTAAATTGGTTTTACTCATTTTTTTTCTTGAAAGAGTCTTGCTAAGTAGTCCTGACTAGTCTGGTATCCTCTAGCCTCAAATTCATGGCAATCCTCCTGCTTTATGTTCTTCAGTGCTAGGATTACAAGTGTGCACCAACATGCCCAGCTATTAAATCAAATAATATTTATTCATCTGATGTGAAAACCCTATAAAATTCAGATTTAAGTACCCATAAATAAAGATTTATTGAACACAGTACACTCATTTGTCTATGGCTGTGTTCATGATACTGCAACAAAACATCTACAACAAACACTATATGACCCACAGTCCTAAGTTTTTTACTTGTTAGCCCCTTTACAGATACTATTGACCAACCCATGCTAGTAAAATGGCAAATCACCTTTGCATACACACAATCTCTGTCTCCAGAACTATCACTATTGAGGTTTTTTTTAAATTTGCTTTTCCAGGCATTTCTTTATACATTTATGTATGCAGGTATGTTATAGTGTGCTCTACATGTGTGTGCATAAATACATATATGTGCATATATAATTATATTCTGTAGTAATTTTGTGTACCTAGAATATACTTACCTTTTTATGTAATTGTATCACTACATATACTCTGATTTCCTTTACTTGACTATACTTCCTATTTATTGGCATATAAGTAGTTACACATATTTCCTTGTTTATATATATATATATATATATACATATATATATAATATTTGTGACAGTGTAGATATCCATCATCTTTTTAATGATCAATTCTGTTCTACAGTATGAGCTCACATAAGTTGCTTAGCCAGTCTCCAATGAGTGTAGGTTCATTCTTTTCTTTTTTTCTCCCCTCTCTCCTCTTCTCTTTCCCTCTCTTCCTTCTGCCTTCCCTTCCTTCCTTTTTTCCTCAGATCCCTGTTCTCTCCTTTTTTCTTTCTTTTATGAACAGTGCTATAGGTAACATACATATAGATCCTTGTTGTACAGAAAATTTTGAAAGGTCTATTTCTAGAAGTAAAACTTAGTCAAAGGTCAAGTTTATTTTACATTTGGCAGCAGCTGCCAAATTGTCTTTCAAAAGACTATCAGTTTACATATAAGAGTGCATAAGCTTTCTTCTCATGTCACTCATCAACACTAGCTAATAGCCAAATTTTAGAATTACATTTATTTTGCATTTACATTTGTATGTGTTTGTGCATACATGGACCATGGTATTTGTTTGTATGTGTACACACCTGTGTATGCACGTGGCTGTGTGTGTGCATGTGCGTTTGCGTGTGTGTGTGCGTGTGTGTGTGTATAATGTGTGTTAGAGGACAACTTGTTGGAAACAAGTCTCTTTCTATCATGTGGGTCCTGGGGATTGATCAGGCTTGGTGGCAAGTGCCTGAGCCACTGAGCCATCTTTACAGCCTTAAACTCTTTAATAATCCAGTTAAGTATTAGGTAAGTATTTTAGTATATCCAGTATTTTTTGCTTTTGAAAAATACTATCACTCATTTTAAAGAAAAGAAAATTAACCAAAGAATATATAAAGTATGAAGAGAAAGTTCCCTGAAATAATGTCCAGGGATATCAGTATATTAGTATTCAAACTAAAAAATTTAGCTTAGAATACTGGTTTCATTTTTATCTTCATTATTTTTTAAGAATAATATACTATATTAAAAAGTAACTATGTTTTAGATTTACATGGACTTTGGTTGAATCCTACTCCACAAAACTGTGAAATTTGGTGGCAAATATTATTTAAGCCTTTTGAATCTCATTGTTCTTAACTGTAAAAATGTGACAGATAAAAGAAGTCAGCCTCCCCCAAGATATTTACTTTATTCTGTTGTTGGTTGTTTTCTACTCTTTTGCTCCTTGGGGGGCCCACCACCCAATTCCCAAATAAATCACATGGAGTCTTATTCTTTCTTATGAATGCCTGGTCTTTGCTTGGCTTGTTTCTAGCCAGTGTTTCTTAAATTATCCTATCTACCTTTTGCCTCCGGACTTTTCCCTTTATTTTTTTTATATCTTTTATTTCCTTCTTATTTCGTGTCTGGATGTGTGGCTGGGTGGCTGGACCCTTCTTTTCTCTCTCCTCCATCTTTACTCCTCTCTTCCTAGGTTTCTCCTCCTATTTATTCTTTCTGCCTGCCAGCTATTGGCTATTCAGGTCTTTACTAGACCAATTAGGTGTTTTAGACAGGGAAAGTAACACAGCTTCACAGAGTTAAACAAATGCAACATAAAAGAATGCAACACATCTTTGCACCATTAAAGAACTATTTCACATCATAAACAAATGTAACACATCTTAAAATAATATTCCACAACATTATCCTTCATTTACTCCCTTATAAGAACAACAAAAGACGTATTTCCAATATGTAAATAGTGATGGCTGAGGAATAATGTTAATATATTTATAAATCTAGCTATATACTGTAATCTCATGACATTTCTTCACTTGTCAAATGCCACTCTGCCAAAATGTGAAATAATATCCTACTTGTTGTGAAAACATGGATCTTCAGACATAAAATAACTATACTCCTCTTTATTCTCCTTATTATCTTTACCTATATATCCCCTATCTATATATAATTTTAGAAGAAAATGAATTGGATAATCCTGAAATCAATCAAACTTTATTAAGCAAATGGAATGCAATGGAAAATTATATACCAAGGAAGAATAGCATTGAGGAAACAATAGATGAGGACTTTATGAACTTTGTAGGTCAAGGAGATAGATGATAGAAATAATATTCAGACAGAAGAATATTTTAGGAGCATTTATAGTAGTTATGTATGTATGTGTAAATGAATGAATGAACGAATGAATGAGTGGTATGTATATTTTTTGAGACAGGCTCAAAAAGGCTGACCTAGAACTTATGTAGCCAAGGCTTACCTTGAACTTACAACCCTGTCTCAGCCTTCTTAGAGCTGGGAGTGAGAGTATAGGCATATATCACCACATCTAGTAATTTAAATCAGTGATCACTTAGTGCCTACTGCTATGATTTGCATATGATTTGAATTTGTATCCCAAAGCTTCATATGCTGAAAACTTAGTCCCTCTTAAAAGGGACAGTGACTGGGGATGCAGTTCAGTAGTAGAGTGCTTTTCTAGCATGCACAAGGCCCTAAGTTCAATTTCAAGCACCAAAAAAGGGAAGTAGGGAGCCCTATTAATAAACAGGCCATTTATATACCATTTAAAGCATTGCCTTTGAATGGGGTTAATACAGTTTTCTTGAGACCTCACTTATCACTTCTTATAGGAGTGCATTGTTATTAAAATAAGGCTCCTCTTCACTATTGACCTGTTATTACATACAGTGTTTTTCCTGTTATGTTGTGGTACAGCTAAGGGAGCCTTCACCTGTGGTCAAACATATGGGATCACTTGATCTTGGACTTTCATTCTCTATAACTGTTAGTTAAATAAACTTTTCTTAATAAGTGTGCAACTTTGGATACCTTGTTATAGCAACAAAAATAGACACGTGCCAAGCCCAAGAAAATGTACAGTATTCCAAGAGTGACAGATTGTTTCATGTGGATGGAGCATAAACTACAAACTAAGAATTAATAGGAAATAGAATTGGAAAGTTTGGTAGGACCCAGATTATAAAGAACTTTGCTAAACATTAAATAGTTAGGATTTTATCCACAAAGAACAAGACTAGATTTATATTTTGGGAAATCATACTAGCATCAGTATAGACAAAGAATTCAGGAATATTATTGCTTGATGTAAAGCATCCAGTTAGAAGGTTGTTCTAAAAAGCCACACAAGAAATGTGAAGTTTGGAAGTTTAAGCTAGAGAGGCCTGAATGCTATAAGCAGAGCTTAATAGGTGATTCTTGTGGGAGCTCAGAATATTAGAATGTAGGTAGGAATGTGAACAGTAAATGCCAAATATAGCTGAAGTTTTTTCAGGTCCCGCCTAGCCCCATGGTCCTACATTCCTCTGGTGCTGCCTGGCCCTGCAGTCCTGTGGTTGCTTATAAAATAATCACTCAGAGGCTTAATATTATTTACAAACTGTATGGCCTATGGTGGACATCTTGCTAGCTAGCTCTTATAACTTAACTCAGCCCATTTCTATTAATCTATGTGTTGCCATATGACTTTGTGGCTTACCAGTACTTTTCTATCTTGCTTCTCCCGGCTGCGGCCCACAGCATCTGCCCCACTAATCTTTTCTTCTCTTCTCTCTCCAGTTCGAATGTATGTCCTCACCTTATTCTGCCTTACCATTGGCCAAACAGAGCAATACATATTCACAGTGTACAGAAAGACATCCCCTAGCACTTCCCCTTTTCTGTCTAATCAAAAAGGAAGGTTTTAACTTTAACATAGTAAAATTACATATAATAGAACAGTTATCAAGTAAGAATTCCAGTTATAATATCTAGTCTATTTGTATTTGGCAAAATTAAAGAAAATACTCTATAATCTGTCCTATATTTGTGAGTCTAAAATTTCATATCTAATTTATCTTTTATCATAACCAAGGAAAATTATAACTATCTAGTCTTCAGCTACATCAAAGATCCCAGAAGGATATAATATTACCTAAGTAAACAGGAAGAGCATTGTAAGCAACTTCCAAAAATCTAGAATGACAGAGACAGCTGTCTGTCTGGACAGTCACCCAGCGTTCCTCTGCAATGTTGGGGTATCCACCTCCAGCCTATGGACCTAGAGTTTCTCAGTTGCTTCTCCCTGTGTCCTGCAGAATGTCTGGTAGTCTCCTCTATAAAGCAGGAACCTGAAGGATCATCTCACCTTGTTTTGGCAAAATTTAGTGGTCATTTTTCCATGTGTCTGTATGTCCAGTCTATACAACATATTATCAAGCAGTCCAGGCAAGAACAGTTTCTTGCCCAAATGGCTAACTTTTACCATAAAGAAAGCATACTCCTATGGAGTTTCTTTGATGCCCATCATCTTCTTTGAAGTAATTGGTGCTGTCAAGAGCAGATGTGTCTCACTGTCCAGAAAACACTTAAGTTCTTAAAACATTTTAAATGCTGTATTCTGTAGGTCTTTGAAGTGTTTGAAGATGACTTTTATATCTAAAATATATCTCTGAATATCTAGAAAACCTAATTAATATGACTATAAGTTTGATCATCATAGATGACTATTAATCTGTATTTCTTAATTATATATTACAGTTTTAAATGAGTTGCATGAACATAATACCTTAAACAAGAGTAGAAATATATAAACAGTATAACAAAATTAACTTTAAAATTTTATCTAAATTTTAAAACTAAAATACAAAGCAATGTAAAACATTTTAAAGAAGTTGTTGCTTTTTTTTTTTTTACTTTTTTTTTTTTTTGGTTTTTCGAGACAGGGTTTCTCTGTGTAGCTTTGTGCCTTTCCTGGAACTCACTTGGTAGCCAGGCTGGCCTCGAACTCACAGAGATCCGCCTGGCTCTGCCTCCCGAGTGCTGGGATTAAAGGCGTGCGCCACCACCGCCCGGCTGAAGTTGTTGCTTTTTAAAAGTAGACTCAATAATCTACCCTTTTATCCCATTATATGTATATCAATCAGACAACAACAGTGGAAGAATTTTCTTAGGTTTGACTACCCATACATTTAAAGGCCACTGCAACCATAGTCCACGGGGGCCCAGCCATTGCATCATCCATGTGATACTGCTCTTGCAGGCATGCAGATACAAATTACAGAGTCATGGAGGCATCTGTATTTTTAAGGAAGGCCTAGAAATCAGATAATGTGTCAGTTTCCCTTGTAAAGAGCCCATGAGAGGTCAAGGTGTGAAGCCCTGAGGTTGTAAGCTGTAATGAAGACTCTAGGATGTCGGGCATAGTAGGAATGTGGAAGTCTGCCAAGAAAAGCTATAGGCAACAGGGGAACCCAGCATAAGAGAAGCCATACAGGCCTACATTAAAGCCATAGGGATGGGACTGCCCACACTTGGTAGAGCTCACATCAGGTCACCATGTGTTCCAGGTGTATGAAAGAAAGTTGTGGGATTTAATGTTTTCCCTACTAGATTTGATCTTGCTTTGGTCCTACCCCTCCTTTCTGTGTCCCCATTCTTCTCTTAAGAATAGGAATATTAGGGCTGGAGAGATGACTCAGCGGTTAAGAGAACTGATTGCTTTTTCAGAGAATATGAGTTTGATTCCCAGAACCCACATGGTAGTTCACAACAGTCTGTAACTCCAGTTCTGGGGAATCTGATGCCCTCTTCTGGCCTTGTGGAAACTGCATACATGTGTGTACAGACATGCAGCCAAAACACTCATACACATGAAGTTAAAAAAAAATTATTTACTAAGAATAGGAACATTTGTTTTGTGTCACTGTATACTAGAAACAGAACATTTTTATTTTGCAAGGATTCACAGGTAAGAGAATGGCTTGACCTTTAGTATATACTTTGAACTTGGGATTTTGAATAACATTGGATGGAACTATGGGGACTTTTAGACTGGGCTAATGAAGTTTGTATAGAAATACAAATTAGCCTTTTGGGGAGACAGTGGTGAGAAATCATGATTTAAAGTAATGTATTTGTGTGTCAGGTTGGCAAGTGATGGACTTGCCATAGTTAATGCTCATTGCCAATTTGTCCAGATTTATAATAATTTAGGGGATGTTGCAGAATATTTGTTTACACTGTGAAGATGTGTCTTTGCTAAGGTACCTTCTTATTGGTTTGATGAAAAGCTGGATAGCCAATATCTAGGTAGGAAGTGATTAGGAGGGATTTATGAGGACAGAGAGGACTCTGGGAAGAAGGAGGGGGAGATGCCAGTAGACAGGGCGAGGAAACAGGAGGTACAAGATGGAAGAGAGGTAATGCCACATGATAAAATATAGATGAATTTAAATGGGTTAATTTAAGTTATAAGAACTAGTTTGGAACAAGCCTAAGTTATAGGTCAAGCTTTCATAATAGTAAGAAGTCTGTGTGTCATTATTTGGGAGCTGGCTGGCAGGACAGAAAAAGACTCATTACAAGAGGATTGGTGAATCACACTTTAGGGTGTGTTTTTATTTCTAGGGAGGATTAATTTAAAGGGATGATTGCACTTGAATGTAGGCCACAGAATTCCATAGGATAGGAGCTTGGACAGAATGAATGGAGAAGAAAGAGAAAGCTAACTAAGCAAAAACATTCCTCTTTGTCTGCTTTCTCTTCATGATATGTGTTTCTGTGGTATACATTCTTCACTGTAAGCAATTGAAGTCTCTGAAACCATGAGCAGAATAAATCCTGCTTCTCTTTAGTTCTTTACATCAAGCATTTTGCTTACTTGCGTCTGTAAGTCTTTTAAGATCTTTGCTTCGGGACTGGAGAGATGGCTCAGAGGTTAAGAGCACCGACTGCTCTTCCAGAGGTCCTGAGTTCAATTCCCAGCACCCACATGGTGACTCACACCCATCTGTAATGAGATCTGGCATCCTCTCCTGTATACATAATAAATAAATAAATCTTTAAAAAAAAAAAAAGATCTTTGCTTCAAACTCACACTGGCTCCTACATGTCAGACTGGCTCAAAATGACTTGTGTGAGAGAGACAAAGCTAGTATCTCTTCTGTGTCAAACTAGGGGTGTCTTCTTATATCTTGAAATAAATTTAATGGAAATATTCCTATTGCAGAACATTGAAAATCTACAAGTTGGGGCATTTTTGTTTGTTTGCTTGTTTTTTGAAGAGCCAGTTAACCAGTATACCAGCAACATAATTCCTGGTTGACTTGACTATTCATTTCTCTAATCAGTCAGATCCATGGGGAGTGGCCCCCTATAGCTGGTTACTCTCTACCCTCAGCTTCTTCACAATGCTTAGCCCATATCATGGTGAGGGTGCTACAGTGGTATTGGCATGACATCCCCCTATTTTCTTGCTGTTTGCCACATAGAAGCTAAAAGTCTGCATATTCCTTCCTCTGGGCTCTGAAGACCTGAGCACTTTCCAAAATCATGTAACATTCTGTCAGTCTAGAGTTTTAGTATTGTAGGGGAAAGGGGGCTGGCTAAAGAAACCCACACTGACCCTGGAGTCCAGAACTAGGGAAAGATTGTTCAGATAAGGCCAGTGAAAGAAGCACAGTTTGGCTCTGAAATGAGGGTCGTCTCTGTCCCTAGCCCACAAAACTGGCCAATCCCTGGGAAGAAAAAAACTAATCAATCACTGGTTGACTCTGCCCCTAAGACATCCTATGTAAAACACCTTGCCTGGTCAGTTGTGGGCTGTTCTCTCCACTCTGGTAGAGGCAGCTACTCTCCTGGACTCCTTCCCAAATAATCTCTTTCTCAAAAGAGTTTGGAGTGTGAAGATCTTCATTCACTGGCATAGAGAAGATCCTTGCTAAGATCCCTCAGTGGACAGAGCAAGGAGGAGCTGATCCTTGCTGAGATGTCCCTCAGTGAACAAAGCAAAGGAGATCTAAAAAAGTTGAAAAAGTAACATTTTTCTCCAGAGCTGGAGGAGATTGCTACATTTCTGCAATGTCTTAGGCTGGAGAAGCAGAGCTCTGCTAGGAAGAGCCCTAAAGTGGGGGCTGAGCAATGCTCAGCTATAGTGGCTCTCCAGGAGAGGAGCAGGATTGTTATATACTGCAGGGAGACCATCCCCCACCACATCAGGTATAGCCTGACCCTCCCAAACAGTCAGGATACCCTTTCCTGCAGAGCTCCTGGCAGCTCCTGGCTGGACTATTCCGAACAGTCAGGATACCCTTCCCTGCTCAAGCAGTTCTAGGCCTGTCTCTCCCGAGCAGTCAAAAGAACTTCCCTTCCAGGGCTGAGATGTCCCTTTGCAGCTCCAGCTGTCAGAGCTATCCTAAGCAGCTCCTGGTGTCCAGGACACCTCCAGGGCAGAGCTGCCCCAAGCAGCTTGAAGTGTCCAGGATACCTCACCCTCCAGGTATCCAGCTGTCTCTTTGCAGCTCCAGCCATCAGAGCTGTCCTAAGCACACAAGGTGTTGCCTGACTCCCCAAGTAGTCAGGATACTTTTCTCCAGAGTTGCAAAACTCACATTTTGGTGCCAAAATCTGGGTCCAAACCCACAGAATTGCAACTAATTTACTACAAGTATACCTTGAGGTAGAATTTTATCTGTCATTGTCTCTGTTTAAATAGCATGAACCTGGTCCAGTTTTCCAATGGAGACATATTCCCCTCATTTAAATTTAGAGTAAGCATTGTCTCTTCTTAAAGGATGTACAGTTGAGGTAATGCAAAATAAGTTTGCAGAAAGGAAATTAATGAAATAGCCAGCCAGGGTTAGTTTGCTGAAGAGATCTCATAATCAAATGACTAAATGTAACTGTGAAAGTTGGATTTTTTTGGTAGGTCTCCATCTACAAAGTTACCAGCTAAAACATGGCTTCAATAACATTTAGTTCTCTCTCTCTCTCTCTCTCTCTCTCTCTCTCTCTCTCTCTCTCTCTCTCTCTCTCTTTCTCTCTCTTCCCTCGCTCCCTAAATTAAAGTAGCAGCCATGGGGATGGAAAAGGACAGATTTGAAGATAGTCAAGATGAAATGTATGGGTCTAAAATTCCAAGAATCACCAAACAGGAGTCTCTCTTACTCTTCTTTACGTTTTACATAGAAACAAATTCAGCCTCATGCAGAAATTCATGCTACTAATTTACATTTAAACCTCTGTGGTACTCACAACTTGTTTTTGTTTCAGGAAACTAACTTCAAGTAATTTATGTGAAAAGATGGATTCATTTGGATGCTACTGGGAATAGTCTCATAGACAAGAAAAGGTTAAACATACAACTGAGCTTCAGGGACAAATGGAATTAGTAATTCACATCTCACTGGGACACTTATTCTTTGTTGTCTCTCTACACAATAGTGTCATTTCTTCCTTCTCAGATCACTACCTCTATTTGGCAAGAAACAAGGACAGCAACCCTCTATAGGATGTCTGGCAGTCTAATCCTATAAAGGACTGAAATATTGCATTTGGTGCAAGTACTAACCTGGGGGGGCCTCAAAACTAGTGGATTAAAGACATTTATGTGTTTGAGATGGGAGAGGTAGAGAACAGCTCAAAAAAGTAAGGTGGTGAGAGGCTAGAAAAATTAAACACTATTGCCGCACCTCTATTTTACAGTCTGATAGATTGTAGGGGGCTTGCCCCCACTTTCCCCCCCAGGATACTCTTTAGCAGGAAGAAATGAGGAATATGTAGATAGAAATATAGAGGAGAGAGACAGAAACACAGGATAGCCTCAGGAGAGCTTGGGTCAAAACCCACCAGCCCCTTCTGTCTCTTCTAAAAGGCTTTTAAAGGGATGCCAAGGGGTGGAGCAAAAGACCTCCCCCCGCAGCACAGCCAAGTGCAGACCATCCCAAACACATGGTAACCACACACATGGTTAAGTCATCCCCTAATGCAGCCCTGCTGGTAAAGCAAGCTCAGATCTCACTAGGAAACCTCTGTGAGCTCTCACAATAGATTTCATCCAGTATTATTTTCTTAGACTTTACTGTTATCATTGCTGCTACTATCTTTGCAACACCCTTGGTTTTGTTATTGTTTCCCCTCTACATTAGGTTCATTTTATGATTCCAATATTCACTCCCTTTTCTTTTCTTGCTCCTCACAAGTAATGAAATATGAAATTCAATCCATTATGTTCTGATCAGTAATCTCAAACTTATTTTTTGCATGCTAATAAAAGTAAATAAATAAATATAGCAACAGGAACAGCAAACTACCAGAATGCAACACCCTCAACTCCTAGATCTCATACTTTTTATTGAGGTAGAATTTTATCTGTCATTGTCTCTGTTTAAATAGCATGAACCTGGTCCAGTTTTCCAATGGAGACATTGTAAAAGGCTGCTTGCTTTTACCATACTTCCTTCTCCTCATTTTTTTTCTGGATATCCATCGAGAAAAAGAGTGCATTTGTTTATATCACTCTTCAGGATTCCTTACATAATAACACCAGCTTGTATCTAGCCATCTCATAGATTAAGAGAAGTGAAGAGACGACCTTTTACAGAAGTACTCAATTTCCTTGATTTCTAATTAGAAAATCCATTGCTCTTATAGGGCCCTGACAATAACTTTGTAGGTGACAGTTCTGTTTCCAGAACAAGTTTTGTGAGCAGTCAGATTGGTCTTCTTGTTAGCCCAGCAGTACTTCTGCCACTCTGCCTTTGTGCTGTTCTCCTCCCGGGAGCCATATACTACACATCGAGGCTCAGCTCAGCTTCTCTCCTGTGCCGAATCTCCAGGCAGGCTAGCCCTTTGATTTGGATCTTTCCTTAGATATCATACTCCATTTTAGAGTTTTGGACTTATTTTGTTTGTTTTTCAAGATGGTTTTGCTGTATATGCAATCCTTGCCATTTTGGAACTTGCTCTGCAGACCAGGCTGTCCTTAAACTCAGAGAGATCTGCCTGCTTCTGCCTCCCAAGTGCTGTGAATACAGACCTGTGCCACAACCACCCAGCTGAATTTTTTTTAAATGACATGACAGTTGATACAACATTTGGCTTTCTATGATATTAAAATTATCAATTGCATTTATCATTTTTGCTATTTTGTTGTTCAAAATAATTAAGTGGAAACAGCTGTATTTTGATAGATGACTAGGTAGGAATGTAAACTTGGCAAGTGACTTGGCCTGACTTGGTTTGTACATGTGTAGAATGAAGAGTGTGGATTTGCTTTTGGAATACATTGCAGGTTAAATTCTATAGGAGTTCAAAATTCCAATGCAGCAAAATATATCACAAGCAAGGCTAAAAGACATATGACAGGGAGGTAAACTAAGACTGTTACTCCCTGTATCATGTTTAAGCTAAGCTGGGTAACTTTAGCCCTCGGGAAGCCCAAGGTAAAATCTGGACCATTATATAGGCATGGCAGGCTAGCCTAGGGCCTTGGTCCCCACTGAGCCCCACCTTGGGTCATCAAGGTGTCTCTGTTACCAATTTTGATAAACTTATCAATTTGATAACTATTTATCCATTCTGTAATAATTCATGAGAAGACAAAAGACATCAAAGGAGGCAGTCCTCTACCTATAAATGTTTTTGTGAAGCCTAGCGGGACAATTGAGCTCAAGATTAAACCCACTGTTTTCTACTTCTTAAAGACAGCTGCTGGAATTTAGAAGGGGGCCTGACAAACAAGGAAAGAGAGATCGTAAGCCTGGTCACATTGAAGCACATATATGAGATTTCTTATGTCAAAACTAAAGATGATGCTTTTGCCCTGCAGTATGTTATCTATTCTATCATTGCCTTTGCCCATTACTTGGGTATTTGAGTAGTGAAGAAAATCTCAATGCAGAAGAGCTGGCAGCTTACCAGAAGAAACAAGAGGTGTTTCTGGCTACTCAGAAAGAGGCAGATTTAGCAGCTCAGGAGAAAGCTGCTAAGAAGTGACTGCAGCCTTCCACATTTTGAGATTTTGTAAAAAAAAAATGCCAAGAATAGTAGTAGTTGAGCAAGCTGTGACACTCACAAAAAAATACTTATGATGAGGGAAAATTTGTACTACTTGTATAAAAATAATTGATATTGCCACTTATAGTGACAGTGCCTTCAAACAAGCCAGCAGAAAATAATTTACAAAGGATATTGGATAAATCAACACCTGAAAAAAAAATGTTTATTCCTCCATAGTATGAAGGACTTGCAAATAAAATATCTATGAAAAGACATTCTTTGCTTCCAGGAAAATCTACATTGTACATAGAGCTAGAGAATATAAGACCACACAGGTAGGTTGTTGATAAGTCTGTGAAATAATATAGCATTTTTGCCTGGAAGTTTTATATGGACATCTCCTTTTCTCTATCAAATCTACCTCCAGGAAAGCATCTTGCAAATATCATTGGACATGCTTACACATAAAAACTATCCAGACAGCACATTTTTCTTTTCTTTTTTTAAACCCTCAAAAATAGTAGTTTATTGAATTTTGTTCAGAAAACAAAAATAGAATACAACTAATTAAATCTTGATTATACTTTCAACTCCAGGAAAACAATTCTACATTTTATTTTTTATTTTACTTTATTTTACAATATAATGTAATTCTACATATCAGCCATGGATTCTGGATTCCCTTTTCTCCCCCCTCCTGCCCCCCCACCCCCCATTCCCTTCTCCTCCAGGGCAAAGACTCCCCCTAGGATTGAGATCAACTTGGTAGACTCAGTCCAGGCAGGTCCAGTCCCCTCCTCCCAGGCTGAGCCAAGCGTCCCTGCATAAGCCTCAGGTTTCAAAGAGCCAACTCATACACTGAGCACAGGACCTGGTCCCACTGCCTGGATGCCTCCCAAACAGATCAAGCCAATCAACTGTCTCACCTATTCAGATGGCCTGATCCAGTTGGGGGCCCCTCAGCCATTGCTTCATAGTTCATGTGTTTCCAGTTTCCATTCGTTTGGCTATTTGTTCCCGTGCTTTATCCAATTTTGGTCTCAACAATTCTCACTCATATAAACCCTCCTCTTTCTTGCCAATTGGACTCCCGGAGCTCCACCTGGGGCCTGGCCATGGATCTCTGAATCCAGATCCCTCAGTCCTTGGATGGGGTTTCTAGCATGACAATTAGGGTGTTTGGCCATCCTATCAACAGAGTAGGTCACTTCGGGCTGTCTCTTGACCATTGCCAGCAGTCTATTGTGGGGGCATCTTTGTGGATTTCTGTGCTTCTTCCTATTTTGCTTCTTCCTATTCTCATGTGGTCTTCATTTACCATGGTCTCCTATTCCTTGTTCTCCCTCCCTGTTCTTGATCCACCTGGGATCTCCCGTTCCCCCAAGCTCTCTTTCCCTTGACCCTCGCCCTTCATTACCCCCACTCACATCCAGGTTGTTCATGTAGATCTCATCCATTTCTCTGTCATTGGGTGATCCCTGTATCTTTCTTGGGGTCCTGTTTTCCAGGTAGCCTCCCTGGTGTGAGTAGCAGTCCAGTCATCATTGTTCCACATCTAGTATTCTCCTATGAGTGAGTACATACCATGTTTGTCTTTCTGAGTCTGGGTTACCTCACTCAGGATGATTTTTTTCTAGATCCATCCATTTGCCTGCAAACCTCATGATGTCATTGTTTTTCTCTGCAGAGTAGTATTCCATAGTGTATATGTACCACAATTTCTTTATCCATTCTTCAATTGAAGGGCATCTAGGTTGTTTCCAGGTTCTGGCTATTACAAACAATGCTGATATGAACATAGCTGAGCAAGTGCTCTTGTGGTATGATTGAGCATTCCTTGGGTATATGCCCAAGAGTGGTATAGCTGGATCTTGGGGGAGATTGATTCCCAATTTTCTAAGAAAGCACCATATTGATTTCCAAAGTGGTTGTACAAGCTTGCATTCCCACCAGCAGTGGAGGAGAGTTCTCCTAGCTCCGCATCCTCTCCAGCATAAAGTGTCTTCAGTGTTTTTGATCTTAGCCATTTTGACAGGCATAAGGTGATATCTCAGAGTTGTTTTGATTTGCATTTCCCTGATAATTAGGGTTGTTGAGCAATTCCCTAAATGTCTTTCAGCCATTTGAGTTTCCTCTGTTGAGAATTCTCAGTTTAGTTCTATAGCTCATTTCTTAATTGGACTGTTGGGCATTTTGATGTCTAATTTCTTGAGTTCCTTGTATATTCTGGATATCAGTCCTCTGTCAGATGTGGGGTTGGTAGGTCTTCACCAACCCCACATCTGACAGACAGCACATTTTTAGTATTATGAATACTCTGTATTTTCATCACTAGAATGATGCTATGAACTGATTGAAAAGAGTGAGAGAAGGCTACATTCACCTACTTTCATAGCCATTAAAGACCACAGTGACACTGTTGAGTAAAAATAAAATTAAGAGGCTATAGAGATGGCTTAGCAATTAAGAATACTGGTTGCTCTTCCAGAGGACTTGTGTTCAATTCCCATGATCCACATGGTGACTTAGAACCTGCTGTAGCTCCAGTCTCAGAAGGTCTCCTGCCACCTTCTGTCCTCCACAGGCTCTGAACACACATGGTGGACAAGACATATGTGCAGGAAGAATACCCATATTCATAAAAAAAGTTAAGAGACTACCCATCCACATGATTGCATGTCATTAAAAAAAAGCAACTTGCTGTGGGATGTTCTGTATGTCCTGTGGGAGCTCGTTCTCAGGTTCCTCGTGGCTTTACCCAGCAGGTCCGAATAGAGGATGATTAGGACCACTGGCCTGAGTGCAGGTATCTGAGATGGTCTGCACTTGGCTGTGCTGGGGGATGGTCTGTATGTCAAGTTGCTCTGATTGGTCAATAAATAAAACACTGGTCCGTGGATAGGCAGGAAGTATAGGCAGGACTAACAGAGAGGAGAAATAAAAGAACAGAAAGGCAGAAGGAGTCACAGCCAGCCGCTGCCAGGACAAGCAGAATGAAAAGATGCCTGTAAGCCACGAGCCGCATGGCAGGGTATAGATTTGTGGAAATGGATCAATTTAAGCTATAAGAACAGTTAGCAAGAAGCCTGCCACGACCATATAGTTTGTAAGCAATATAAGTCTCTGTGTTTACTTGGTTGGGTCTGAGCAGCTGTGGGACTGGCGGGAGACAAAGATTTGTCCTGATTGTGGACAAGGCAGGAAAACTCAAGCTACAGCAACTATCATGCACACTAAATATATACTTAAAATTTTACCAGTGTGCTTATGTGCTTAGAAAATAATTTGAAATCACATCAGCTACAAGAAACTATATCATGGGAAGTAGGAGGATTTTTTTACTTTCTAAATTTGGTTCTTTCTCTCCCCCTGCTTTCTAACTCTTTAGCTATAGATAATGTCATTTCCTTTCATCATTTACCACAGTGCTAATATCTGAATATTTGATCCCACTTTCTTCCTTTGTATAGTTTTTAATAATCAGCTATGACTCTTCTGCTCTTGAGTATGAAATGATTAAGTGTAGATTTATCTTACCAGTGTTCTCTGAGCTTTCTGGATCTTCGGTTTGGTGTTATCATTAATTTTGGAACATTCTTGGCATTGTCACATCAATTATTTCTTTTGTTTCTTCTTCTCTTTTATTCCTATTAGATATATGTTCCATCTTTGAAAATTGCCCCACAGTTTTTAGATGTTCTTATTTTTTCATTCTTCCCTTTGTATTTGATTAAGGAAAGTTTTTACTGTCAATTCTTCAAATCTACCCACTGATTATGATTTATAGCAAGTTTCTTTGAAACAAAGACTTTTTAATGGGTATTATACTTTACAAATACACTAAGAGGCCATGTAGTACAGGCTACATTGGATGTAATCCTGGGCCGTAAGTCTACACACTCATTTGCAACTGATTCTGTGATGATGGAAGCTTTATCTCATTTTAATTTCTCTATGGCCCTTCATTACTTTCAAAATACAGCAACAGCCCGCCTTTTTTGGGTGTGAATTCAGTTGCCTTTCTTGACTGTGACTATTACCATGTCATACACACCAGCAGCAGGAATTCTGTTCAGCCATTCCTTAATTCCTTCACAGAGATGATATATAGATTTTGATTCTGGAAGACCCAGGGAAATAGAGGATTTCAACCAGAGGACCTACTGTGTCCTTCACTTTAGTATCTTGAACACCTGGAAAGAATAAAAAAGGAAGTAAAATGCTTCTTTCCCTTAGTTTTCAGCTCTCTGCTTAAATTACCTATGGGTTGTTACATGTAATTTTTTCCATTAGAATTTTTAATGTTTTAATCATAACGATAACTTATTTTTCTTGAGACTGTATCTCATAGTCTGAAACTACTATATTGCAAACTGTTCTCAAATTCATGATCATTCTGCCTCCACCTCCTGAGTAGCTCTCGAATCCTTTTGGTCAGAAAAGTTACAGTGACTGGAGTAGACAAATATCTTTCTTCAGATCACATGTCTCTGATAAAGTGCTTCTCCTGGAGAGTAGACATAGGTAGGGGAAATCTCTTGGTATATGTCACTATGATTACTTTCCCGTTTCGCTGTAAGAATCTTAAGGGACTCTTCACTGTCTTTTAATTACAAATACTTTCTAGGGTTTTTCTAGGTAAGACTCATGAAAGGTGGGTTCTCTTAATGCTGTACCTACCAGGAGTTTTTCACTCATAGTAGTTGACCTTCCGACTACAGGAATTAATTGCATTCACCATTAAATTGTTCTTATCAGCTTATAGACCATTCACTTCTGCACCAGGTTGGCAGATATAGCCTTATTAATTATTATTAATTAATCCAGTAAATTTGGATTCTCTGTTCTTCTGTATTATACAATGGCAGTAGACTTCTATCCTTGAGGTTTTGTTTGTGTTTTATTTTTCCAGAGACAGAGTCAGCTCAAACTATACTGAAACTCACTATGGAACCACAGCATCTTGGGATTTGTAACATTCCTACTCCTGCTGAGATTACAGGTTTATGCTTTTCTGTACAACATATCCTCTGGTGGGCCTTAAGAAAAGCCACTGACATCAACTTTTCATAATTTCTGCTTTTATTATAAAAGGGAATAAATGAAAATAAATATTTTTTCACATCAGAGCTAAAATGTCAGTAACATTTAGAAACCATTAAGCAAGCGATGTATTAGAATCTAGAATTTCATGTTTTTGTTTAAAAACTTTATCAAGGGGCCAAGAGATGGTTCAGTGACTAAGAGTACATACTTCTCTTGAACAGAACTAAGTTTTGTTCCCAAGAAACCACATCAGTTGCCTCAAAGCTACCTGTAACTTCAGCTCCAGGGGATCAGTTACTTTCTCCTGGACTCCATGGACACCAGAACTCACATGTGATGAACACACACATTCTCATAATTAAAGTAAATCTTAAAGAAAAGAAAAAACTTTATCAGGCATGGAGTAAATACATACCTATTTTGGGGAGGTAAATGCATGGTATGTGTTTAAGGCCAGCCTAGGCTATAAAGCAAAACCCTGTAGCCAAAAGATATTTATTGTTGTTGTCCTGGGAATTGCCAGCTATATATGTAATTTTAAATGAAAAATTAAATTTATCTTCAAATATTTTGAGAATTATAATGTAAGAGAAAAAATAGATTTATTCTTTATTGTATCAAATGACTTATTAGTAGAAGTTATATATAGATAGAGCTAATCCAATTTTTAATCCAAAATAAAGGCCTTTCAGGAAAGTATTTAACAATATTATACATATAGATAGTACCTTGAGAATTTCAAAGTCTGCTTTTAGTTGTGAATAGGTTTGAGAATGCCTAAAATTTTTCATGAACACAGGAGGAATTGTGGGCCTCAGGTGATCATGTGAAAATAGAAGCTAAATAACAGACTCAGGTACTTATGGTAAAGGAAAAATAATCTTGGATGGCAGTAAGACTATATAATTTCCAATGTGGTGATTCTTTGATTCTCAGGAATAATTCTTTCAACCTTCAGAGGAGATCTGGGGATGGGATTCAGTGGCAGAGCACTTGTCTAGCATACACAAGGCCTTGTGTTCTATCCCAGCACTGAAAAAAAGTTTAAAGAAAAGGTCTACTTTTTTTTTCTTTCTTTTTTTTTTTTTTTTTTTTTTTTTGGTTTTTCGAGACAGGGTTTCTCTGTGTAGCTTTGTGCCTTTCCTGGGACTCACTTGGTAGCCCAGGCTGGCCTCGAACTCACAGAGATCCGCCTGGCTCTGCCTCCCGAGTGCTGGGATTAAAGGCATGCGCCACCACCGCCCGGCTCCACATTGCTTTCTAAATAATCATCTTTGGTGGTTTTTTTTTTTTGTTTTGTTTTTTGTTTTTGTTGTTGTTGTTGTTTTGGCAGGGGGACTAAAGCTTGAACCTAAAGTCTAAGTAGGTGTTCTACCTCTGAATCACACACCCAGCCTGCCTAACTAGAGTTTAAGTCCAGTTTTCAATTATAATGGTGATGGTCTTTGAAAGAACTAATGTAGTTAGTGTTCTGAACTGCGTTTCAGGTTTTAAGCTAAGGCTCGTTCCTTTACGATGGGGGCAAGGAATCAGTTACTAATTCAGCTCATTGGCATGTGCTTAAAGGAGTTCTCCATAGCCAAACATGAATTTCTGTATAATGATAATTTTCAGGACATGCTCATAAGTATGTATGTGAAACAAGGAGAGAATAGAATTTTCTTTACATACAAACTTCTGTGTTGTTAACCTTCTTTCTTCAGGGAAAAGAGAGATCTTGGGATTGATGTCTATTCTTAGAAAACTACTGTGCGTAGCAAGACTCCTGAAAATATAGAGCTTGTGTGCAGTGTGTTTATTTTGTTTTTCTTTTTCACTAAATACTTTATTATTACTAATGAAAGAAAGATACTTATTGTTATTGTACATTTTACTGTTTCATTTTGAAGAAATTTATTTTTCTAAAGCTTAAAAAATGAAATCTTTAAAAGATTATTTTCATGGACTAGGAAATATAATTTTGAAGTAATAATGGTTCCAAACTAGATGTAATATATGGCTCCTAAGTTTTATATTATAAAGTATTTCTAGTGTCCTACTTACTTTAATGTTTATGAATATATTATGTTCTAGAAGCCACTTATATTGACTTCAATATACTTGTTAAAAAGCTGAGCTGGGACTGAGCTTGATGGTCCATGCCTTCAGTCTCAGCACTCAGAAGGCAGAGACAGGCCAATCTCTGTGAGTTTGAGGCGAGCCTGACTTACACAGTGAATTCCAGGCCAGCTGAGGCTACAAAGTAAGACATTGTCCTTTCTGCTCATCCACAGAAAAGAGCTAAGCCCAGTAAAGTTTGGCTTTTATCCAAGTCATATTTGGTGGCCAGTGGCAGAAGTTGTATGAAAAGTGATTTCTCTTTATTTTAAGACAGGGTCTCTTCATGTCACCTAGGATGTCAGAGAAATCGCTAGATATCCATTTGCCCAGGCTGGCTTCAAAATTGCTACCCTTCTGCTTTAGAATCCTGGGTGCTAGAATTGTAGGAGTATGTCATAATGCCAGATAAAATAATACTGTTTTAACACTCATACTCGGAAAATAATCAAAATTAAGTATAAAATATGTGTAAAAATTTGTTCTTTTTAGTCTTTCTAAGTATATGAGTTTTGACAAATGTGCAATCATGTAACCAGGATTTCGTTAACACCCTTGTGCCTTTTTCACTAATGTTTTAGTTTTGGATTTTGCCTTTATTTAGGTCCTGGTCCATTGAGTCAAGTTTTGCATAGCATGTGAGAAGGAGTGAATGCAATTTGTTTTGATTTTCTTCTCTAATCCTTTCTTTCTTTTTTCCCTTGAATATCTAGTTACTTGAGTATCATTTATTGAATTGCCTTTGTTGGAAATCAGTTCTCTTTCTCTCTCTCTCTCTCTCTCTCTCTCTCTCTCTCTCTCTCTCTCTCTCTCTCTCTCATTATATTATATATATAATGCCTGAACTTTTTTTTCATTTCCTTGATATAAATGTCTACAAATCTTACAAATTTTAAATTAGTGTGGTTAAGACATAGCACTGTTATCAGTATTTCTCTACTTATCTAATTAGTGACATGGAAAAAATACAAAGAAAGGCTGAAGAAATGGCTCAGTGGATAAAGCAATTGCTGCCAAGCCTGACTGATGACCTGAGTTCAATCCCCAGGGCCCACAGGGTGGAAGGAGAGAAGAAAGTCCTGCAAGTTTTCTCCTGACTCCCACACATGCTCTGTGGTGAGTGCGTGATGCCATACCACAAATAATAAATAAATAAATGTAAAAAATTAAGGTGAAAAGCAACTCTATATATTTTCTGTATGTATTTTACTTTTAAAAATACCTTAAGCAACCATAATTCATTGACATTTATATCTCAGAGCTAAAATAATGAGATTATACTTGGATTAACACCTTCCATACCTTTTTAAAAAACACCTTCTGTACTTATATCCTAAAACTAATTATGTTGCCAGAATAATGAAATGAAATGTTAACATGTTTAAACTTGTCATCTGAAAACCTTTCTGATATCACAGTGAAATTATTTATGCCATCTTTGTCATACATTGTCACAGTTCCATAATTAAATATCAGTTTCTAGAAAAATCTGTTTCAACATTAAGAATATTTAAGAATAAAACATAACTGAGAGAGTAGAGATGTATCTTTGAACTTCTGATAAATGATTTTTTGTTTCTATCTTTGTTGTCTAAATGAGTTTGAGTTGCAAAAATGTGCATCAAGATTAGAGGGACTCCTACTTCTCCCTTGCCTATATCTGAAGCATTTTTTCTTTGTGGTTTTTGACAAGACCTGTATTATACCAGGTGCTTGACTTGCTGTCTTAGTTAAGGCTTCTATTGCTGAGAAGAGAAACCATGACCATAGCAACTCTTATAAAGGAAAACATTTAATTGAGGTGGTGGAGTACAGTTTTAGATGTTTAGTCCATTATCATGGTGGCTGGGAGCATGGTGTCATGCAGGCAGACATGGTGCTGGAGAAGTAGCAGAGAATTCTACGTCTTGATCTGAAGGCAATAGGAAGTGGTCTGTCTCACTGGGCATGAGTTGAGCATAAATGAGACCTCAAAGCCCACCTCCACAGTGACACACTTCCTCCAACAAGACCACACCTACTCAACAAGCCACACCTCTTAATAGTGTCATTCTCTTTGGGGGCCATTTTCTTTCAAACCACCACAGCTCTAAACTAATTCCTACCTCATGCTGTACTTAGCTATAGATAGATTTTTGTCTCTATTGTTGTTGGTAGTGCAGAGAGCTAGGGATAGAGCACCGCTACTATACACTGGGGTTTTCCTTATACTGCCAAAGGTTCTCAATCACTCTGGACATCACCATAACTGAGGGAAGAAAAGATATGGGAGGTTTTCTGTTCCCTTCTCCAGCGACTCTTATCTTTAAACTATTATTGGGTGGCAACATAAGCTACCATTTTTTATGGCCTTGAAAACCTTCATCTCTGCCTTGACAAAACGAACATAATTTTATATAGTTTCTTTTGTAGTTTCTGGCATTTCACACTTTTCTCAGATAAAAAAGATACTTAAATGTATTGATTTTTAATGCCTTTTTTAAAAAATCTAAGCACAGAAGATGTGTCTTGTTATGAAAATGCTGAATGGTGGAATGGAGAAGGGTAATATAATCTGAAGTCACTCTAACAGATCTAATGACATAGAACAGCAGTTCTCAACCTGTGAGTGCCAACCCCTTTGGGAGTCCAATTGATCCTTTCACCGGGGTTGCAAATCAGATATCTTTTATATCAGATATTTATATTATGATTCCTAAGAGTAGCAAAATGACAGTTATGAAGTAACAAAATAATTTTATACTTGGGGGTCACCACAACATGAAGAACTGTATTAAAGGGTTGCAGCATTAGCAATGTTGAGAAGTATTGACATAGAATCTTATGAACACCACAAAAATAAGGTAGGATCAGGAGTTCAGTTTAATTATGTTGTATACTCACAGACATTTCCACAAATATTCCAAAAGTACTGTAAGCAAATTAAATGTCATTAAATTAACCATTTTTTTTTTAAATCTACAGCTGTCACCAAATCTATACCAACATTGTAATTTGTAAGCCACTAACCAGTAGCTTGGGTTTTTCTGAATAAAAGAAAAACACAAGGGAAGGAATCCCTATTCAGTAATATATTATGAACTATTTTGTTACCCCTGGGGAATGGAAAGGACACCTTCTCAAAACTGGTTTCTGATGTTGATATTAGTGACACTACACACACACCAAGAAAGTATAAAAAACTTTATTACTTACATAATTAGTTCTGGAGAAAGCAGAGCAGTTGTTCCAAGCAAATCTGAAATGGCTCAAGAAAAGCAGGAAAGGAGTGTCTAGGTTTTTCTCAGCTTGTCCGGGTGTGGGCAAAGGGATAGAGAAGGGAAAACTCAAATGCAGATAAAAGTCAAAAGTAAAAAACTAGTAGTCTCTCTTTTTCTGAGCAGTCTCATTTATGTATCTATAGGCTCCTCTAATGGTGAGAGATGAGAAAAAGATTCACTCCTTCATAGGTGAGTTAGTACTCAAATACATTTACATAGTTGCTAATAGCCAGAAATAATCAACTAACTACCTTAAAAATACTCATGCCAGTAACTCACAAGATCGTGATGTGGGTATTCACCACACTCAGCCTGAGATATCTGGGCAGCTCAGACGTTTATGTTGAGACAGATTGTAAATGATTCTCACCATATGGGTGCATGATGACCTTATACTCTTCTAATAGTAATGCCTCAGTCTTCTGAGTTTCTCTATTACATGGTGATTTAGTTACTAATGTTCTATGAATCAGATGTCAGCAGTGCATTTATTTCTAGAATACAGAGTATCAAAGCTTTGATAAACTGGGGCTATTTTCCTTTGTGAAAATTCTATTTGCTGATATATGATTTTCTCATTTCCTCCTGAAATCACTCCGTCATTGTCAGTAATTTCATTCTATTTCTTTAGGCAGCAGTTACTGCTCTTAACTGCTTGCTTTTCAGATTTTCTGTCTTTCTTGGTAACCACTTTCAACAGTACAAACTGACATAATAGAGATTTTTTTCCTATAGATATATCTGCTTTTGTGGAAAGTGTAAATGGCCATGTGAGTTCAGTATTTTTTTCACTTAGATAAGATATATGTGCATGTGCATGTGTGTGAATATATTCAGTTGAGATAAATTTGGCTCATTACTTATATTTCACCACTTAGTGCTATACAATGTTTGCATTCTGTGTAAGGTTTCATATACAGATTCTTGAGTTATAAATTCTTTTTGTAGTTTTTTGTTTTAAAAGATTAGCTGTCTGTTTTTTGTTTTATACTGTATCTTTTAAAATCCTATCTACAAAAGTTTGCTTTCTTTTTCAAAGCATTAATCAAGCACATTTCACAATAAAAATTTTGTGTTCTCTTTATCAGAATTCTAAACCAGAAATTTCTGACAATTCAACAGAAATTTCACACTTCAATTAAGTTCATGGAATGAAAGGATATTTTGCTGGAAGTATTTGGTAAAAATGAAAATGATGATGTAGATACTTCAAAAATTAAAAATAAGGGGCTGGATAAATGACTCATCAGTTAAGAGTCCTTATTGGTGTTCCAGAGGATCTGAGTTTGGTTTCTAGTACCCCCACACCAGGTGCTCACAAATACCTGTAACTCCAGCTCCAACTCTGGCCTCCACAAGCACCTGCTCTCACTTCTGTACACACACACACACACATACACACACACACACACACACACACACAATTAAAAAAAATTTAAAAAAGGAAAAATAACCACTGGTCCAATTTTGGAAAGAGGCAATTTGTCATGTAAAATGAAGGTAATAATCTAATAATAATATTGTTTGTTCAGTGTACTTAAAACCAGAACTCAAAAGTAAAATGTAAAGAGATTATAGATTTGCTTTATATGTCAAATAGAATCAAATAAGCAAACTCAAAATTCAGAAAATTTTCAGCAAGCACTAGTATGTAAAACCTTGCAGCATGACACAGCTAATTTCATGTTTGTAGCATATCAAAATTTCTGTTAATATATCAATATTGCAGGGCGTTTACACACCAACCCCACAGCTCCCCAGAGTTTTCTTGAGTGTGAGCAGCAGGAAATATTAGATAGAAGAATTTATTGCGGAGAATCTTGCGGAGATAAACAAAACAGATAGAAAATAATGGATAGCCTCAAGAGGGCCTGGAACCTATTCCAACGGGCCCTGACTGTCTCTGCCCCAGGGTATTTATAGAGACACCGAGGGGTAGAGCAAAAGACCTCTTCCCCCAGCACAGCCAAGTGCAGACCATCTCAGACACCTGCACTCAGGCCCGTGGTCCTAATCATCCTCTATGCGGACCTGCTGGGTAAAGCCACGAGGAACCCTAAAATGGGCTCCCACACAGCATAGTGACTATTGAAAGCGAAATATGTCTTCTTATAAAAATAAACATAATACATTGATGAAACAGTGCTATCAAAGTGTAAAACTGATATTAACAGCCATAGTTTCCAAGAAAAGATGCTAAAATACTAAACCTTAATCACCTTCTTTGCAGAGTGGACATATCAGTCTTATAAAATATTAAACTTTAATAGTTATGATCCTCCAACATTGCCATTTAGTGTTCTAAGTTCTTAAAATTATATGGTTACATCAAATACTGTTATTGTGTCTAACACTATAATGTTTCTATTGTCCTGTAAGAGATGTGAATGAATTATGAAGACTTGCTCTAGGCTGCTCTTTAGTAGTTATTCTCAAGTGATTCAGATTTATGCATGGAATTGCATGGTACTCTAATGCATCTAGAAATACTGGTCCTGGGAATAGCGTGATGCTTATATGTTTCTAGAGTATAGAATTTATACCACAGAGACTATAAAACTTCATGACAATTAATTTGATAATTAATTTTTATATCAACTTGGCTAGACCACAGTGCCAAGTTGTTTAGTCAAACATCAGTCTAGGTGTTACTATGAAGGCATTATTTAGAAGCAATTAACATTTAAATCAGTATACATGAATTCAAACATGTTACTCTCCATAATTCAGGTGAGCTTCATTGAGTCAGCTGACAGTCTTAAAAGTAAAGATTGCAGTCTCTAGGGAATGGGATTCTGCCTTGTAGATATCAGATTTTCTAACTCCTAAAGTCATATTGACCAGGTCCTGTATATATTGTCAACTTTACATATACATGAACTTCACATTTGTATCTTTAACCATAGACCAAAATTATTTTCTAAAATTGTATGGAATGTGTATAGACATCTGTTATTATTCTTTAAATGATACAGTATAATGGATATTTAGATTGTATAACTTTATATATGATATAGATAACAGATAATTCAAACTATTTGAGATAGGGGACTGGTGGTGCAGCTCAGAGGTAGAGTTCTTCCTTAACATACATAAGGCTAAGAGTTTAATATCCAGCACCTCAAAGACCACAATAACAAAAAATAAAGCACTTAGGAAAAATATAGACTCTTTGTATATGATATTTCATGTAAGAAATGAGCATAGCAACAGATTTTTATATCCATGAGTGACTGTCCTACAACCAGTCCTTTATAGATCTCAAGGGCTGTGTATACATCTCTTTTTTCATTGTGGTTCTGTTTCTATCAAGAACCCTCACTAACACACCTTTTAATTTTAAAATTAATACTCTAAATTATAGGCTCCAATTTCCATTGTGGTATTAATTCACAATGGTTTTAATCTAAAATACCCTCCACCTTTTCATCTAAAGAACATTTTAGAAGTTGATTGCTTGAAGTTCTATTTCTCCATGAACCATTCTTTCTGTGTTTGGTATCTTTTGGATATAATGCTATCACTGAAGTTGAAAGATAGACTTTTGTGAGCATGCAGTGAAAATAAATGAAGGAATGTTATGACATTAATTATCTACCAGAAAATACAGAGATAAACCCATTGTGAGACTTCCTCATACTTTGTACATATACCTTCCTTCACGTACCACAAGACACAAGACACAAAGTGACTATTCCTGATATACGAGGACTGAGATGCAGGACAAATTATTCTGCTTATTTCCTATTTACTTAGCCTTTCACTCCAGCATATTTTTCTAGTGAAAATCTGCCTAATCCAGAGAGAAAAATAGGCCAACAGAAGGATTATATGGTCTGATACATGTATGGAAATGAGAAAAGGCAGCTGTAGTAGCTCTGGTGGAAGCAGTGATGACAATATTGCAGGTCACAAGGCTTCCAACCAGTGCAATATCATGTTTATTTTGCTCACTTTTCTGCTAACGTTTTTTCTTCACTTTTCCCCTTTAATCTAAAAACAACTTTTGCTTGTTAGCAATAGTAGTGTCCATTCTGTATTTCATTTGATTTAACTTTATTATTTTGGACTCTGATAATTTATTATTAATTAATCAGCAATTAATTTTAGCTGATTATTGTCTTATTTTATAGCTTACATTTACCATCTTTAGAACAATATTGGAAATAATATGCTTTTGTAAATGTTGCCTAGATGCTGGCTAGGAAAGTAAGTTCAATTTTTAAATTTAATAGCATTATTTTTAAATTTTACTTATTATTTTATGTGTGTAAGTGTTTTGTCTGCATGTGTTTCTGTGCACTATGTGCATGCCTGCTGTTCATGAAGACAAGAAGAGAGCATTGAATTCCCTGGAACTAGAGTTACAGAAGCTTGTGAGCTTCCATGTGGGTACTGTGACTTGACTTGGTTCTCTGGAAAAGCAGCAGGTGCTCTTAACCACTGAGCTACCTCTCCAGCCTGAAAGGCATGATACATTTCTAAGTCAGCCTTAAACATTGCATTATTTAGGTTTTAGTGCTTCTGGCTTGTATTAGAAGAAACATATCAGAGTAATCTAGAGGGTGTATATCCAGTTCACCCCTCTTCCATATATTACTATTCTCATCCAGTGGTCCTCATGAGATTCTAGCTCCTTTTTTTGTTGAGAACAGTATTGTCTTTGCCCTGGACACTGTGAGACTGTTAGCTGATTAGAACAGAGCTGAGTCAGTTCCCAGTAACCGTCTTCAGCAGAGAAGTTAAACATTTCTGGAATGTATTCTGCCCTAGAGACTTGTAAAGAAATACAAAGATTTTCTAGCCTTCCCTTGGTGGGGACTTTGTTTTGAAAGATCCTGCCAGCTCCAAAGCTTTCTGCAGGATCTAAGGTGTTCAGTGCACCTGCAGCATGGTTTGGGTTCCCTTTGTACCCGTCCAGTTTTCACCATTCCCTCACAAGTATTAATTTTAAGAGTGCAACCAATAAATTTCTTGCAGGCAGTAGCTTTCTCAGAGTCTCTTTTCAAGAAACCTGACCCATAAGAGTTACCTTTTGTTTATTT
This sequence comes from Peromyscus maniculatus bairdii, assembly GCF_049852395.1. Taxonomy (NCBI): domain Eukaryota; kingdom Metazoa; phylum Chordata; class Mammalia; order Rodentia; family Cricetidae; genus Peromyscus; species Peromyscus maniculatus. The sequence continues at coordinate 125,327,051 of NC_134855.1, forward strand.
GATCTGCCAGCAACAATCATTAAAAGATGATTTTCCTTCTGCCTGTTCTGCCTCCTACCACCACTGCTCATATAAAAATGTGGTAATTTTTGTTCTTGTTGTTGTTGTTATCTAGGTTTTATTCATAATCATAAGCAGCTCTGCAATCCAGCTAGACTTAGAAGGGAATGAGTACTCTTCTCAGCTACAGAAGAAATGGTCTGGTTGTTGAGATGAACACAAGTCAGAATATTAAGGGGTAATCTTGCTAGTTTGGGCTATTCCTAGACTTCAAATGTTCCATGTCTCCTATAAGACTCTCGCTATCTTTTATGTTCCCAAAGTTCATGTGCTTGCTTGTTAGTGCAGATGACAAACTGGCCAGCGTTTGTGTTCTTTTTAGCATTTGCCACGGACAAAATGCTGGTATGCGCTGGTTGAAATTTTCATCATAGATGGACTTGCTTGTTATGATATGTAAAGTCACCACCCTGGCATATGGATCCTGTAATAATTCTATGAAAGGAGGAGCCCTTATAACCAACTCCCCTTTCTTCAGTGTTTAGAGAACAAAACTTCTCTTCTATCTTTGGAAATTGGTTTGCAAACAGCTCAAAGAAGATGCAGCAATCCAAAGGTTTGTCTTTGACACTAACGTCAACCATGGCTGACTATGGGTAACTTCAGAGCATAGTGGCATTTACAAAGCCTTGGTAAATGTATCCTTGCAAATGCAAGATATGAATATATAACATCTGTATATTTTAATGTAATTCTACTTAGAAAGTACAACTTCATGAAACTCATTCATTTTGAAAATTGTATTCTTTATCTGCTTTAATATCTTTGCCCAATTAATGTTTGCCCTAAATTCTTCGCTGTTTGATATTAATTTTGTAACCTGATTTTGTGTTCTTTGAATTGCTTGACTAATACTCACCTGACCTTTTGGTTTTTTTGATGAGACGTTGTTACTGAGTCAAGGGATTTGTCTTTGAATGTATTTTAATTATTATTATAATTTGTAAGACTTGTCTTGCTTTTGTCATCTTGTTTTAGTTTTGTTATTTCCCTTTTTTCTTTTTCTTTTCATAAATACTTGTGTGTGTTTTCTGCATTTTCAGTAATCAAAAAGACATATTCCTGTCTTAAATTATGCTACTGATTACTTTCACACTTTTCAGAAATAATAGTCATTATTTCTATAATCTTCAGAGACAAGAGAAAAGCAGTGTGTTGAAATATCTTCTGTTAGTCAAGAGATTTGGTACACTTGTACTTCTCTCTCCTCTCATCCTGTTATTTTTGTAATTTTTTACAAAAGTAAAGTTTTAGATACAAATAATGGCACATTTTGTGTTTCATTTTGTAATATTTATAAAGTTAGTAGTATAATCTTACTTTCACTTACAATTTAAATTTTTAAATTTAAGTGAAATATTTTGCTAGGTATGATGTCACACAACTGTACTCCCAGAACTTTGGTGGAGACAAGAAGATAAAGAGTTTAAGACTAGCTTCATATATAAATTCAAGACCAGCTTACTATACAGTATAACCTGTCTCAAAAAACAAGTAAATATTTTTCCACAAATTTATTTTTATTGATTTAAGAGCCACAGAATTTGTATTAAATTTATATTTAATTTTGGTTTTTATAACCAAACACTTGCAATCCTATCCCTGTGTGTGTGTGTGTGTACAAAATACCCATTTACTTCTCTCTCTGTCTCTTCTTTCCTTAGTAAAAGATGCATTTACTTCATCTGATAAGAAACATTTAGCTGTGGGAGCATGTCTCTGAGCAAAAATTTCATTGATAAACTATATGAGGGGGAAAAGGAAAAATTATGCCAAAAATGTAAAAATCTAATTTAAGGTGCCTGACTGACAGATTAAATCTCATTTTCTTGAGAGTGCTTACTATTTTTTTCTGAGACAGGGTTTCTCTGTGTAACAGCCCTGGCTGTCACGGAACTCGCTTTGTAGACTAGGCTGACCTCAAACTCACAGAGACAAAGGTGTGTGCCACCACCACCTGGCAGTTACTATTGTTTTATCTCTCTGGTACTACAAAACTGGCTTCAAACAGATTGAGAAAATGCCTTCAAACAGATCCAAAATGGATTGGGTAGCTGGACTTAGCAATCCTGACACTTAGGAGGCAGAGGCAGGAGATGACAAGTTTAAGACTAGCTAGGTTTTCATAACAAGAACTTCTCTCCAAAAACCAGAGAGGAGTAGGGAGAGGGAAGAGGAGAGATGGAGGGAGAAAGAGAGAAAGAGCGCACCAGCCAGCTCCAACACCATCATTACCACCAACAGAATTCTCCCTAATCTGGAATGGAGTGTATGAAATTGAAAGGATTTTAGAGCCATTTAACACACACATTTAATTTCAACAAAGCATTGTATTGGGGTTTTAACTGGAATTGTATTAGACTCTGTAGATCAGTTTACAGAGAATTGTCATCCTGACAATATTGAGCTGTACAATTGATGAACCTTTTTTTTTTCTTTTTTTGAGACAGAATTTCATGTTGGTTGATCTTGAACTTGAACTCACCATGTAACTATGGATTACCTTGAACCTCTGATCTTTCTGTTCTCTTCCCAGAGTTCTAAAATTAGTTATGTTCCACAATACATACCTGGCTTTATGAACATTATTTAGAGCTTTTAAATTTTTAACAGGCATGTTTTAGAATACATATTTATCTCCAAACATTTTGTAGTTTTTGCCATTGAAAGTAAAACACTTATATCTGACTTGTATATGTTTGCCTTATATATGTTTCATACACTTTTAGGTATTTTGCATCTATATTCTACTTCTCTGTTTTTGTTTTTTGTTTTTGTTTGAGGCAGGGTTTCACCATGTGGCCCTGCCTGACCTCGAGCTTGCTACAGACCAGGCTGTCCTCTGACTTACAAAGATCTCTGCCTGTCTCTGCCTCCTGAGTGCTGAGATTGAATTTGTGCACCACCGTGCCTGGCCTCCATGCAGAAAGCTTACTTGTTGGACTATTTTTGGATCGCTAGCCCCCAAATAATGACATGGAGATGGTAGGCAGAATTTTCCTGTGCCTCAGCAGCTACTTCCCAAATAACCACTCAGAAACTTAATATTAATTGTAAATGATTGGTCAATAGCTCAGGCTTGTTACTAGCTAACTCTTACATTTTAAATTAACCCATATTTCTATCTACCTTCTGCCATGTGGCTTATGGCTTGTTACCTCATTTTCTATATGTCTTGTTTCCTCTGTATCTCCTAGCATCTTCTCTGATTCTCATGACTCAGCTCTTCTTTTTCCTGGCACCCTTAGTCTGGTTTTCCCACTTACACTTCCTGCCTGGCTACTGACCAATCAGCTTTTTATTAAACCAATAAGAGTGACACATCTTCACAGTGTACAAAAGGATTATTTCACAGCATTTCCCCCTTTTCTGCCTACACAAAGCTTAGCCTTTAGCTTAGGCTTGTTTTCAACTAGCTCTTATAACTTAACCCATTTTTTTTTAAATCTGTGTTCTACCACATGGATCAGTTACCTCAGTACAGCATGTCCAACTTGCTCTGAGTATTCTGGCAAAATCTCTGTGCCTAAATTCCTCTTCCTCTTTTGCTCTCTCCCAGAAATCCTGCCTATCCTATCCTGCCTAGCTGTTGGCTGTTCAGCTCTTTATTAAACCAATCAGTAGGCATAATAGGCACAGACACATCTTTACAGTGTACACCAATATTATGTAATAGATTCATGTACATATTTTTGAGTTCTGAGTTTTCCCTCCAACTTCTGGATCTCCTGGAGTATATATTTTCACATCTCTTTCCTAAAAATGTAAACTTTAAAAGTTTGGTGCTATTATTAGACATTAAACAAGTAATTACCCACAATATAAAATGATCCAGTTGATGTTCCTATAATAAAGTTGTGTGCCGGGGGGAGTATACTGTATGCACTTGCTTTTAGTTTATGTTTTTATTATTATTAAGAAATTTTCTGTTCATTTTACATACCAACCACAGATGCCCCTCTCCACCCTCTTCCCTCCCCCCTCCCCCAATAGCCTTGTCCTCCAACCCACCCCCCTTTCCCACCTCCTTCCAAGGCAAGAACTCCCATGGGAGTCAGCAGAGCTTGGTACATTCAGTTGGGGCAGGTCCAAGCCCTTCCCCCTGAACCAAAGCTGTGTAAGGTGTCCTGCCATGGGTACTGGGCTCCAAAAAGCCTGCTCATGCACCAGGGATGGATCTTGGTGCATGAGCAAGGGGCCCCTTAAGCAGGTCAAGCTAAACAACTTTTTCATCTATGCACAGTTCATGGGTTCCCACTAGTTTGATTTGGTTTTCTCTGTAGGATGCCCCATCATGATCTTGATGCCCCTTGCTCATAGAATCCCTCTTCTCTCTCTTCAACTGGGCTCCCGGAGCTTGGCCTGGTGCTTGGCTGTGGATCTCCACATCTGCTTCCATCAGTTACTGGATGAAGGCTCTATAATGACAGTTAGGCTATTCACCAATCTGATTGCCAGTGTAGGTCAATTCAGGCACCCTTTCCACTATTGCTAGTAGTCTAAGGTGTAGAAGATTGCAAATAGATCCATATCTGTCACCATGCACAAAACTCAAGTCCAAGTGGATCAAAGACCTCAACATAAATCCAGCTACACTGAACTTGATAGAAGAGAAAGTAGGAAGTAGTCTTGAATGCATTGGCACAGGAGACCACTTCCTAAATATAACACCAGTAGAACAGACACTGAGAACAACAATTAATAAATGGGACCTCCTGAAACTGAGAAGCTTTTGTAGGGCAAAGGACATGGTCAGTAAGACAAAATGACAGACTATAGAATGGGAAAAGATCTTCACCAGCCCCACATCTGACAGAGGGCTGATCTCCAAAACATATAAAGAATTCAAGAAACTAGACATTAAAATACTGAGCAATCCAATTTAAAAATGGGCTACAAAGCTTAACAGAGAATTTCCAACAGAAGAATCTCAAATAGCTGAAAGACATTTAAGGAATTGCTCAACATCCTTAGTCATCAGGGAAATGCAAATCAAAATGACTCTGAGATACTATCTTATACCTGTTAGAATGGCTATGATCAAAAACACTGAAGACAGCTTATGTTGGAGAGGATACGGAACAAGGGGAACACTCCTCTACTGTTGATGGGAGTGGAAATCAGTATGGCAGTTTCTTAGACAACTGGGAATCAATCTGCCTCATGACCCAGCTATACTACTCTTGGGCATATACCCAAGAGATGCTCAATCATACCACAAGGACACATACTCAGCTATGTTCATAGCAGCATTATTTGTAATAGCCAGAACCTGGAAACAACCTAGATATCTCTCAACCAAAGAATGGATAAGGAAAATGTGGCACATATACACAATGGAGTATTAATCAACAGTAAACATCAATGACATCATGAAATTTGCAGGCAAATGGATGGAACTAGAAAATATCATCCTGAGTGAGGTAACCCATACTCAGAAGGACAAACATGGTATGTACTGACTTATAAGTGGATACTAGATGTAAAGCAAAGGATAACCAGACTATAATCCATAGCTCCAGAGAAGGTATCTAACAAGGAGAACCCTAAGAGGGACACATGGATTGCCCTAGGAAGGGGAAATAGATGATATCTCCATGAGTGAACTGGGGGGGTGAGGAGGGGTGATGGAGGGTAGAGGATGGGGGATGAGAACATAAGGGAACGGGATGGTCGAGCTGGAACAGAGATAGAGTGGGAGAGCAAGGAAAGAGATAGCATGATAGAGGGAGACATCAAGGGAACAGGGAGAAACAGGGTGCTAGAGAAGTCCCCAGGTATCTACTTTACTTTTTCACATGCCAGTATATCCTGGAGATCACTGTGTAGAGGTAATATATATTTGCTAGTCTTTTTAAACAGGTAAATGATGCTCCATTTTATGGATGTGTTATAATACATTCACCTAGTCCTCTTTCTGATTGAAATTTGAGTTGTTTCAAGTCTTTGGTATTACAGAGCATGCTGAAGTGAATAATATGTATCATTTCATGTTTTTCTTTCCAGGATGTGTTTGGGGTTTACAATGGAATTACTGGGTAAAAGAACTGCCCTTGTAATCTTGCAACATATTTCCAAGTTCTTTCCTGGTAAGGTTGTGTCATTTTGTATTTCTGCCACTAATATTTTTGATAACTTCTGCTAATCTGAAAAATGATATTCCAGTTTTCTCTTAATTTACATTTTTCTTATTGCAAATAAGGTTCAACATCATTTCATATGGTAAAGAACTTTTCACATGGCTAAGAATTTCTTTACTATTCCCTTTCCCTCTCTTTCCCTCCCCCCTCTTCCCTTCACACAGAGAATGAACCCAGGGACACCAGCTGTGCTGGATAGTTTTTTGTCAACTTGACACAAATTAAGGTCTTCTGGAAAGAGAGAACCTCGTTGAAAAAATGCCTCCATATGATTGCCAGTAGGCAAATACAGGAGGGCACAGTCCATTCTAGGTGGTATAAGAAAGCAGGCTACGCAAGCCATGTGGAGCAAACTAGTAGGCAGCATTTCTCTGTGGTCTCTGCTTCACTTCCTGCCTCCAGGATCCTGCCTCTGGGTTCCTGGTTCCTACCTTGAGTTCCTGCTTTGGTTTCCCTGATGATGGACTGTGCTTGTAAGATAAACCCTTTCCTCTTCAAATTGCTTTTGGCTATGGTGTTTTATCACAGCAATAGAAAGCCAACTATTGCTTTTGAATTTCTTTCCTGGGATTTTCTGTTCAAATTCTTGGTCTTTTTTTTTTTTTTTTTCAATTTGGGATATTGACTTTTTTCCTTTTCTTTGGAATCTCTTCCTATGTAAGAATGCCAACCCTGTGTTTTCCTAGTGAGTGCAGCAAAAGCACCAAACTACATTACTCTGTACATAGGCAAAAAGTTTCTTGGAGGACAGACTGCCTGGCTGGCTCACTAGAGTAGAAAACAGCAGCTTGGAAGGAAAAGCCTTGTCAGTTTTATCCTGAGAGGTAGCCTGTAGGCCCAAACAGCCTGAGAGTTAGTGTGGGGACATTCCAGGAAGAGGTGAGAATGAGTGTTGGAGGTTAGGTTTCTGTTTCCTAGCAAAACCCAGTTCTGGTGGGACCTGAGCTTCCCTCTTTAAACATAGCACCAGCACTGCCATTGTGGAGCCCATTTTGTGACCTATCTTTCTTTTATTCTTTCTGGTTTGTGTTTGTGTGTTTTTGTGTGCATGGATTACATGTGTGTGCAGATGCACCTGAGTATGTGTGTATGTGGAGGCCAGAGACAACCTAGATTATCATTTTCTCAGGAGCCACCTACTAGGTCTTTAGGACAGATTCTATCACTGGGGTTTAGGACTTGCCAATTAGGCTAAACTGGATGGTGAGTGAGCCCCAGAGACCATCCTGTCTCTTCTTCCCTCTCTGACTAGAATTACAAGAGTACATCACCATGGCTCAATTTTTATGTGGCTACTAGGGATTGAACTCAGATTGAATTTATACTTGTACAGCAAACACTCTATCAACAGAACTATATTGTCAGCACATATCTAGGTTTTAAAGTAATAATTTTATTTTTAGATTATAGAGACATTCACTTTATTCCCTGGCCCCTCCCCAAATTAATTTTTTATGTGTAAAAAAACTTTGAAGTGGGGTGGTGGGGTGCAGCTGTAGTTTGGACTGGCATTGAACTCACTATATAGCCTCAGACTCATAGCAATCTTCCTGTCTCAGCCTCCCAAATGCTGAGATAACAGGCATGCACCACTATGCCACATTACAGTGAAATTATTGATTCATTGAAAATTCTTATGGTGTAAGAAGTAGATAAAAACATCATCTTTTCTGTATGATCCCCTAGTTGTCTTTACATCTACCACCTCTTTTCTCCTGAGTCAGCTAAGATGCTTGCCTCTTAAGTCCTTTTTATTTAGTGTGAAGGTGGTATATGCATGTAAATATGTTGTTGTTGGTGTGTGTTGTTGATACATATGAGAGTGCAGGTTCCCACACAAGAAATTGCAAGTGACTGCACTGTGGTGTGTGTGTGTGTGTGTGTGTGTGTGCACGCGCGCGCGCGCAGGGAGGCCAGACCAGGACATCAGATATCTTTTATGAATCTGCCTTGTTGCCTTAAGACAAGATCTCTCACTGAAACAGAAGCTCATTTTGACTAGGCTGGCTGACTAGTGAAGTCTCTGGATCCATCTGTCTTAGCCCATCAATGCTGGAGTTATAGGCACCCACATCCATGCCTGGCTTTTTACATGGGTGCTGGGGATTCAAACTCAGGTTAGTCCTCATGACTAAGACCAAGCTTTTTTACCCACTGAGACATCTCCTCAGCTCAGATGCTTGCCTTCATCACATACTAAATTTCAATTTGCATGTGGTTTTTGTTTTGTTTATGTCTTTTTAAAGATGGGTATATAGATGGTAGATACTTGTGGGGTATCATTTGGTGTTTTAGTTCATGCTTACAGTGTGTCATATTCAAATCAAAATAAATAAATAATTTCCTCAAGCTGTTACATTTGTGGTGAAACCATCAAAAATTTACTTTTCTAATGTTTTGAAAAATATACAGGTGCATTATTTTTACAGTCACTCTACTATGTAAGAGACCAACAGAACTTATTTCTTTTAAGTACAGGTTAGTATCCATTGACAAGTCTTTCTAAGGGGAAGTTTTGATAGGTAGCAGCCGTTTGTCACCTTAAAGTATCTTCTTTTTTTTTTTTTTTTTTTTTGGTTTTTTGGAGACAGGGTTTCTCTGTGTAGCTTTGCGCCTTTCCTGGAGCTCACTTGGTAGCCCAGGCTGGCCTCGAACTCACAAAGATCCGCCTGCCTCTGCCTCCCAAGTGCTGGGATTAAAGGCGTGTGCCACCACGCCCGGCTCGGTATCTTCTTAAAGATGGCTTATTAGTTTGAGAAATTGGACACACCTTAATCAGATGATCATAATTAACAATACCAATGAGGAATAGAAGTCAATAAGAAAACATTATATGCCTTCAAATAAAATACTAAGCAAGAAATGACATTACCTACTTGTGCAGTTTTCTATCTGAGTCCAAGGAAAATCAGATACTTACAGAATGAAAATTATATTTAAAAGCAGGAATCACTTCTGGAAGAACAAAAACCAAAATGTTCCTGTTTAAAGGCAGAGTGTTTAAAGTTCCTGTTTATTGTAGTGTGAAGAACACACCTTCACATTAATGCTTATACAAGTAAACTCAAATTAGCCACCATTGGGTCTTTATTTTTAATTCAATATATTTCTTTTAGGCATTGAGGAAGACATTTTACTTTAGAAATTACCTATGCATTATTTAGAAGATTAACCATTAAAAAAATAAAAATAAAACACAGATGCATGGCAAATATAAGAAGTAGAATGCTTGCATGAGCTCCAGGAAGTGAATATTAAGTAAAGATGAATCCAAAAGGATATAGTTGCTCTTTCTCTGAACTTGAATTCTAAAAACAGAACAAATACTGACACATTATGAAGTTTGAGTATGACATGCCTTGGATTTCTTCCTAATCACTGCTTTCTGTTTGGCATGCTTTTATATTCAGAAAACTGAAAATGGTAGTTGCTTATACACACAATCAGACTCTTAAGAATAATCCTACGAAAATTATTCTTATCTTTGTTTTATAATGAATTCCAGGAACAATCAGGTCAATGGAGAATCTTAGGTACTGCTGAGAACTACCAATTTTGTGACAATCATTGAAATTGTGCTGCATTACAGCTTCTTAGAGGATGTACAAACAAACCAGGATGTAAATAACCCTCTTCCATTTTTTCATTTCAGCTCTTTTTCCCCTTGTTAATCAAACCCAATGCTGTTGCAGACAATAGAGTATAGAAAACTATATCTGATTTTTTTCTAGGTGTTTATTATTTTGTAATTATCTGGCAAAATAAAGACTGATGTTTAGTTAGTTCCCATATTGAGACATTGTCTTTCTGCATTATTTACAATGCATGAAAACCTACTTAGCAAACATAGAAAAATATAATACATTCAGCAATCAAAAATCAGAACTACGACTGGCTGTAGATAAGATGAGCTAGTGTTGTGAGATGGGTTTTCGTGGGAGACTGTTTCAGCATTGTGGCTGATGATGTGCAAAGCTCTCTTCATAGGGATGATGAAAAGTGAAAATACAGCAGACTCAAAAGGCTGCTGCCAACTGCCTAGATGTCCTTGAACAAGTTTGCTAACCTCTATTGAATGTCATTGTTTTGGTTTGCAAGTTAGAATTTCTATAAGATGTTTTGTAGTGTATCGCTAGAGCTTACAGGATCATTCAAGTGCAGAACCACCTGGTAGGGGCTGAAGAATTGTTACAAGATTGTTAGTGGAGAAAATGAGATTCTGTTTGGGGGGGTTCATAGTCTCTTAAATAATTAAAAAACAGACTAAGAAGGAAACTTGAGGACAATTTTATTAGATTTTGAAAGAAAAGCAACAATATAGACAAACTAAAAATCCCAACATTCACCTGCTGGGTCCTGCACAACTTCTGAACAGTCTTGAAGGGAGGAGTGAGGATTAAGAAATAACAAATTGGTTAAAAAAAAATAGATGACGTAAAAGAAAAAGACAGAGACACAGAATAGCATTGGGAGGGCTCTGGGTTAATACCTCAGTCACCTTGAGTTTATTTATTTTTTTGGTTTTTTTGAGACAGGGTTTCTCTGTGTAGTTTTGATACCTGTCCTGGATCTCGCTCTGAAGACCAGGCTAGTCTCGAACTCACAGAGATCTGCCTGGCTCTGCCTTCTGAGTGCTGGGATTAAAGGCATGTACCACCTTTGCCCGGCCGCCTTGAGTTTATTACAGCCATTTTAAACTAGATAAAGGAGTGAGCTATGATTGGTCTATCAGAAAAAAAGCACTTCCAAATAAAATTGGCAGGTTTGGCTATAATGTCTCAGGGCAACTAGCATAATTGTAATAGGAAGAAATAAAAGTCATCTGAAACACTTGTTAACAGCTTACTATGTGACTGGGAGTTGCTAGAAATGAAAAGAATTGGATCACAGGTAGCACTACCCCCTAGGAGTTAAAAATGTGGAAGGTGAGACAAGTCCACATGCCATGAAACAGTCTATTTGTTAGTCTGCAGATAGCATCAGAACAAAGGTTCGAATCATGGTGGTCGCCCAGAGAACTAAATCTAGTTCAGTCAAATATAGCAGGAGGGATATGGAAAGACTTATTGTGGAACTGTTATTTAAACTGGGCCTGGAAATAATAAGTAGGATTAGCAGATGGAGGGCTAATGGAAGTGCAGAGAGAACAGCAAGCCTGTGAAGAGAAACAACAGAATCAGGCATGTGATGTACTCAGTGAGAAACCACATAAAACAAGTATGAAGAGAGATAGGGAAGTGGGGACAGGGAGTCGGACTACACCTGGATCAGCAAGGGATTCGAGGGGCTTGATTTGCATGCTAAGGACTTCAACTACAGTCTAGTAAGAGGCTGGATGGTGGCATTAATACTAGCTACTCTGGAAGCCTCCAGCAAACTAGAATGAGCCCTGTTAGAGATCAGGAATAAAGGAGGAATATCAAGCCATGCATTACTGAACTAGAATGGATGGTTAGGGATTTCAGTGATTGAACTGTAAGCTCTGGTTTGAAGAGGGAGAGATCATTAATGTTGTTCAAGTTTGGAATATCTGAGAAATAATTAGGCTGGTTGATAATGTAGTCCTGGAACTCAGGAGTGGGCCAAGGTTGGATGTAGGCATCTGACAAAACAATGGCAAGAGAAGGATGCTTAGTGTCCTAGTTTAGTTTCTGTTGCTGTGATAAAATGCATACAAACTTGGGAAAGAGGGTTTCTTTTAGCTCACACTTCCATGCCCCAGGCTATCATTAAGGCAAGTGAGGACAGGAATTCAAAGAAGGAACAGGGAGAACTGAAAAGCAGAGGCCATGGAAGATCATTGCTTAACATTGCTTACTGGCTTGCTCTTCATGGCTTACTGAACCTGCATTTTTTATACCACTCAAGACCACCTGTCCAGGCATGGTACCACCTCCAGTGGGCTGGGCCCTCTCACACCAATCATCAGTCAAGACATGCATGCCTCTGTAGACTTGCCCATAGGATGGCCTGATGTAGACAGTTCCTCAATTAAGATTCCCTCTTTGTGTCAAGTTTGTGTCAAGTTGACCAAACCCAACTAGCATTCATAGGGAGAAAACAGTGAATGGAAAGCAAAGAAAGAGAAGATGAGTCTTAAGGAACAACCACTAAAAAAAAAGAGCATGGAACATACCAGGGAAGATAAGAATTAAAAAGGAGGAATGTGTTGTGAAATAAGTAGTTAAGATTTTACAGAAGAGTGGTTAGAGATTTTTAGAATCTTAAAGGTGGTCAATATGTTTAAAAACTGAAAATAGGTCATTGGGCTAGTATGTGGTTTAGTGGTAAAGTACACATGGAACATTATATATATTGTCTAGGATGAGGCTCTGTGAGATTTCCCCCTTCCATGTTAGCTTTTCTGTTGGTGTTGTCTTTGCTTACATCTTGTTTAGACAGCCATGTTTAAAGCGGGGATTTAACAAGGCAACTCCATGTAGTTTATCTGGTAGTTAAAAAGAGGTTTATTTCAGGGTAACTTACAACCAGTAAAGGGTTTGGTTACAGGATCCGGGAGAGGTGAGGTGCAGTCCAATGTGATTCTCTGGAGAACACTGACTTGGTCTGCAATGCAGTATCCAGGATCATGAGGATCCAAGAGAGCCGGCACTTACAGATCTCGAGTCTTAAGGGCTCCTGTCTCAGCCATACCCCTGGGGTCATAGACAGGTGTGGCAGTTACTAGCTGCTCATTAGGGTTAGTGCTTCAAGGTCAAAGCTGGAACAGCTACCCACTACACATTTATGAGACTTCCCTGATATTTCTAGGAGACACAGTCTCAGAGAAGACTTGCTTTTCCTTCAGCTGTTATAATCTTTCTCCTCTACTTTGATATTCCTGAGCCTTTGGTGCAGGAGTTGTGTTGTAGATGTGTCAACTGGGGCTGGGGAATCACAGGATTACTTGTTATCTGCATATTAATTGGTTGTGGTTTCCTGTAATGTTCTCTGTCTGTTATAAAGAGAAGTTTTTTTTTTTTGATGAGGGTGTGGAAATTTGAAAGACAATGGCCCCCATAGGGAGTGGCACTATTAGGAGGTATGGCTTTGTTGGAGTAGGTGTGGCCTTGTTGGAGGAAGTGTGTCACTGTAGAGGTGAGCTTTGAGATCTCCTATGCTCAAGCTACACACATTGTGGCACTTAGTTCACTTCCTGTTGCCTGTGGATCAAGATGTAGAACTCTCAGCTCCTTCTCCAGTACCATGTCTGTTGGCACACCACCATGAAGATAATGGACTAAACCTCTGAAACTGTAAGCCAGCCAGAATTAAATGTTTCCCTTTAGAGGAGTTGCCATGGTCATGGTATCTCTTCATAGCAGAAGAAAACCTAACTAAGACAAGGGTTGAGAGCTGCTTATATTGAAAGATTTGGAGTTAGGAGCCACAAGAAAGAAGAAAGTATGTGGCATTTGTCTATATTGGTCTGAGAGTCTGGGGTACCTCATTCAATTTAATTTCTTCTAATTCCATCCATTTACCTGCATATTTCATCATTTTGTTTTGCTTTACAGATAAGTAGTATTCCTGAGTATATATGCGCCACATTTTCATTATCCATTCATCAGTTAAAGGACATTTAGGTTGTTTCCATTGCCTAACTATTGTGAATAGAGCACCAATGAACATGGCTGAGCAAGTATCTGTAGAGTAGGACACAGAGTTCTTTGCACATAAAGGCACTCATTTTTATCTTTCTGAATATGTAATATTCTATTTCATCTAAAAATATTTTGCAGGGTAAAATGAAAGGCTGAGAACATTTTCAAGGTATGAGAATAGGCCAATGCTATGTTTGTTCATTTAATCTAACATATTATTTAAAATACATACTTTAGAAAAGCAGCCAACTGTCCAAAGAAATGTTGTTAACTGGGGTGGAGTAGAGGAGGTTATCACAGGCAGAGGTACTTAAGGTATAGTGAAAGAAAACCAGATGCTCATGGATAGAATTTTGCTCAGGTGAAATTCTGAAAAGTAATCACAGATATTCAAAATGGTATTGATCAATATGGCAAATGCTGAAAGAAGATTTGGAATTTTAATCTGGTGGAGAGCTGCTTGTCAAATTTTCACAAAAAGCCTCATGTGGCCTAGATTCTTTAAGATTCTTCAAAGGAATTAGTCTGCTGAATGAAAAATATTTAATTGAGCTCCTACCTACCAAGCCATGTAATACCCAGCTCTCTAGAGTTTAGGTCAGTGGCTCGATTCTCGACTCTCTCTAAAGCAAAGATATGATCAAGACCCTATGAGCATCCTTCAGAACATATTTGATGTAGGGATGTAGGAGAATTGATGCAGAGGTTGATCACAGTGTCTGAAGTGGAACTTAAGCAAATCATTGAAAACCTTCAAAAATCACTGACAGCAATCAAGTACTTAATCAGGACAGAACTATAATTTGCTGAAATTTTAAGTAGAGAATTCAAGTGCAGATTGAGAGACATTTGGGAAAATATCTGTGTCAATTAGGCTCCATATATATCAAGTTATATAAACTTGCAAATATTCGGGATTGGAAACCAGTGTTGTTTGTGAAACATTTGTCTGGTGGACCATCTTGTTTACACTATTTTTAAAACTTTTACATCATTTTTTAAAAAGTGTTCCTCATTTGGGAGACTGTTTCTCCTAAGTGAAGATAATTAAATGTTTCCAATATAAAAAAAAACCCTGATACTATATTTTCTAAAACGAAAATAGTTTGAGTAGACAACTTTAAATGTAACTAATGTACCTGTTCTATAAATAAAGCAATAACACTTAATGTAAGCACTGACAAATGGTGTGCCTGAAGTACTCCAGAATGAGATGAAATCACCAACTGATGTCCAAATCCAAGACAATGAGTTATCCTGTAACAAAATTAAATTTGAAGATTACTTAATAAAACAGAAACAAGCATATACATACTGTTCAGTTGGCACCTCCAGCTCACTCCTGCATGATCTGGAAAGCCCCATTCCTGCCTCTCCAAACTCCACCCACTCAGAGAATCTCCAACAAAGGAAAGGCACCAAAAAGCCCAGTTCCACATTCTTGGTGGCTACTGCAGCTTTTCCCCCTGAAGTTGCCAGCTGCCTAAGTCCCCACCTAAAAAGTTCAGCTTTTGATCATACTTGAGCACATACCCAGCTTGTGGTGGACACATCATCACCCCTCGCCTACAAGCTATATAATCTCCCTGCTTTAGTTCGGGTGCAGCTTCTCTGGCCTTGATCTCTGGGACTGGAGAACCTGCCTGGGAGTTGCTTTGCTCAAATAAATCTGTTGTTATACTTTTTCAATTTGGCTTGATCTGGCTTACTATATTGGAGGAGAAATCTATTATCGGACAACAGAAAACCTATTATCTTAGTGCTAAAACCCAGGAGAAGTTGAGTTCTCCCATCCAGTGGACCAGGTCCTCCAGCCACTCCTCTCCCTTTATCTTTCTCTCTGCCAGATGTGATCAACTTTTGACTTGGGGTAGGTCACCAGTTTCCCAGCCACCACCTAAATGTAGTTGGAAGTTTTGTTATGTCCTGCCTGGTCCCGCAGCCACTCAGACCCAAATAAACGTACAGAGGCTTATATCATTTTAAACTATGGCCATGGCAGGCTTCTTGCTAGCTAGCTCTTATATCTTAAATTAATCTATTTCTATAAATCTATACCTTGCCATGTGGCTTGTGGCTTACTGGTAATTTATATCTTACTTCTCCTGGTGGCGGCTAGCAGCATCTGCCCCACTCTCCTTTTCTCCTACCTCTCCTAGATTTTCCCACCTGGCTCCATGGTGCCCTGCAATAGGCCAATGTAGCTTTATTTATCAACCAATCAGAGCAACACATATTCACAGCATACAGAAAGGCATCCCACAGCACCTAAAGAGGTACTGGGTACCTCTTTCATGGTTCAGCACCCTCAGAATTCCCTGCCAAGACGTGGCCATGCCAGGGCAAACCCATCCACCCCAAAGCAGAGACAATCTCTGTTTTGTGTTAGGAGACTCCTTCCCAAAGGCTACCCCCACCTCTACTGCTCAACCCTAGGCTATTGTGGGGGATGCCTTGCCCTAGTCTTCAGTCTGTGGCACAGGCTTGGAAATGGGCAATGCCAGGTCTAAACCCGATCCTCAGTCACCCTTGGGGGGGGCCTGTCTTCTGTGAAATTCATCCAGATTTGGGCTGTCTCACATCATATGCCCAAAACAAATGGTTTGAGCTCCCTTATCCAGGGATTTTGAGCTCTGCACTTCTATCCCTCCCTCTGTAACCAGTGCTCAGTGGCCGAGGCTTTATTGATCAAGAGTGTGGCAACTTCAGATACCTTTTCACCAGGGAATTGACCCTGAGCCCTCCACCCCAACTGAACTTCCTGAGTCACTGGCATCCCTACTTTTCTTCTTTCTCTTGGCTCCCTTGTCTTTTCCCTGTTCTGTCTATCTGCCTGCCTTTCTCATGTCCCCACTCCAACACAGCCTTTCACTCTCCCCCTCCCCCAATAAACCTTTTGCATTAACTCTATCCCACATGGTGGTGTTCTCTTAATGGCATAAGTGGCAGGGCCTGCTGAAAGATACACACTTCGCCTTTTTAAAAAAAATCTTTTCATTGGTGCCAAAGACTCACTATGCCCACTTGGTGTTTGTTTTGGCCATGCTGGAATTCTACTGGCCCACTGCACCTGCAACAGATCCCTGATCTCCATTTGTTTCTGTCTGCTCTCCCACCATAAACTTGGCAAATGTCCTGTCCTTACATTTGTTACAATGTGAGAACTGCTTCCCTCTGCCCTGTGTCACCATCCATGTGGGCACATATGTGCTTGTCTGGCTTCTGCTCTCTGTCCTCTCTCAGCAGCCTGGGAGATCCACAGCTTAAGCTCTAGGCTGCTGTATTCCACATGGCTGTGGCTCTTTCAGCCTGCTGGCCCACATGGACATTTCCCTTTTCTTCTCCCTTCTGGGTTTTTCTTGCCTTGCAGCCAGCCTGACCACCCTGACAATGTTCTACTTTGATACCTTCTCTCTCTCCCTCCACATGGGTTAAAATCTCTGTAATTTGTAACAAAGTCTGTTTTCTGCAGAAGTTTTGTTTGTCTTGTTAGAAAAGTTCTGTCTATTTTGTATGTGTGGCTGGATCTAAGTCTTCTTGCATACATGGAGCCACACAAAATTGCATCAGGCTCAGTTAAATGTATAAATGTATGTGGCCACTGCATGTTTATTTCTGACTGGTCTTGGATGCATGGGTTTACTATTTTCTGTGTGTCTTGGTGAGAGCTCAGTGGTTACTATTGCAGCTAGCTGCCTGAGCTCAGAATTTGCCTCTGGGCTTTCTGGCCACTGAATCTGATGTAATAACAGAGATTCATATGTCATTTGAGTATAAATAATATTAAAGTTGTTTTATGCTGTTCTACTTTATTTAAAAATAGCTACGGGAATTGGGTATGGTTGAAAATCTGTAACAAAAAATTAACTTAAAACTTGTAACTCCAAATTGGCCTGTTCTGGGAAACAACACATAGCTTGCCACCATCTTAATTAAGTGCAGCCATGTGGGGAGTCACCATTTTGAGTAGGGTTGGAGAAGAGGGAGATCATGTGACTTCACTGCCATTTTGATTAAAGGTGACCATATGGAATGATCCTACCAAGGAGACAACAACAAGTCTCCAAGATATTTTGGATTAGGATGGATTTTTGTATGATAACTCCTTTCTTGTTCTGAAAACAAGGTTTATGAAAGAGGATTTAAAACAATGCTTGTTAACAAAGTATTAAAACTGAACCTCCATGCATTCATGTACAAGGACATATCTTGCTGGCAGCCAGGTTTTGTAACATAAGAGTAATACATTTGGTATTGATTTTAGGGACACTGAGATGTTTACACTATTGAAACTTGGTTTTGCCTTCTATAAATTATAGTTGTGCTCTGCCTTCCTTCTTAAGACCTTAAGAACTTAAGGCCATCCTTGTGGATTCCTGAGAGCCTCCCCAGCATCCTGCCACTTCTTATTCCCATAATGTCCTCATCTATCATGGTATCTTCCTCCCTGCCCTCCCACTCTGTCCCTGTTCCAGCTTGACCCTCCCATTTTCCTATGTTCTCATCCCCCACTCCTCACCCTCTGCCAACCACCCCCCCAGTCTGTTCATGTAGATCTCATCCACTTCTCCTTTGAAGGATCATCCATGTGTCCCTCCTAGGTCTTTCCCTTTTAGCTAGCCTCTCTGGAGTTGTGGGTTGCAGTCTGTCCATCCCTTCCCTCACATCTAGTATCCACTTATGAATGAGTACATACTATGTTTGTCCTTCTGTGTCTGGGTTACCTCACTCAAGATGATATTTTCTAGTTCCATCCATTTGCCTGAAAATTTCATGATATCATTGGCCTGATGGCAGTGGTCCAGAGGATGCCTGGACTGGTGTACTCTGGTGACCAGCCTAGCAAACAACCTAGCTATCATCATAGAACCTTTGTCCAGTGACTGATGGAGGCAGATACAGAGATCCACAGCCAGGCACCAGGCTGAGCTCCAGGAATCCAATTGATGAGAGAGAGAGAGAGAGAGAGAGAGGAGAGATTCCACAGGAGAGGGATGTCAAGATCATGATGGGAGGACGTGCAGAGATGACCAGCCACACTAGTAGAAGCCCATGAACTGTGAACTGGTGGCTATGGAGCCCCCATGGGACTGGACTAGGCCCTCTGGATACGGAAGACAGTTGTTTGACTCTAATTGTTTGGGGGGCACCCAGGCAGGGGGATCAGGATCTGTCCCTGGTCTATGGGCAGGCTTCTGGGAATACGGTGCCTATGGTATGACACCTTGCACAGCCTTGGTGCAGTGGGAAGGGGCTTGGACCTGCCTAGGCTCAGTGTGCTGGGTTCTGCTGACTCCCCATGGGAGACCTCAATTTGGGGGATGTGGGGATGTGGGGTGGCTTGGGAAAGAGGGTTGGGGGTAGGAGGAGGGGAGGGGGGATCTTTGGATGGTATGTGGAGTGAGTAGAAAATGTCTTAATAAAGAAAAAAAAAACAAGGCCACAGCTAAATACTGGGGACTGAGGTATTCCTATCTTATGATGCAGCAAGATGGTAACCTAAGCAGTGTGACAAAGGATCTCTCCTTACCTGGTTTTTCAGGATAACAGAGACTGATTTAGGAATGTATGCCTAACCTCCTTGCTTTTACTAACATTGTTAAGCTGTAGCTAGTTTGGTAAACTAAGTCATACAGAAAGGTCTTATCTTGATGTTAATGAACTTCAGTTCAGAAATTGTTATTTATTTAAGGCTAAACTTAACAGGGATAAAGCTATAAAATTCCAATCTTATCAGTCATACAAGTTAATAGTCACACACCTCATTAAGGATTAAATCCTTTGATATGTGCAGATTTAGCTCTTACATATGTTTTCAGAGTTAAGCCTAAAACAAGTAACTAGAAACAAACAACATTTGTCTAGTCTAGATATACTTAACAGATAATGGGCCTCAAATGCTTCAGAGATCTGAGAATATGGCATTTAAAATGTTTAATTAAAAAAAGTGTTTTATGATAGAAAGGCATGCCAGTTCCTGGCAGCACCACTATCTCCTCCAAAGAAGATGGATGGGCACAGAAGAACCTCCACCTGGAGCGTGCTTTAAATATGGCAAAGCCAGTCACAGGGCAGAAAAAACTGTGAGCCTTTCACCTCAACTGCTGCCAAGACCCTGTCCAGACTGTGGACAGGACAGGCAAGACACTGGGGAGTTGATTGCTCTGCTTTGCCTAGACAAGTAGGCCAGTCCCCCTGCCCCCGCCCCAAGTTCCTACTCCACAGGAAAGTCTGTCAGACCTTCTGGGCCTGGCATCCAAAGACTGATGCTGCCCTGGTACCTCTATCCCCAATGACCATGGAGGGTACCTGGGGTAGGTGGCCAGTAACTTCCTTTCATTTTAATAGATTCAGAAGCTTCTTGGTTCACACTTCTGCCTACTCAAGTGAAGTTTATCCTTCTCAGATCTGATGGCTTGATGACTAGGCTACAGATAGCTTCGCCAGTTTTACAGATTCCCCCTCCAGGCTGCAACCAACTTGGTAGCTTATTAGTTAGTTCAATAGTTAAGTTTCTTGTTAAAAACAACAAACACGTTTGCCTTGTTCACAGACTTCATAGTAAAGGATGTACAGGTTTCACATGTAACTTCACACTAAAGGAACACAGAAAATGATTTAAGATATATAAATGCAAGTTGTAAAGGTATAAGTAAATGGTTTAAGGTATGTAAAGATGTTTTGGACTTCTGTCTCCTTTCTATGCTCCAGCTGGAATCCAGAGGGCAAAGGAGTCCAGATTATGCAGTTCAGAGGGACAAGCCTCCTAGGGCACAAAGCCAAATGGGGTAGAGAAGAGTGGAAAGTAGACCTGGGGTGGGGCACACAGAAACTGTTAGGAAGAGGAAAGACAATAGTCCCAATAGTCATCTATTCCTTGTGGACAAACATGGTTACTGTTCCTTCCTATTTTGCTAAACAGGCTCAAACTATACTTTTGATCATTCATGGCAGAATAACAACTTGTGTAAGTGACTCCAAACTTTCCATCTTCCTTTTTTAAACTAGAGGGGTAATAAAACACCAAAAAGAACTTAGGTGATTATGGCCACTGGAAAAGAAATACATTTGCCACAAAAGATTCTCCCCTAATCTATGAGAAGAAAATATTAGTCCATAGTATTTAAGGTCTGAAGTCTAGCCAACCCTAAAAAAACTCTTATATAATATTAGCTCATTATGTTTAATAATGATTATATAGTCATTAATATTATATATTAATGAAATTTTCTGATAAGAGTGACTAATATGGCCTACTTGTTAATACATGCTCTTTACTCCAGAAATAACTATTTTATTTGCTATAAAGTTATAGTGCTCAAAAACTGAAAATGTTCATGGTAATGAATGATACTTGGCACTTTAAATGCATAGCTACAGTATCTCCTTTTGTGTGCCTTTCCTAGAACGTGACCATGACATTCTTCTTTCCCAATGGGGTATATACTTTCTGTTGAACATGGAGGAACTTTTATGACTCAACTAGTGAAGATATTGTAATAGTTGCTATATGAAGCCTGAGAGAATGTAAAAATGCCACACATGTGACCTTTGAAATCTTGAGCTTGCTTTTGGAATGGAACCTCCATGTTGTAAAGAAGCCTAAGCAACTTGTAGAGCTGACTCCAGCTCCAGTTCAGCTTGTAGTTGATACTGATTTGACGTGAGATTAGCCCACTTAAGAGCAGTTGTACCTTCCCTGGTGATGTTGCATGGAGCAGAGATGGCCTGTCCCTCTCTGGCTCTGCATGCTTGGCAGATTCCTAAGCAAAATATAATAGGTTATTGTTAATATGAAAACTCAAAGTATAAAATCCCAAAAATGTTTGAGCATGGGTACCTTGCTACAAGTGGAAATCCAGGTGATTCACGTTGGTGTCTGAGGTAGTCTTTACTTCTTGACCACCCAATGTTCAGAAATTGTTTTATGCACAAATATTTTAAGATTTATTTTATGTGTATGAGTGTTTTGTCATGTATGTATGTGCACCGTGAGTCAGCCTGGTACCCACAGAAATCAGAAGAAGGCATCAGATTCCCTAGAACTGGAATTACAGATGGTCATAAGCCACCATGTGGTTGCTGGGAAGCAAACTTGGGTCTAGTGAATTTCCTTTTTCAGACTTGGGTCCCAGCCCCAAGATTGCTCTTATAAAACTGCAAATACATAAATACAAACTGCTCAGTCTGTGTAATGTTACCTGTATGTATGCCTTGGGGGCTGACTGTTAAGTGTTGGATAATCAATTGGTATGCTCTTTCCTGGAGAAGACTGTCTCCTGCTCTCAGCATTCCTTAATGGTTTGTAGTTCTTTGTGTAAGCCTAAGGCCCCATGGGCTTTCCATTGTTCACATTAGCATGTCTGTGGTTGTCCTTGTTCAGCTCATGTTTAGGCAGTCATGTTGGTAGACTTGATGGATGTAGCTTCTGATATTATTAGGAAACAATCTCACAGCAAACTCCCTGATATTCTGGCTTTTACAATCTTTTCATCCCCTTTTCTACAATGTTTTCTGAGCCTTAAGTGCAAGAGTTGTTTTGTAGATGTATCCATTGGAACTGGGCCCAACAACTTTGCATTTTGATTTGTTGTGGTTTTCTATAATGGTCTCCTCCATCTATTGGAAAGAGAAGTGTGGTTGTTTGAAAGAAAAATATCCCCAAAAGAAGTGGCTGTGGAAGTCTGTGGGAGTCCAGCTCCAGCCTGCCCCCACCTATTGAACAGTTCTTAGGTGAAGGAGAGAGGAGTTACAAAATATTAGGTAGAAAGATAGAAAGAGATGATAAGAAAGACAGAGACACAGGATAACTTCGGGAGGGCCATGGATCAATACCCAGTCACCCAGAACTTTATTCAAAAGGGCTTTTTATAATATGCCAAAAGGAGAGGCAAAAGACCTCCCTCCCCCTTGCAAGATCAAAGCACACCATACAGCCAGGTGTAGACCCTTCCAAACACCTGGTAAACACACCCATGGACAAATCATCTCCTTATGCAGCCCTGCTGGGTAAAGCAAGCTCAGATTCTCTGACCCTGACCTCACTAGATAGCCTCTGTGGGCCACTTGTGACACTACTAGGAGGTATGGTCTGTTGGAGGAAGTGTGTCACTGTGGGGGTGGGCTTTGAGGTTTCTTTTGCTCAAGCTTCCCCCAGTTTGACTGTCAGTCAACTTCCTGTTGCCTCTGAGTCAAGATGTAGGACTCCCAGCTCCAGCATCATGTCTGCCTGCATGTTGCCATACTCCCTGCCATGATGATAAGGGACTGACCCTCTGAAAATGTAAGCAAGCTCCTTAATTTATAAGAGTTTCCATAGTAATGGTGTCTCTTCACTGTAGTGGGTAGCTGTTCTAGCTTTGACCTGGAAGTACTACCCCCATTGAGGCTTTCGGTAACTGTCATGCCTACCTACGGCCTGCCCCAGAGGCGGGACTGAGACAGGACCCTTAAGACCCAGGATCTGGATGTGCCACTCTCTTGGTTCCTGGTAATCCTGGATGTTGGATAGCAGACTGAGCAGAGTTCTTCTGAGAACACCGCTGGACTGCACTTCACCTTTCCTGGACCCTGTAACCTATCCCTTTACTTGTTGTAAGTTACCCCCCTCCCCGCCCCCAATAAACCTTCCTTTTAACTACATGGAGTTGCCTTAATAAATCCCTCAATACTTCACAACAATAAAAACCCAAACTAAGATAAGTTTCCTTGATGAGGGGTAAGGACTTCACTTATCTGTGGGCATAAGGATAAATATCTAGAATGTTGTTAGGAATTGTGCTGGCTTAGTAAAGTGATGATTGCAGGTTCTCCTTCAAAATCCATGAATTCACTAGTCCCAGGTAATAGGCTAGGTTTCTAGTACCAGGCATTATTTCCCTCTTACTGTCTTAAGTCCAACTAGAAAGCTATTGTTTACCACCAAGGTATGTGTGCTGCTACTTCATTCTTATGGTTATCATGAGTCGCTGAATAGGACTGTTGGTTGCTTCTCTCTTTTGGGAGCTTGCATGGTGCCTTCTGGTACCATAAAAGCTAGTCCTTAGGAAGGAGGCTTTTAGGTCAGTTCTGGGCAGTACTACTTGGGTTCAGAGCTGATGGCAGTCAAGCAGATCTCCTGCTGATTCTGTAGAGTGCCAGTATCAAAGCAAGAGGAAAGAAATAATGAGAATAATTAAAAAAATAAATGAATAAAAATATAATAAATATGATATATTTAAAATATAATAAATAAAACATAAATGAATTTCAGTAAAATTCAAAGCCAGTTCTTTGAAATGATAAACTAGAGTTGTGGTCAAGAAAACAAAGCCCTGTTATAAACCACAAAGGGTTAAACAACTATAGATACAGACAACAATAAGATAATCTTATTGGTAAATTTATCAGTAATTTAAAAAATAGATGAAGTAAATACTTTTATAGGTGGAAAATTGAATTCTTTATATCATCATGTAGCATGAATCTTAAAGAGTCTTATTAATACAAACAAACCTGGGGCCAGGTTTTGGGGTGAATACTGAAAGATCAGAGAGACAGAACAAGCCACAGCCACCTCACCTCGCCAGTTCCTCAGCTAATCCTGTTTCCTCAGACTGGAAGCCTTTGAGTCCTCATCCAAATGGGTCTCAGCTGAACTGCTTCTCTAAAGCCTGAAAGCTTAACCAGCTCTAGTTCCTGGTCCTCACGCCTTATATACTTTCTGCTTTCTGCCATCACTTCCTGGGATTAAAGGCTCACTTCCTGGGATTAAAGGCATGAGTCACCATGCCTGGCTGTTTCCAGTGTGGCTTTAAACTCACAGAGTTCCGGATGGATCTCTGCCTCCTAAGTGATAGGATTAAAGGCATGTGTGCCACCATTTTTTGGCGTCTCTATCTAGTGGCTGTTCTGTTCTCTGACCCCAGATAAGTTTATTAGGGTGTACAATATTTTGGGGAACACAGTATCACCACATTATCACATACATCAGCTATAGAAAATCCAGGAAATGGAGAAACAAGCTTTATAAATGTCAGAAGCAAATACAGAGTGTGACCTAATATCTACGACAAATCAATAGGCATAAGAAAAAAGGAGTAAAATGTGCCCTGAAGCAAAGTCAGATATATGGCATCCCAAAGCAAGTGGTGGCTTTTTAAATTTCATTTTTCACAATTATAAACATGTACAGAATGCATTGCAATTGTGCTCATTCCTCATTACCTACCCTCTGTTTCCTCTTCTGCTCTTCCTGATTCCCTTTTTTCCAACAAGTTCCCTACTAACCCTATGTCATGTTTGTGTGTGTGTATGTATATGTGCACATGCACATATGTGTAGTCATAGCTGCTGTGTTTGAGATTGTGATAGTCATTCCATATTCAGTGTTTCATATAACTGTCCTCCATCCTCTTTCTTTCTCTCACAGTTCTGCCCTTTTTTTCCACTATGTTCCTTGAGCCTGGGATGGAGTGATATAGATAACTCATTTAGCATCCAATAGTTACTTATTCTCAGTAATTTCAAAATGATGGCTTTAAACTCCAGATTTGAACAAGACAATTTTTAAAAAGAAAAAATTGGGAGCAATAGGGGCAGCATGGCTATAGAATGAGTATTGAATAATCAGGCTTGTCTGGGGTTGGGGCAAGAGAGTTGCCTTAGAGGGCAGACCTTAAAAGGTTTCTGTCTCGTGTAGACCCCTACACAGCATGGCTCCAGAAACATGCTTCCTTCTATGTCATGCCTTCAGCTCCACTCTGCCCTTACTTGATGCAAAACAATGATTTATTCAACAATGTGACCAGGACATTACAGTTATGTAAGAAAATATCCACAGGGAGAAACCACACACTCAGAATTTGCTTTAAAACATTTTAGCAAGGAAAAAAAAGGAAAACAATAGATGAAACAAATGTGGCAACATTTGGGTAAATATGTAAACTGAGTGGTGAGCAATATGAACATTCATTGTCTGTTCTTTTGAATTCCTGACAATTTTTTTTGTATTAAACTATTTTTAAAGTGGTCTGCTTGTTGGTAGCATTAATAATAGTTTTACTCAAATAGATCTATTTGCTGACCTCTAAAATCTTGTTCACTCATATCTCCTAGTATTGGTTGCTACCTTCTTTTTCCAGGCCTCAATGTAGACATGTATCCTCAATTCCTACCAATGGCCACTCCTACAAAATTTCTGAATATCTCTGCTGTAAGAATTCCTAGCAATCTGGCCAAGGATAGGATCTATTGTGGATATAGACTACCTGGAAAATTGAAAGAAAGAGAAGGATCGGTCTCAGAGGATCAAGTGGCTTGCTGAGCAAACTTAAGGACTGAAGTTTGGATCCCCAGCAACCTACATAAAAACTAAAGGTGCTGACCCACCTGTAATCCCAATGTTTGGGAGATGAAGATGGGACATTTAGGGCAAGCAGCTACCTAGACTATTTGAATTGTTGAGCTACAGGCTCAGAGAGACA
Organism: Peromyscus maniculatus bairdii; assembly: GCF_049852395.1. NCBI lineage: Eukaryota > Metazoa > Chordata > Mammalia > Rodentia > Cricetidae > Peromyscus > Peromyscus maniculatus. Next base: position 125,353,319 of record NC_134855.1, read on the forward strand.
CCTTGCCCTCCTTTTCCTCCTCTTTTTGAAAGTCTGAAGCATCTTTATGTTGTGGTTATACATGATGTAGATAGGAATTCAGTTTCTTTGGTATATAAACCCTGTACTTTCTGAGAAACATAGGTTACCCCTTTTTTTCTTACCCACTGTAGTTGTTTCCATACATTACAACCATTGTGGTGGGTATTTAATTTATATAAAATATTGTAGGACAGTCCATTGCCTTTCTGTCCTTTACCACCTGTTCTGAAGATCTGGGGGTTCCTTATGAATAGGATGGAAGACGTCTATACTTTGGCCTCCTAAATCAAAAACCAAGAATGCTGTTTTCAGTGTTGAAGTGAGACTGGTACTGACATTTACCTTTTACTTACACAAGTAGTCTAGTTAATAATCTGAAAATGAGGCTAGAACAAGATTTCCAGGAAATATGAGGTTATAGTCAAATAATTTGGTAGGCAGGGGAACTGCTTCCAAAATAATACTGTGATGCTCACTGCAGAAGATAATTACTCTTCTGGTATATCATGCTTCCATTCAATAGCCACCTTTTTAGACAAAATATTTAACTTTATTGTATGTTGTCTTATAATTTTTTTGTATTCTTATTTTCAAAGTTATGTATCATTGTACTTATATAAAATTTTTCACTATTCCCATTTAAAATGAAATATAAATGTCATGTTATTATGTGGTCTTATATCCATAGTCTTAATGGCGAGAGAGTCTTTTATTAGGTAATAATTTATTTCAAGTGATATAACATAAGAATGTGTCATTGATTCCTCTTATGCCGTTAAAATTTAATTTTGTGACCTAGTTTTTTATTATTTTAAACTATTAGGAATATATTTTCAAAGGTGAAGTTTGGGGTCATGATGCTTAAATATTTTTAAGCTTTTGATTAAGTTTTCAAACTGTGTAATTTCTTCATATACAACTTTATTCTTTGCAGGCTCCCACTATATAGATCAGTCTGACTTAGAGTTCTTGATCCCCCTGCTTCAGCATTTCAAGTGGTATGATTACAGGTATGTACCAACACACCTGCCTACAACCTTTTTACGGTTTTATGAAGGTTGCTTTTTATTTAGTGAGGGAAACATGGAAGTGATGAATTTTATGATACATATAATATCCTTAGCTATTCCAAAAATACATATGGAACTTACATGTATTTTTATTTAAAAAACCAAAGAGAAAAATGTTGTATATGGTACCATTACTGTGGGAGAGGGTTTTGTGGAAAACTGGAGCTCACTGTACTTAGCAAATGACTAGCTCTTTGCCTAAAAATAAGACAGACATAATCAGATGTTGGGAGGAATGAAATCTTTTGCCTAAGATTATACACGAAATTTCTAACTCTTTGTCACCTGTTCTATTTATCCCAAGCTGTAAGTTAATGGAGCCGCATTTGGGACCACGGGAGGCAGAACCCATCTCGTCACCTGCTCAGCACCTAGTCATTCGGACTTCTGTTTTTATCACATGTGTTCCCCATAATGTCTTTCCCTCATTTTCTTCATTGTAATCATGATGAACACAGATGTTAAGAACATAGCATTTCTTCATTTGAGTTCCTCTTTTGTTCTTTGAATTATACATGCTGCTCTTCCTGAAGGATTGTGTTACAAAAGAATGGAAATCTTCAGACAGTGTGTGTAGTACATTATAATTTCAAGAGGCTTCGTGTTTGCAAGAGACAAATTAAGCAGCCTGCCTAATGTGTAGACAACATCTGTTACACAGAGTCTCCATTAATGATAACACCGGGATCTCCTTTGTGGCTGAGTTTCATCCAGCTGCACCTACCCATAAAAGGTGCCAACAAAGAAGCTGCGTACTTAGCTGTCAGTTCAGAATGACTTGGGAAAACAGCACATAAATCCAAAGTGAATCTTTGTTAACCTTTGAAATCAGAACTTCATTAATCATGGTGAAGGACAGCTTATAATCTCTTCACAGTCAATGTACCATCTCCAGGCAATGTTTGGTAAGACACTCCCAAGACTGGTAATGCAGAGGAAAGCCACACACCAAAACAAACAAACAAACAAAAACAAAAGCAAAACAAAACCAAAAAACAGCTTTATGGTGTCACCTACAAAGGAATCAACTCAGCCATAGGTCCAGCAATTACAAGTTCTTCCAATGGTTACTTCCAGACAGCATTCCCGCCCACACTAGCAGATCTGTTACTAAATTAGTAAAAACAAAATTCCCAGGTCTGGGTATAGTTTAATTTGATGAACTTTCATTATTTACTTGGATTAAACATTACAGTTGCCAAGTGAAAGACATCCAGAAAACTAGTGGGAAAACTGCCCTTTGCCCATAAGAATAAGTAAGAACTAACTGTCTCACAATTTAGTTGTGAAGTGCATTCTGTTATATTTCAAAGTTTTTGTTGTTGTTATTGTCATGCATGAACCCATGGCCTTGTGCATGGTAGGCAAAAGTTCTACCACTGAGCTAACATCCCCAACCCAACACTGTAACACATTTTCTTTCCTGGGTTCCTTTGTGAATATGTATTTTATTGTATATTAGTCAACTTACTTGATGCCTACTTCTGTACTTTGTATTTTGGGCTTGATAGTAGGTACTAAGAATATGCTGAGGAGCAAAACAAAGTTCCCACTCTCAGATAGTTTTATTAACCATATGGAGGATAACAAATGACTGCATTTATAAACACAAGAAGATTGATGGTAATGGCATAGTAAATTCCGTGTTCAAGGAATATTTGTCTGAAATCATAAATTAAGGAAACACAAGAACAGTGTGAACTTTCAGGGAAAGGTGAGGGCTAGGGAATAGCAACTGCATGGGCTGCAAACCTGGCAAGTACAGGTAACAGCACAGAAGTTTGCCTGGCTGGATGGTGATGCAAGAGAAACGTGACATGACAGCAATTGTGAAGGTGGGTGGGGTCCAGTCCTTAACAACCTTGAAGATTCTAGTAAGGAGAAGAGACTACCCTGTGTGAAGGAGTGCTGCTGGGTTTCTTAAAGAGTGTACTGTTCTAGTCTGTTTAATTTAATTCATTATTGTTATTTTGTTTGTAAGTTAGGGTCCCATGTAGCCTTGGCTGGTATCAAATTTGCTTCATAGCCTAGGCCTGCCTTGGACTTCTGGTCTTCCTGCCTCATCATCACACCTACTGGGATTGTAGGCATGCAAGGCTTGTTGTCTGGTTTATGGTCTGTAGCAGGAATCTTAGAAGGTCTTATTAATAAAAACAAACCTGAAGCCAGGTATTGGAGTGAATGCTGGAAGATCAGAGAAGCAGAACAAGCCACAGCTAACCTCACCTTGCCAATTCCTCAGCTGATCCTGTTTCCTCAGACTGGAAGCTTCTGAGTCCTCATCCAAATGAATCTCAGCTGAACTGTGCTGCTCAAAGCCTAAAAACTTAACTAGCCAAATGCTTCTAGTTTCTGGTCCTCACGCCTTATATATCTTTCTGCTTTCTGCCATCACTCCCTGGGATTAAAGGTGTGAGTCACCTGCCTGGCTGTTTCCAATGTGGCCTTGAACTCACAGAGATCCAGAGGGATCTCTGCCTCTGAAATGCTAGGATTAAAGGCATGTGCTACCACTGCCTAACCTCTATGTTTAATATTGTGGCTGTTCTGTCTCTGACCCCAGATAAGTTTATTAGCATGTGCAATATTTTGGGGAACACAATACCACCACAATGGTCATCTTTTTTAATTTTGTTAATATTTGTTTTATTTTTAATTGTGTGTATGTGTGTGTGTGAGAGAGAGAGAGAGGGAGAGAGAGAGAGAGAGAGAGAGAGAGAGAGAGAGAGAGAGAGAGAGAGAGAGAGAGAGAATATACTGTGTGTGTGCAGGTGCCTACTGAGGCCAGAAGGGGGTGTTGAAGCCCCAAGAGCTGGAGATTCAGACAGTTATGAACTTCATGACATGGGCTCTAGGAACTTGACATTGTTTTTTGTTTGGGTGGGAGCTGCACCTCAACCCCTGGCACCCTGGCATCCCTATATCCAAAGAGTCTGGAACGTTTGGAAGGAGTGTGGTGAAAGATCCACCTTGGCTCCCTTCCCCAGATCCTCCCCAAACCTGCCCCTTCAAAGCCCGCCAAACACAGCTTCTTCCCCAGAGAGGCTCAGGGCATATATAAGCAGTATCCCAGAAAACAGACTTGGGGTTCTTGTGGTTCTTCTGGTCTTGCATCCCTGTCTCCTCTCTGCAGGGCTGGGGAATCGCCCTGAAATGCTTCACTCATTAAACCTGTGCTTTTCCTGATTTGGTCTGATTCAGTTTGTTGCAAAGGTAGAGAGACCTTCAGGAGGCCTAAAACTTATCACTCTTAAGTCATCTCTCCAGCCCTGGTTTATATTCATCTTGAATCAATACTAAATTCCTCTAAATACATAATCTCCATACCAGCTGAAAGATCTCTTGGATCATAAAGAAATCATAGTGTAACTCAGTTTTCCTATCTATGAAAAGATTTTCCTAGAATGTAATTTTAACCTGAGAGTCTATATGTGTGTGTGTGTGTGTGTGTGAGAGAGAGAGTTGTTTTTTGTTTTTGTTTTTTTGGTGTGTGTGTGTGTGTGTGTGTGTGTGTGTGTGTGTGTGTGTTACTGTAAGACACCTGAGATCATCAACTTAGAACTGCTTTGCTTTTGCTTACAGTTTGGAGTTTCCAATCTGTGATTGGTTGGCTCCATAGCTTTGGAGCCTGTGGTGAGACAACATACCCATGCTGAGAATGAGAAGTGGAGTGAAACCACTCAACTCCTGGTTAGGAAGCAAAGGAGAAGAAGGGGAAGGACCCAAATCCTATATTGAGGCAGTGCTCTCAATGACATGACAGCCTTCCAGAGACCTCACCTATTACAAATTCCACCTCTTCCTCACAGTGCCTACTGGGGACCAAGACTTCAACACATGGGGATTTCAGAGAGATTCCAGACCCAACTTCTAGCTCCACAGAATGCTTGTAAAATCATGTGTGTCCATGCATCTGTTGAAGAAGCTGAGAACCAGTGGTCTAGATGGAATTAGAGTTCCAGCTGCAAAATCTCAGTCTCCTCAGTCTATTAATATATCTTAAGGGTATTTCATTTTTGTTTTCAATTTTTTAGATTTATTTTATTTTATATGTATGAGTGTTTTGCCTATATGTATGTATGTGCAGCACATGTGTACCTGGTACCCATGGAGGGCAGAAGAGGAGGGGTCACTCCTGAAACTAGAGTAATGGATAGTTGTGAGGTACTGTAAGTGCTGGAAATCAAACCCAAGTCCTGTGCAAGAACAAGTGCCTAACTGCTGAGACATCTCTCTGATTCCAAATTTTAAGTTTTTACATTTTATTTTTATTTTTGGATTTTTGAGAGAGTCTCACTGTGTAGCCCAGGCTTTCCTGGAACTCTCAGGCCTACCCTAGTCTCTCTGATGCATGGTAGGACTGTAAGTGTGTATTGCCGCAACCTGTTTTAATTAGTAGATCTTTAAATGAGTGATCTGATTGTTTATTGACTCGTTTCCTTTCTTCATCATTACCAAAAACATTCTCAAGACTCTGTCTCATCAGGTAAATTGTATGACATTCTTCATCCCTTTCTGTTTTGTGTCTTTTGCCCTTGACACATGACAATGGATGATACACAAGCTATATTCCTTTCTATTATTTTGTCTGTTACCATCATTCAATTTTGATATTGCATAGGATATGCCAGCAACAATTTTTCTAACCAAATAATTCTGTGACTTTGTTCGGGTGACGATTTAAATGGTGAAACTCATTAAGGTCACAACAGTAACATAGCAATTTAAGTACACTAAGGTTTCTCAAGATAATAACTTCTTAATCCAAACAGTCATAAATAAGTTTCAAATGGAACATGGCATCACCCTGAAGGAATTTTAACTTCAGACTGATGGAAAAGTTCACCAAGTTGGCTTCAAAGTAGACTAACTTTACATAGCACATTTAAAAAATAAAGAGATTTATTCAGCATCATGATCAGGATACTATATTTAGCAGTCAACAGTATGGGTGAAAAAAGTCTACAGTAAAACCCATTATTTGTAGATACTTAACACTTTCTACAGAACATAAACTAAAATAACCAGTTATTCAGTTAGTTGCAAATTTGGCTCTAAAGGGTATTTCGCCCATATCATAAGAACTGTCTAAACATATCTTCTTTATAGACTCGAGGCACTGCCATCACTCTGTTTGATGAATTCACAAATCTGTTGTGACCTCTATTCCCTGTCACTCTCTGGCTTTCTTTATGCTAGGCTCCCCATTCCTGGCAAGAATTAGAACCTTTCAGCTACTACTGCTGGAACTACCAGAACCACCTTGGTTTTGTGACTTAAAGGATTGGCCTCCACTACCATAAGAGGTAGAACTTTTGCCTCCAAAGTTTCTCCCCTTCATTGCTCCAAAATTTGAAGACTGGTTGTTGTAATTGCCAAAATCACCATATCTTCTAACATCTCCAAAATTGCTTCCATCATTACCATCCATGATAGCCATCTCCACTGCCACAAAATACTGCACCACAACAGCAGCCACCAGAGGCACCAGGACCACTGAAGCGTCCTCTGTAACCAAAATTTTCACTGCTACCAAAACCACTTACATGACCACTATCCAAGTTTCTGGAATCACTTTAACCTAACCTCTTTGGCTGGATGACACACCAGCCATTTTGTGCTTGACAGGCCCTTTCTTACCTCACAGCTATAACCATTCATAATATTGTGTTTCTGGATGACAATATTATCCACAGGGTGATGGTTCATCAAAAGTGACAAAGGTAAAGTCCCTCTTTTTTCCCACTGTCTTCTGTCAGTCATGATTTCAGTCACTTCAGTTTTGCCATACTGTTCAAAATAATGTCAGAAGTGATGTTCTTCAGTGTCTTCTTCAATACCAACTGCTATGTATGTCAAATTGCTCTGATTGGTCAATAAATAAAACACTGATTGGCCAGTGGCCAGGCAGGAAGTAGGTGGGACAAGGAGAGAGGAGAATTCTGGGAAGCAGAAGGCTGAGGCGGAGAGACTGCTAGCTGCCGCCACGACCAGCAGCATGTGAAGACGCAGGTAAGCCACCAGCCACGTGGCAAGGTATAGATTTATGAAAATGGATTAATTTAAGCTATAAGAACAGTTAGCAAGAAGCCTGCCATGGCCATACAGTTTGTAAACAATATAAGTCTCTGTTTTTACTTGGTGGGTCTGAGCGGCTGTGGGACTGGCGGGTGACAAAGATTTGTTCTGACTGTGGGCCAGGCTGGAAAACTCTAGCTACAACCACCAATGATATTTTTCACAGTTAATTGGGCACCTGGTCTTTAAGACTCTTTTTTTTGACACAGCTTTCTTTGGTTCTACAACTCTTCCATGTACCTTGTGTAGCTTTGCATCCATAGATGCATCTATCTCCACAGTGGTGTGGGTGCAAGTCCAAATCCTCTGGAGTGTATTTTGGATCTCTTATTACCACACAGTTGGTGAGTTTTCCATTGCTCCAATGACTTCTCAGAGATTCACTGGTTGTTTTGAAGCTTGACTTTCTGATGAAGAGCTTCTGCTGCTGTTCTGATTCCTTGGGAGACTGACTTAGATATGATGGCAGGAAGATGAGAGCTTTCAGCAATGCTTCCTCCCTCATTGCATCAGCGGCAGGCAGAAAGTTGAATTGGTGATTTTAAAGTATACTTATTTGCACCCATTTTGAATCCTGATTCAAAACAGAATCCCTAATTTCAAATTGTACAACCATCCTAACTCACTCTGGTTGTTTATGCTCCTTACCAGCAACCACTCCAGCTTTTCATTCAAAAATGGGTGCAGCTGTTTGAAAGGCCTATTCCTAGAGGGCTCCACTAGTGGCAGAAGGGTGAAATTTGCAGCCATAATCTCATAATGCTGTGATTCAACCTGATAGTGGAAGATGCCCCAGCATCCTTGCTGGCACCAGCATGCTAATGAAAGACACAAATCCCCCTCCAGAGCAGGGCATAAGCAGCAGAACCTTGCTAAATGGCTGTAATGAATGTAAACTGTAGCACAGCAGCTGAACCTTGGGATATGCTTAATTGCATATTGGGTGGCTTAATCTTCATCCCTGCCAGTTGCAGGAGGATTATTTGTCTTTGGTGAACTCAGTGGAGAGTTGAAAGTAAATTTGCTCAAACGATAGTAGACTTTAGAATAAGCATAACAGAAGAATCATAAATAACCACCAAGGAAAGTAAGCCACAACCTAGTCTAAGCCTGCTCTTTGCTAACCGAGGATGGCTTTCTTAAAGAGGCAACCACCGTCTTCAATTTGGGCTTTTTATTAAACTTTAAGTCCTGAAGAGAACAAATGAGCTCTACTTAAAATAAGAGGTGTGCTCAGTGTTCAGTGCCACAGGAAAAAAAAATAGCTGGATGCTGAAGTTGTACCTCTATGGTCTCAGATAAGTGACCCCCACACATCTCTAAAAGGTCAGGAATGAGAGAGGCTGTAAATTTTAAGCTTTCACTGACCCAACATTCCCAATCTTGCTTCTTTCCTAATGAATAGAAATGATGTAGCCTTGGTTCTGACCTCCAAGTGTGCACTACAGTGTGTACCCCCACTAAATAAATATATTTTAAAAAAATTTAAGAGGTTGGGGATGTAACTCAGTTGATAGATTTCTTGCCTGGCATGCACAAAGCCCTGGATTCTATCCTCAGGTGTGATAGTATATGTCTGCAACCCTAGCACCAAAGAAGTGAGGCAGGAAGATCATTAGTTCAAAGCCATTCTTTACTATATTCGAGGTCAATTTGAGCTATGTTAAGACCCTATCTCAAAAATTTTTTTTCTCTAAAGAGGTGACATAAGGAGAGAGCAAATTTTATTGAAAATGATGGGAATCCCATAAAAACATGCCTGCTCTTGAGACTCTTTTCCTCCTACTATTGGGTTGCTTTGTCCAGCCTCAACATAAGAGTTTTTGCCTTTACTTACTGTATCTTGTTTTATCATGTTTGTCTCTTGGAGACCTGCTCTTTTCTGAAAGGAAGTGGAGAGTGAGTGGATCCAGGAGAGAGGGAAGGTGGGGGCAGAGTTAGTAACAGTGGAAGGAAGGGAAACTGGTGGTTGGGATGTACTGTATGAGGGAAGAATATTTTCAATAAGGATAGATAGATAGATAGATAGATAGATAGATAGATAGATAGATAGATAAGAAATTGATAGGAAAACAATGGAGATGAAGCCTTTCTTCCTCAGGTGTGCTTCACCCTTAATTCCTCAGTTCATCTAAGGTAACTGAAATGTTTTGTTCTTTGTGTTAAAAATTATCAAAAAAAATGAGAAATAGATAATTTTTTGCACTCTTTGGTTTTAAGATTTATAAATGCTAGTATAAAGAGCCAGTTACTTTCTCAGTGCAGTTAATAAGATAATTGTCTTTATTAGCTGCCTAGCTTCAATTCTACAGAGTAGAAAAAAAATTTCCCAAATATAAATGGCCACAAAGACCTTTCGAAATTATATCTAATTTTCTATTAATAAAAAATATGTCACGTAGAGGAATTGGATAGAGGTTTTTCTAGTGATGGTAGAACAGATGACTTCAGAGAGCCAGGTTCCTAGTGAGTTCATAGAACTGCTCTGCTATTTCTATAAACTGTCTGCCTCCAAACAGATGTGAATGAAAAAGTTTCTCTAATACGTTAGTTAGCTGAGAGGAGGAAGTCCCACAGTCTACCCTATGCAATCTAGAATCATAAGCTGTAAATCCTGGTCCAAGACTGATTCCCTGAGAACCAGGAGAGCCAATATTCTAGGGTAGGAGAAAGTGGGCATCCTAGATCAGACAGAAGTAAATTTCTTCACCTTGTCCTGCGCTGTCCTACAGACTGGATGATACTCAACAGTTTAGGTGCTGTCAATGTGCCAGGCAGTAATGAGAAATGCAGGATTTAAGAGGTGGTTAGACTTTGGGCCTTCGTTCCTTGCTGATGGAATTAAATCTCTTAAAATATCTTCATGTTGCTACTTTACTCTGTTCCCTCTTTGCTTTCTGCCAAGAGTGTGGGGATGCAGCAAGACCTGCAGCAAGACAAACACCACATCCTGGCACCTCGATCTTGGATGTTCTCCAAAATGTTAAGAGAATGAGCTTCTGTTGCTTCTAAGATACTGTGCAGCCTTGGATATTCTGTAATAACACAAGATGGACCAAGACATAGACCCTTTATTCCATCACTGTATCCTTCCAGGCAAGCAGCATCCCACATCTCTGAGAATCAATGTTTAGACTGTATTTGTTTTCATAGCCAATCCTCTTTCCCTATATACTTTTCAAAATTATGATGTAAAATATATTTATTCAGCCTAAGAATTTTCTGAGTTGTCAGTGACTTTATGAACATGATGGGGACCAAGTTTGACAATACTAGACATAATTTATTACTTTCAAGTGTAGCCAAAAGTTTTTTCTGGTCCTGCCAAGCCCCCGCAGTCCCATGGCCCACTTATAGAATAATCACTCAGAAGCTTATATTAATTATAACTGCTCAGCCATTAACTCAGGCTTATTACTGACTAGCTCTTACACTTAAATTAGCCCATAATTCTTATTTATGTTTAGCCATGTGGCTCAGTAACTTTTCTCAGTTATGCTTTGTCATCTTGCTTCCTCTGTGTCTGGCTGGCCACTCCTGACTCAGTCCTTCCTCTTCCCAGAATTCTCCTCATCTGCTTATCCCACCTATACTTCCTGCCTGGCTACTGGCCAATCAGCATTTTATCAACCAATCAGAGCAACACATACTCACAGTATACAGAACAACATCCCACAGCACTTCCCCTTTTCTGTCTAATCAAAAAGGAAGGTTTTAACTTTAACATAGTAAAATTACATATAATAGAACAATTATCAAGCAAGAATTACAGTTATACTATCTAGTCCACTTATATTTGGCAAAATTAAAGAAAATATTCTATCCTATATTTGTGAGTCTAAAGTTTCATAGCTAATTTATTTTTTATCATAACCAAGGAAAATTATAACTATCTAGTTTTCAACTACATCAAAGACCCCAGAAGGATTTAATATTACCTAAGTAAACAAGAAGTGCGTTGTAAGCAACTTCCAAAAATCTAAAATGACAGAGATAGCTGGCTGCCTGGACAATTGCCCAAAGTTCCTCTGCAACATTGGGTCATCCATCTTCAGCCTATAGGTCTAGAGTTTTTTAGTCGCTTCTCCCTGTATCTTGTAGAATGTTTGGCAGTCTCCTCTGCAAAGCAGGAAACTGAAGAACCATTTTGCATTGCAAAGTTCAGTGGTCACCTTCCTATGGGTCCTGCATGTCCAGTTTATACAACATATTGTCAGCAGTCCAGGCAAGAGCAGCCTCTTGCCCAAATGGCCAGTTTTGCCAAGAAGATAAACTCCAGTAGTGCTGTGGGATGTACCCTTTCTCAGTTCTGCCTTGTCATCTTACTTCCTCTGTGTTTGGCTGGTGACTCCTCACTCTGCCCTTCCTCTTCCTTTCTCTCTCCTGGATTTCCCACCTGGTGATAACCTGACTCGCCGTAGGCCAGAAGAGCTTCTTTATTAACCAATTATAGCAACACATATTCCCACCATACAGAAAGACATCCCACAGCATTTAAATTATAGAAAAATCTGTCTGGAGAGATGGCTCAGTGGTTAAGAGCACTGGCTGCTCTTCAGAGATCCTGGGTTAAATTCCCAGTGTCCACGTGTTGCCTCACAACCATCTATAACTGTAGTCCCATGGAATCAAGTGCCCTCTTCTGTTGTGCAGATATACATGCAGATAAAACACCCATATACATAAAATAAATGAATGTTTTTAGTTTTTTTAAAGAAAAATAAAAGATAAATTAATGAGTTCTGACACAAGCCTAAAGGGTATGTGGAACATTTTAAATATTAAATTATACATGGTATTTCAGATACCATGTAAGCCATCAGAAAATGAAATGAAATATTTAAAGTTTTGATCTCTAAATCTCCACCAGTGTAGAATTCTGTACTTTGTGAAATTAACTTTCAAAAGTGAAAAAAAAATCCGGTTAGAAAAATAAAAATTGAGAGAATTTGTAAGAAATGTTAAAAGATGTTCTTTAAAGAAAAGGGACAAGGGTGTGAAACTCAGACAGACCTATATAAAGAAAAAGCATCAAAGAGGAACATCTAAGGTAGAGTTATCAGTAAATAGCCTGTTTCAAATAATAATCATAATATATTCAATTATGTCTACCTATGTATACCTACACTTACATGTGCTTATATTAAAAATGTAAAGTGAATAATAGTAAAGGGAATGGGAGGGAGGAATTAGGATTATTTGTTAATGTAGATAGACTACCTAGGAAGTAGGGTAGTGTTATATGAAAGTGGACTTGGATTGTAATAAATGTATATTGCAAACTTGGTATAGAAAAATCACTTAATATTAAAGGATGATGTACAACTGATATGTATTTTTTAGGTGTATGAGTATTTTGCCTGCATGTATGTATGTGCTACACATGTATGCAGTGCCCTAAGAGGCTATAAGAGGGCATTGAATCTCATGGAACTGGAGTTACAGATGGTTATAAGCCACCATGTGTGTGTTGGGAACTGAACCCTGGTCCTCTACAAGACTAGCCAGTGCTCTTAACCCATGGGCCATCTCTCCAGATCCCAACAACAGATATATTAGTAAAAGAGAGAAAAATAGAATTAGCTGGAATGCTCAATAAAAAACAAAAGAGGCAGAAAAAGGTAGGGGAAAAAAAACACAGAACAAGAATGGTGTTTTAGTCAGCATTCTGTGAAGAAATAACTAATAAGCAGACAGACATACAACAGACAGGCATAATTATGTCAATTGATCCCTGTGATTATAAAGACTGGGAATTTTCAGGATATGCTATCTTTAAGCTAGAGAACCAGAGAAGCTGGTAACTTAATTCAGTCTGAGCCGCAAGTCCAGAGAATTCAGGGTTTAGTGGTATAGTTCTGGAATCCAAAAAAACTAGAGTTTTCATGCTTGAGGGCAGGAGAAAATAGGTTTCCTGGTTCCAGAAGGGAGTAAATCCATCTTTCTTCTTGTTGTGGAATATTCCTTTACATTGTGTGAAAATATTTCACTGTGATTGGTTTAATAAAAAGTTAAATGGCAGGATTTTGGGGCAGAGAGAATGCTGGGAAGGAAAAGGGCAAAGTCACTAGGAGTCGCCAGCCAGACTGGAGGAAGCAGGAGAGCAACTGGGCAGAGTAAAGGTAATAAAGCCACAAGTCATAAAGTAAATTAATAGAAATGGGTTAATTTAAGTTATAAGAGCTGGTTAGAAACAAGCCTAAGCTATCAGCCAATCTTTCATAATTAATAAGTCTCTGTGTCATTACTGGGGAGATGGCAATCCAATGAAAAGGTACAACTATGTCTTCTGATGATTTTTGTTTTTGTTTTTGTTGTTGTTAAAAAATATTTGTAGCCGGGCGGTGGTGGCGCACGCCTTTAATCCCAGCACTCGGGAGGCAGAGGCAGGCGGATCTCTGTGAGTTCGAGGCCAGCCTGGGCTACCAAGTGAGTCCCAGGAAAGGCGCAAAGCTACACAGAGAAACCCTGTCTCGAAAACCCCCCAAAAAAAAAATTTGTAAAATCCCACACCCCTTCATGATAGAGGTTCTAGAGAGATCAGGAATACAAGGAACATACCTAAACATAATAAAGGCAATTTCCGCCAAGCCAACATCCAACATCAAATTAAATGGAGAGAAACTCAAAGTGATTCCACTAAAATCAGGAACAAGACAAGGTTGATCACTTTCTCCATATTTATTCAATATAGTACTTGAAGTTCTAGCTAGAGCAGTAAGTCAACAAAAGGAGATCAAGGGGATACAAATTGGAAAGGAAGAAGTCAAACTTTCCCTATTTGCAGACAATATGACAGTATACATAAGTGACCCCAAAAATTCTACCAGGGAACTCCTATAGCTGATAAACTTCTTCAGTAATATGGAAGGATACAAGATCAACTAAAAAAAAAATCAGTAGCCCTCCTATATACAAATGATAAATGGGCTGAGAAAGAAATCAGAGAAACATCACCCTTTACAATAGCCACAAATAATATGAAATACCCTGGGGTAACTCTAACTAAGCAAGTGAAAGATCTGTATGATAAGAACTTTAAGTCTCTGAAGAAAGAAATCAAAGAAGATAACAGAAAATGGAAAGATCTCCCATGCTCATGGTTAGGTAGAATTAACCTATCTTTGGTAAGATTAGCAATCTTACCAAAAGCAATCTACAGATTCAATGCAATCCCCATCAAAATCCCAACACAATTCTTCACAGACTTGGAAAGAACAATACTTAACTTTATATGGAAAAACAAAAAACCCAGGATAGCTAAAAAGAATCCTGAATAATAAAGCAACCTCTGGAGGCATCACGATCCCTGACCTCAAGCTCTACTATAGAGGTATAGTTACAAAACAAACAAACAAACAAAAAAAAAACAGCTTGGTACTGGCATAAAAGCCGACATGTGGACCAATGGAATTGAATTGGAGACACTGACATTAATCCATACACCTATGAATGTCTGATTTTTGACAAAGAAGCTAAAACTGTACCATGGAAAAAAGAAAGCATCTTCAACAAATGGTACTGGCACAACTGGATGTCAACATGCAGAAGATTGCAAATAGATCCATATCTGTCACCATGCACAAAACTCAAGTCCAAGTGGATCAAAGACCTCAACATAAATCCAGTTACACTGAACTTGATAGGAGAGAAAATAGGAAGTAGTCTTGAACGCATTGGCACAGAAGACCACTTCCTAAATATAACACCAGTAGCACAAACACTGAGAGCAACAATTAATAAGTGGGACCTCCTGAAACTGAGAAGCTTTTGTAGAGCAAAGGACATGGTCAATAAGACAAAATGACAGCCTACAGAATGTGGAAAGATCTTCACTAACCCAACATCTGACAGAGGGCTGATCTCTAAAATATATAAAGAACTCAAAAAGCTAGACATCAAAATATCAAACAATCCAATTAAAAATGGTCTACAGAGCTAAAAAGAGAATTTCCAACAGAAGAATCTCAAATGGCTGAAAGACATTTTAAGGAATTGCTCAACATCTTTAGTCACCAGGGAAATGCAAAATGACTCTAAGATACTATCTTACACCTGTCAGAATGGCTATGATAAAAAACACCGATGACAGCTTATGTTGGAGAGGATGTGGAGAAAGGGGAACGCTCCTCTACTATTGATGGGAGTGGAAACTTGTACAGTTACTCTGGAAATCAGTATGACAGTTTCTCAGAAAATTGGGACGCAAACTACCTCATGACCCAGCTATACCACTCTTGGGAATATACCCAAGGAATGCTCAATCATACCACAAGGACACATGCTCAACTATGTTCATAGCAGCATTATTCATAATAGCCAGAACCTGGAAACAACCTAGATGTCCCTCAACCAAAGAATGGATAAAGAAAACGTGGTACATAGACACAATGGAGTAAAAAAAAAAATGACATCATGAAATTTGCAGGCAAATGGATGGAAATACAAAATATCATCCTGAGCGACAGACTCAGAAAGAAAAACATGATACGTACTCACTTATATGTGGATACTGAGTGTAAGGCAAAGGATAGCCAGACTACAACCCACAGCTCCTGAGAAGCTAGCTAACAAGGAGGACCCTAAGAGGGACACATAGCCTAGCAAAGGAGAAATAGATGAGATCTACATGAACAAACTGGGAGTGGGGGGGGTAATGGAGGGCAAAGGATGGGGGATGAGAACATAAGGAAATGGGAGGGAGGGTCAAGCTCAAACAGGGACAGAATGGGAGAGCAAGGAAAGAGATACCATGATAAATGAAGACATCATAGGAGTAGGAAGAGGCAGGGTGCTGGAAAGTTCTCAGGAATCCACAAGGATGTTCCCACCTTGGACTAGTGGCAATGGTCAAGAGGGTGCCTGGACTAGTGAATACCCTGTCATCATAGAGCCTTCATTGCCATGAGTAATGAAAGCAGATGCAGAGTTCCACAGCTGGGCTGAGGAACTTGGAATCCAGCTGAGTTCTTGGAATCCAATCAACGAGAGAGAGAGGAGGGATTCTGTGGGCAGGGGGCATCAAGATCATGATGGGTTAATCCCAGCACTTGGGAGGCAGAGGCAGGCGGATCTCTGTGAGTTCGAGGCCAGCCTGGGCTACCAAGTGAGTTCCAGGAAAGGCGCAAAGCTACACAGAGAAACCCTGTCTTAAAAAAAAACCAAAAAAAAAAAAAAAAAAAAAAAAAAAGATCATGATGGGAAAACATGCAGAGATGACCAGCCACACTAGTGGAAACCCATGAACTGTGGACTAATAGCTGTGGAGCCCCCATAGGATTAGACTAGGCCCTCTGGATATGGGAGACAGTTGTTTAGCTTGAACTGTTTGGGGGGCCCCCAGGCAGGGGGATCGGGATCCATTTTTGGTACATGGGCAGGCTTTTGGAGCCCAGTGTTTAGGGTGTGACACCTTGCACAGCCTTGATTTAGTGGTGAGGGGCTTGGACCTGCCTCAGCTGAGTGTGCCAGGCTCTGCTGACTCCCCATGGGAGACCATGACTTGGAAAATGTAGGGATGGAGGGGTGGGCTGGGGGTGAGTGCTGGTGGGTGGGAAGAGGGTAGAGGGGGGATCTGTGGTTGGTATGTAAAGTGAATAGAAAATTTCTTAATCAAAAAGATGAAAAAAAGGAAAAAAGATAGAAATCACATAGAGAATCTGGATTGTGTTTTCTTTAGGATTTTTAACTGCAGAGAGACATTTGATTGTAAAAGCTACTGAGTTAAATCAATATGTATATTTTAAAGGTATCTTGATTTCAAAATTCATGCCTAAGGATATGTTGCTTTGGAAAATAGGTTCTGCTTTTGTTTCCACAGAAGATGAGAACCTGTGGATTGCTTCTAGGCTAATATGGTTTGACCAGCCAAGACCCCCTGAGAAGTCTCCAATGACACCATGGCCCAGATGGTCCAATATCCAGAATGATTTCAAGGCAACTGGCTCAGACAATACAGACTCACAGACTATTCCAGTCAGGACTTGACCATAATTCTTAATTTTCTCAGGATCCCTATAAGAATACAGCACCCTTTATCAACAGGAAGTAGCCTAGAAAACTATGTTCACATTCCCAAAAAGTCAATTATGGCTGTTTGTCTTTGTCTTTGTTTAGGTTATTGGTTACAAATTTTTATTGGTCATAGTCAATATCTTTCTTAAAAAAAGAAAGAAAGGGTAATATGATATGGAAATATAGGATATAGATATGATAGAATAAAAGGGTAGATTGCTACTTTTAAAGAGCAACTTGTTTAAAATGTTTTACACTGGTATAGATTTTAGTTTATTGATACAAATTTAAAGTTAATTCTGTTATACTGTATGTATATTTCTACTCTTGTTTAAGGTATTATGTTTGTGTAGCTCATTTAAATTGTAATGGATAATTAAGAAATACAGATTAATAATTAGTCTTCTATGATAGTCAAACTTATAATCATGTTAAGTTTTCTAGGTGGACATAGATATAAAAAATTCACTTAGGTAGGTAATCTTCAAACACTTCAAAGACCTACAGAATATGGCATTTAAAATGTTTTAAGAACTTTGACTTTCTGGACATTGAGACATGTCTGCTCCTGGCAACACCAATCTACTTCAGAGAAGATAATGGGCATTGAAGAAACTCACTGTGGAGTTTGCTTTCTTTGTGGCAAAAGTTAGCCACTGGGCAAAAAAGTGCCCTAGTGATGACTGCTTGACAGTATGTTGTATAAAGTGGACATGCAGCACCCATAGAAAGGTAACCACTGAACTTTGCAAGATGAGGTGGTTCTTCAGGTTCCTGCTTCACAGAAGAGACTACCAAACATTCTACAGGACACAGAAGATTGAGATACCCTAAGCCTATAGGCTAAAGATGGATGCCCCAACATTGCAGAGGAACTTTGGATGACTGTCCAGGCAGCCAGCTGCCTCTGTCATCCTAGATTTTTGGAAGTTGTTTACAATGCACTTCCTGTTTACTTAGGTGATATTATATCTCTTTCTGGAGTCTTTGATGTAGTTGAAGACTAGCTAGTTATAATTATAATATTCCTTAGTTATGATAAAAGATAAATTAGCTATGAAACTTTAGACTCACAAATATAGGATAAAATATAAAATATTTTACAAAATACAAATAAACTAGATACTGTAACTGTAATTCTTGCTTGATAACTGTTTTGTTATGTGTAATTTTTTTTTTTTTTTGGTTTTTCGAGACAGGGTTTCTCTGTGTAGCTTTGCGCCTTTCCTTGAACTCACTTGGTAGCCCAGGCTGGCCTCAAACTCCCAGAGATCCGCCTGCCTCTGCCTCCCAAGTGCTGGGATTAAAGGCGTGCGCCACCAACGCCCGGCCTTGTGTAATTTTAATAAGTTAGTTAAAACAAATGTCTTTCTGTACACTGCAAATATGTGTTGCTCTGATTGGTTGATAAATAAAACCATTTGGCCTATGGCAAGGCAGCTTAGAGGTAGATGGAGAATTCAAAGAGAAAGCTAAGAAGAAGGCAGGGGGAGACACCAGTGAGCCACTCAAGGAGCAACATGTAATGGGATGCAGGTAAAGCCATGGAACATGTGGCGATACATGGATTAATAGTGATGGGCTAACTCAAGATATAAGAGCTAGCAAAAAGCTTGAGCCATGGCCATGCAGTTATAATTCATATAAGCCTCTATGTGTTTACTTGGGGGATGTGAGTGGGAGAGATTTGTCCTGACCACCAGCAGGCTGAGACACAGGAAATCTTCTGGCTACATTGATCTCCCTTTGTTTTCTTATTGTTCTAGATAGAACTTCAAGTACTAGTATTGATAGTACTATATTGAATAGACAAGGATAGCCTTGTCTTGTTTCTGCTTTTAGTGGAATCACTTTGAATTTCTCTCCATTTAATTTGATGTTAGCTGTTGACTTGCTGTGAATTGCTTTCATTATGTTTAGGTATGTTCCTTGTATTTCTGATCTCTCAAGACATTTATCATGAAGGGATGTTGGATTTTGTCAAAGGCTTTTTCAGCATCTAATGATCATGTGGTTTTTTTCTTTCAGTTTGTTTATATGATGGATTACATTGACAGATTTTTGTATGTTGAACCATCCCTACATCTCTGGGATGAAGCCTACTTGATCAAGTTGGATGATATTTTTTCATGTGTTCTTGGATTCAGTTTGCCAATATTTTATTGAATATTTTAACATCAATGTTCATGAGGGAGATTGGTCTATAATACTCTTTCTTTGTTGCATCTTTGTGTGGTTTGGTTATCCGGGTAACTGTAGCCTCATAGAAAGAGTTTGGCAATGTTCCTTCTGTTTATATTCTGTGGAACAATGTGAGGAGTGTTGTTATTAGCTCTTCTTTGAGATTTGGGTAGAATTCTGCACTGAAACCATCTGGCCCTGAGCTTTTTTTGGTTGGGAGACTTTTAATGACTGCTTCTATTTCCATAGATATTATAGGTCTATTTAAATTGTTTATATGGTCTTGATTTAACTTAGGTATGTGGTACCTATCCAGAAAACTGTCCATTTCTTTTAGATTTTTCCAGTTTTGTGGAGTACAGGTTTTTGAAGTATGACCTGATGATTCTCTGGATTTCCTCATTGTCAGTTGTTATGTCTCCCTTTTTATTTCTGTTTTGTTCATTTGGATATTTTCTCTGTGTCTTTTGGTAGTTTGGATAAGGGTTTGTATATCTTGATTTTTTCAGAGTGCCAACTCTTTGTTTCACTGATTCTTTGTACTGTTCTCTTTGTTTCTATTTTATTGATTTCAGTCCTTAATTTGATTATTTCCTGTCATCTACTTCTCCTGGGTGAGTTTGCTTCTTTTTGTTCTAGAGATTTCAGGTGTGCTGTTAAGTTGCTAGTGTGAGATTTCTCCAACTTCCTAATGTAGTCATTTAGAGCTTTCCCCTTAGTACTGCTTTCATAGTGTCCCATAAGCTTGGGTATGTTGTACATTCATTTTTATTGAACTCTAAGAAGTATTTAATTTCATTCTTTGCTTCTTCCTTGACCCAGTGGTGATTCAGTTGAGCATTATTCAGTTTCCATAAATTTGTAGGCTTTCTGTAATTTGTGTTGTTGTTGAATTCTAAATTTAAGCCATTTAAAATACAGGTTATTCCATTTTTTTGTATCTGTTTTGATTTGCTTTGTGACTTAGTATGTGGTCAATGTTAGAGAAGGTTCCATGAGGTGCTGAGAAGAAGGTATATTCTTTTGTATTTGGGCGGAATGTTCTGTAGATGTCTATTAAATCCATTTGAGTCATAGCATCTGTTATTTCTCTGATAAGTTTCTGTCTGGCAGACCTGCCCATTGGTGAGAGTGGGGTGTTGAAGTCTCTGGCTATTAGTGTGTGGAGTTTGATGTGCGATTTAAGCTTTAGTAATGTTTCTTTTACATATGTGGGCATAAATGTTCAGAATCGAGACTTCATCTTAATGGATTTTTCCTGTGATTAATAAATATGTAATGTCCTTGATCTCTTTTGATTAATTTTAGTTTGAAGTCTATTTTGTTAGATATTAGGATAGCTACACCAGCTTGCTTCTTAAATCCATTTGATTGGAAGACTTTTCCCAGCTCTTTACTCTGAGGTAGTGTCTGTCTTTGAAGTTGAGGTGTGTTTCTTGTATGCAGCAGAAGGATGGGTCCTGATTTCGTATCCATTCTGTTAGCCTGTGTCTTTTTACAGGCGAATTGAGTTCATTAATGTTAAGGGATATTAATGAACAGTGATTATTAATTCCTGTTGGTTTTGGGTGGTAGTGTTGTGTGTTTCCCTACTTTGGGATTTGTTGGTGTGGGATTACCTATTGCCTGTGTTTTCATGGGTGCATCTAATATCCTCAGGTTGGATTTTTCCCTTAATGCTTTCTGTAGGGTTCGATTTATGGGTAGATATTGTTTAAATCTGGTTTTATCATGGGATATCTTGTTTACTCTGTCTATGGTTATTGAGAATTTTCCTTGATATAATAGTCTGGGGTGGCATCCATGGTCTCTTAGTGTCTGCATAACATCTGTCCAGGACCTTCTGGCTTTCAGATTCTCCATTGAGAAGGGTCTTATTCTGATGGGTCTGCCTTTATATGTTACTTAGCCTTTTTACTTTGCAGCTCTTAATAGTTTTCCTTTATTTTGTATGTTTAGTGGTTTAATTATTATGTGGCAAGAGGACTTTTTTGGGTCCAACCTATTTGGTGTTCTGTAAGCTGCTTATATTTTCATAGGCATTTCCTTCTTTAGGTTGGGAAAGTTTTCTTCTATGATTTTGTTGAGTATATTCTCTGTGCTTTTGAGCTGGCATTCTTCTCCTGCTTCTATCCCTATTATTCTTAGGTTTGGTCTTTTCATGGTGTCCCAGATTTCCTGGATGTTTTGTGTTATGACTGTTGGCTTTAATGTTTTATTTGACCAATGAATCTATTTCCTCTATCATATCTTCAATGCCAGAGATTCTCTCTTCCATCTCTTGCATTCTGTTGGTTATGCTTATATCTATAGTTCCTGTTAGTTTACTCAGATTTTCCATTTCCAGCATACCCTCAGTTTATGTCTTCTTTATTGCCTCTATTTCAGTTTTCAAGTCTTGAACTGTTTCCTTTACCTGTTTGATTGCTTTTTTTTTCTTTCTTTTTTTTTTTTAACTTTCTTTAAGGGATTTATTGATTTCTTCCATTTTTTGTTTGTCTTTACCTCGATTTCTTTAAGGTAATTTTTCTTTTCCTCTTTAAAGACCTCTATCTTCTTCATAAAGTTATTTTAAAGCTCATTTTCTTTTGCTTCTTCTACATTGGGATGTTCAGGTCTTGCTGTATCAGAATCACTAGGTTCTGGTGGTGCTATATTGCTCTTTATGTTGTTGAATGTATACTTGCACTGGCGTCTACCCATCTCTTTCTCCAGTCAGTGCAAACGGTGTCTGTGTCTCAGGAAGCCACTCTTGGTCCAATTGGCACTGGCAGTGTTCATGTCTCAGGAAGCTGCTGAGGTCTCGGGTGGATGGGTGGGTTTGGGGGACAGGTTGGGGCTTGTAGATTGCAGAGTCCAATTGGGGGTGAGGTGGGGGATGCACTGATACTGTAAAAATGTGGGATCTATCCTGTTCCTTTGATATCAGGACAGATTCTGACTTCTTTGATAGAGTGTGACAGAATCAATGTAATGCAACACCCAAGGCCACATTACTGCAGTTCATAAGGCATCCATCTTTTCCCCAGAGAATACTTGGTTTTGCATTCCTAAATTTTCCATGTGAGAAGTCTAATAATTCTGAGATCACCATGATAGCAAATTCATACTTGGGCAGGCTTTTGGTTGACGTTTTGTGATAGCCTGAGTTGAGCCTGTCCTTCAGCCTTCCCAGCCAGGTATTATCATAGGGATAAAGAACTTCTACCACCAGTATCTCTAGCTTCCAGATCAGACCATCTGAGGTCTGAGACATAGAGGAGCAAACAGGAACAGTCCTTCCCATGCCCTATCTGGATTCCTGACCCACAGCATCAAATGGTGTTTTATGCTGATGTATAGCTACAGAACACTTGAATTAAAAAGTGATGGTCATTGCCAAGAATGTTCTGTGCTGCCCTGTGTTCGCTTCTCCAAACCCAAACTCACACACAGAAACTGCCTGTACCTATGTGCTCTTCAGACAATGTGGTGCAACCTGAATCAACACAGTGAGTTGTTAATGAAACTCCTAAAAACACCAGTGTTTAGGGATACGGAACTTGCTCTCAGGCTTCTGTGATGGGACCTTATTGTTTATCATGCCATGACCTTGACTAGACTACAACAAAATAAAGACTCTTCATTTTCTTTCTGAAATACCTCAAATACCTGAAAAATCTCAGAGGATTGATCTCACAGCCACTTACATTTAAATGAATTTAATGATACTGTTTTTTCCCCTGACACCTCAGAGAGCTGCTAATTTAGGGAAAATGAAAAATATGAAAGAAATGCATGTAGAAATCCAGGCGAGAGTTAGTTATATGGTGTGCTTTAAAGAATAGGGCAGGACATTTTTTTTTATCTCCCCAACCCCACTCCTTACTTTCCCTGGCTGGCACTCTCTAGTTCCCTCCCTTGCTTTCTTCTGTCTTCCCTCTCTCAAAACACTTGCCTCCTTTGAAGGAAGAGTCCTAATTCCAATTCCTCTTTTCTTTCAAACCCTCCTGGCTCTCCATTAGATGTTAGTGGTGGACCTTTCTTTGATGGCATCTCTTCAGCAAGTGAGGGCAGCACAGTGTTGGTCTCATGATTGGAGCATGTGGTGGACATGGTTTTTCCCATTTCCCCTCCAACAGTGATGCACGGCTTTGAGAAGCCACCCAGGCTACATTCAGAGGCTATTGATTTGATTCCAAAAAGAAAATCTGACAAAAATATATTCTTCCAGTGCCATTACACTGCCCCATTCTTTTTCTATAATTATCCAGGTAAGATTTACTGTAAGACCTTGTAGTGGGCCTTACTCTTAGCCTTAATAGTGGGCCTGTGTTTGGAGTTGGTTGTTACACAGCCCTCACAGTAGCTGAAATTAGCTACTTGTTTGGAGCTGGGCATATCACAGAAGACTGATGATGTCAGATGGATCTATCCTAATCTCCACTTGGCCTCTGTGATGAAAGGCGGGTGCTGAAGGTCTGGGGAAGGTGTAAGTTTTAGGGAAATTTGCACTCAGGCATGAAGATGTGTCATTGTTGGCCTTGATATTTCATTTTATAAGAAGCAATATTTGCCTTTTATTTTATATCATCCAGTTTATTTCATACACTAGAACATCGTGAACAAGATTAGTGGATTTGGAGTCAACAGGATAACTTAGTGAGTAAAGGTACTTGCTGCCAAGTCTGAAATTCTGAGTTTGATCTCCAGGACCCACCCAGTGGAAGGAGAGCACATAACAGTTGGGCCACAAAACTGCTTGCTAAGAATGTCCTACAGCCCCTACTCCCATATCTCCAGAATGGCAATGAATTGGTTTATTTGTTGGTTCTCAGAATGGCTGAGGCTTTGTTTGAGCTGCTTGTCCAGGAGATGTAGGATTGAACATTAATATACACAAATAGACATATAGCATGTTTTAAGTCTATCTGATTTTAAAAATTGTGTCTGCTTCCAAAAAGCATTTAAACAGTGAGAGAAGAGAGGTGGGGATCTTATGGCTGGATGCTCAGTTTCTAGCTGCCTTGTTCTCTCTTTCCTTCCCTCCCACAGTAGAACTTAAAATGCAACCCTCCTTTCCAGGCAGTGGTGGCTCCTGCCTTTAATCCCAGAGGAAGAGGCAGGCAGATCTCTGAGTTCAAGGCCAGCCTAGTCTACAGAGTGAGTTCCAGAACAGCCAGCCAGGGCTACCCAGAGAGACTCTGTCATGAAAAACAAACAAACAAAAAAGTAACCCTCTCTATTTGTAGTGAGAAACAGGATTTTTCCATGTATCCCACATTAGCCTTGAACTCATTGTGTAGCTCAGACTAGACTTGAATTCTGGAAATCTAGTTTAACCCCCCCCCCAAAAAAAAAAGATGCAACTGTAACCAGACTTTCCTTTGGGTAGCTAGCTCATAATAATGGCATGGAGACTTATTATTAATTATTATGAAAGCTCATCCTTAGCTTAGGCTTATCCCATTAGCTCTTATAACTTAAATTAACCCATATTTTTTTTTATCAATCTATGTTCTACCATGTACCACCCATCTTGCCTCTTCCATATTTCCTCTCATCTCTCTCAAGTGCCTAGATTCCCCATCCTTCTTTCTCTCTGCCTCAAAGTCCCTTCTCCTATACCTCCTGCCTATCTATTGGCTGTTCAACTTTTTCTTACACTAATCACAGCAATACACCTTCATAGGCGTACAAATACCCCACAGCATTTTCTCCCTTTTTGTCTAAATAAAAACGAAAGGTTTTAACTCTAACATAGTAAAACTATATACAATAAGAACAATTATCAGGGGCTGGAGAGATAGCTCAGCAGTTAAGAGCACTGGCTGTTCGTCCAGAGGTCCTGAGTTCAATTCCCAGCAACCACATGGTGGCTCACAACCATCTGTAATGAGATGTGGCACCCTCTTCTGGCATGCAGGCAGAACACTGTATATATAATAAATAAATTAATTAATTAATTAAAAAACAATTATCAAGTAAGAATTGCAATGAAGAACTACATCGATAACCAAAATTCATTTTCAATAGAGTCTCCAAATATAATTGACCTGGCAAATATTAAGCCGTAAATCCCTTTTAAAAATAAAGAATTATGCTGGGCATAATATGCTGGGCACATGTTTATAATCCCACTTACTGCTTAAGAGGCTAAGGCTGGAAGGTTGCTGTGAGTTCAAGGCCAGCTTGGGGTACAAGTAATACCCTGTCACACACAAAAAAAGAGAAGAGAATAAAATAAATATAATATAGAACTACTCAACATAGATTCTTTTCAGCTTAAGTAAACAATTGAAATACCTGTAAGTAAATCTTGTTCTGATAACAAAATATATTATTGAATCATTAAAAGTAAACATACATGAGCTATTATAAAACATAAGGGTAGTTATGTGGGAAAGCAGACATGTTTCTTTAGCTGACATCTAGTCATAGAACACTACAAATCTTAACTTTAAAAGGTATAGTGTGGGAGTGAGGTGATGACTCAGCTGATAAAAATATGTTCTCTAGCTAGCTGGCCTGAGTTTGATTCTCAGGACCCATATAGCCCCAGGAGAAAACCAGCTTTTGCAGGTTGTTCTCTGACCTCCACATATGCAGTGTGTGTGCGCATATGGCTGTGTGTGGGTGCACATATGGCTCACGCATGTGTGTGCACACAGACACAGAGTAAATAAAAACTCATGCAACCTGGTGAAGATTCACTGAGGTATTCACATAATCAGGGCTGGAAAACGTACATTTTTAACTATGTGCTGGATAGTTTTATGTCAATTTGACACAAGCTAAAGTCATCTGAGAAGAGGGAACCTCAATTTAAAAAAATGTCCCATAAGATCAGGCTGTAGACAAGCCTGCAGGGCATTTTCTTAATTAGAAATATATGGGGGCTGGGTATTGGTGGTATATGTCTATAATCCTAGCACTCAGGAGGCAGAGGCAGGTGGATCTCTAAGTTCGAGGCCAGCCTGGTCTCCAGGATAGCCAGGGCTACACAGAGAAACCGTCTCAAAAAGGAAAAGAAAAGGAAAGAAAGACATTTATGGGGAAGGGCCCAGCCTGTTGTGCTAGTCTCACACCTGGGCTGATGGTCCTGGGTTCTGTAAAAAAGCAGACTGAGCAAGCCATGAGAGCAAGCCAGTAAGCAGCACTCCTCCATGGCCACTATATTAATTCCTGCCTCCAGGTTTCAGACCTGCTTGAGCTCCTGTTCTGACTTTCTTCAGTGATAGACAATGAAGTGAAAGTATAAGCCAAATAAACCCTCTCCTCCCCAAGTTGTCTTTGGGCATGATGTTTATCATAACAATAGTAGCATTAACTAAGACAAACAATTTGAGAACATAGTGGGGCTGGACACTTTCTTCAGCTCTAGTAATTCCTTGAGGGGGCCTGAGCATATCTTGTTCCTTGGATTCATACCCAACTAGCATTCTTAGAGGTCAAACATTTAAGATTCATTAGGCAACAAATGTTAAGAAGACTATTCATCAATGGGAGGACTCTGGTCTCATTACTGACACACTTTGGAGTTTGCTCACAATGATAGTGATTAATAATCTAAGAAAAATGACATTTAATTAACACTTTCAATTCCCATAATTGTTTATGGGTGTTGGAACATTTGCAACAGCAACAGTGAACACTAACTGAGTATATTCTGTTTAAGAACCTACCAGGCTCTGGGTTCAGATCTTGACTTGAGTCCTTGTCGCCCTCACTGGGGAGTGGAATAAACACAAAGGACTCAGCTATCACTGAACAAAAAAAAAATCTAGAAATTGAGCACCAGAGTGGAAACAGGTGTTGAAAAGAGCCTGGGGCCAAAGACTTTGGCAGCTCTAGGGGGAATGGGGAGGAAGGGATAGGAAGTGGGTAGGAACCCATTGGGGGCAGAATTAATACTTAAACCAAGAATTGTCAGGCAGCAGGCATGCCTTTAATTCCAGCATAGGCCAACCTGGTCTACAGTGTGCATTCCAGGATAGCCAGGGCTACACAGATGTGGTTTGAATGGGTGTGGCCCCCATAAACACATGTGTTTGAGTTCATGGCCCATAACGATTGCCCTATTAGGAGGTATGGCCTTGTTGGAAGTGTGTCCCTGTGAAGGCAGACTTTGAGGTCTCATATACGCTAAAGTCATGCCCAGAGCAACAGCTCACTTCCTGTTACCTGAGAATCAAGATGTAGAACTCTCAGCTTTTTTTTCCAGAACCATGCTTGCCTGCATGCTGCCATGCTTCTCACCATGACGATAATGGACTAAAGCTCTGAAACTGTAAGCCAGCCCCAATTAAATGTTTTTCTTTATAAGAGTTGCCATGGTCATGGTGTCTGTTCACAACAATAGAAACCCCAAATAAGACAATAGAGAATCTCTGTCTTAAAAACAAACAAACAATAAATAAATAAATAAATAAAATGTACAAAATCATTGGCGATATAGCTCAGAGGCACATCACTAGCTTAGTATGTGCAAGGTGCTGGATTTGACCTCTTACACTGCAAAACACAATGAATGCAAATTGTATTTATGCAATTCTACTCTAAAATAATATGCAAAACCATCAGGACTTGGGAAGAAACTGAAGATGTGAAGATCATCAGGTTGCTGTTGCTAATAAAAATGAGCTGACACTTGTAGAGGATACAGAGCCTGTATATCATAGAGGGCCTGTACTAAAGGCTTTATATACAGAGTTACATCTTACCACCCACTGTACCTATGGACTAAGACAAGGAGATTTAGAGATTTGGACTAATCAGACAATAGTCACAAGGGTGTTTTACCTAAATTCAGGTTATTTGATCAGAGAGCTGGTTTTATTCCACATTCAAATAATTATAGTGAGACAAAATGAGCATAAAGGGCCATGTTAGACACCTGTAACAGATGTTCCTGGGCTTTGTGCATCTTTGGCTCAGGGTGTGAGGTCATGGGGGATCTGCTTGGATGCTGGAGTGCGGGCCTGATGGCTCTAGACTCATGGCAGCAGTCTAGGAGGAAGTGAATCAGCATCCTGACTGTGGGTGTCCTTGGGAAGGGAGGAGAATCTTCCATGTTAACCTGCAGAAAAGCAGTTGCTAACATGGAAGACCAAGGGTGCCTTGTAAGGAAGGGAGGCCACTGGATTGCTTTAAATACATTGGGGATTACTTCCTAGCCTTGGGGGTGAAAAAAAAAATCTTGGTAGCATTAACAGGAGAAGAAAGGAGACTCTCCTTTAAACTTCCTCTAAATGGTGTTAACTGCTGGGTGTGGTGGGGCACACCTGGAATGCCTCACTCAGGAGGCTGAGGAAGGAAGACGGAGAGTTGGAGCAGAGCCCAAGCTACATGTCTCAAAAGAGAAAGGAAGAGAAGAAATGAAAGACAGGAGAGAAAGGAAGAAAACAGAATTAGCTATGATTTTTTAAGGGTGCAATTAGTTCTTCAGTGATCTTGAGTGAGGATGAAATTAATACCTGGAAAAATATTTAAAAGATGTTTCAGTTTTTTGTATCAATTTCTTTAATTTCTTGAATTCTGACATCAAAGAAAAATTTTCTTTCACATAAAAAATGATTTTCAGGCTGTGGAGGTAGATTTGTGGTAGAGTGTCTAGTACACACGAGGCGCTGGGTACAATTCCCACCAAACGCGCGCACGCGCACACACACACACACATGCACACGCACACGCACACGCACACACGCACACACACAGACACACGCATGCACGCACACACTCAAATACACATGCACACACTAGTAATAATAATAACAATAATAATAATCAAATCACCTGAATGGTTTGAAAATACTAGCTTCTGTTTTTGAAATAAGTTTGTATTGATTCTTAGTGGTTATTGATAAAATTTTTATATATGTAGAAATATATGTTCAATAGTCTAGAACTCTAAAAGTTAAAATCACCTCATGCTACTCCGTAGGTATCTGTGATATCTATTATTGGTTGTCAACTTGACTACATCTAGAATGAACTTCAATCCAGAAGTGGAAGGCACACCTGTGAGAGATTTTCTGCTTGGTTTGAAGTGGATGAATTCACTTCTAATCTGGACCTTTGAGACAGGAAGATGCATGCCTTTGATCTGGATCTTGAGGCAGGAAGATGCATGCCTTTAATCTGGGCCACATCTCATGCTGAAAGTCTATATAAGGACATAGAAGAAGACAGCTTTTTCTCTATGCCTGCTTCCCCTTGAGTTGCTAGCACATTCCTTCACTGGCATTAGAGCCCACTTCTTTGGGACTCCAGCATAAGCTGAAGACCAGCTGAGACATACAGCCTCTTGGACTGGGCGAATTACTGGATTCTTTCCCTTCATAGCTAGCCATTGTTGTGTTAGCTGGACTTCAGTGTATAAGTCATTCCAATAAATCCCTTTAAATACAGAGAGAGAGGGGGCGGGGGAGAGAGAGAGAGATTCACTCTGTAAACCCTACTACTCTAGAGAACCCTGACTAATAAATACATCATATTTGATGTCAAATGTGTTGCTCTGGTTGGTTAATAAATAAAACACTGATTGGCCAGTAGCCAGGCAGGAAGTATAGGCGGGACAGGCAGGTGAGAGAGATTTGTCCTGACCGTGGGCCAGGCAGGACCAGGAATACTCTAGCTACAAAGAATTATAACCAGACACAATCAAATATGAAAAGGTTCATTAATCTACCTTTTCATTCTATCATATCTAAACTATCCCCTTTTCTTTAGAAAGAGATTGCATTTATAATCAACCTGTTTTAAATTGGTTTTTCTCTGTCCCACACCAGAGGGTTCTTCTGATATGGGACACAAGAATCTCTTAACCTTTTATTTTAGGAATATGCTTGGGTTTAGAGAAGGAGTGAGCCAATTCCATCTCCAAAGCCAGCTTGGTATATTTGAGAATTTGGACATAGCTTCTCTTACTACTTCCTGCTGGAGGGGGGCGCTGTATCTTATGGGGACACAAAGAAAATTTTAGGATTATGGAGTAGTCTGTGAGGGTGCATCGTCTGAGCCAGTTGCCTTGAAACCATTCTGGATGTTGGATCATCTGGGCCATGGTGTCATTGGAGACCTTTCAGGGGGTCTTGGCTGATCAAACCTGATGTGTCTTAATCTGGAACAAATCCATAGCCTCTGGCTTTCTGTGGAAACAAAAACAGAGCCTCCTTTCCAAAGCAACATATTCTTACATTCAAATTTTGAAGTCAAGGTATCTTTAAAATATACATATTGGTTTAACTCAACAACTTTTATAATCAAATGTTTTTCTGCAGTTAAAGATCCCAAAGACAACACAATCCAGATTCTCTGTGTAATATCCATCTTTACGTGGCTTATTTTGTATACTACCTTTACTGTCTCTTCAAAGACTTTATTTTTAAAAACTATTTCTTCATATAACTGTATATATTTCTTTTCTCTCTTTTTTAAGCCTATGTACATTTTTACACACATTGTAAAGCATTTAAAGTCGTGTTTCATCTGAATCTGCCTTATTGTGTAACTATTGCTTTAAATTGCAGCCTTTGTAAGACCAAAATGGCCACTGTGGCTGGTGGCTCCACCCACCTCAGCTTCCCAACATGGCAGTGGTACATTTTCTGCCAGCTCTGGGAGCCATCAATTCTTAGAAACACTGGGTCTATGCTTTTATCAAAGCAGCATGTAGCCCAGAAACCTCCTTTTTTTTTTTTTTTTTTTTTTGTACTAGCAAAGGCTAAATCCACCATGCAGTACAGTAATGTTCCACTTGTAGACGCCTCATTTCCACCATACTACCAGTCAAATGTGCATGTCAGGAACCTGCCAACTTGAGAGAGACAACTAGGAAGCTGTTTTTAGCTCCATTTTGAATTGTTTATTAAATATTCTCAGGTTTAAGGTGGAAACTCGAGCTGTTGGGCGCCATTTGTAGCTGGAGAGTTCCTGGTTCTGCCTGGCCCACAGTCAGAACAAATCTCTCTCACCTGCCAGTCCCGCCTATACTTCCTGCCTGGCTACTGGCCAATCAGTGTTTTATTTATTAACCAATCAGAGCAACACATTTGACATACAGAACATCCCACAACATTAGGTGGCCATAGCTGTGTAGGTTTGTTCATGGGTCTTATATTATGCTCTGTTGATCTACATGTCTGTTTTTGTACTAGCGTGTGATGTCTTCACCACACTACCATGGTTCTGCAGTAGTTTGAGGTCAGTGTTCTCTTGCTTAGAACTACCTTGGCGAGACATCCATAGCTTTTTGTGCTTCCATAAGAATATTAGGACTGTTTTTTTCTAGTTCTGTGAAAAATGTGACTGAAAATGAATGGAAATTGATTTGATCTGTAGATTCTTTTGTAGTATAGCCACTTTCACAGTATCAGTTCTGACAGGAACATGAGGGATCTTTCCATAGTCTAGTGTCTTCTTCAATTTCTGTTTTCAATGCATTTGCATTGAAAAACATTTGCATTATAGAAATATTTCACTTCTTTGGTTAGGATTATTTATGGGTATTTTTGGAAGCTATTGTGAATGGATATTTTCTTATTTTTTTTCTTCAAGTTTACTACTGGAATATACACACGGTAATTATTTTTATATGTAGAATTTGTATACTCCAGCTTTATCAAAAGTGTTATCAGTTTTCTAATGGAGTCTGTGTGGTCTTTTAAGTACATGATTGTATTGTCTGCAAATAGGAGTAGCTGGACTTCATTCCCTTTTAAACCCTTTTATATTTTTCTTGTTTTATTCCTCTAGCTAAGACTTTGAGTACTGTATTGAATACGAGTGGAGAGATTGAACATAGTAACAAAAACAGCAAGGAAAACTATGGACCAATTTTCCCAAAGAACAAAGATGCAAAAATTCTCCACAAAATACTTGTAAACTGAATTCAAGAACACTTTGAGACCATATATCATGGCCAACTTGCTTGCAGTGTGAGGATACAGGTCATTATGGCAAGGAACATGAGGTGGCTGGTCACACTACATCCACAATGGCTTTGGTGCTCAGGTGCCTTTCTCCTTGGTGTCCAGTGCAAAACTCCAGCCCCTGGGATTGTGTCACTCACATTCCAGGCATGTCTTCCATCTATAGTTAAACCTTTCTGGAAACACCATCGCAGAGGTGTGTTTCATGGTGGTTCTTTTTGGGGGATGGGTTAAATGGTCATTTATTTGGCTTCAAGAGAATTCAGTACAGTGTTTCATAAGCAAACAGACAAGAAAAAAGAGTCCAGTAAATATAATTGGTTAGATTTAACAACAAACTCCAAAATTGAAAGCCCATTAGATTTTAGAGATCATTTAGTTAAACTTTTCTGTTTTTGACAACATTTACTAAAATATAATTTATATATCATTAAGTTTAACCCACTTAAAGTGTATGATTCTGCTTTTCATACACCCCTGAGCAGTATAATTATCATACTAGCCCGATTTATTAAATATTAACGCCTTGCCGTGAATTTAGAACTCAGTAGTAGTCACTGCACATTCCTTCCATTCTTCCAGGATCGTCCTACACAACTGAAAACTAGTTTTCTGTCTCTAGAGATTTGTGTATTTCAGACAACTGGGATATGACAATCCTAGGCTGGCCTTGAATTCACAGAGATCCACCTGCCTCTGTCCCAGAGTGCTGGGACCAAAAGTGTGCACCACCATGCCTGGCTCACGATGATTCTACATTCAGTAAAGATGACTGACGTTAAACACCACAATCAGAGAGCATTTTTTCATGCTTATTCTAAGCTTGAGTCGTGTACAAAATTATATGGCATAGTGAGTTACTTTCACTAGGAGAAACTATCTGATCCCACCTTTTAGAAGCAGACTGTTGAACTTTTGGCAGACTCTAAAATGTCTTTTAAGTAATAAAATAAGTCTATTTTTGGTATACGACACAACCATAGACAGTTTCAACCCATTGATACATGTGCATTCAGATACTCATAACAATTTTATTTGACTGACTTTCATGCCTTGCAAATCCAAAGAACCTTCTAAACTGATAGGATGTTAAAATATTTAAGGCAATAAATTTGCTTTTAAGACCAGCTTTGAGAAAATTCATAAAGATTATATTGTAGCCAGGTGTAATAGCATGCACTCATAGCTTTAATCCCAGTATGTGGGAGGCAGAGGCAGATAGATCTCTGTGAGTTTGATGTCAGCCAGGGCTACATATTGAGACCTTATCTCAAAAAATGCAAGACAAACAAATTTAAGAAGATTATATTGTGGAATAAATGTACACATCATCAATGTTGAAAGAAACCCCTCTGCTTTTTTTTTTTTTTTTGAAACTGCATTTCAGATGGAACATGTAAGCACTAATTTATTTTCTGGGATAATTTTTTAAAATTACTACTATATTGAGAGAGAGAGAGAGAGAGAGAGAGAGAGAGAGAGAGAGAGAGAGAGAATATGTTTGTGTGTTTTTATGGTGTGATGTGTGCATGGATGTGCGTAGGTGTACATACCCATTTTAAACACGTGGAGGTCAGAGGAGGACATTGGGTGTCTTCCTTTATCAATATCTGTCTTAATCTTTTAAGACAGGATTTCTCACTGAACCTGAAGTTGAATGTTTATGCTGGGCTGGCTGTCCAGTGAACTCTCTATCCACCCCAACCTCAATGCTGGGACTATAGGTAGCTCTTGCTCAACTTTGTAGGTGGATGCTGGGGATTAGAACTCAGGTCCTCGTATTTGCACAGCAAGTGCTCTTTCCCATGGAAGCATCACTCCAGCCTCCTCTCTGATCGTTAGGAAACCATTCAGCAGCACTGTCTTCTCGACTTTTTCTCCTCATAGGTGAACTCAGAGCAAAAGCCTCCAACTTTGCTATCATTAAAAGTGAGGATACAGAGGGATGTGAATCACCTCTGCATTTTGCACCCTCTGCAGTTGAACTTGCTGGGCTGCTGCTGCAACATGGATTTTTATCGTGTTTTCTCATTTGATTAATTAACCCAGCTGTGGTAATTGTTTCAACATCCTCCTGCTCAGGCAGCCTCTCCAGCTTGAGGGACCAAGTCTCCATTAGAGCTTTTCATTGTATCAGCGGGGCTAGGAAGGGCGCTTGACAGTGGTGTTCATAATTGCTTTGTCTAATTGCAAGAGATCAGGGTGGGAAACTTTAAAAGCATGTCTGCATCAAGAGTGGTGTTTCAATTTGCCTTGTTAAATTATTTTCTTCTGTTGCTGATATCATGTCTGGTTTTATGAAATGTCATCCTGCCCACAGAAAGGAATGAGCAGGGAGTAGGGAAGGGTTAATCTAAGAGCAAATGCTGCTGCCCATCTCTTGCTCCTCATCCTGGCCTG
This sequence comes from Peromyscus maniculatus bairdii, assembly GCF_049852395.1. Lineage (NCBI taxonomy): Eukaryota > Metazoa > Chordata > Mammalia > Rodentia > Cricetidae > Peromyscus > Peromyscus maniculatus. The sequence goes on from NC_134855.1 coordinate 125,387,994, forward strand.
TATGTCCATTAAACTAATGTTCTACCGTAGGCAAACACTGTCTGTTTTACTGTCTCACCATGCAAGAGCCCACAGGGACTTCGGATACTACAGCTTTTCAAATGTAGAAGGCATCCCTGGCATCTGAAAGTACGCCTTCTAGGGAGGACTGGGACATAGCCAGGTAGAGTCTCTTTTCTAGATTCCTCCTGAGTTGGCAGAGGGGGCAGCTGGTGGGGGGGTGCAAGAGAGCCTGAGCTCTGAGTTTCCTTTCAGCCCTCTGTCATTAAGGGGGAGAATTACATTTCAGACTAATTTCCTTTTTAACATAAATGTATTTTTTTTTCTTAGCCAAGTTCTAGAGGATTCTTCAGCCCATCAAAGGGTTCTTTTGCACACAAAAGGCTAAGAACTCTGGGAGATGCCCTCCGTGCAATAATCAGCACTCTCTGTTTTTCTTGCTTGCAAATATGTTCTTGCTCACTCTCACTCTGCAGCCTAGGGTGGCCTTAAACTCACAGCAATCCTTCTGTCCCAGCCTCCTAGAAGCTGGGATTATGGGAGGGAGCTGCCATGGTCAGCTGGTAATCAACATTTTCGAGCACTTCCCTTCCCCTCCCCAATCCCAGCCAGAGAATATAAGGAGACAGGCACCAAAACTAATGATATTCAGCTGGGCAGAGATGGCACAAGCCATTAATCCCAGCAGGCGGGAGGCAGAGGAAGGCGGATCTCTGAGTTCCAGGCCAGCCTGGTCTACAGAGTGAGTTCCAGGACAGCCAGGTTACACAGAGAAACCCTGTCAAGAAAAAACAAAACAAAACAAAAAAAAAAAACTAAAAAAACCCTAATGATATTCAAAACACAAAAGTGTAATGATTTGTGGAATAGTGTCTGGTGTGAGAAGCTTGCCACTGAGCATGTGAAGGGGTAAAAACATCCCTACTCCCCTACCCAGTTCCTAACCCTTCTCTGTGGCTACTCATTTAAGAGTGCAACTGAAGAGCTAGCTGCTGTTGGTGGTGACTGACACACTGCGAATTAACATTTTATAGGGCAGCCAGCTCTGGACAAATGCTCAGTCTGATCTAGAATTTTACAATTTGATCCTGGGGCCACTGGCCACACTCAGTTATTTAAATTAACAGCAAGGAAATGGAAATTTAAAAATTAGTTCTTCATTTATTGGAGCCACATTTCCAGCATCCGATCACTGTACGTGGCTGCTGGTGCCATATTGGGAAGCACAGATAAAGTGCTCTCCACCCAGAGTCTGGTCTGGGCTTGTTTCTCTGCTTTCTCTCTCGCCCTCTGCTCTAACTCATGTCTGAATGTTAGGTCCGCTCACACCTGCTTCAGCTCACCCAACTCCTGGCCACAAAGGGTGGGTTTATCCCTTTCTGTTTATTGAGTCAGGGCCTCACTAGCCAGGTTGGCCTTGAACTCACAATCCTCCCGCCTCAGCCTCCTGCATGCTGGGAGAACAGGGATATGCCCCCACAGCCTTTGTTTGTGAACGAGTAGGGAAATGGATCAGAGTGTAAGGAACTGACATGTGTAAGGACTACACATAGACGGAGGCCATCTTCTGCTGCTGGAACAGGTTTCTTGCGTTTATGCCCTCTGATTGTTCACCACAGTGACCTGTTGTTAGTGTTAAGGGTGGTCGGGATACCATATGCAATGTCTCTGGCAGATATCACTGTGAAAACTGCACTGAGAAGCCCAGCTATCCCTTCCCTTCTCTTCCAGGGGTAGATATTTTCCTCTCAAGGCCTCCATTCTCATCTAAAAAAATCCAAGAGTCATTACAAAATGCCACTCCAACTTCTAGTTTTACCAGTCAACAGTTCTCAGATGGCTTTTTACTCATATGGCTCCTGACTTTCTTCCCAAATGGCTGAGGACCATTTTAAACGTTGGGGTGGTAATCAGCCACCTGAGCAGGCTTCCTGCTGATGGCTTGACAGGAGGTACCCTGAAAAGACACCTGGAGTTGCATCAGCCCTTGGCCCCAAAGCCAAGTTCTACACCCCAGCAGCACCAGCACCCGGCAGGGTCTGTACACATGCAGAGTTTTAGAGTCACGAACTAGAGGAAACACTAAGTGATTCATTTATGCCCCCAGTTTGAGAGACTGATTCAGGGCACGGAGATGCAAAAATCCATGCAAACTCACCTATGTGTCAACTGGTTGGAGGGTTGACACAGATGTGGCTGATGTCACAGCTCGTACCCTCCAGCCAGCAGGGTAAGCCTGTCCCTCCAAGCATTTCCAATTGGAGTTTCATCTACTTCCATGGGCAGAGTTCCAGTCTTTCCTGTCTCATAAACTGTGAATTTGAGAGGAACACTTGGCTCTGGAGTACACTGGATGATAGACGTAGGGACTCATGAAACCTCTTTCTCTGTCTCATGACGTCTCTAACTGAAGCTCTCTGGATCACAGCAGCCTCTTCATGAAATCCCAAAGGGCATTTACTGTTAGGGACTAAACTCCCAGAGCACTGTGGTTCTGTGGGAATGCTTGGGGTTAGATGGACTTTGAGCAGGGTGGCTGTGAATTCCTGAAGGACTCAAGGTGATGCTAGTTTGGTACCTCTAGAGCCTATATAGCCTGGAGAAAAACATCCTGTTTATCCCCAGCTGAGGAGGAAGAACAAGACATCACAGATTAGAGCTTGAGACATGGCTGTTTCAAGTCAGGGAAGAGAACAGGTGGGGTCAGAATATGAAAGTCTAAAGCACCTGTTCCCAAGGCACAGAATCAAGCTGCCCTAGTGGATGGTGAGTCTAGGTCCAGGGATGTTTGACAGGCTGCTATGTGCACCCGGAAGCCCACTGACGCATCTGCTAGGGAAAGGTAAGGTGTTGGGGCTCCTACAATAGATGGAAGCCAATGGCTGGACATGAACTTCAAGCAGGACCTGGACTTTGCCAGTCTTCTGTAATCTCATAGGCAGAAAGAACAAGGTCACCAGAACAGGCTGGTTGGTGGTGCCATACTGCTCAGAAGCACACTTCATAGTGAGGACAGAGAATCCATTGTACAGAGAGCCCAAAACTGGATCTCTGCAGGTAACTGACCCGGAGAAGCTTAAGTCTCAGTGCCGAGCAGAGCCACCTGGGCGACTGATGCAGTCCACCTCCATCTTGGCAAGTTTCTGAAGGTTTTTGGCAAAAAGGTCCCCTCAGTGGGTGTCCTCACTGTGATATTTTTGGAACTGTATGTTTGAGCACAACTGCTTGGATGAGCTCCCAAATCTGTAGGCTTTCCCGGTGCTTTGGGGACTCTGGAGAAAAGAACTGCTAACCTGCTTCTCCTGGATGTCCAGCAGCAGCAGGACAGCCCCACAGCAGCAAGAGAATACGGAGGAGGATATAAGAAGATCTGCAGGGCAACAAATGATAACATGGGGGAGGCCAGAGGAGGCAGAGGAGGTGAGAGAATAAGAAGCAAGTGTCAGAGATGATGTAGGAAATAAGATACCCAGGAGGCCAGAAGATCAGCAGGAGAGCAGATATGGAGGGAGTGAGAGGAAATGTAGGTGGCAGCCAGAGGAGAGACAAACCACCTTGCTCTCCTTGCCTCAGCATGGATCCTGCCCACCATGATCTCTCCACCAGGCTACCATCTCTTTCTTTTCAATGAAGAGTACACAGGTGAAGAGGAGAAAACGTCTAAGGTAGTAAGTTGCCCATGACTCAGGAAATAATCCCACATCCATGCACATGCACACAACCCTAGTTAAACTTGGTGGGTTTTTTTTTTTTAAATTATATTTTAAAAATTATGAAAGTGGAAGAGAAATGTGTTGAGGGTTCCGGAGGGGGATGAGAGGTAAGTGTGTAGAAATATGATCAAAACAATTATATAGGTTTTAATGTTGTTAAAGAGTAAGTTCAAAATTACTTTAAAAACAAAAAAACGACACAAAGATGTCTAAGGTAGAGACACGTTCAGGGCTGGCCTGCAGGCGTTCCCCGTACAGTCGGTGGGGGCTGGCAGCATGAAGACGGGGTGCTTTTGCCAAGAGAATGATTTCTTACCTGTGGAGGCTGAAGGTCTGAGGTGCCAGGAGGGTCGGCTTCTCCTGAGGCCTTGCCCAAGCTTGCAGACTGCGTCTCCTGCCTTGTCTTCCCTGGGCTTCCTCCTGACCGTGTGACCTAATGTCCACCAGATGACCAGTCTCAATCAACTTACCTCGTTAAGGACTCTCTTACCAGGGGCTGGAGATGTGGCTCAGTGGTGAAGAGCATGTGTGGCAGAGGACCCAGGTTCAGTTCCCAGCACCCACATGGTGGATCACAACCATCCTCAACTTCAGTTCCAGGGTTATTGGAAGAACTCTTCTGTTCTCCATGGACACCAGGCATGTATATGATGCACAAACATCTATACAGGCAAAACACTAGCACATAAGATAAAATAAATCCTTAAGAAAATAAATGTGAAACACTTCTTCTGCTTATAGCCACTCACATTCTAAGATCCCATGCGCTAATTCTTTTTTTTTTCTTTTTTTTTTTTTTGGTTTTTGGTTTTTTTGAGACAGGGTTTCTCTGTGTAGCTTTGGAGCCTATCCTGGAACTCGCTCTGTAGATCAGGCTGGCCTTGAACTCACAGAGATCTGCCTGCCTCTGCCTCCCGAGGGCTGGGATTAAAGACGTGCACCACCACCGCCTACCTGGGTTAATTCTTCAACCAACTCATTTTGCAGTGTGCAGCTCAGCTCCTTCCTCTGCCTCTGTAGCCTCTTCTGAGGAATCAAGTTGGCTCTTTGGTGATTATCGAAAGTGACCACACAGGCCAGACTTCAGAGAAGTCACCTGAATACCAGATGTTCTGGACCTAGAACTGACCAACGGAGCTCTGCAGACTGAAGGGTGCCTCGCTGACCTGCTCACACCCTCTCTCATGACAGGAGCTGAGCTGGAGAGGGTGGGAGCTGGCGAGAGAGGAACAGACAGATCACTGATCTTGAGGGAACAGAATCCTGCCCAAGAGTGGCTGTGTGGGTGCAGGACACCAGAGAGACCAATCAGCAGCTTGTCTCCATTTCCCTCATCACATTTGCCTGGGGCCATTGCTTCCTTGCTAGCCAACCATCTAAGAAATGTGGTGGATGCTCACTGTGCCGGAGCATGTGGTATGATGTGACGGTGGATTACAGCCAAGTAGTGGCCTCTGAGAAACCAACATCAAACCCACGATGAGGGCAGCGGAGGCACTAAAGTGAGCCAGAGAAGGGAAGAGTATATGACTACATAAGAAGTCTCATAAGCAGCCTGCCTCTGAGGGCCACTGGGATCCATGCCACCAGGGACCTCTGTGGAACATGCCTCACGGTCATCTACCCGGGGCAAGGATATTGGACTTTTGATTTGCCACCTGTACCTGCAATTGGCTGGAGCCTATGAGCTTCCTGGCACTGCCCTGTCCTGTCCCCTGTCCTGGAGATAGCCCCCTTTGCTTCTCTTTTAGGCATAGACTTGGCACCAGGAAGCCACCCCCCCCAATGCCCCCATGAGAGTTGATGGGCCCAGTGATGCTGCACCCGTAGTGGACTCTGATTCTTACCCAGATTGTGTTTCCTGTGCCTGGAGGAGCACTGTGCACTGGCTGTGTGCACCAGAGATTTCTGAAAGGCACCTTCAGGTGGTCAGCTATGTGGTGTGCCTCTCCTATAACACACACTTCCCCTATAAACCTAGGCCCCCCTATTTGATGTGCATTATATAGAAACAGCCCAGCTTTCAGCACACACAGATGGGACCATTCCTCTGATGTGTGGTTAGCAAAATTAGACCCAAGAACGTGTTAAAACTTTTCTTCTTTACCTCACACTAATTAAAAGATAAGCCCTTAATTAAAGAGAGGAGACCAACTGGCGCTGAAATAATTGTATTTATGATACTTCTGTCATTCTGGGAGTGGGGTTGAGGAAGTGGCTAGTGTCATCAGAAGCGAAGAGATAGAAGGCCTCAGGACCAGGACAACTCAGGGCATGGCCCTCTGATAGACCCTCCACCCCTCCTTCATTTACCCTTTATTAAATTTAGTTAATTTTGGTGTTCGTGCTTTGGGGACTAAAGCCTAGTTTCCACAGGACACTTGCTGGTCCAGAATGGCCACCTGTCCCCCAGTAACAGGGCTTGAGAACACGTTCTTCAATGGTTCCTGGACCAGGACAGCCCTGAACTTCTGGACTGGATCCTTGTGTGGCTGCTAACGAGGACCTGGCAGCCACTTCCCAGCTAATTCTGCAGAACAGGAGGGAGTTTTCACCCCCAATTCCTGCCCAGTCTTCTCCGGAGATGGGACGGAATGCCTCTAGAGGCTTTTTCTTGTTCCTCTGGTTCATGTGTGTTGAGAGTGTAACCTCTCAGAAACCCGGTGTTATGTGTCGGATGCATTGAGTGTCACCATCAGACAAGAGGCACCTGCGAGGTGCTTTTGCTGGGAGTCGATGGTAGTGACGACAGAGACCTGCCATTCACTCTTACCACTTTATGAAGAAAGGCCCCAAAACACTACAGGTGTGAAAGAAGGAGAAATAGAAAGAAAGAGGTCCCTCCTGTGGCTTCCAGTTAATTATCAGGTTTTTTTTTATTAGAATAAATCACATTTTCCTGGTACAAGGGAACATTTCGGAGGGGTGGAAAGAGTATATGCCCCGATTGTGGCGGTGGCAGGAACAGAGATGTTTGGCATCAGCAAGGAGGAAGAATGAAAGAAAAAGGCTGGATGCCATTAACCTCTTCATCACACTCCAGGGAACAAGCACAAAGCCAAAGAATTGTAATTCTTTCTTGGGCATTACAGTCCTACTGTAAAGGGACCCTACCCAGACATCCCTCAAATCCACAGATGTCCAACCACGTTCCCAGGCCTGTGTCATCGCCCGACCTGAAAGTCTTTTCTTATCCAATCGCGCCACCCTGCGGACATTATGGGCACCGCAGCCTCGGTCCCGGCAGCCACCCCGTCGGTTTTGAAAGGCTGACTTAAGAAAGAAAGTAAAGAGATCAGCTTCTGGAGTTACAAGGGGCATTGCATATTTTGGGGGGCGGGGGGATGAGCAGTGCCAATTATTGGGGAGATGACGAGGAATATAATATTCTTGGCTCCCGGTCGACTGCTCTACCTCCAACTTCTTGGAAAGGCACCCGGCTATGGGTGGAGGTGGAAGGCATCCGCACTCTTGTATCTTTTTCTTTCCGGATTCCCCACCCCTCACGGCATCCTCTGCGTTTAGTTTAGGCCTTGGCACAGAGTTGGGGTACTTTTAGGGAATGGGATGTTCCTGCCTCCCGCTACAAGACCCCAAAGCATCGGCGCGGCGTCCCCCCCTGGTGGCGAGACCACACTACTGCTCGGCTTGCGGTGTGAAGGCAAAAGCTCCCGTTCCACGCCTTTCCGGACTGTAAGATGCACCACAGCCTAATTAGATTTGAGGGATGAACAGGAGCACCTAGAGGCGAAATTACTTGGTGGCCAAAAGGTGAAGGTCTCTTCTTTCTAGTATCTCCCGCTAAATGGGGTAAAGGATTGGACTGAAGTCAGAATCTCTCTGGACTCTCCCAAAACTTGGACACCGTCCATTATTACACTCTTACAGAGCTACCTGCTTCGCGGTCATCTACAGTGGTCCGGGACAGCTCAGGATCGGGGGTCGGCGCCTGGGCGCCACAAGCGGGAATTCCCAAGAGCTCAGCACATTGCTGGCCCACTGGACCAGTTTGTTGAGGTTTGTGGGGTGGGGACTGAAGAGAGCGCAGAAATGGAGGGAAGGAAGAACTACAACCCAGAAAACGGAGGATGTGCAAATGGAGATGTCCCTTGAGGACGCTCACTTGCTAGGCCACCCAGACAAGTGCAGATAGAGGCTATGGTCAGATTCTAACTCTAGTTCCGAGCCCGACTCCTCGTCGGCCTGCTTACCGGGCTTGGACCTGGGACTGCGCTTTGGTGGAGGGCAGCTGGGGGTCTCCCGGAGTGGAACTGAGTCCGGCTGCGTTCCAGAGACAGAGGGACTCCGTGGGTCCCTTAGCTCCTCGTAGGAGAAAAGCGCTCGGACGCCTCCTAGCGGCGACGCGCGAAAATCCTAGCTTTTCCCACCCCACGTGGTTCGCTGAGCAGAGGAAAAATTCGCTTGCAAGGCCTCTTTTCCGCACTTGCTCTGATGGCGGCGCTGAGACCTATTCGCCTCTTTTAATAACGATGCCCTGGGAGGGGAAAAAAATAGAGGCTTTAAAAATCCAGACTCTGTGTGTGTGTGTGTGTGTGTGTGTGTGTGTGTGTGTGTGTGTGTGTGTGTGTGTGTGTGTGTGTGTGTGTCGGGGCGTTGGTGAAAGCAATAAAACTCAGATCGCTTCCTTGCGAGATAGCGGCAGCTATAATGCTCCGAGGGGATCAGGGTTTATTTGCAGATCCTGGATAAAAGATGATATATCGACGAGGTTTAGAGTGTCACTGCGCCTGGCCTCTCGGGAAGCCACAAGTACATATTTCCTGAAATACCACCCAACACAATATCTAATCCAATGCCACTTAAGCACTGGGAGGGAACGCCGGCATCCCACAACTTTGCACCCAGCTTTTCAGTTCGAGGTGGAGAGAACCCACCCCTCCCTGGTGGGGTCTAGGCCACCTCAACGCTCCTTCTCTGGCCCTTGTCTTTGGTCCAAGTGATCACTAAACGATGGGCCTTAATAAATACGTTTGAGAAATGTCCTTATGCTCCGCAAATATTGGATTAGCTTTTCAATGACCAGGCTCTTGAAAAGGCTGGAGAAATCCACGCCAGGTCTCAACTAAGCCCAACAGTCAATAGGTAAGGAAAATAAGTTATTTCCCTGGTGGGAGCGGGGGATGTTGAGAAGGGGGTGCCTGCTCTGTGGAGTTATCTACCACGATGGAGGTTCTAACGGAAGAGGAGAGGGGAACAGAACTTTAAGTAACTTGACATTTTCATCAATTCAGTGGTGCTCATTCAAGTCGGGCTTTCTGCAGAGAAACACGTCTACCTTTTATTTCCACAACCCTGTCTGAACTCTTTTTGATTAGAAAATATGCTGCTTATTTGGGTGATGTTTGTGGGGGTAGAACCAACTTAGACTGCTTAGGGAAGGCCACCCCGGGTGTGTTCTTTCTAAGCACTGCTCTGTACAGGAGACATTGAGAATTAAGGAGAGGGTCTCTTCAGGTGAAGACTGTGGAGTAAGTTTCTGAACAGGCTCTCCCTGGCACTAAGACGCCAGAAGGCTATACCTCCGTAGTTCAACTAAGAAGGTGTCCCTCAGCTGGCTTTGATAATCAAGTGATTCTGACTGATGCAAGGTGCCTGGGGACTGGCTGCTGTTGCAGTCTGGCTGGGCTGAGCAGACCTCTTGGGCCTTTCCAGAACTATGTGGGAGCCTCTTTGAACCACTAGGCTGTGAGTGCAGGAACACAAGGGACTGGGTTTGCATAGACCCTGAAGCCCAGAAGCCCTAGTCAGAAAAATCACTAGGCCCTGGGCACCCCAGGCCTGTCCAGTGGCTTCAGCATGGGGTACCTGGCTAGTGGAAGCCTTGCTGCTGTCATCTCAGATAGAGTGCACACCAGGGGCCCAAAGCGTGTGTGTGTGTGTGTGTGTGTGTGTGTGTGTGTGTGTGTGTGAGAGAGAGAGAGAGAGAGAGAGAGAGAGAGAGAGAGAGAGAGAGAGAGAGAGAGAGACTGAGACTCTGTGTGTCACAGGGGCCTAGGCGGGGCAAGCGCCCTCTGAAGCCATCAAAGACAGGGTGGCTTTTTTCCCCTCCTCCATCCTCCTCCCCAATAGATATAGCACGAATTTTTAATGCGTCTTCCTTTCACAGACAACAATACAGGGTTTGAAAGCCGGACACAATTTGGGTTTTGTGCGGGTCCCTCCTCGCGCTCCCTCGGCCCAGCTGGCCATATGGAATCCAGCATGGAGTCCGCGGATGACAAAGGGACCCAGTGACAGGCCCAACAAAACCCCAAGGAGACTTCTGCCTGACTCCGGGATTCACTGCCCGCGATAAGCGCGCTGAATGGTGCGGGTGGGGGGCTGGGGGGGGGCTTCTCTCTCTTCCCCTCTCTGTCCTCTGCGATCCTTTCTCTGTCCCCTTTTAATATGCACGCCTCTAACAGCTCCAGCTCCCAGCTTTCCCATTGTGCGGTTTTGTGCGGCCCTCTGTAGATTGGGCGAAGATAGACTGCCGAAGCGGACCCCGCGCGGGGTGCGCTCCCAGGGCGCTAGGGTTAGGGCCACACAGGGCTCCACGGGCGCTTTTATTGACTCCTTAGGGACCCGAGGACAGAGAGGGGCGGGCACAAGACCCACCTCCCGGGACACACACTGAGAGCGCAGGCCTGTGGGCCTTAACCTGCCAGGCAGTGGAAACCTGCAAGAGTTTGGGCCTTTGCACTCCCCTGAAGGTCGGGGAGGCTCTTGGGATTGTTTGTAGCAGAAAGCCTGGGCCTGAAACACTCAACACTTATCCCTCCAGGGCTGCCCATTAGACCTCCCGACAACCCCGCAGGCCTGGGGCTTAAGAGAAGTTGCACTTGGGCTAGTGAGTGGTTGATTCTAGGGCAGGTTGGGCATCTGCCTTTCATATCGCACAGCAAAGCATAGGCAGTGAATTCTCTGGCTTTTACAAACAGCAAAACAAAACCCCACAGTTTCCAAGCTTGTGCATAGAACAAAGGGAGACTTTTCAGCATTTAGGAAAACTGTCCCCTTCCCAGAGTTGAACCGGAGATAGGAAAGGACCTGTAGTGGGGTATTAGAAAGACTCTGGCGCCCTCAGTGACGGGTGTGTGTGCACAAGGCAGAATAAAGTGTAATCACGTCCCTGGGTGTGTAGTGCAGATTTGGTCACAAGGATAATCATGTTTGCTTTAGATATTGAATTAAATCTGATCACCAACTGGAGGGAGAGAGAGAGAGAGAAAAAAAAAATCAACTGGGATGTCTCCTTTTGCTCACCTCCTCCTTAGCCCCAGTCTCAATGCTGGAGCTCCGGAGGACCAAAGACACTATATCCAAATAGACTGACTTCCAATCTCGCGCATCTCAGCAATTGCTGGGTTCTGACTCACGCAGCCGGCCGCGAGTGAGACAGAGCAGAAGGGTGTGTGCTCTGCCTGGCTCTCAGGACCGTGTGTGCTCCAGCACTAAGCAACTAGATGCAACCTACCGGAACCCTGACGGTGAGAGTTCCTCCCTACTTCAACCTCTACTTTCTAACCATTCACCCAGAGCCACGACCAAGAAACCAGGAACTACGCGCGGTGAGACCCAGCTCCAGGGGATCCTGTCCCAGACGAGAAGGACAGAAGGACGTAAAAGATGGAGCATCAGTAGTGAGAAGGCTGGGTTGCCTAGCGTCGCCAGTGGCTCTCTTCCCTGGCTCCCAGGGCCAAAGAATTTGGAGGAGGGACCAGGAACACCTGGTTGTGAGCCTCAAAATGCCCAATCTTAGCTCTCCCAACCCTCTCCCCCGGCGCCCGGGCCTTGAAGAGGTCAGCTAGGCCTCAACTTGGTACACAGACATTGAAAAAGAAGTGCAAAGTAAAGAGAAAGCCGTCAGACTCAACCTCAGATGCCCCCCCCCCCCTTAGCAAGGGGTAAATCAAACGCAGCGAAGTGAAAGCCATCCGTGAAGTGTAGTGGCTTCAACAGCTTTTCAGGCTGAAGGAGCCACTCGTAGATTTGGGCGAGTGAGGGGGGCTTGTTCTCCTTGTTTGGCGTTACCCAAAGTCACTTTTCCTCCCCCTGTTGGGGATTCAGAGAGCGCAGAGAAGCCCTCGAGCGCCAGGGCCAACAAGGACTTTGGACCACCGGCTAGCAGGCTGAAGGCCAAGCTGTTCCTGTACTGACTGTCCGGTCTGTCCGGAAGAGGCCTATCCCGGGCGCTGCTCCACCGGCTGGGTACCTGGGGCCCCTGGGCTGGAAGAAGAAACACCAGTACCAGCCCGGAATACAACCCGCCCAGACTCCAAGCTTAATGCTCCCCTCCCCTCCCTCCACCGGCAGGGAGACACAGTCAAACAAACCGGAGAACTGGGCTTGCTTTTTTTTTTTTTTTTAAACACAGGATTTTTATTAAAATTCTTATTTAAAAAAATTGAAAGCTTTCAGCGCCCGGCGCTCTTAGGGAACCACGCGAAACTTCTGAGTTCCAAGCTCCGGGGCTCAGGATCCGGAAAATGGGGCCGGGGGTGTCTCGCCTACACATGTTTTCCTTTTCTCATAGTTGAAAAAATGTTTGCATTGAACAAATTAAAAACAAAAAGAAAATTAAAAAAAAAAAACGGAGGCAACTCAAACATAACCCATCCAGAACAAACGACAAAGAGAGCGTTAGGCCTGGTGAGGACACAGGCCCATCCAGAAGGTCATTTGGCAACGATGATCACCAGCGATATTTACAACGAAGAGCGAAATCTGCCACCAGTTGTGGGAACGTATACATGGCCATAAATATTTAGCATTTTCTTATATAAAAAAAGAAATCCTCTATATTTTAAAGTGTTCTCCACTTGCTTAAGAAGGCTGACAATATCGCTACTCACACAAACATATTTTACAAAATTCACGAAAGCAGTGCGGGGGGGATGGGGGCTGGTCCTTTCTCTTTTCAAGTGACGACGACGTTAACGTTGGGATAGTTGGGTCCCCTCGGGGAGAGGCAAAGAAGCGAAGCTGCGCAAACATTCTGTAAACACGACTTAAGAGTTCTGTCCTCTCCAAAGGTTCCACGGAGAGAGGGATCGGGCAGAGTCAGTAGATGGAATCTGCCACTCTGAGGAGGCACAGGCAACCTCCCGGTGCCTCCTCAACTGAGCCTAGGTCGGCTCGACTCTATAATAATAATTATTATAATAATAATACCAACAACAACAACCGTGGTAAGGATCGAGTCCTCCTCGCCACTGCCGCCGCTGGGGTGGGGCCAGGGCCTCCGGCCTCGAGTCCTGGAGGGGCGGCGCTCACCAAGTCCACTGCTGGGCCTGGACCAGGGGGTGAGCTGTCGGGTACTGGGGGGTGCTGGCCGAGCTGTACTGGGCGTTGTACTGCATGTGCTGCAGCGACTGCGCGCTGTAGGCGGAAAAGGGGATGCCTGCCTGGAAGGTGGCAGCTGCCAGGTCCTGGGCTTTGAGCGCGTGGCACGGTTTGCCGTCCCTGACCAAGACCGGCACGGCCACACGGCGCGGCGAGGGCAAGGGTGTCACCTCCATACCTTTCTCGGCCCGGGCACGCTTCATCTTGTAGCGATGGTTCTGGAACCAGATCTTGACCTGCGTGGGCGTGAGGCGGATGAGGCTGGCCAGGTGCTCGCGCTCCGGCGCCGACAGGTACCGCTGTTGCCGGAAGCGCCGCTCCAGCTCGTAGGTCTGCGCTTTGGAGAACAGAACTCGGCGCTTCCGCTTCTTGCCTGCGTCCCCCCCGCCGCCCGGGGTCTCCTTGTCATTGTCCGGTGACTCGTCAGCCGAGGGCTCTGGGGACTTGGAGCTGGAGTCTTGGGGGGGAGCGCTGGCCGCCAGCCCGTGCACTGGGTGGGGTGGGAGGGGGAGAGAAGCGCATCAGGCGCCTGGAGGCCAAGTGCCACCTGGGCCACCCGGAGCCCCAGGGATCTTCCGTGGGCCTGTGGCCCTGGACAGCCCAGACCCACTGCCTTTGCGGTAATCTCCGCCCGGCTCCGCGCCCGAGGAAGCCGTCGGGGGCCGCTAGGGTTCAGAGGAGAGTCTGCGCAGTGGGGGCTCTGAGGTTCAAGTTTCTAGGGGTTCACACACTATGAGGAGAATTTAGCGCGGGGTAGAGTGTGGGCGATCATTGAGGGTTAAGGGCTCCGGCCCCCTTAAACCGTTTCCTCTCTGGAGAGACGTGGGCAGATTTTTAAGAGGAAAACCTCACAATCCCAGCATTGATGGTCTTGGCGGGGTAAAGCAGATTTGGGGGGCTTTCGCTTTTGGTTTCCGGCTTTCTGGACACACACACACACACACACACACACACACACACACACACACACACACACTCGCCGCCTCGCGCACCACACAGTTTCTTTACAATCATGCAGCGGCAGGATGAGCTACTTAAACCCGAAGCCTCCTCCATCCTCCATCGCTAGCCGGACCCTGACCGCTGGCTAGCTCTAGGGAGCGGAGCCAAATCCTCTGGGCCATCGGAGTCCAGGGGACTCCGGCCAGAGCCATCAGTCCGGTTGACATCTCTAACCAGCCTTTAGGAAGCATCTCTGTTCTCTGCTTTTAATTCCTCAGGTGGAAAAAAAAATATGACATCAAGTATTCTGCAGGGACTGGGGAGAGGGATGTCTAGCGAGGAGGTAAACGTTTCAAAATCTAGGGATCCGGGGTGGTGACTTGGACCGTAAATGGCTCCTTCCCCTCCACTCCCAGCGTCCACCCAGGCTACTGCCTCAGCCATGGAGGCATCCACAGCCCTTGCGGCCAAGTTTCGCTACTTACGGGAGTACTGGAGGCCCTCGGTGCTGGCCAGCCAGCGAGTGTAGGGGTTGTCGTTGCTGTCGTAGAAAGGGCTCTTAAGGGGCAGGCTCTGCACCGCGTCCAGGGCGCCCTGCCCCAGCGGCCCGGCCCTCTTGGCGGGCTCCGGCCCTTCGCTTTCCTCCTCCGGCCCTTCGGCCACAGAGCCTTCCTCATCGTTGGTGTCCGGAAGGTCCAAGATGTCCTTGACTGAAAACCCCGTCTTTGTGTTGGTCAGCGACATGGTTCCGGACCCCGCAATTTATGCCGCAAAGTTGTAGCTTCACTTGGTCAATTCTTGGTACTCCCCAGCCCGGGCGGGCGGGGGAGGGGGGGTTAAGGGAAGGAATGGGGGAGGGATGGGGGGATGGGTTTTAATTATTGGGATAATAATTATTTAAAATGAGAGGAGGACACTGTGGGAAAAGGGAAGAGGGAAAAATAATAAAGTCCACCCGGCGCCTCTCTCTTCTCAGAAAGCACGCGGAAATGTACGCAGTGACTGGCGGCCTGCGCGCCCAGCGTCGCGCGGCCTCAGTTTGTAACTCCAGGAGAGGTGCCAAGGTGCCGTCAGCTCGGGCTCCGGCGGCCGCTCCGCGCGCGGTGGCGGCTGGTGGCGAGGAAAAAATGGGCCATTGCCCGAGCGATCAGTCCATATAAGGCTGGGCTCCACTCACGAACCTGGGGAGGGGGGAGGGGGAGAAAGAGGGAGGGAGGAAGGGAAGGAGGGGGATCGAGGGAGCGAGAGAGGGGTGAAAAAAAAAAAGGGGGAAGAGACATTAAAAACGCAAAGGTTGGCCACGTGTGGGCGGGTCTTGGGAGTCAAGTGGATGAAGACAGTATTTGCAGATGTGAAATTGTGGGTTTTGGGGAGCTCTGCGCTCCCAGCCAACGGCCCTCTAGAGCAAGATGAGAGGTGTAACGTGTCAATTAATTGCAAAGATGGGGAGAGCTTTTTTCCTCTCTCAGTATTTACATACAAAGGGCCACCACGTCGCTCGCGAGTCCACACACTTGAAAGGGCCGTTTTAACAAATTGCATCTTAAGGCGGGGGTGGGGGGGTGGGGGGGGACGACGACGACGACGAGGACGCTGGGGTGAGAAAGAAAACAAAACAGAAAGGAACAGGAGGAGGGAAAAAAGAATCCTCTTTAACATTCACCGGTTCCTACCTCCCCACGACCCGCGCGCACCCCCCCCCCCCCCCACACACACCAGCTAGCCAGAAAATTGGCGATTTGTGGCGCCTTTGGAAAAGGGGGAGGGGTGACGGCTGAGCCGCTGAAATCTCTCCTTCCCATCGCTGGTGGTTCCCTAAACAAGATCCGGTTCAAATGGCAAGAGCCCAACTTCTGTAAGCCTCCTAGGTCAATATTTTGGTTGAAGCTTAAGGATGAGTACTAGAAATGACAAGTCAAGTAATTGATTCTAGTTAACCGCGAAAGAGCTGGAAACCCAGGAGAGGAAAAGGCTTGGACCTGCCAGAGCTACCACTAGAGAACCCACCCCCCTCCGAAGGCCCTTTATTTGCTAAAGACTCATTTATCGCCCCCCCTCCCCGCCCCCAATTTCCTTGCAGTAGAGGAGGACTCGAGGTTCACAGTCTGCTCTGCGGGCAGTCCAGGGAAGGGAGGGGCGGGAACCTGCCTCTCGGTCTGTGGGGCCGGGTTCGGACCTGCGCCCCAGAGCCGTTGGCCTGGGCTTATTTCCGGGCTTATTCCACCGTGTGGAAGGGAGAGCTGAGAGCCTCGGTCCCTTCCTACCTTTTATAATCCTGGCCTCTCTGGCCCAGCTACTACTCCAGCCTTCAGCTAAAGGTGGAGAGGCCGAAGTGTGTGTGTGTGTGTGTGTGTGTGTGTGTGTGTGTGTGTGTGTCCGATCCGGGTGAGGACCCAGAAAGCCACCGAGAGGAGGTTGGAGGACTAGTGGTTGCTGCTGCGTTTTCTCTTGAGTTTCCTTCTGCCTTGCAAATCCTTTAGTTTCTCCCGTTTTTGCTTTCCTCGGAGAGCGTGCTGGGAGAGCACACTCCGGCTCCCAGCTAGCATTCGGTTAGTGTGAACTTTCCAACAACCTCTTTCAAACCTGGGAACCGAACTTCCCTGACTCGGGAAGGAAAATGCTGTATCTCACACACCCTTCATCCAATTTAAGTTTAGGAGATGTGAGGCTGGGAAGGAAGTTTGCTACCTACTGTTTGTACACCTCACCTAGCGTCAGGAGTGGACTTAGCCTCAAGGTGTGTGTGTGGGGGGCAGAGAAGATCAGGCTTGGGCCTTTTCTTTCCAATTGTCCCTGCTTGGGCCTTTTCCCCCCAACTGTCCCTGCTTGGAATGCCTTAGCCCAGGGGAAGCGGAGTGCTCCAGAGCTGAATCCTCCTAGCGCACAGCTGCTTGGGCCACGGCGGCCCCCCTATCACCCCCCGGTTTCCAGAGCCCTGTGACAGCGCTTCTCTCCGAGCTGCTCAGCGGCTTTCTGCAGCTCTTGCTGCCTCGCCCCCAGTATGTGACGTGGGTGACAATGGCCCAGGTTGGAGCGAGCCCCACGTCGGCGCGTCCTGGGTGGTCGGACCCGGGCAAACACAAATACAAACCGATTGCTAAGCTGCGGACAATGAGCGAAATGTAGACAAATGTCCCGCTCCCGTTGGAAGCCTTTGTCCAGGCCCGGTTTTTGCATTTATTTCAGTGGCGAAATAATACATGATTGACGCTCTCTTTCAATGTGTCCTAACTGTTTGGAATAAATCTAAGGTTGTCCCTAGTTGTCATGGCATTCAACCCTTTTCAATGGACCTATCTCTTCATTCATTTCTGAATCCGTCCACAATATTAAGGAAACCCCTTCATGTCGACGGTCCCCATTCCTCTTTCTCCTAGTTTTTCTTTTCTTCTTTCTTCCTCTTTTTTTCCTTGGCAAGAATTAGTATCTGGTTTGAAACGTGTTCCTCAAACTTACAACTCTCTGTGTCTTTTCCCCGCCCCCTCTTCTCCTTTTTCCAGCGTCTTTCTCAGTTTTCCTGCCTGTTGCCTCTCCCTCCCTCCCTCCCT
This sequence comes from Peromyscus maniculatus bairdii, assembly GCF_049852395.1. NCBI lineage: Eukaryota > Metazoa > Chordata > Mammalia > Rodentia > Cricetidae > Peromyscus > Peromyscus maniculatus. The sequence goes on from NC_134855.1 coordinate 125,405,542, forward strand.
TCAGACTGGGGCTCACTGCCTGGCTGCGTGGGAGGAGAAAAGTCAGCTTTCCAGAAGTGGGGAAGAACCCAATTTGGATCCAGGGCCAGGGTGGGCTTGCTACACTCTTGTTACTCAGTGGCTAACCAAATATCGGGAGAAATAGTTTCTCAGCTCAAGCATTGCAGGAAAAAAGCCCTCTCCCTTTGTTCCTGCTCTTCCTTGTCTGTCTTAGAGGAGGGGACTTCCTTGGAGACCAGGGAGCCTCTGCAGGAGTGGGATGTGGGGCAAGAGCACAGCTTGGATGGACCAGGCCAATTCTCGGACTGGGTAGAAAAGGAATCCTTTATGGTTGCCAATCTCAGAGCCACCTTTAAGTCTTTGGCGTGGATGTTCTCCTGGGAGTCACCTGGAGCCTGCCCATTCCCTTGGCTTAGAACTACATAGTTCTCTATAGTTCCCAACTTTGCTCTCCCTTTCACTAGGCATAGTGGGCCTTTTTTCTGGGAAGCAATCAGTGGCTATTGACTATGCCCCCTTCCCTGCAAAGTGCACCAGAGAACTATTTGTTTTTCTAAGGAAATCCTGGGAATTGATGGTGGGGAGGGAGTGTTGGCCTGGGCGCTTTGAGACAGACACCCCTCAGCCCCAGTTCACTGAGGCAGCTCAAATTCCCAAAGGCCGTGGCTGCCAGTAGGTTCACCAAGACCTGCTCTTGGGTCTCAACTAAAGGGAATCACAAGGCAGCTCAGCCTTTTCTGGAGTACCTGAGGGCTTATCCTCCCCCTGCCCACTCAGGCAGCCACCTGGCTTTCCCCCAGCTCCACTCTCACCCTTTGAACCGGTTTTTGCAGGTCTGAGGGCACCTGACAGCTAGACCAGGAAGGCCAGAGAAGCTCAGCCCTTGCCTTTAGCTGTGACTTACTACAGCAAGACCTGCACTACTGTCTTCTCCTAGGGGACCCTGGGAGTACTGTTTCTCACCCCTTCCTGGCCCTGGGGTTTCCTCGTCTGCTTCCAAAGCGCTAACATTTGCAATTGAAAAGGCAAAGGAAGCCCGCTGGGATGCTCGTAATTGAAGGGGAGAAACTGGGCTTGTTAGAAGAAGATCATAAAATACAAGTCCCCCAGGAATAGCTAGCGGACTATTGGGGAGGCCCATACCGGCGCAGCTGGAGGCCAGAGACAGTTCTCCCGCCTAGATCAAGCTCCATCAGCTTCTAGACTGTGCCGGCTGGGCTTGGGGTCAAAAGAACGGATGGGTCAGAAGCAAAGGCACCTCTTCTATCCAAATTAAACACGCGACTGTTTTCTAAGGACACCCCAAAAGGCCTCCCAGAGAGTCATCGCTAGGCTTTTGGATCATCTACCTGGCAAAATCCCACACATCCAGCAGGGTGAGAGGAAAAAGCTGCGTGCCCCTTCCCCTTCAAAAGAGTCTGGTACAATGTCCTGGCCACCCTGAGCCTGCCAGTTCAAGACGTATGAGTGCCTGCTTGTGCTGGCAGAAGTCTCAACTCTGCAAGGACCTGCGCTAGTCGCTAGTCCTGCCCACGAGGAATTCTTTAGTAAACTCTTTCCAGGCTCTTTGCCTTGAGTCCAGGAAAGTGCCCTCAGGCTTGTGTTTGGGCTCAGCTGCAGTAGAAGGGCGGCCCAGGAGTCTCTTCCCCCTGCTGTTGCAAACGTAGGGAGGGAGTTGAAGTGGGCACAGAAGTTTTCTCCAGAGTGCCCTGGGCTAGAGGAAGACCTGTTTGGCATCTCTTTGGTGAGACGGCGCATACTCCTCTTGGGGTCAACCGGACAGCTGGAGGCCTCCTTCAGGAGCCCCTGGTCTTCATCTTCAGGCTTTCATTCTTCCAACCCTTAGAAGAGGATCTCGGTGAGTTACCAGCGGGAGACCGGAGGAAGGGCCTTTTCTAAGGAAGCTAGAGGGGAATCTTCCTTGGGATGCTTGTGGAGTCGGGGTGGAGGGTGGTCTGGGGGGTCCGGGGCGGCTTCTGAACAGAAGGAAGCGCCGGCTCAGACAGCTAGAGAGAGCGGCCACCGAGCTGAACAATCACTGGAGGCCCAGGAGGGTAGGGGAATGTACACAGGCTAAGTGGCCCCACTCCAGGACAAGTGGCCCTCTAAGTCGGCCGGTGTTTACCTGTTTACTTTCCAGGTAGCTCAAACACGAGCGCCTTTTTCTGCGCTCTGGAGCAAGGGGCCGCCCACCTGCGACCTGCTTTTCCTGGTCTTTCTCACTTCCACTCGGCGGCTTGACGCCCCCTGTTGGGGAGGGGGGGGTGAGTTCTAAACTCCAGCAAACACACCAAGGAAGAAAGGCAGTTTAGCAAGGTCCAAAGAGAGGCTTTGGAGCTTCCACAGGAGCCTCGTTGTCCCTGTACCTATGAATGAGGGAGGTAGCCATCCTTGCATGGCATTCTATTAGAGCCCTCCCCAGACCCCATCTCAGCTGGGCTTAAAGGGCCTTCTGGGACTTTTGAGTTCACATTTCTCCCTTTCAGCTGGTGAAATCTTGTTGGGTAGGTGAGTTCTCCAAGGGAAGTAAGGGTAAATGAAGTCCTAGGGGCGGGGGTTGGGGGTGGGGATGGGAATCTTTGGTGTTTGGATCTAAAGGGGGCAGGCGACCTTGAGGAGCCCAAAGCTTCCCAGTCCTAGGGCACCCCTCATCCTCTCCACCTACAAAAGCACTTTCAATCATTAAAAATACAAGGTCTTTTTCCTTTATTTGGAAACACTGATTTGTTTGACTTCATTTCTCTTCTTCTTCTTCTTCTTCTTCTTCTTCTTCTTCTTCTTCTTCTTCTTCTTCTTCTTCTTCTTCTTTTTCTTCTTCAGAAATTCCCTTGCTGGAGGAGTATGTGGCTGAGCTCTTAGGCCCTGTACATCCCATCGCAGATAACACCCTTCAAGTGGATTAGTTTATTGTCTGGTTAGTGCCAAGGTGCAAGCGGTTTGTCTTCTTCCACTCCCGAAACAAAGCGGCGCACCTTCCTGCTCCAGTGAGGATTAACGGCGCCCATACAAAGGTTTTGTCGGAGGAGGAAGGTTTATTTATCTCAGGCTGGAGGTAGAGACTGGTATGCACTTGAAATAGATGGGCATGGAAAATGGCTCCCATTCTGATTCCTATGAACAGTGATAAAGATAATCTTTTACAAAAAAACCCCGACATCGTTCAAAACAGGCCCCAGGGCGGTTTGGGGGAGAGTTGGGGTTAGAGGAAGTCGGGGTGTCAGCTCAGCTATCCCACGTGAAAGAAATCCTGGCAGTGTGGCCCGGGAGTACCACTCAGCTCCTTTTCTAACCGGGCAAACGTGGGGGGTGCTTGTCGGGAAGTCACTTCTAGCTTCAGTTGGCTAGCTGCCACCTTTGCCCCTGAGGCGAGGAAACCATGGAGGTCACTTGGTATCTGTGCCGCTGGGGGCGGCGGGTTGGGGGAGGGGGGGTCAGCGGAGTGTCGTGTGGATGAACCTCTGTAGGGAGGCCAGAGCGCTAGCAGGGAAGAACCTGTCCCCCCACTAGTTGTGAAGCAGATAGGCCAGAACACCACGGTGAGATGAAAGAGAACAGTCTACTCTGGGTTCTAGCTAAGGTGAGTAGTCCCCTTCCGTCTCTTCTTTAGCGCATATCATGGCATTAACCCTTTAACAGCAGGAAAGGAAAGATGAAGAGAGCCGTCCAGACAAGAGTCCCCTAAGTCAACAAGGTGGGCCAGGTAAGTTTTCTAAGCCCAGGGACAGAGCTCCAATTACTGTTGTAGGAAAAGCTGACCCCCCACCCCCCACCCCCAGCACACACAGTGGCAGACAACCAGAAAAAAACTATGAAAACTAATCATGAGACCTACAGCCTGGGGTCCCCAAGCAGGTAAATGTGGTTGCAGAAGAAAGATAGCGAAGAGAGGCAGCCCCCCCTTTTTTTCTCTGTCAAGGCAAAATATACAACACTTTACCAATTATCTGCCCCCACCAAAGAGAGAGTATCTCCCTAGTATGTAAATTGTCATAGAAATTGGGATTTCTTGTATTAATCGGCCTCATTGTGTGGGCATAAGACCCCGAGGGTATATGTTAGGACTTTGATAAATGCACTTTAATGAGATCTTTGAAAATGCATCCAATAAACTAAGAGGCGAGAAAAGCCGTTTAACTTTCATGGATGTTAAATTGAACACGAAATGTGGCTCCGGGCAGACTACAAAATTTAAAACGTAGCTTTAAGCCCCCCTCGGGCCAAAGGAGCCTTGTTCCAGCTAACCCATTATCATCGCTTATTGGGAAACCAAACGACGCGTCCCCGCGGGCGAACCCCTTTGCTTTATTCCTTAGCACAGCTCTAATGATTAAATATGGTACAATGAGATTACGCAGCATCACTATTGCCTTCAGGAACGTTCTTCCAGCCAAGCCCGACCTTCCCTTGATAAAGGCGATTCCAATGCCGGAGATTCGGGTTTCTCAGGGAAGCAAGGCGCTGAAAGCGCTTCCTTATCTGAATTTACTCCTTAACACGTGACAGAATCATTACCACAGACTTTGGGAACCAAGCTGCCTCTCCTAACCCGTTAGCATTCAGCACTTCAAGCTAGACCAGGCAGGCTGATGGACAACGTAGTCACCCTTGCGAGAGAAATGCACGCTCTCAGTCGGAGCTAAGAGCACGGAAAGCCAGACACGCACCCGCGGGGACCTCCCGCCCAGAGCACAGGGAGGGGGCGACAGGGGCTCTGTGTCTTATCCCTCCAATCTGGGAACCAGAGGTTTCCCAGGAAGCCACGTCCTCCCTCTATCCCAAGTGCCACCAAAGTGGAGAAGGCGCGAGAAGCATAGAAAGGCATAGAAAGGCCTGTTCGTGCGTCTGCGTGCTGGGGAGGGAAGGGCATGGCAGGATCAGTGGAGGTGTCTCCCAGCAGAGACCCTGACTTCAGTAGGCCCCACCAAGGTTCATTTCTGATCCTCTGGCGATCTCTGCTGTCACAAACGAGAACTGTCCAGCGCCCGGTGCGGCCCAGAAGACACTAAGGTCTCAAACTGCAGGTTTTCGTCGTCTCCCCAGCGACCGACCACCGTCTCCGCAGCTCCAGCCCCCAGCCCTGTGGGTCCTTGACTCCGATTCCGCCACTCATCCTCCAGCTCCGCACGGCTCCCGGCCCCACTCGTGTGCCGGTTCCGCCCCAGAAGGAACCCTCCTTTCTCACTAGGCGCCATTTCCAAATTCCTTGGGATTCTGGCCTCTGCTTACCACCCTCAGTCACCAGCGGCGCGCACGGGAAAGACTCACCCCGCAAAGGTGGGGGCCGCGGCGCGTCCTTCCTTACTGCAGCCCGCAAAGTCGGAGAGCCCCGGGGGTGGGGAGGAGGCTGGCGAGGCGCTCGCTAGACGCGCCCGCTCCGCCTCCCACTCCCCGCGCTGTGGGGACAGCACCGCGGCGTCGCGACCGCCTTTATCTAGTCCTCCTCCACCTACCGGGACGCCCCCTCCCGCTGCGCCCTTCCCCCCACCGCAGGCCTCCCAGGCGGGGCCCAAGGGTCTGCCAGGCTCGGCATGGGCGAGGGGGTGTGGTGGCTGTGGGCGCCGCTCCTGCCCACGACACTGGGGGGGGGGGGTGTCCTCCGCACCAGCCCAGCTACTCCCACCCCCCAGGGCAGCCCCACGTGCTGTCAGGTGCGGTCGCAGGAACACCTGGCTTCTGTGGCAGGTAAAACTTTTCCCAACGACAGATGGACTGGAGGAGGAGGAAGAGGAGGAGGAGGAGGAGGAGGAGGAGGAGGAGGAGGAGGAGGAGGAGGAGGAGGAGGAGGCTGGCCCTTCTCGAAAGCCTCCTTCCCCCGAGTGATCAGCCAAGTCCTAGGAGGACTTAAGATGCCTGGGTCTGCCCACCTGCTGCTTCCTGACTTCGTGACTCTGGGACAGAGCCACGCCGCGAGTCCAGAGATGGAGGGGTGGGTCGCCGGGTTGTGAGGGGAACCCCAACCCGAACACAGACCAGCTTGGTCCCAGAGGCTCAGCGAGGTCCCTGCCCGGGATGTGGTCGCGTCCCGGGCGGTAGCAGAGACTCCAGCACCAGTCAGCGCAGGAAGAACAGACAGTCGATTCTAGCAGTGGGAGGGGGCGCCAGGCCTCGTCTGTCGCCCAGTCGCCGCTAGACCGCGACTCCCAGCGCCCCCCGAGCATGCATGCGGGACACGAGCGAGCGGGGGGCTCACCTGGGGCGCGGCGGAGGCGCGGTCCAGACTCGGCTAGCGTGCGGATCCCGGCCCCGGGGACTCCCGGCCTGTCGCTGGGGAGCCTGGAATCGCCGGCTGTGGCGAGCGCCCTCCTCCCGGCTCTGGGCTAGGGCTCCAGCCGCGCTCACCCGCCCGCTCCGGGCCCGCGGCCGCCGCAACCTCAGCGAAGGGGCCGCTCCCCCGCGCAGCGCTCTGTTTGTTTTCCTAGCCCGACTGACGTGAGTCAAAATATTGGCCATATGTTCAGCGGTAATAAATTGGGTATGAGCGCAAACACACTTGGGCTTCGATGGCTCTTTCAGCTGCCACATGGCCGGCCTGGGAGGGAGGGGGCTTCCACCTTCCACCCTGCGGTGGCCCCTTTCCCCCCAATCCGAGGTGGGATTCTTCGGTGGCAGCGTCCTTCTGAGCTGGAGACTCCGGCCCACAGTTTCTCCTTGCACTCGCCCCTCCTCTGTGCCCATCAGTGCCTGGCGTGGTGAAGCTCCTGGCCAGCCCTGGCTGCTGGTTAACAAGGTCGCCATCTATAAATTGCTTGGTCGCTAAGACGCCATAAAACCAAAGGGCCAGATGTGGCACGTTATTTATGTGTGAAACCGCGTTTACACTAGATACGCGGGTCCAAGGCAGATAGCACTTGGTAGGAGGTCACAGACCTCTGGCCCTCCGCTCCAGGCTCCTCCCCTGGTGCACTCCCCAGCCCAGATTGAAGAGTTGAAGTCTTTCTGGGAAAGGTATTCAGCTCTCTGCAGCCCAGGAAGAAAGTGATTTCAGGGTATCTGTGCCAAGGTGCCACCTGCCCAGGATTAGTCAATCTCACCACCCCCCACTTTGACTCCCCCTTCTGTTTCCTTGTTCTTGCCCCCCTCCCCGCCCCCATCTCTCAAGTCTGGGAGGCTGTTTTCTTTTCCATGACACTTAAGTCTGACCCACGAAAGCTGCTATTTGAAAGCTGAGCTTACAGCTTACTCACTCCCATCTAGGTGGAATAAGAGTGAAGGGTCTCTGATCCCCGACAGAGAGGTTGACTCGGGGAGTGTGGGGGGCGGGGAGTCAGGGCAGTCAAGCTGAAGCTCACCTGGAGGGAACACTGAGATTACTCCTTTCTCATGGACTCCAGTGTCTCAAGTCCAGGCTGCATTTAAAGTAAAGGCCGCCAAGGCCCTCATAGAGAAGCCAAGCTGGCAGCCCGCTGGGGATGGGAAACCCAGCCAATCCCGTGTGCTTCAGGAAAGGCAAGGGTGTATTGTGCTTTAATAGAAAACAATTGTCTTGCTTTTCTCCTTGCTTCAGAAGGCAGTCTGCAGACTGCATGTCCCCAAACTGGTCACCTCACATGAATTCATTAAGAGTCATTGTCTCTCCCTGGCCATTATTTGATTCTTTCTTGAAGTGAACCCAGCTCTCTCTGTGGTTAATAAGCACTGAGCTAGGCCTCCTACCTTCCTTTTCATCTTCAAAACACCTGGGGTTCCCTGAATGGCATCTTCCTTCTGGCCACAGAAAATAAGAGATGAGAAATGTTACCCTACTGCAGGGAAAAACATAAGCATCCGACTTCACTATTACAAGTTACCCCGGCATTGTGTTCCCTGGATAACTGTCCTTAGGTGGCTGTTAAGGGTGGAAAATGATGTTATTGAAGGGGGTGGGAGTGAAAGAGAGAATGAATATGGGTGTGTGGGGCATGGGGGAGAACCCATTCAACAGGTCACAAGGGAGCTAGAAAACCCACCTGGAGCAGAACATGGACAACACCCCTCTGGCTTAGCACTCTTGGGCCTTAGCATGAGTATCCAGAAATCTCTAGCTACTGTAGAGAATCTAAATCTACCCCCAGGACTTCAGAGGTGGTTGCTGTTAGAAAACCACTACTGTGCTTAATTTTAAAAAATCATTTTTGAGGGTTGAACCCAGGTCTTATGCAAGCTAGGCCAGCACTGTATCGCTGAGATATAATCAATTTTCTTGGATTTTGAGTCATTACTTATGTTTAAAAACTGAAATATGGAATCTTTGGTTTTAGATCACCTTCAAGCATATAGACTCTGGAGTTTGTGATGAATTGTTTCTTTGGGTGAACTTTCTGCTGCACGTCCAACACTAGACAGGGGAGTTGATGGCAGGCCTTTCCGTTGGTTGCCTCATGGGGATGGATGTCTGCTGTGATAAGACCCTTGTGGGTTTCTCCTGCTGGTGTCCCAGACAGCTGTGAGGCTGTTCTAAGATGTACATGGGAAGGTCAGTATTTGTTGGGCTCGGTGAAGTCAGGCTGAAAGACAGAAAGCACAGAGTCACCAGTCAGGCCCCATCTCATCCCCATTGTCCGCATCCCCTGTTGCTTTAGAAATAGCAAATGTATGGAAGCTTCACCCAAGTAATTGTTAATACAAATTCACTATAAAGAGAATGCAGTGAGGGTAAGCTGCAGATGAAATGCATCTGCTTAGCTGCATCCTCCCAAGGGTTCTCTGTGTTTCTTCAGAAACCCATTGCAAAACCTGGCCTCATCAAGCACCTCAGACCTACACAGGAGTCACCAGATTCTAAGTCCCAAACTTTATTGTTGTTTTTTTGTTTGTTTTTTGAGACAGCATTTCTTTGTGTAGCTCTGGTTGTCCTGGAACTCAGAGATCTACCTGCCTCTGCCTCCCGATTGCTGTGATTAAAGGTGTGTGCCAAGTCACAAACTTTTTAATGCTGTTATTATTCTGGAAATGTTCTTGTCTGATCCAAGGACTTGAACTTTACAGAATTTTCATGCTGGAAGTCTTTCTCCACAAAGTTTCCCAAAGTATCATTAGCTCTGAGGCCTCATATGGTTTTTCTCTAGGAGGAAACAGTTCTCAGAATTTACAAAAAGAGTCACCTGAATAAAGTACTCCACTGTGTTTTGAACTGAGCCAAATATTGTGTGTTTTGAACTGAACCAAAATATTGTGTGTTTTGAACTGAACCAAAATACATCCAATACCTTTGGATGTAAAGAAAAAAAAAAAAAGACAACTGTGCCTCTAAGAAGGGTGGTGTATGCTTGCAATTCCAACTTCTTCAAGTCCACCCTGGGCCACATGGCAAGACTCTGTCTCAAAAAGAAACAAAACCCACAGAACAAACCAGCCAGTCCAATAGTTATACCACAGTTCTCTCACTGAGAATTTCCCAGGCAATTGGGTCGATACACTGTCAGTCTCGTCAAGGAAGCATTCCTTGTGTGAGCATCATGAATACTGTCCAGAGAGGCTTTTTGTGGAGGTGAGATCTGAGACAGACAGACCAGGCCAGTATGCACACACAACGGGAGTCAGAAAGTGATGTACCTACAAATGTCGAGAATGCTCAACTGGAGACTAAGTTGAAGACAACCCTGGAAGGGCCCTTAGGTAGCAAAAGCTTAGGCTGTGCTCTTCCAACATGGAAGCCAGAAGCACTTTCTTCGAGGGCACACCTGCTTCTTTTGCTCCCACACATCTCTTAGCAGAGTCAGAAAGCAGAAGGCAGGAGTCTTCTTTGGAGGCTCCTAGGCTCCAGAGGCCAAGCAGGCTTCCAGCTCCCACTTACTTCCTGCAGAGAAACAGGGGGAAAATGCAGCACAACACGGGTTGTCTGGTGAAAGAGTTAGCGACATGTGCCACGTCTTCAAAAAGGAAAAATCGAGTGCATTCAGAGGTGGAGCTAGGTTAGTAGTGAGCTGGATTTGGAGAAGAGACTGAAGGGCATGGGGAATAGTGGTGGAGACAAAAAGAAAAAAAAAAGGAAAGAAAAATCCATAAAACGGACTTTGGTAATGGGTACACAATGCTGCAAATATACCACAGCCCATTGAACTGGTACACACAACAACACAGATGGACTGTGTGGTGCATGAGTTTTTATCTCAACCAAAACTGCTTAAAAGGCCAGCGTCTCTCTTCTTCATCCGGGCTAGAAGATGGGAGGAGTGGAGAGAAATTGGGGAACACAAGTGATTCTGAGCATTGTTTTCCATCTCCCCACCTTTCTTTCCACTGTTTTTGAAACAAAGTTTTACAATGTGGCCCAGGATGGCCCCACATTTTTAATCCTCCTGTCTCAGCCTCCTTAGTTTGCGTATTCCAAATGCTTTCAAGCACACGGGGAGTTGATGCACACCTGTCTACCTTCCCCCTGGAATCAACCTTTGTTAATGTTTTGCCATATACATGTACTATCCTAAATGAACCTTATTTTTGCTGAACTATTTAGCATTAAAGTTGCAGTCATCCCCATATCTCCCCACTGGTTGTATCAGCAGGTACTTCCCAAGAATAGATCTTCATCAAGAGAACCACAATAGTATCACCACGCTTCAGAACACCAACAGTATTAATGCCATAACAGTGTCTGAAATTTGTTCCTTATTTACAGTTCTTAAGTTTTACTGAAGACACAATCTACTTTTTGTAATGGTTTAGCTTTTTCAGATGTAAGACTTATTCCAGGATCATGAACTATATTGGAGGTTTTGCTGGTGCTGAGCCTTGAACCCAGGACCTCACACATGCTAAACACAGTATCTGCTGCAGAACTGCAGCTTTAGTCCCTGTATTTGAGTTTTTGTTTTAAATTGTTGCTAGGTATTGGACATAGGACCTTGTGATACCAGGCAAGTACTCTGCTCTGTACCACTGAGATACATCCCAGTCCTGAAAGCTTTGCTAATGTCTTTATTCTTTTTAAATGCATCAAATTATTCCTTTGTCCTCTATTCTTCCTTCTAGCCTTCCTCTTGTCACTGACTTTGGAGAATCCAGGGCATCTGGTAGAGCACTCTATATTCTGGCCTTGTCAGACTGCTTTTCCTGTTGTATTTTCCTTGCTGTCCACCTCTGTACAGCCATAAGTGAATGTCAGATCTCGGGGCATGAACACAAGCATGCTCCACATGTGAAGTAAGGACACCTGAAGGGCACCATAGTTTCTCATAAGGAGGCAAATCAATTCTGTCTATGACTGGCTGCCGGGTCAGCTCATGTGAATTAGTGACTGCAGAGTAATTTGATTGAGTGAGTAAGTCCCTGGTATTGGTTCAGTGTGTGCCTCTGTGTAGATGTTTCCTATGTTTACCAACTGCTTTCATGCTGTAGTTTTCAGAGTTCATACTCTCAATTGGATCGGTCCTTCTTTCCACGTGCCTGCTTTTCCAACTTCATTCCTGTTCCTTTACCTCTCCTTACCCTCTATCTCTCATGTCCATCTTCCACCCTACCTCCTTAGGAAATCGCTCTTTGTAGCCTAGGTTGGCCTTGAACTACTACTGATCAACCTCCTTTATGCTGGTATCGCATGCCTGTTCCACCATGCCAAACTCATCCATCTCTGTCTCTCTGTCTCTCTGTCTCTCTGTCTGTCTGTCTGTCTGTCTGTCTCTCTCTCTCTCTCTCTCTCTCTCTCTCTCTCTCTCTCTCTCTCTGTGTGTGTGTGTGTGTGTGTGTGTGTGTGTATCCATCTCTGTCTCTCTGTCTCTCTGTCTGTCTGTCTGTCTGTCTCTCTCTCTCTCTCTCTCTCTCTCTCTCTCTCTCTCTCTCTCTCTCTGTGTGTGTGTGTGTGTGTGTGTGTGTATCCATCTCTGTCTCTCTGTCTCTCTGTCTGTCTGTCTGTCTGTCTGTGTCTCTCTCTCTCTCTCTCTCTCTCTCTCTCTCTCTCTCTCTGTGTGTGTGTGTGTGTGTGTGTGTGTGTGTGTGTGTGTGTGTGTGTGTGTGTTGAGACAGGCTTTCTCTGTGTAGCTTTGGAGCCTGTCCTGGAACTTGCTTTGTAGACCAGGTTGGCCCCAAACTCACAGAGATCTGCCCACCCCCAGCTCCTGAGTGCTGGGATTAAAGCCACGCGCCACCCCCATGACGGTCTCCTGTTTCTTTTGATTGTGATTTCTCCTGTAGTTTTATTTCTCTTCAATCCATTCTGTTGAAGGCAGTGAGGGACACCGTCTCAACTGCCAGCATTCAGGACTAAAGAAAGGATAGTTCCATGAGACACTTTACTGTTTTCCAGGAAAAGGATACAGAGAGTAGAAGGTAACAAGTTTCAAATGGAATGCCGCATCGTTTTCAGTGCCCTTGGTTTGCAGGAGTATTGCAGCCAAGAACCATGTACATGCTAAGTTCATGTACAGGAACTCTGCCACTGAGCTACACCCTTAACCCCAGAAGTATTGAATACTCAATATTGCATATTAAAGGCCAGCCTTATTCTTTGGTTTCTGGTCAGAGGTTTCTGTCTGGATGACATAATTCTCTTACAGACAAGAGGTCACAAGGCGAGAGTGGGGCTGAGTCCCAAAGTGAGGTGCTCTAGGCTGAGTGTAGTTGGATGTTGTCTCTTACAACAGTGAGTTCCTCCCAGGTTCACTGCTTGCCTTACTTCATGAATCACAGGCAATGTTCTGTTCACTCCTCTGCCCTTTATCCTTCTTTTGGCTGTGGGGTGGGAGTTGGGGTAGGGATTGTTCCTTACCAGGGGAGACCTTACCAAAGAATGGCATATTGCTTGGCACTTACAAATCAGATAGACCCAAGCTGCCTATGTTTCTTTAGAAGGCATCTGGCCACACTTGCATCATTGGAAAGAAAACACAGAAAGTCATGGAGAGCAAGTGCAATTGACATGTCCTGTAATAATTGTCTATTTACAGTCTCTGATCCTGTGTTACGTGTTAGGAGTGAGAGGCAGAAAATTAGACTTCATTGTGCTTCATCCGGAGAGCTTCCCATAGGTGATGGGCAATCCATTGGCTGAATTACAAGTTCGTTTTTGAGCCCCCTAGGGTTTTCATGGTGAAGTTATATTTATCTGACCCTAGTGAATTTAGCTCTTTGAGTGATCATTTTTTTGGGGGGAGTATCATGGCTGATATCACAATAAAGGAAATGATAAGGTCTGAGCAATTACAGCATCAGAGGAAGAAAAAAATTACATTTGGGCCCAATCACAAAATTGTCATCTAGATCATGGTTGTCAAATTGTAGCTGGTGCTGATGTTGCTGTTGGGGAAAGAAACCTCATCATAAATCTCAGTGACTCTTTGACAGTTTTCAATTTCAATGGGAAGCATCCTGGAAGTGAATTTGATAAAGGACTTGGCAATGAAGGAAAGGTTTCCTCCACCACCCCAGTCTCTTGTCAATTTAGATATCATCAGACAAATTTGTAAATCTTGTTGAGTTTAAGACTTCAAATTGTTTGGACTGTTTTTTCTTTATTGCAGTGCTGGGTGTTGATACTGTGACTGCCTGCATGCTCTACCACTGAGCCACATGACTGGCATCCTATATGAAGTGTTAATATGGTGAGGACATTGCATAAGATGAAACAGGCTGGCATTCGGCCTGTCATAGAGGAGTCGCAGTGACTCTGATCTTTCTTTCTTTCTTTCTTTCTTTCTTTCTTTCTTTCTTTCTTTCTTTCTTTCTTTCTTTTTAAGATTTATTTATTTATTATGTATACAGTGTTCTGCCTGCATGTACACACCATGCAGCACACCAGCAGAGGGCACCAGATCTCGTTACAGATGGTTGTGAGCCACCATGTGGTTGCTGGGAATTGAACTCTGGACCTTTGGAAGAGCAGTCAGTGCTCTTAACCTCTGAGCCATCTCTCCAGCCCCGATCTTATTTCTTGAGAAAGAAGCCCAGTCATTAGCTTCAGATGTTATTTTTACTTAGGCTTTATGTTTACTTGGTGTATGAGTTTGCTAGAGCTGAGTAACAAGTACCACAAGCTGAACTGTTTAAACAATGATTTATAGTCTCAAGGTCAGAAGCCCAAACCCCACATGCTACTGGGTTGGTTCCTTCTAAATGTGGGAAGGGAAGAATCTGCTTCAGGATTCCATCCTTAGTTAGCAATGATTCCATTCTCCCCATGTCTCTTCCCATTGTGCATATCTGTGATGTCTACATCTCCAGACCCTGGAATTGTGGTGCTGATGATCAAACTCAGGGCCTTACGCATGCTAGCCAAGTGCTTTAGCTCTGAACTTCAATCCAGCTCTGATGCTTTAAAGAATGAAGATAGCAATTATACTATCTTGATTTGCTAACATCCCAGGGACCACCTCTCTACTTGCTTACCTTTATAAACACATCTCCAAAGAAGGTCACATCCCAAAGACCAGGGATAGGAACTCCAGTACATCTCTTTCTAGGGGCCACAGTTCAACCCAAAATGCTTTGGATGGGATGAGAGTGTTGAGGAGCCGGTTGTGGTGGCACACACCGGTAGGATTTGCTGAAGGAGGCGGAGGCAGGAGGATTTTGCAGTCAGTCTGGGCTACACATTACCAGGCAACTGTGGTGAATGCCTCTAATCCCAGCACTTGGGAGGCAGAGCCAGGTAGATCTCTGTGAGTTCAAGGCCAGCCTGGTCTACAGAGTGAGATCCAGGGCAGGTACCAAAACTATAGAGAAACCCTCTCTTGAAAAACCAAACAAACAGACAAAGACAGCAACAACAACAACAAAAAGAGTGTTGAGGGAGTGGAGGGTCAAAGATCCAGAGCCATGCCCTGGTAATGTCATATTTAGTTCAATATCAGTGCTGGCCTCTGAGTGTAAAGGCTTTGGGTTTGGCTGTGCAGTATTTCATATGCATTTAGAAGGCTACAACTTTTAAGTAGATAAAAGAATTTGAATAGCAATCTTTCTATTGTTTGGGTGGATTTTAGTTGTTTGTGTCTTTTTGAGGCAGGATCTCATTTTGTAGTCTAGGGTGGTCTTGCATTCACCATCCTCTTATTCAGCCTCCCAAGCGCTGGGATTACAGACACCCACTACCAGGCCTGACTTGGTTTGGGTTGTTGTCAATGTCCCCCAGATGTTCAGGTGTGGAAGACTTGTTGCCTATAGTGGCCCAAGTGAGAAGTAGATTCTTCAGAAACTGGGGCTTGAACTATGGGAATCAGTATGGCAGTTCCTCAAAACCCTAAGAGTGGAGCTGCCATTGCTGGTATGTTTGAGTTTAGTACCTCACAGAGATACTTACACGGTCTGATTACAGCCTAAATTCCCAACAAGAGATGGATGGATAAAGACGATGTGGAGTACACAATGGATTTTCATTCATTTGTAGAGAAGAGTGAAGTTCTGACATTTGCAGGAAAATGGATGGAATCAGAAATCATTGTGTCAAGCAAAAGGCTAAGTTCAGAAAGACAAGAAATTGCATATTTTTTTCCTCATATGTGAAGACTCCCGATGTTGACTTCTGCCTGCCCTCCCCAACCTGAAAGTGAAAAATGGGATTTCAAGAGGAGAAGAAGAAGTCTAAAGGGAGAGGTAGGGTACAAGAGTGGGTACGGATATGGAACATGTGCGTTATACGAAACTCCTATTTATGTGCTGAACAAAATAATAATAACACGATGACCAACTGAAATAGAAGAGGGAGAGAGAAGAAAAGAAGTGGGGCCTAAGGAGAGGTCTTCAGGCCATTGCAGTGTGCTCTGGAAGGGAACTGTGGGAACCCAGCCTCTTCTCTTTTTTTCCCTTTGCCCTTCCCAGCTGTGAGGTGGGCAGTTGCCCTCCATGAATTTCTGATGTGGCCCTCCAGCACCCTGCCAAGCAACGAGTCTGTCTGTGTGACCATGCTTGGATACTTCTAAAGTTTTCTCTCTGTAAGATCATTTTCTTGGGTATCAGTTAAAGTGACAGGCAGCTGATTCGTACAAATTCCATTGGGAAAATGGGTATATGTATCCCAGCGGTTTGGAGAAGTAACAGAGTTCCCTAGATCTGTGCTCCCGCTGAGGAAGCAGCTGTGTTCTTGTCCTGTTAGAGCCCTGCCACACTGCTTTAAATGTGTCTTCTCTTTGGCACCCCTCCCTTTGATATTTCAGTGTATTACTGTGTGCCTCTGATAGATATATAATTCTCGCTGAATTAATGGAAGGTTTTAGGCTTATTAATAACTTCCAGTGAATATTGAGATGTAATTATAATGCTTCTGTCTTCATCTTTACAGGCTCGTGGCTTTCAGGCTCTCACAGCATACCAAGCAAGGCCTCATTACAGTAATCCTCTTAACATGACTGGGACCTGAGTTCCAAGTGTCAGTTACTCTCATCTGGTGGGAGGAGAACCTGAGGGGCAGAATAGGAAGCTCTGTTGTCGAAGGACACAAAGAGGGACAGAAGGAGCCTTACTGTCCCTTTATGGTGCCGTTTCTTCTGGAGAGTTCTATATTTACCTAGATTGTCCCCCAAAGCAGCCCTTCTTTTCTATTTTGGCATCCCCAGTCACTGTTTGTGTATGCTGGCTGGTGTCTGGCCCAGGCACAGTTCTGGCTGAGTTGAGAAGAAGAACGACAGAACTTCCATTATAATGCAGTGTTTATTATTGGATCAATATGATCGATGGCCACCTGTCAGATCTGTAACATTATCTGGGAACCAGCAGATGGAGCTGTTACAGATAGCATTCAGAGGTTTGTTTATTCTCCAGAGCACGTGTTTCCATCCTGGGGGAAATACCACTCCATTGTCAGGGCCCTGGGGCTGTTTGCAGCCAGATGCTGAACACACCTCTTCTCTTGGCCCAAGTCTGTGGAATCAAGAGGTCGTTTAGGTGCAGGGCCATGGTTTTTACATGAAAGCAGTCTTATGACAGCCACTGACTTCCCACAGGCCCTTGCGGCAAGAACAGATGATGCCTATGTACAGTAAGAACATGAGATACACCATCATCTAGAACTCCTGTACTTAGAATCCAAAAAGTGGTACATAAGGTGTGCTGGAGAGGTCAAGAAAGCCACTGGTTTGGTAAATGCAGCATTACTACTGATAGATTCATGTTTTGGTCCTTAACTGAACAGGACAGTTTCTTTTATACTTATAAGAATGGTGTTAGATGACTCTTTCTATATTAAGCTTTTGAAGATGCCCATCATACTTGAAATGTGTCCACCTTTCCTTTTCCCTGGTGGCTGGTTTTTTTTTGGGGGGGGGGGCATAGGGTGTGGTAAGGAATGAGTTTTGAGTGTTTATATTAAAGAGTATGAGCAGGAAGGGAATAAGACTCAGTCCCCTCCTTCAGGTGATGCTAGAAGGAAAGGAAACTCATTGGGGGAGCTGCTTGAAGGATGCTAATCCTTCTGCTTCCAGCTCTGAAGTGCTAGGAATACAGGCATGAACCACTGTGCCTGCACTGTGCAGTGCTGGGAATTGAACCCAGGGCCTTGTGCATTCTAGGCAAGTGTACTACCAGCTGAGCTATACTCCCAGCCCTTTCTTTTCTTTCCTTATCTCTTTTTTTCCTTCTTTCCTTCTTTCCTGCCCAGCCCCCTTTTCTTTCTTCATTTCCTCTTCCTCCCTCCCTCCCTCCCTTCCTCCCTCCCTTCCTTCCTCCCTCCCTTCCTTCCTCCTCTGCCCCTTACTTTTGCAGACTGGCCTCTAGAGAGGCTGACCTTGAACTCCTGATCTTCCTGCCTCTACATCCCAAGTCTTAGGATTGGTTACAGGCATCTATGACTAATTTGAATAGAGTCTTTTAAAATCTATTTATTGTCAGTAGCTGTGAATCCCGGCTACTCAGGAGATTGAGGTGGGAGGACTCCTATTTGACAGCGAGCCTGGGCAATTTAAGGAGATCCCATCTCAAAACAAAACAAAACAAAACAAAACAAACACCCAAATAAGTAATAATTAAATGCCAGCCTTGCAGCTTCTGAAGTTCATGAGTATAAACCAGTTTTAAATGTTAAGCATATTGGAATATTTTCTGTTGTCAATCAGGACCACAAACAAGGGATCAAAAAAATGGTCCAGCAGTTAAGAGAGCTTGCTGCTCTTCCAGAGGACCTGAGTTCCTAGCACCCACACTGGGCAGCTCACAAATACTGTAACACTTGCTGGTCTTCATGGATACCCGTACACAAGGTATATACTTGCACAGACACATATACATATAAACAAGAAATACTTTAAAAACCACAAATACATACTATAGTGAAATTTTGGATTGAGTGTTCATTTTATTCCATTTTTGTGATTAACTTTTTTAATATTTAATTTTTATTACACTAGTGTGTGAGTGTGTGTGTGTGTGTGTGTTCATGTGTGCATGCATGTCACGATATATGTATGGCAGTCAGAGGACATCTTTCTGGATTCAGTTATTTTCTTATGTGGGTTCTAGCAGTTGAACTTAGACTGTCAGGTGTGACAGCCCCTAGCTGATGTTTTTAAGAGTAAAAATATGAATTTCCAGGCCCTTGAGACAGATCAAGTAAAGATGCTTGCCATGGAGCCTGACCATCTGAGTTCAATCCCCAGGGCCCACTTGATAGAAGGAGAGAACTGACTCCCAAAAGTGGTCCTCTGACCTCAGCATGTGCACCATGGTGCAGGCACCCAAATACACACATGTGAAAATAAAAAATGTAATGAAACTAAAAAAAACATACGTAATTATATATGTAATATATAACATATCATTTTATTAATATTACTGTAAGTGCTAAAGAAATGAAGTTTGGTGGTGCCAATGTTTGAAATTTACTTTAGAGTTAATATATCAGTTTTGAATATAGTGATTTTGTTTTAATTTATTACAAGTACTACTAGAATGTATCTGTCCAATTACATACTAAAGAAAATAGAACATTTTAAAGAAGTAGTGTAGGAGCTGGGTGTACATCTGTGATCCTAGGAGGTGGGAGGATGTTGAGCCTAAGTTCAAGACCAGCCTGGGCTACATCGTGAGGCCCTGTCTTTCAGACAAGAAGGAAGAAGGTAAAGAAGAGGAAGAGGAGAGGAAGGAACTGGAGGAGGTAGGAAAGGCAGAGCCGGCATCTTGTCATTTCTGCAGTGACTTTAGGTTCTAAGGACAAGAAGGACATGGTGACCGCAGTGTCCTGACATCAGGGCAAAACTTGGGATGTTCCTAAGGGATAGGGGAAGTACAGCTCGATGGCGGATCCTTTGCTGTCCTCTTAGAGATGGTGTGCCACGATTGACTGGACTTCTGATTAGTTTAGTTCCAATTAGTTAGAGTCCTGCTAGAGCTGATCATACTTAGGACATCTCTTCCCAAACCATCTTTGGAGGAAATGAAGTTTTCTGTTCAGATATTTTCAGACTTGTTCATCTATGTCAGTAGTTCCCAACCTTCCTAATGCTGAGACCCTGTGTTGTGGGATGGTCCGTATGTCAAATTACTCTGACTGGTCAATAAATAAAACACTGATTGGCCAGTGGCTAGGCAGGAAGTATAGGCGGGACTAACAGAGAGGAGAAAAGAAAGAACAGGAAGGCAGAAGGAGTCACTGCCAGCCGCCTCCAGGACAAGCAGCATGTGAAAATGCCGGTAAGTCACAAGTCACGTGGCAAGGTATAGATTTATGGAAATGGATTAATTTAAGCTATAAGAACAGTTAGTAAGAAGCCTGCCACGGCCATACAGTTTGTAAGCAATATAAGTCTCTGTGTTTACTTGGTTGGGTCTGAGCGGCTGTGGGACTGGTGGGTGACAAAGATTTGTCCTGACTGTGGGCAAGGCAGGAAAACTCTAGCTACAACCCTGTAATACAGTTCCACGTGCTGTGGTGACCCCCAACCATAACATTATTTTCGTTGCTACTTCAAAACTGTAATTTTGCTACTGTTGAGAATCATAATGTAAATGAAAGAAAACATTTGACAGTTCAGTGGCACATGAGCAAGGGCTTAGATTCAATGCCAAGAAAGAGAGAGAGGAAAAATAAGAAAGGGAGAAAGGAAGGAAGGTGGGAGGGAGAGAGGGAAGGAAGAGTATCTGATATGTGACCCCTGTGAAAGGGTAGTTAGACCCCCAAAGGGGTTGTGACCCACAGGTTGAGAACTACTGATCTTTGCCTTTCCCTCCAACAGGTGGAAACAAAGTGTTTTGAAGAGAGACGACTTTCTTCTTTGTGTAAAATCCCACTTGGGTAACATTGGAACTACAGTTAAACACATATAATGTCCATATGTTCATATATATTGAATATGTAATTTATTATCTACATATGATAGAATTATAGCGTACATAATGTATGATACTCTTCCTTCCCTCTCCCCCTCCCTCCTTCCTTCCTTTCTCCCTTTCTTATTCTTCCTCTCTCTCTTTCTTGGCATTGAATCTAAGCCCTTGCTTATGTGCCACTGAACTGTCAAATGTTTTCTTCCATTTATCAGTGTGTTGTGAAGATCTTTGCATGTTGCACCTCCCTACTTCTTGTTCTGCTTCTCTTTCTCCCATTCTTCCCCTCAATGCATCATACAATTTTTTTTCTTTCTAATTTTAATCTTTCTTTCTTTGTTTTTTGAGATGAGGTCTCTCTATATAGCACTGATTGTCCTGGAAATCACTATGTAGACTGTGCTGGCCTTGAACTTACAGAGATCCACCTGCCCCTGCTTCCTGAGTGCTAGGATTAAAGGTGTGTGCCACCATGCCTGGTTTATAAAATTTCTTAACTCCTGATAATTAAGACATTAAATTGTTCCCAAATTTTTACTCCAGTATATACTGTAGAAAAGTACATGGAAACTTCCAATTTCTGAACCCCTAGGAGAGTGCTTATTTATAACTTTCCCAGAAGAGCTACAGGGTTAAAGATTTTTTTGCTTAGCACTTTCACACATACCAACAGTATTGAGTATTTGGGTTTACCAACTGCTTGTTAGCCGTGCACTTCTGGAATACAGAGACCTTCAAAGAGGTGAACCAGCAAATCTTGTAGAATCCCAAAGTCCCTTCACAGCCTTTGAAAGAACTCCCTCGCACAGCCACCAGTTCCTCTCCTAGACCAGCCCTGGGGAACCACGTGCATCTGCAGAAGAGGAAGGCTGACTGTTCTCTGCTTTCTGCCCGTCTTGGCTCTGGCCCACAATAGACTACATTTTTGCAAGGTGATCTTTTATCAGTGTTAGTAAGTCATTGCTCTGAATTTTCTTACAAGAACAAGAACCTGTGTGTGTGTGTGTGTGTGTGTGTGTGTGTGTGTGTGTGTGTGTGTTAGACACAGATCCCTTAGAGTTAAGCTTAGGTGAGTGGCTAGGATTTGTTGTGGAATATTCCTTTACACTGTGTGGAGATATGTTGCTGTGATTGGTTGAATAAAAAGCTAAATGGCCAATAGCTAGGCAGGATTTGGGGGACAGGGAGAATGCTGAGAATAAGAAGGGTGGAGTCAAGAGGGGAACGCTATGAGCCACAAAGGAAGCAGCATGAGCAATACAGAATAAAGGTCACCAAGCCATGTAGAAGAATGTAGATGAAAAGAAATGGGTTAATTTAAGTTGTAAGAGCTAGTTAGTAAGAAGCCTAAGTTATGGCCAAGCTTTTACAATGAATAAAAAGTCTCTGTGTGGTTATTTGGGAGCTGGTTAGTGGTAGAGAAAACTCTGGCTAGAGTGATCCTTCGATCATGAGATAGAGGAGGGAATTTACACTTAGATGAGACAAGAGCAGGGCTGGGTCATGTACAATTTGAAAAGGAGCCAGGTGGCGGTGGCACATGCTTTTAATCCCAGCACTCAGAAGGCAGAGCCAGGTGGATCTCTGTGAGTTCGAGGCCAGCCTGGTCTACAAAGTGAGATCCAGGATAGGCACCAAAACAACACAGAGAAACTCTGTCTCGAACCCCCCCGACCAAAAAAAAGGAAAGAAAGATAGAAAGAAAGAAAAGAAAAGAAAAGAAAAAGATTTGAAAGGGAGGCCCTGTGATATGAGAAACAGCCAAGGGCCTGAGAGAGAAGCTTATCTGAAAACAGGAAATCTGAAAAGTGATACTGAGGACTAGGCAGGTGGGACATGAAGCACATAAGAGAAATCCCAAGAGACAGCAGAAATGACCCTGCCAGGAACTGAGTGACAGCATGTGATTTGAGATCCATTTGATCTGCTGACTCTGAGTTTATGAATCTCCTGCTCAAATGCTGCTCTCTGACATCATGAATTAGACTTTTCTTTCCTTACACAATTTAAATCGATTCTTTGGGAATTTCACATCATGCATCCCTATCCCACTCATTTCCCAGTCCTTTCCTGTCTACCCTCCACCCTTGTAGCCCCCCACAAAAACTAAAAATAATAATAACAAAAGAAAGAAACACACTTTGCTCCTCCATCTTTCCATCAGGTATTCACTGGCTGTAGTGATACTGGGAGCTGCAGTATGTTTCCCAGGGTACCATTTTGCCCAAATAGCTTTACTTTTAAATGTTCGTTGCTACTCTTGACTCCACCAATATGATGAAGTACTTTCTTGTGGGTGCAGTAGGCCATAGGCCATCCCTAACAATGGCGTGTACCATTCAGCTAGGTTGTAAAGTAACAACAGCCCCAGACACCCAGGTGTGTGTGTTCTGGGCTCTGCTCTACTCGGGGTCAGGTGGTGTCCCAGCTTATATTTGCCTTCCAAATTGTTTCTCAAACTGGCTGGAAGTTCACTATCCTCTTGCTGAAGGCCTGGCATTTTGTAAGGAGGACTTAGGCCTCAAGGCCATATGTTCTGGGGGTGAATGTCATCTCTGAATCTTTGGCTCTTTTATCCATGTGCAGACAAATCCATTGCCAGGTTGGAACTCATATATTTCAGGTGAAAATCGTGCTTGTTTCAATCATGGACACACACCCAAAACTTGCCATGTTTTAACAATGGGACATATGGAAATGGGACAAGATACCTCAGCAGTATCAGGTGGTAGGGCTGGGGACATGGATCAGTCAGTTAAGTGAAAATGAGGACCTGAATTCAGATCTCCAGCACCCATGTAAAAAGCTGGGCATGGTGGTGTGTGCCTATAATCCCAGCACTGGGAGACAGAGTCAGGAGCTAGCCAAACAGGGTAAGCTCCGTGTTCGGTGACAGCAATTAACTAAGACACCTGGTGTCAACTTCTGACCAATCCTCACCCCCATGCCCCATCCCCAGAGAGAGAGAGAGAGAGAGAGAGAGAGAGAGACAGACAGACAGACAGACAGACACACAGACAGACAGACACACAGACACAAACACAGACAGAGAGAGAGAGAGAGACAGACAGACAGACAGACAGACAGACAGGCACACACAGAGACAGACAGACAGGCACACACACACACACACACACACACCACACACACACACACACACACACACACATACACACACACACACACACACACACACACACACACACACACACACACACACACACACACACACACGGAGAGGGGGGGCGGGGAGAACCAGGCGGGATGTCCCACTGTTCTTCAGCTTCTTAGAAGGCACTGTATATGAAACCAAATGTAAGCTGGGACACCACCTCACCACTGAGCAGAGCAGTAGCCTGGGTGGGCACAGATGGTGTCCGGGTCTGTTGCTACCTTACAACCTGGCTGAATGGTACATGCCATTGTCAGGGATGGCCTGTGGACTGTGCACCTGCAATGAAGTACTTAGTGGAGTAGCCCTTCCACCAGGAGGAAGCGGGGACACAGATTTTTTTTCTGAGAGAAGTGATTTACACAATGACCTTCAGTGAATGAGTTCCAGGGCAGGCGGCAGCTGCAATGTCTGGGCTTCCCATGAGGAGCTTCCTGAAGGATCCCTGCTGCTTGGCTGAATTTTCACTTCCTGTTGCTTACAGCCTCCATGAAGAGCATGCGGGTTTTTTTTTTTTTTTCAAGTTAGCATTTCTAAAATATGACTACAGTGTGGAATTATTTGGATGAAATACAGCTGATTGACAGACACATAAGCCTGCGCGTGAGAACTTGGGAGGCAAACAAATGAGAGGCTCCTGGTGGTTGTATTAATTCTTACCATGCAAAGACAGCCACATGTTGGAAGCTAATACGCCAGCAAGGCTGAAATCTGTTATTATTTCCGAGTATTAGCTGTTGGGTGTAGAATAACATAACCGTAATGACACATGGGGGATCAGTCTGACACGGGAGCCAGTGCACATTTTCTTAAAGATGAACTGGCTGATGGTTTCAGCAATATTTTAACAGAAGGAATAAGCAAATTTTGAAAGTAAATGAATCAGAAGCTGATGTGCAAGTAATACGTTTGTAGTACATGAACGATGCTTGTTTAGCCTGCGATTATTGCCATATTGTTCTAGAAATGCGTATTATGTTTTCTCGCTCTAGTCACCTTATTCCACGTGTCCCAAAGCTCTGTGCATTTTATGTATTTCAGGACTTGTCACTCATGAGCAAGCAACTCAAATTTTCTTTTCTGAAAAGACATTCAATTTAGTATTATTAGACAAGGTAGTGTGAATTTTTTTCTTTTAAAAAATTTTCTTGCTGTGAAAAGTTGAAGGTGGAGAGAGAAAAGGTCGCGTTGCCATTTTAATGATGGAAAGGGAAAATGTTGCCCTCTGAGGTCTACTGCTCTTTTTTGGGGGGTGCTGGGATTGAGCCTAGAGCCTCAAACCTGACAGGAAGGAACTCTGCTGATGGGCCACACTCTAGGGCTCCCTGCTCTTTCTCAAAGCACAAGGCACGTAATGATTTGATGCTAATGAGAAGACAATCAAATGCCTGTTGAAAGTAGTTAAAACACTGTGGAGAAGGCACCTCTGTAGTCATAGCCCAGAGAGATCTCAACCAGCGTTAGCATTTTACATGCGTGGGTATAAATAAATGCAAATAAAATAAATGGGGCTGCTCCGTAGCATAGTACTGTAAGCCACTTTTCCATTTGACTAGTTCTCTAGGATGTCTTCCCATGTCAGCAAATACAGACCCAGCTTTATGAGTGGTGCTGGATAATTTACTTCCCCAGTCCCCTCCCGATAGGTGTTTAGTTGGTTTTGAATTTTATAATCGACGTTGCAGGCGCTATTCATTATTTTGTGCATGTATTAGAGTATAGTTTTTAATTATATTCACGAGACAAATGACTGAAAATCCTGTTGTTGTCTTCAATTTTTTTCTTAAACATTTTAAACAACAGACCTAAGTTTTAGGGTATAAGCCACTCTGATTGTCTATACTGGGATTATCCACAGTAGGATAAAATTCTTCCTGTCACCCCGGTGTGACACGAATCTTAAAAGGTCTTATTAATAAAATCAAACCCAGGGCCAGGTATTAGGGTGAATGCTGGAAGATCAGAGAGACAGAACAAGCCACAGCTAACCTCACCTCGCCAATTCCTCTGTTGATCCTGTTTCCTCAGACTGGAAGCTTCTGAGTTCTCATCCCAATGGATATCAGCTGAACTGATTCTCCAAAGCCTGAAAGTTTAACCAGCCAGTTCCTGGTCCTCACACCCTATATACCTTTCTGCTTTCTGCCATCACTTCCTGGGATTAAAGGTGTGAGTCACCATGCCTGGCTGTTTCCAGTGTGGCTTTGAAGTCACAGAGATCCGGATGGATCTCGGCCTCCAGAAGGCTAGGATTAAAGGTGTGAGTGCCACCATTTTCTGGCCTCTATGTCTGTCTAGTGGCTGTTCTGTTCTCTGACCCCAGATAAGCTTATTAGGGTGAACAATATTTTAGGGAACACAATATCACCACACCCCAGTGGTAGGAGGAAGAATCATACAGTGGCTCCAATGTTCTAGCCTCCTAGTGCACACAGGTGTATGCCTGTCCTGTGACTGTGGGGAGGACTGTGAACTTCTGGAGACATTACTCCTATGATTCAGTCCCCCATTGTCTGACTTGAGGTCATTGTCGGGAGATTATCTGAGTGGGTCTGGACTACTCACATGATCCTAGTAACAGAGGGTGAAATATTTAGAAATACGCTAAAGATGGTCAGGAGGGGCCAGTGCAACCTTGTGGGGGAAATGCCTAAGGCCATGGGGCCAGGAACCAAGAACTTCCTGTAGGAGTTGAGGTCTCCATGGAAGGCCCTGGTTGAAGTCCTCAGTCCTACAACCACATGAATAAATACTGCTAACAGCTAACGAGCCCAGAAGACCACGAGCCCTAGGGGAATGCCCTCTTGGGTTGACCCTGAGCAGAGGGTCCCACTTACTTATACCTGGATTATGGGTCTTGTTCATTCACTCGGTGATAACCCGTCAGTCAGCAGTAGAAAACTGACGGGCACGGTGAGCAGAGGCAGCCAGCTCTGGGCTTGCTTCTTTCTTGTCCACAGGCTGTGGCCCCCGGTACCCTGTGCACCAGAAGTGAGGCAGGCCAGCCTGTGGTGTGGGCCCTGGTCTCTAGGTCAGGCCTCCTCCCCAAGACAACACACTAGGCCCCTGTGGTCCTTTGTCCTGTTCCCCGGGGGGGGGACACACTGGGGAACAAAAACTGCTGCCATCCTCACGGCTTGGGATCTGGTCTTCTCCCTGAAGTGCCTTTTGTAGACACTTCTGCCATCCCAGCAGCTTTGAGTTACTTCATTACGGACTTCACCTTGGCTAAGACGGAAAATAATTAAGTACTATGTGTGTGAGCTCATGAATCCTGATTTAGTCAAAGGATCACAACTTCATACTGCCGTTGTTGTTTCAATTGCCCTAGATTTTTCCAGGTGTGTGCCTTTTGGCATTCCCTAGTCATTACTATCTCTGATCCTCAATTAAAACAAAAAAGAGACTCATTTATTTTTAAACACAAGTGTGCATGTGTGCGTGCGTGCGTGCGTGCGTGTGTGCGTGTGTTTGCTGTCCAAGGAGGCCAGAGGCATTGGATTCTTTGGAGTTGGAGCTAGAGGACGTTGTGGGTGCTGGGGATCCAACCTGAGTCCTCTGAAAGAGCAATGTGCTCTCTTGGTCACTGCGTTGTCTCCGGCCCCACCCCCAATGTTTTCTGAGCACTTCTTTGCGTGTCCTGGCACAGGTGTTTAGAACCCTCCCATGCTTCCCCTGGAGAGGACAGTATGTCAGAGTCTCTGGTTTTTCCCATGCAAAGGCATTTAGACAGGCCGGGGCACCGGAAGCCTGCAGCTTCGAGATCTTTTCAAGTTATAAACTCCACTGGCTTCCCTCCCTCCATCCATCTAGGATAAAAGTCAGCAGTTCACTCTGTACTGCCCATGTTCTTTCCAACACTGTTTCAAATGGCTGCTCTTGGGCCCAGGAATGTGGGAAAGCCTCTGGATGGCAGTGCACACAGTCATGATAAATGGTCTAGTTAGAAGTTAATATCTATTTAGTTCTCTTTGTTTTATTTATCTGTTCTAAGTAGGTGTTGGGGATCAATCCTGAGGCCTTATTTATGCAGGCTAAGCACATGCCGTCACACCCTCGGCCTTCCTGCTGGTTTCAGTCTGAGAATGGAATACTGCAGCTGGTTCCTTGGTTTAATTCATTTGCATATTCATTTTTAAAACTAGGGTCTGATAGTATATCCCAGGCTGCCTCAAAGTTTTTTTAAAAAAAGGCTTTTAAAATTACATTTTTAATAATTAATTGACTTATTTTGTATGTCGTCACAGGGACACATGTGTATGTGGGTACATGTGGCCTAACATCTGAAACTACAAGCTAGTAATTTCGGTACCACAGTGCCGTGCACATGTGGAGGTCGGAGGACAGCTCTCAGGAGCTGGTTTTCTCCTCCCACAATGTCTGTCACAGGGATTAAACTCCGTTTGTCAAGTTTGTGAGCTGTCTCCTAGGTCCCGGCCTCAGGTTTACAGTCGTCTTGCTTGAGCCTGAGTGCTAGGATTGCAAGTGTGAGCTGCCATGCCTGGCTTTAATTTTTTTTTTTTTTAATTTGAGTATTTTCTTCTCTCCAGTGTGATTTTGTTATTCATTTGAAATCCAATTAGGTTCATTTGTTTCTGTTTGGTTTATCTTGTTTTAATTTGCTTTTTAATCCTTTAAACAGGATCTTTTTTATCCTCATTGAGCAGGAAATAGCTTGCTAAGAGTTTATCCCCAGAAGTCGGTTTTTGCTCCAGAATCTGAGCTCAAGGCTCTGGGATCTTTTTGGAATCTCTAAGGGGGCCGTGAGCTCAGCAGGGACAGGCCAGACTCCCCAGTCTGGTTGCCTCTTGGAACTGGCTTTATGCCCAGGAGGGTCCTTAAGGCAGAGGCTGTGCCCTGTAGGGTATGCCTCATGACAAGGAAGGTCCAGTGCTGTGTGTGGTGGGGCAGCAAAGCAGAAAGAACAAGGCAGAAGGAAAGGACAAAGGGGCACACGGAGCCGCAGCCCCACAGAAGGCGTCCTGATCTGGTTGTCCGGATTAACATGCACAGAAACACAATCCTGGATTCAAGATAAAATTACATTGAAGGAGAGTGTTGGGACAAGGGATGCAGGGTGAAGATGATATTAGACATATTTAATATTCTTATACACAACGCTATTTCATCAACATTCAATTTCCTGAGCTGAATATTTGCTTTCTGGTTTACTGTGATGGTTTTTGAGCTTAGGGGCTACACAGCGGAGAATCTAGGGCAAAAGGTCATTTTATTTGTGTCTTCCTCTGAAATAACATTCTCACATATATGATCACATTCATGCATGCAACATCCACACACATGTACACTCATACACACACATGTATGGCATATATACACACATACACATCCATGTTATACTCACATCAATATGCAAATGTACACATACATACATCCATACACGTGTATCTACACATATGTGCACATTCATGGCATAAACATATGCATACAATCACACATCCACATACATGTATATTCATGTATATGCACACATGCATAGCATATGCACATATATACATTTACTCATACATATAAATTCATATATATACATACATGTCCACAAAGATGCATGTTCACATATGCACAAATGCATGGCTCATATGCATATACACATGCACACGCACACACAAACAAAACGTAAAGGTGAGAGTATATGAGAATTTGTTGATACCATTCTTTCAAATTTTGTGTAGTTTTGTTCTTAAAAATAAAAGTTCAAGTTTTGACAGTAAGATGACTTTATGTATGACAAGTGAACCGCACTCTACATACCCATCAAAAATCTGCTTCTTTTCAGACTCTGATGTGGTTATCATAAAACACATACTGTACCCTAAATCATAAATAAAAACTTCTGTACATAAATTCCCTGATTCACAAGGTAAACACTCATTATTTACAAAAAGGCAAGTTAACAAGCAAGAATAAAATTCATGGTGATTAAACACTAGCGAATAAACTGGTAAATCCATGAACACAGCCATCCTGTTGGGAGGTTAGCTCAGGGGTCAGGTCACCAAAACAGCAGCTGTCATTTGTTTAATCTTAACAAAATATTATAGGGGAACCCCACTTTTCAGAGGGTAATACAAAAACCTACTGATGGGAAATTTTCCTAGACAATCAAGGTGCTAAAAGCTGTTCACCAAATTGAATGTCCTGCGGAGGGGAGACCATGGAGGTGGAATCTTCTTTAGGTTCTCAAGGATGTCTGCCCATCCTACCTCCGGCTTCCTAAGGGATAAGACTCACGTCCCCAGTCCTCTCACTTTCCTGCCCTCTTCTCACATTTTACTGAAAGCAAAGTGATGCCTTCCACCATGTTTGGAAGTCTCCCGAGGTGACTGTATGCATCTAAGCACATATTACACTTTCCACACAAGTGCACCAGCTGACAGCTTCACTGAGCTTCACCACCTAAGAACACCATGTTCCAGCTTCTAGAGAACCTCCCCAAGCTGCTGGGAGCACCTCCTTCCTTCCTTTCATTGTGCCAGCTCTCACTGGCATAGTTCTCAAATTCAAGATCAAGAGTTCTACTGCTCAGCTGTTTGACTTCTTTCCATCCTGCTCTGTTTTTGTTCACTCACCTCCTGGCTCCAAAGCCTTTCCCATAGTTAGTCAATTGACTTGTATTTAATTATTATTCATTTATTTTTTTATTTTTTTGGTTTTTCGAGACAGGGTTTCTCTGTGTAGTTTTGCGCCTTTCCTGGAACTCACTTGGTAGCCCAGGCTGGCCTCGAACTCACAGAGATCCGCCTGCCTCTGCCTCCCGAGTGCTGGGATTAAAGGCGTGCGCCACCACCGCCCGGCTAATTATTATTCATTTATTTTTGCAGTAGTGGAGTTTGAAACTAGGGCTCATGCATGGCAGGTGCTCTATACTGAGTTATATCCCTAGCCATTTTTCTATTTTGAGACAGGGTTTCACTTGAACTCTCTTTCTAGTCCACAGTGCCCTTGAACTCATGACTCTCCTGCCTCAGCCTCCCGAATAGCTGGGATTACAGGACTATGCCACTAGACCTGGCCGTCCCCACATTTTAATTGCCAGCTATGGCAGTATCCTACCTTTAGGTAAAATCTATTTTAGTTATCTACTGCTGCATGTTACAGTTTGTTCTCACCAAAACTTTTGAAATTTGATTCCTTGTATGGATTAATGTCCTTCTCTAGACACTGCCTTATTTCTCCAGGGAATGGGTTGTAAAGCTTCGCGCCTCCCTTGGGGACTTCTTGAATATGTGTTCTGCTCATACTCCCCTTCTCCTTTTACTCTTCCATTATGCTACAACAATTGTTTTGTTTTGAGATAGGGTTTCTTTGTGTAGGCCTGGTTGCCCTGGAACTAGCTGTGTAGACTAGGCTGGCTTTGAACTCACAGAGATCCACCTGCCTCTGCCTCCTGAGTGCTGGGATTAAAGGCATGTGCAACCACTGCATGGCATGCTACAATGTATTTTAAGACCATCCAGGACTCAAACATTTTCAGCCTCCTAATCTCAAGACTTTTAGCCTTGAGTACTGTGAGCTAAGTAAAGCTCTGTTCATTGAGTCATTCAGTGTCAGGTGTTCTGTTATAGAAATGAGAAACACACAAGACCCTGCATTACCAAGTAACACAAGGCTGGCAGCCTAAATGAACAAATATTTGGTTCCCCACCCCCTGGTTTCTACTGGTGAGGAGTTGGACTACAAAAACAATAAAAAAGTGAGTACAATCCCAATTTTACATAATCTCTATAAACTTTCAAAGTAACATGTCCAGGTTTTATAGTTCTTGATTTCCCGTGGTTCTCTTGCACTGGGTATATCTAACAGTGATGTCCTGCCTGATCAATCTGGAAAGCAAACTGTATTAGTCAGGGGCTGGAGAGATGGTGCCCAGGTTAAAAGCACCTTCTGCTTTTGCAGAGGACTGGGGTTCAATTCCCAACACTCACATGGCAATTCACAGCCATCACTGCCTTCTCCTGGCCTCTGAGGGCACCAGGCACACATGCAGTACATTTACATGTGCAGGCAAAGCACTAATGCTGTGTCCTGCATGGTTTGGCCCCTGAAGCATGGATAAGGATTGCAAGAGAATAAAGAAAGGACGGACACACAGAAACACATCGAAAAAAGCTGGAATCAGGTGAACTGTGCACAGTCTGATGGAGGGTCACCGATCACACAGCACCCTGGAACCTCATCCAGTTCGTAATATACAACACAGGGAGAGGAGTTAGCTTGTCTCCTACAGGGCAGAGTAGTTAGCTAGTCAAAGTAGGAAGCCTGTGGGAGACCTGGCTGTAAAGATCTGTAAGGGGGAAGCTGCAGGTGCTAGATTTTGAGCACACTGGTCAATCATTTGTAAAAACTGGTACTGGCACACATGGTCAGCGTTTGCACTCAGACCAGAGGAAGGCTTTGCCAACCCTTTGAGCTTCACGTCAAGGTAAGGCTTTGCCATTCTCATGGGCCCGAGATGTTGGGTCCTTGACATGGTTGCAACTCATATCAAACAATACACATCCACTCAGGACTTTGTCTACTCTTTACACATTAACTCAAGGCTTCCTAAGCTCTCCCTCCCACACTCATACACATAAAGTACAAATAGAACATTGTTGTCATTTTCAGTCTGTTTTTCTGATAATGTATTTTTATTCTATCTTACAGGCATATTGGAAAGTTAAAGAACCCAGGTCCTTCACCTTTGGTAGTTTTCCAAGTGCTGTCATAGAAGACGTCATTGGCATACCAGGTGGGCTCACAGAGGAGTTGAAATAGCAAGGTGCTGGCTAGGGACCTGGTCTAAGCCCTGACTGCACTCCCAAGCTGAGTTTTCTGAAACATGGGCATCCATTCAGAGGAGAGTGCTTCCTTTTTTTTTTTTTTTTTTTTTTTGGTTTTTCGAGACAGGGTTTCTCTGCGTAGCTTTGCTCCTTTCCTGGAGCTCACTTGGTAGCCCAGGCTGGCCTCGAACTCACAGCGATCCGCCTGGCTCTGCCTCCCGAGTGCTGGGATTAAAGGCGTGCGCCACCACCGCCCGGCAAGTGCTTCCTTTTTAAAGCAGGACAGCTTTGTCCTACAGCAAGCACCTCAGACAGACAGACACCTCTACTGTCTACTGTCCAGCAAGATGAGCAGCTGTCTTCAGCTGGTGGCGGGAATTCAAGTCCCCAGATGTTTCCATGATTGGGATCCCAAAAGAAAAGATACTCAGAGAACTCTGAGTGAAGGCCTGCATGTGGGTAGTCACACAAATGATACAACACGTCACAAGAGAAGGATGGTGTGCAGGGAAGAGAGACTTTAGCTGACAGTAAGGTCAGTAGTAGTCAGCATGTGTTTCTACTAGAGGAGGGAGGGAGAGAGGGAGGGAGAGAGAGACAGAGACACAGACAGAGAGAGACATAGAGACACACACAGAGAGACAAACAGATAGTAGAGACAGACAGACAGACACACAGAGAAGTGGAGGGAGGAAGGGAGGGGAAGGTAGAGAGAGAAGGTAGAAGGGAGATGGAAGGAGAAAGGAGGAGGAAGGGAGGGAGAGGGAGAGAGGGAGGGAGAGAGACAGAGACACAGACAGAGAGAGACATAGAGACACACACAGAGAGACAAAGAGATAGGAGAGACAGACAGACAGATACACAGAGACACAGAGAAGTGGAGGGAGGAAGGGAGAGGGAGGGGAAGGTAGAAAGAGAAGGTGGAAGGAAGAGAAAGTAGGAGGAAGGGAGGGCGGGGAGAGGGAGAGAGGGAGATGGTGAGAGACAGGAGAGAGACAGGAGAGAGAGAGAGAGAGAGAGAGAGAGAGAGAGAGAGAGAGAGAGAGAGAGAGAGAGAGAGAGAGAGAGAGAATAGGATACAGGCTATTCCTAGCTTCCATTCATGGAAACTTGTATCTGGTCTCAAGAACAGAAGAACTGAAAGTCCCACTGTGCTCCATCCTGCTGGGAAAGTGCATTTGCCCATCAATTATGAACATGGAATCTCCTGGGCTAGATGCAAGATGAATAACATTCCACAAGCTCTGGATTCTTTGGTTTCTCTATTTATTCTGAATAAGGCACCCCTATTTTGGACAACACACACACACACACACACACACACACACGCACACGCACACGCACACGCACACGCACACGCACACGCACACGCACACGATGTTTAAAGAAATGGAGGATAGTGGGCCTGGTGAAGAAAAGTGTCCAGGGGCACATGTTAGTACCCCAGCATTTGGGAGTTTGTGGTTGGAGAACCTCTTGAGTGTGCTAGTTTGAGTCCAGGTAACAGAGTGAGACCGTGTCTCAATAAATAAATAATAAGAAACCCCTGAATGAATAAAAATTAAATAAAGAGTAGTTTCCTTAGTTGCAATGGTCATATATCAAAGGGCCAATAGCCACATGTGTCCAAGATTTATTTCATAAGATGAAAGATTTTTATGTGTATGTATGTAAGCCACATGTGTGCAGGTGCCCATACAACATTATGCAGGTGCCAGAAGTGGGTGTTAGATCCCCTGGAGCTGGGATTACAGAGGGATGTGAGTTGCCTGGCTGAACTCCATCCTCTGGAAGGCAGCACAGCTTTTCACAGATGAACTGTCTCTTCAGTCAGGTGCATGTCAGATGCCCAGAACTTCTCTTATCATAAGAAGTTCCACCAGAAAGTGCTAGGATGGCTCCCGTGAAGAAGATGACACATTCTGTATGTGCTTTGTTTAGATATGAAGGTTGAAATAATGCATCATAGTAATAGAATACAGTAACACATGGAATAAATAGTGGAAATGACTTTTCATTTTTGTTATTTTTTTTTTTTTAAGAAGTGGTATTTTTTTTTTTTTTTTGGTTTTTCGAGACAGGGTTTCTCTGTGTAGCTTTGCGCCTTTCCTGGAGCTCACTTGGTAGCCCAGGCTGGCCTCGAACTCACAGAGATCCGCCTGGCTCTGCCTCCCGAGTGCTGGGATTAAAGGCGTGCGCCACCAACGCCCGGCTAAGAAGTGGTATTTATTACATAGCCCTGGCTGGCTTGGAACTTTCTATGCAGTTGTGGCTAGCCTTGAACTCACTATGACGGCCAGGCCAGCCTTTAGCTTGCAGCAATCCTCCTGCCTCTGCCCCACGGATGCTGAGATAATAGGCAGATGCCACTATGTCCAGCACCAAATCATGGAGAAGTTGAACAGGATACATGCGAGGTTTGCATTAAGGAAACATTATAAACAGAAATGGCTATGTACAGACGCATTATTAGGAGAGAGCCTCGTTACTGAGGGCACCAGGCTGCAGGCCGCTTGGCTGTTACCGGATTGCATGTGGTGTTGACTGTCTTTTCCCTGGAAGAGGTCACCATATCGTAAGAAGAATTCTTTACCCGAAGCATGTTCTGTTCCAGGTACTCGGCTCTATGTGCCCTCTACCCAGTTACAGTTGCCACTTCAACAATTCTTCCATCTCATGACATTGACCCCTTTCGACAGGATAAGGACACTGAGAGTTTTCAGGGTCAGTTAATTTCTGGTAAGTACATTGGATTGATGGGTCTAGCTTTTTATTTTTTGAGGTGTCAACACTTACTTTATTTTACAAACTAAAGCATTAAAAACACAAGAACAAGGGCAGTTAACAACACATAGATTCTCCTTTAGATGGAAAGAAATTGTTTTTTTTTTTTCTTCCATTGCCTGAATTTTCTCAATTTATAATGGATTGAGCATTGATCCAAAGTCCAGGGTTTGTAAACTCTTACAACAGGTGAAAGCTGCTAATAACAGAAGCAGTCTGGACACTCTACACATCACCTGACCCACCACTTACAGATGTGAGGAAGGGCTGCACCCACCACACAAAGAAGAGAGAGCAGCAGAGATGACGTGTTCTTCCTGAGGTCAGCAGGGCCCATCTTTGTGAAGGGAAAGTGAAATGTGCACTTCAGGGAAGAAAGGGGCACGGAGCAAAGCATGCTGGATACAATATGGAGGAGCATCCGGAGAAAGAAGGGTGC
Organism: Peromyscus maniculatus bairdii; assembly: GCF_049852395.1. Taxonomy (NCBI): domain Eukaryota; kingdom Metazoa; phylum Chordata; class Mammalia; order Rodentia; family Cricetidae; genus Peromyscus; species Peromyscus maniculatus. Next base: position 125,440,880 of record NC_134855.1, read on the forward strand.
CAGGGAAACACCAATGAGTAAGAACCAGGAAGAGTAAGGGAGACACCCGCTTCCGAAATCAAGTGCTCAGGAGTAGCCAGGAAATATTTTATTGTGGAGGAATCCAAGCCTCTCCCCACCCTCACAGGTGTCTGTGGTATATGTGTTCTCATTCGTGAATGCTGTATATGCAAATCCACTACTCATTAAATTCTATATATGTAAATCCCACCACTCATTAAATGCCATATATGCAAATTCCACTAGTCATTAAATTCTATATATGCAAATTCCACTACTCATTAAAATTTTAAGCAAATCTTTTGCTGACATATTTTACATCTATCTATCTATCTATCTATCTATCTATCTATCTATCTATCTATCTATCTATCTATCTATCTATCTACCTATCTATCTATCTATCTATCTATCTATCTATCTATCTATCTATCTATCTATCATCTATCTATTTATTTGTGCATGTGTGTTGTGTTGTGGGTTGTGTTTTTCATGGCTGTGTGTGTAGAGGCCAGGAGACAGCTTGCAGGAGCCAGTTCTTTCCCTCTACCATGTGGATCGGGGGATCAAACTCAGGCCATTTGTCAGGCTTGAGATTAAGCACCTTTACCTGCTGAGCCTTCTCACTGTCCCCTGGTATCATATTTTAATTATACAAAATTGGTTTCATTATGACATTTTCATATACATACACACACACACACACACACACACACACACATATATATATATATGTATGTATTTTGATCACATCCATCCCTTCACTACCTACTCTTGTTCCCCCAAATCCCACGGACCCCTTTCCTTCTACTTCCTTATTTTTTTTTTGCTTTGATGACCCAGTGAGCTTTTCTAGGGTTGCTTATGTCATCGGGGGCCATTCACAGGAGGGTGGGCAACTTACCAGTGGCCACACCAGGAAAGAAAACATTTCTACATCCTCAACAAGCTTTAACTGCTAAAAGCTCCTGAGGGAAGGGTCGGGCCATGTGGTTCTCTCCCCTCATGTGTCTAGTTTGATCTGATTCTAAATGGGAGGCTGAGCGGTACTTTTCCATGCTTAATTAATTTGTTTTGTGATGCTGGAAGTCGGACTCAAGGCTTAGTGTGTGTGATGCAGGTGCTGTCCCCACTCAGCTGCACCCCTCTCTAAGTTTACTCTTTAAACTAGCACATGCCCAGTCAGTACTGATTGATTGAACAAATCAAACCAAGCAAATATATTAGTTTCTGGAAAACAGGAATCACCTCTCTGTGTTTTGTGTATCTCAACAAAGAGAAAAATGCATGAAAGGAACAAATACTAATGACAAAATGTTATCATTCATTTTGGGAAAACAGTTTTCTTTTGTGGGTTATATATTACAGCCAAAGTAAAAAGTAAATTATCTGCAGAAGAAAGAAAAACTAACTGCAATGGTCACCACGTTTCTTGGTAAGGTCAGTTTATTATTTTTTTTATAACTTTCCTCCCTGAAAAAGAAACACCACACCATATATTTTTTATTTTCTGAACAAATTTGACATTCAGTGTAACTGGTATTCAGTAGAGAACTAGATCCATGGTTAAGAGAGTGTACTGCTCTTGCAGAGGACCCAAGTTCAGTTCCCAGCATCTACGTTGGGCAACTCACAACTGTCTATAATTTTAGCTCCACTCACATTCAGGTGCATGTACCTAAACACAGATTCACATAATTAAAAATAAAATAAATAACATAAAAAATGTTAACATATGTACTGAGCTGACTTAGTGTTGATATTGTTAATTAACTGTAGCTCTGTAATAAGCTGCCTAAAAGCATGGTGACCCAAGACCACAGGGATTTGTCATTTCTTGGTGTTACCTGGGTGTCTGGGTACCTTTTTAGGTGTTTTCTCTTGAGCACTAAGACACCTATATTCAGCTCTGGGTCAGCTGGGCTGTGAGTCCCAAGATGGTCTCATTTTTACCGCTGTTCTTGTCACTTTCTTTGGCTGGTTTATCTTCCTCCACCTTGGTCTCAACCTCCTGAAAGTCCCTCCTCACTGTCATTTCTCTCCATGGCAAATTCTGGCCACATCTTGAGTGCTCCCAGAGTGGGCAAGCTCTGGAACATGCCATAGTCCGTTTTAAAGCCAGCCTGAGACTTGAGCAGGAACTCTGTGGTTGAAGCACTTATAGAACCATCATGGGGTCTATAGTTTGGACTCCCCAGAGCCCATGTAAATGCTGGGTGGATGTGGTGGCCCACCTGTAATTCCAGCCATAGAAAGTAGACACAAGGGATCTCCAGAGCAAGCTGGCTGGTTAGACTAGCTGTATTTCTCACTCTGGGTCTGACTGAGAGACTATGCCTCAGCAAATACAGTGGAAGAACCATGAAACACCTCAGGCCCCCACATGTTCATGTGCACATACATGAGCACACATGTACCCCCACCCCACACATATGAGACAAGCATATACACATGCATACCATGTACAAACAGAAACAAACAAACAAAAACCAGACTGTCTTAAAAGATGAGGGAACTGACCTCTCTTTTCCCCTGGAGGCCTCTAGACATTACAACCATGTTCTTTAACCTGTTTTCTATGGGCAGCATCCATTGAACCTGATGGGAGAGGACAGAAAATAGTGTTGGCATTAGTGATCTCAAATATGGCCTTGAAATGTTTGTTGATTTCCTTGTGATCACTGGTGGCTTGTGTAGAATGCTCATAGCTGTCAATCATGGTGTTCTTACTACTATATGCACCTTATTTAGGTCCTTTAATGGCTAGAAATATAATCTTGAATGTACTTGAGTGGCCAGGTATTTTACTTGTGAATGATTATGCTTGAGTGGAAGTATTAGATGGAGGCCAATAGTTTTTATCAAGCAAGAGAGCTCTGAATGATGTTCTCAGGAGGAGTGCTTGTGGAAAGATGAGAGAAGACTTGATCAAAGTGATTAGTCTTAAAGGAAATAGAGCATATAGCCCAGTCTAGGGTGCTTGTCTGTGATGTTTCATGGTGGGAGGCTGAGTTGAAGGACCATCAGTTTGAGGCCAGTGGGAATATGTAGCAAGACTGGGCTTTAAGAAAGAAAGAGATGTCATAAACACACTGTAGTAGCATTCTGTCTTAAAAACCAAGAAGGAAACTTTGATGTTCACTAAAGGACAGATAAACCGTGAGGACATTAAAGCTATATGAAATAAGCAGGCCATCTACCTGAGGGTCCCAAAGAAATCAAATTCATAGGAACAGAAGGCAGAATGGTGGTTGTGAAGCTGGGTGGAGGATATGGGCTTAGAGTTTCAACCTTACAGAGCAGCATTTAGAGATCTTCTACAAAACAAGGTAGATTTCCTCATCACCCCAAGCTGTTCACTACTAAATGGGTAGATTGTAAATTTCCCATGTAGTTTTTTTTAAACCACAATTAAAAGCCTTTTACTTAAAATATATACTGCTATGATGTTCTGCCTCAGAGGTATTCCTAAGATGGGCTCATGCCTAGAGGCTCTTTGGCCTCTCTAGCTTGGACATCCTTGATCCTCAGTGAGGATGAGTGCAGGAAGCCATTCAGAAGAACTTGAGTGGTACCTCGAGAGGAAGGGCCATCAGTTCACCTTAGGACTCCCACATGACATCTGTATTGTCCATGAGGATGGTAAAGTAAGGAGGTCCTTCCATCAGACTAGAGGGCTTGCTTTTGTTTCAGCCACACTGCAGGGAAACACACTCACCATCTGGCTGCCAGGACATCACACGCCTGTTGGTTTTGCCCTTGGAATTTGCAACTCCTCTTCCTTTGTTTATAAGTGCCGGAAGTTGAGGACATAAGACACAGCCTTCTGGAGGTCACCATGAAAATTTCTTTCAATGACTTCTTTCTTCTTCTAAGTCTGTTGTGGAAATTGCTTTAATTATGTAAAGATGTGTTATATTTGTTTATTCTGTGGAACAGTACTTTAACTGTGTAAAGATGTGTTACATTTGTTTCTGTTGCATTTGTTTAATTATGAAAAGATGAGTTGCTGTTTTACCTTGCCTGCCTAAGGCACCTGATTGGTCTAATAAAAAGTTGAATGGCCAATAGCTAGGCAGAAAAAGGATAGGCGGGGCTGGTGGGCAAAGAGAATAAATAGGAGAACTCTAGGCTCAGGATGAATGAAAACAGAAAAAGAGAGGAGAAGGAGGAGAGAACAAAGGAGGAAGAAAGGGACACACTCGGGGTCAGAAGCCAGGCAACCACCAGCCAGACACAAGAAGCAGTGTAAGATATACAAAAGGAAAAAAATGTAAAAAGACCTGAGGCAAAATGTAGATGAAGAGAAAGAGGTTAAGTTATAAGAGCTAGCAAGAAACGAGCCTAAGCTAAGGCCACACATTCATAACTAATAGTAAGTCTCCATGTCATGATTTGGGAGCTGGTTGGTGCCTCTAAGAAAGCCTGGTACATAAGTCAATTGGTTGTATAACTTAGGCACATTGGTATATTCATCAGGGATTGATTTAGCTGCAAATTCCAATACTTGATTGCTGAGGACGATCGTGGTGGTGAGAAATGTCCCGCAAAAGCTAGGGCATTTAAACACTTGGTTCCAAACTGGTGGTTTGGGGAAGTGGGGGTGAAAAGAGTATGTCCCTGGGGACTGAGAGATGACACACTCGTCTCACTTCCATTCACTCTCTCTGCTCCATGTTTGCAGTTGAGGGTGTGAGTTTTCTATGTCCCCTCCGACGGCATGCTTGTTGCTTACTACCTGGTTTCCCTGCCACGATGGACTCCTACCTTTCTAGAGCCAAAATAAGCATCCTCTTCCTAAGCTGTCTTCGGTCCTAGTGCTTTATTACTGAAAAGCAACAAATACAAAGATCCTACTAGGGATTTTGTTCTTCATATAACAAGAAGCCTTGAGTAAGTAGGAGGGGTTGGATTGGGTTCTCCCTTCTACTTCCTGCCCCCTCCTTTTCTTTCTGCTCCTCTTTCTCCTCCTCCTCCTCCTTTTCTTCATCTTCACTCTTCCCTTTTTCCTCTTCTTTGATGGAACTTTGTTTCAGAACCTTCTTGCTGGGGTGTACAATCACAAGATGACGTCACACTTCATTGTCTCCCTATTAGCTGGAAATGCAATATCACCACATGGCAGGGGAGCTTGTGGGCACTTCTCAGAGTTGCCGGCCCATGCCTGACATCTACCTCCCAGATTTCAGAATTAGTTGGTTCTGCTATCATTTGGAGATGGTAGAGTCTTGGTCTCAGAGTGGCAGTGTTGAGTTGCTGGAATGTCAAGTGCAATGTAATTAGGCCATTGGAAGATGAGTTGTGATTCTTTTGCAACCCAGGTTAGTTTTCAAGAGAGGGTTGCTATGAAAAAGAACACTGGCCCCTCTGCACCCTCCTGCATCTGTCTGCTGTGTGACCTCTCTCTCTCTCTGCATGTGCTCCCTCAATTCTGGTGGCATTTCCTTGATGTGATGCAGCCAGGATGCCCATCATCAGAACTGGTACAATGCCTTTTGGACTTTCAGTTCCCAAAATTTTAAGCTAATCCCTTCTCCCTTATACATTACCCTGCCTCAGCTAGTATGTTGTGGCAGCAGCAGGTAGACTAACACAAGGTCTTTCTCTTCTTGTCTTAAGATAATCCTAGACTATGCCATGGATAGGGGTGGTGGATGAAGAACAGGAGAGCTTTTCTGCAACAGAGAAATGCTCCACTCTTCTTCCAGGTGGCACAGAGTATATATACATCAGTATTGTGCAAGTCTCCCTTTAGGGCTGGAAGCTTTATGCTCACACCACTTCCTCTAATCTCCATCTCTCCTTAGCTTTCTGTTGACAGGTGTACTAGGGACTCCAGTTGTTAGCTTGGTGACAGAAAGAACTAAAAATACACAACCTTCAACTTCCCCCTAATGAAAATCACAGGGTTGTTTAAATAGCAGGTGTTATTAATGCCTATTTGTCCTTTTCTCCCTCATCCTGCTTAATCATTGTCAGGAGGGAGGTAGGACAGCCGGCATGTCAACAGAGCCCGGAGTCACTAATTTACGGCTAAACTTCAAGCCAGGATGGCAGGGAGGGGGTACTTGCCTCCCCAGGGCGCTCATTTTGTGCTCCAATGCTAATGAACCCCTCAAAGCCTGCAGTGCTGCCCACATGAGGTGGGACCCGGCTGTCTAGCCGGCTGATTTTGTCCTGGGCTTCTGGGAGCCACAGGCTGATTTGTATGTTCTCATTGTAACCGTTTCTGAAGCCTCAATTTCTGAGGTCTTCCATAGCACACTATAATTTCAGGATTGACGATGCTGCTGACAGGAGTGAAAAAGAAAACATATTTAGGGAAACAGGGATTTCTCTCAACCTTTCTTCTGACATTCGGCAGTCGATGATGGATGTTTTTAAATTACTCTTGATAAGAAGCTATCAGTAGGAGTTATTTTGTTTCACAGATACCTGGCAGGTCAAAAACACACTCAAATTGAACAAATATTCTCAAATTAAGTGCAGAGGATGGCAAGGCCAAGTAGCTCCTGCTGCAGAAAGAGGAAGGAAATCGGGAGGAATGGAGGCACATCTGCCTCAGCACTCAGGGGAGGCAAGCTCCTATCATGTCCCTGGGAAAGCAATACACAGCAGACGAAACCCTGAGGGTCCTTGGATGCACTACTTACATCTTGAGGATTGCAGCCAATGCAGGGAGAGGTGGTGGAAGCCAGTGTCCAGGCTGGTGGGAGGCTGGGGCTGCTGCACTTTGGGTATTGAATTCCCAATGTCTCTGTGGGAAAGTCTTGACCCTCAGTACTGTGATATGGGAAGTGGTGGAACCTGGGAGAGGCAGGGATTAATGGACGGAGGTCTTAGGTCATTGCAAGTGTGCCTTGAAGGGGACTGTGGGAGGCTGGCCTTTTCCCTTGTCATTTGCACTTGGCAGTGAAATAGACGATGGTCCTTGTCTTAGTTTAGGGTTTCTGTTGCAACTATTATAGAGGAAAACATTTAAATTATGGCTCGTTTACAGTTTCAGAGGTTTAGTCCATTATCTTCAGGGTGGGACATGGTGGCATGCAGGGAGACATGGTACTGGAGAAGGAGCTGTGAGTTCTACATCTTGATCCACAGGCAGAAGGAGTTTGTGACACTTGGTATAGCTTGAGCATATGAGACCTCAAAGCCCACCCCTACAGTGACACACTTCCTCCAACAAGGCCACACCTACTCCAACAAGGCCACACCTCCTAATAATGACAGTCCATATGGGGGCCATTTTCTTTTAGACCACCACAGCCCTCTACTATGAGCCTCTACAGTGATGTGTTTCCTTGCCAAGGCAATGGGCTAACCAACCATGGCCTAAAATCCTGGCAATCATGAGCCCAAACAAGCTTTCTCTCTTGGTTATCCCAGATACTTTGTTACAGTAAAAATGAAGCTAACACCAGACCTGGATGAATGAACAAGACATCTAAAAGAACTTGGGTGTGGTACCCTCCTGTGATTCTAGCACTTGGGAGTTGGAGTCAGGAAGATCAGGAGTTCAAAGCCATTCCCAGCTACATAGGGAGTTTGATGCTAGTCTGGGCTAAAGACTCTCTCAAAAACCTTGAATAAATTTCTTAATTAAAACAAGACATAGATAAACAAAAAAACCCTTGAATAAATAAATATTCTTCAAATTCAATTGTCTTTACAAGTCACATAACCTCTCCAAGCCCCTGGTTCTCATCTAAAAACTGAGCTGGTAAGATCCTCCTAGCAAGGGGTTCAGGGGTGGGTATCCAGGAAACTGCCTGAAAATCATGAGCATAGTGCATCTGCTTTTCTTTGGAGCATTATTATCTGCCACACAGCTAGTGGTATGATGATGCATGCCTATAAGCTCAGACTCAGAAGCTGAGGCAGGAGGATTATGAATTTGAGGCCACCCTGGGACTATAGAGTGAGACTCAGTCTGAAAAACAATCTGTCACAACAGTGAAGAGAGTAGACTGAGCCATTTTTAACTTGTCACAGCCGTTTCATATATACACACTATATAATGTGTAAATAACAGTCTATAAACATTATGGAGCACTTACTGTGTGCCAGGTGCTGTGCTTGGTGGTAGAGATATAAAACAAGCGATACTTTTCTCATTATAAAATCCTACAAGTGCGCTGGGTGGTGGTGGCACACGCCTTTAATTCCAGCACTCGGGAGGTAGAGGCAGGAGGATCTCTGTGAGTTCAAGGCCAGCCTGGTCTACAGAGTGAGTTCCAGGAGAGCCAGGACTGTTTTCACAGAGAAACCCTGTCTCAAAAAACCAAAGTAAACAAACAAATAAACAAATAAATAAATAAACAAATAAATTCCTACAAGTGACAGCAATGAGGCTAGAGCAGTGGTTCTCAACCTGTGCATCACGACCCCTTCAGGGCTTACATATTAGATACTTACATTATGATCCATAATAGTAGAAAAATTGCAGTTATAAAGTAGCTATAAAATAATTTTGTGGTTGGGGGTCAACACAACATGAAGAATTGTATTAAGGAGTCGCAGCATTAGGAAGACTGAGAACCACTGGGCTAGAGGGTTGAAGTTTGTCTATGCACATTTCCAAGGCTTTTAGAGACACATTACCAAACAGTCCTCCAGGAGGACTTCCCTCACCACTGTTGGGAGGAAGGGAATATTGTGTATTCTGTCCTTTTCAGAAGGCAGGGAGCTACTCAAAATTTTTGTGTCATCTTAGTATACTAATTTTATTTATTTGTTGGTTTTTAATATAGAAACTTATCTAGGTACATGTACACACATCTGTGTGACTCTCTCTCTCTCTCTCTCTCTCTCTCTCTCTCTCTCTCTCTCTCTCTCTATGTGTGCGTGTGTGTGTGTGTGTGTGTGTGTGTGTGTGTGTGTGTGTGTGTGTGTGGCTGCTGTGAAGGCCAGAGGAGGATCCCTTGGAATTGGCAAAACAGGTGTTTGTGAGCTACTCAATGTGGGCATTGGGATTTGAACTCCAGTTCCTAATGACTGAAAAGCAACCTCTCTTAGCTCCTGATCCATCTCTCTAGCCCACTAATTTTCATTTATTTTATGTGACTAGATTTCACGAATGGTATTCAATGTGTTTTAGCATTGAAACAGTTATCGGTGGTGCTTTGTGTAAAGCTCCCACCTCTTTTGTTGAGTGAGTTGTGGGCAATGATTCTCATGAGTCATGAGAAGAGAGTTCTGGGATTTCACAGGTCCTGTGAAGCTTGAGGGTAACCCAAGGGCAAATAGCCCCTGGGAGAGAGGTTGAGGAGCCAGAGAAGGGAGAGGCAATGGGCATTGTTATCCAGTCACACTCCAAGGACTGCTGTCTGCCCGGGCTTGACTGCTTCAGAAGATCTGGGCTGACCATTGAGGCTGGAACTTTGGGCCACTCCAAAGGGATCAAGGAGCCATACCTGAACTTCAAATGCTATCCGAGGTATTGGTCGAATACTTCTTAGTGGCTGTCTCTGCCATTTAAATTGTCCAAAACTAGATCTTTTCCTTCCTGTTACAGTACTGGGAATGGGATCCCAGATCTTGCACATGCTAGGCAAGTGCGAGATCTTTGCCCTACACTCTGCCCCGCACCCCACCATGTGAATATATGGCAGAATATGCACAGCATGAAATTTGATGTCTTAATCCTTACCAAGTGTGCACTTGAGTAGCATCAAGGACATTCATGTTGTGCGGACATCACCATTCATCCCTGAAGTTTTTGTTTCCCAAAACACCAGCTTCCTATTCCCAAGCCCACTTAGCCCCTGGCAATCCCCACTCTGCTTCTTGTCATGTAGCTAACATGAATGGGGTCAGGTGGCATCCATCCTCTGGGGCTGGCTTATTTCATTTAGCGGGGTGCCCGACTTAATCCAAGTTGTAACTTGTCAGGATTCCCATTGCTTGTCAGGTTGAATCATTCCCATTTATTCTTCGGGTCCCTTTAGGGGTGGTGTGGGGCTTTGGAGTTCATGGAAGTACCTGTACTGTCCTGGGAACCGACTCTCGGATCTGAGAACTCAGCTAGATGGCCTTGCACATGGTAGCCAGGGGTTCTGTGGACCTTCAGCATGTCTACACCCATGGTTCTCAGGTGTGCACAGGAGATCAGGAGGGCTGCTAACCTTGGTGGGTGAGGAGGCATTGTTGCATTCCTCTAAGCTCTATCAGAAGCCAAGTCCATGTCTTGAGATTCCCATGGCTCTGCTCCTTTGTGGGGTAATAGTTGGATTTGTTATACAAAACAAAACAACAAAACAAAACAAAACAAAACAAAACAAAACAAAACAAAACAGGCCCAAATTGGCAAAAGAGTAACCAAACAGAGAAATACCTGTTAACAGGTGTTTTGGTTTGGATCTAATGCCCCCCCAACGGCTTATGTGTTGAAGTTTGGTTCCTAGCCATAGTGCAATTGGGAGCGGGTGGAACTTTAGAAGAAAGGCCTTGCCAAAGGGAAGTTATTGATACAGATGCCTGATAGCTTGCATACCTTCCCTCCTTCCCTCCTTCCCACCCTCCCTCCCTCCCTCCCTCCCTCCCTCCCTCCCTCCCTCCCTCCCTCCCTCTCTCCCTCCCTCCCTCCCTCCCTCCCTCTCTCCCTCCTTTTCTCCCTTCCTCCTTCCCTCCCTCTCTCCTTTCTGGCTACTGACTACCACAGGGTAGTCAGTACCACAGCTTTGCTTCACCACTTACTCTGGGCCACGATATTATGTTTCACCACAGATTCCAAAGCAATGTAATCAGTCAGTCATGGACAGAACTGTCCAAAACTGTGAACCAAATACACCTCTACTCCTTCAGGAACAGTCTCCTCAGCTCTGTTGTCACAGTGAGACAGAGCTGCCCAACACAGACCATGGAAAATTTCCACTGAAAATGCAGTTTTAGGACTTAGAAAAATCCCATGTCTCTCTTGGGAAAAGCAGGCCACAGAGGCAGAAAGAATAGTCACCATGTTGCACATTCTAGACCTGCACACAGGCCTTTAAAAAGCAGACGTGTTTTTTACCTCCTCTTTCTCTTTCCATGAGGTTGACATGGTTTATTTATGCGGCTCTCACCTTAGGTGTGAACTCTAAATTAAACACTTACCGTGTTATCAGTTAATGCATGAGAAACCCATCCAGGCAGCCGAGTGAGTGGGCTCTAAAACCAGGTGTAACTGAATGCATATAAAAGGGGTTCAACAAGGTGATCTTTATGTCCTGGACTCCTGGGAGGTTTTCCTTGAACTGGTTCCCGTCATCAACAGCCTCGCATTCTTTTCTGAAGGACAGTTGAGATCATTGTAACCATAATGAGGCTATATGCTGTGGAAGTCTTGAAAAGCCCGGAGGAGGGAGTGAGCCCGCAGAGGACCCGCCACCGGCCAGCTTTGCCGTTGTGCGCTGCCTCTTGTCTGGAAGCACAGTCTCCCCTCCCCAGGACTCAGGATAACTACAAAAAGTGAAGCGAGGCTCTAGGAGAGGCCACCGGTGTTAAGCACGTTAACGTTTCCATTACGTCTAAAAGCAGAAAATGGAACAAATACCGCGGGTTGAATTTTCCCCCCACTATAATGTATGCCAGAATGTCACAGGAACTCATTGTCTGCGATGAATGCGAAAACACGGGCAATTCAGACTGAACAATACCCGCGGCAGCAAGTCTATGAAAGCACCTCATCCGCGCAAGTTTCATCTGCTGTGGTTCTGCCCCCGTTTTCTTCACCGACGAAGGCCGCTTCTTGGATAATATGGTCTTTAAAGTTTAAGCTGCCTGCAGTAGTGTTTCTTCTATCTCCTGGCACTCTCTAGGCTTCTTAAGCACTAGAAATGCAGGATGAAATAAAATAACATGTGTTTCCTGCCTGGCCTCTCAGGTCCATGTGCTTAGTGAAAATGTCCAGCATTTTTTCCAGGAAGAGAGTGTGGGGTCGGAGGGATGTGTGTTGGTACCTGTGGGAGGTAGCTTTCCTTCAAGGTAGGACTGGTCCATCAGTCTAGTGTTGGTCCAGCCCTGGCAGGTGCACATCCACACTTACTTCTCAGCAGGAGCCAGGATCGGCCACCCACCAGGGCGTGTGGGCCGGAAGCCTTCCTGTACTTGGAAGGGAGGATGGTGGCATTTTCTGCCTCCTCGGGGTGTCCTGTTCTTAATGGAGGAGCTTATGGGACTCAAAAGGGCTCTTGGCCAGGAGCTGCCATGTTTGGCATGAGAGCTTGCAGGGAGTCATGGGGAACGGGTGGCTCTTCCTGGGGGACAGGGGTTAAGTCTAGGAGACAGAGACTAAAAGAAGGCGTCACTTGAGCTTCTGTGAGCCTGGGTCATGTCTCTTTCATGGTGTCTTTGGCAATGGCTGCCGGTTGAGAATAAACTAGGTTACAGACACCCTACCACCATCACCACTATAGATAGCTCCCCCCAGCCTACCAGCCCAAAGCCAACACATTCCAATGGATTTTAGCATTAGGCGCAGTACACAAAGACACAAAACAGACCTGTATCTGCTTCAGAGAACAGAGAATGGGGCTTTCTGGAAGACTCCGTGTATTTAATGACATTCGGTTAAACTTTATCTTTACTGCCACCCCTGCCCTCGTGTGTGTGTGTGTGTGTGTGTGTGTGTGTGTGTGTGTGTGTGTACCAGAGGTTAGTCCTCGATGTCTTCCTTAATCACTAGCCACCTTTCTGAGTCAAGATCTCTCACCGAACCTGGAGCTAGCCAATTTGACTCCAGTGGCTGGTTGGCCCCATGAATCCTCTTGTCTCTGCCTCCCCAGGGCAGGAATTACAGGTGTGTGCTGCCATGATCAGATTTTTTACATGGGTGCTCGGGTCAAATTCAGGTCCTCATGCTTGACTGGCAAACACTGTGTCAGCCTAGTCATCTCCCAGTCCCATATTCATTATTTCTTTGTGATGATAGTAATCAAAATCCTCTCTTTTGCTCTGTGTTTTGCTCTCTGTTTGTGGGACTATGGATAGAGCCAGGGACTCACACATGTGAGACAGGCACTCTACACACCTCCACATCCCCATCCCTTTTCCAGCTGTTATGAAGTAAACAGTTTAATTCTAGTTGCTGTGCTGTGTTCTATAGGAGCTTGGTCTTTTCTGTGTTTTTGCACCCAGTGACAAGTCTGTTTTGTTACCACGATGCGAAGCTGAGGAACATGAGTGCCTGCATCTGGTTTGACATCAGGGTGTCTCCAGACTGATCCCATGTGGTTCACCAACACCAACGTCCTCAAATCTAACCCATCCTCCGAACCAGGAGCTCTCCAACACTGGAGATGTTCATGAGTACACGCTCGGTGCCGCCAAGGCGACTGCTTACAGAGGGATGCTCTTTGGGATGTGATGGAATGGTGGCTCCTTAAAGGTAGGAGCTGGGAGTCTTCCTTTTTCTTTCTTTAACTAGTACCAAACTAAGACTTTTTAAAAAAAATGTAAAATCAATTATCACTAATTTTTATTCTCATGTTCTCCTCTTGGTCCCTGACTGTTGCTCATAATTATTATTATTTTTTTAATCTGTTGGGTTGTTTGAGACTGAGTGTGGCTATGTGGCCCAGGCTGGCCTTGAACTTGTGTTCCCCCTCCCCTAGTTTCCTGAGTGCTGAGATTAGAAGTAGGCCGTGATCAATTTATGTGAACAATAAGCTCCTGTCTAGCGGCAGTGGCAAACTTACATTCCTGCCTGACTTGGCCCAAGACAAAAGCAGATCGGGGGGAGGGGCGGGGAGAGGAAGTGCTCTGAAACTGAATTATCACCAATCTTTTCTCCTTTCCATTGCTGTCTCTTTTTGTGTTTTTTGCTCGCAGAAATGGTAAGACTTACCAATATTCTCAGAAAAAACATAATTTTGGACGTATCTGAGAAGTTGCATGTGAGTCCAAACCCAGGGAAAGCCACACAGAAAATCATGGTGGAGCACACGGTAGAGGGGCTAGCTACTCATCTCATGGTGGCTGAGAAGTATAGGCGAGGTAAGGAATGAGGGTCCAGACACACCCTGCAAGACACACCCACTACAGGCTAATCTCTCACTAGTCTTTACCTCTTCAGTGCCCCCATTATCTCCCTAGAGAATAATGCTGTGTGGACTGAGGAGGCCAAGGCTTGGTGCTTGGGTCTTTGGGGAACACGAATCCAAACTGTGATCTTTAAACTGTCTCCCATATTTAGAAGTTGAGGCCGGGTGGTGGTGGCACACACCTTTAATCCCAGCACTTGGGAGGCAGAGGCAGGCAGATTTCATTGAATTCAAGGCCAGCCTTATCTACAAAGCAAGTTCCAGGAGAGCCAGGATGGTTAACACAAAGAAACTCTGTCTCAAAAAAAAAGTAGAAGTTGAGTTTTTGTTTTGATTTATGAATTTTTAGAGGGAAATTAAAAAATGGACATGGAATTTTCCAAATTTTAAAATAGAAACTAAGCTCAGAGGGAATGTGTGTGGCCTTTGCAGGATTGTGTATTGCTAGATTTCATGTCTTGACTCAAATTCAGTGTCTGTCACTAACTCAAAAAAACCACAGAAAGCCCTGCGAAACTAGTGCCCAGCTCAGCCTGGGTTCACAAGTTCTACTTTACACTTATTCTAGAGTTCCAGTGATGCTCCTCGATGGTTGAGTCAGACCATTGTCCTCTCACGGGAACCCCCCAGCTGTGTAAACATCATAGAAACTGACTGGTCCAATTCACAGACACGAAAATCCACCCACTGAATGGTGGATGTCAGGACAAGAGAGAATGAAGTGGGGAGTTCCTGATCAGCCGCTGTGAAGTTTCACCTGCAGAAGGTAAAAGAGCCTTGGAAGTAGATGATGAGGGAGCATTGAGGAGGTCTGAACAACAGGTAAGCTTCTTGTCGCCACACCATATGCTGAACACAGTTAAAAAGGCATGTTTCAGCTTATGTGCATTTCTCAGAATTTCAATAAGTCAAAATAATACCAACAACAGAAAGAGACTACGAGGAAGTGAAATGGGCTGGGTGTGAGGGTCTCGTCAGGAGGCTGAGGCACAAAGATTGTTGTGAGTTCCAGGCTATGGAGTTGAGACCCTGCCTCAAAAATACTTACTATATGCCTATTCCTGGATATTTACTCTCAAATATTCCAAGTCAGCAATCTCACAGAGAAGTTATGGGACACACCTAGGTGTCCAGCAACAGGGGACTGGAGGAAGAAAATGTGGTTTATAGACACTAGAAAAGTGTTTCAGCAGTAAAGGAAAGTGAAGTTATGTTATTTGCAAGAAAATGGGCACGACTAGAGAGAATCACATTAAGTAAATGAAGTCAGGTTCAGAAAGGCAAATGTTACATCCTTTCTCTCACTTGTGGGTCCTGTACTTTTTTTTTTTTTTTTTTTTGGTTTTTTGAGACAGGGTTTCTCTGTGTAGCTTTGCGCCTTTCCTGGAACTCACTTGGTAGCCCAGGCTGGCCTCGAACTCAAAGAGATCCGCCTGGCTCTGCCTCCCGAGTGCTGGGATTAAAGGCGTGCGCCACCACCGCCCGGCCCCTGTACTTTATAGATACAGAAATCACTTATCTACAGAGGACATGAAAGCAGAATTAAAGCTGTCTAGTAAAACAAAGGGGACTCATGAAAAGGGGGAGTGGCGAGAACTGAAGAGTAATGAGCTGTGGAGGAGGGGGGATGTCTTAGTGAGGGTTTCTATTGATGTGATCAAACACCATGACCATAAAGCGAGTGGGGCAGGAAAGGGTTTATTAGGCTTACACTTCAGCATTGCTGTTCATCATTGAAGGAAGTCAGGACGGGAACTCAAACAGGGCACAATCCCAGAGACATGGCCTCTGATGCAGAGGCCATGGAGGGGTGCTGCTTACTGGCTTGCTTCCCATGGCTTGCTCAACCCACCTTCTTATAGAACCCAGGACCACCTGCCCAGGGATGGCACCACCTACCATGGCTGAGTCTTCCCCCATTGATCACTAAGTGAGAAAAATGCCTTGCAGCTGGATCTCATCAAGGCATTTCCTCAACTGAGGCTCCTTCCTCTTTGATGACTCTAGCTTGTGTCAAATGGACACATAAAACCAGCCAGTACAGGGGGATATCCTCAGGTACATTATATACCTGCATGAAAATGGCCTTCTATAACCTTGTATAATATAATAAAAACCAAGCCAATCAGTAGATTTGATTCCCATTTTACTGTTTACACATCAATTCTGCAGCCCAGAAATTATCCTCTGATGTGATACTACTGTGCCTTCGTTGCTGTGGGCAAGTGGCCGTCTGGAGATGGCATTTTTGAATTCTGCACCTTCCTGCCAGTGGCTAAATTTCCTTTACAGCTTTTATGCTTACAGAACATTTTGGGTTTGGAAACAAACTGCTCTATTCACCCCTTCAGTGGAAAGGTGGCTTCAGTGGTGGCAACAGTGACTGTCAGGGATGCAGGCCAAGGCTACTGTGAATGAGACAGGTTGGATTCACCAGGAACCAAGACCCAGGGTGGGGTGGGGCTGAAGTATTTGAGGTTCCTGGCTGCACTCTGCTCTTCATTATCCTGGAAGCAACCGCGTGTCCCCGTCCTTAACAATTGTTGTTCAAGGTCGTTGTGGATGCTCTGTGATTGTAAAGGCCCTTTCAGGCCCACCCTTGTCATGTGACAGCCAGGCAAGCCACCAGGCCTCCCTGTTCAGGGCGAGCTGGGTTTTTATAATGGCAGTGACTGCTCTTCACTGAGAAATGTTCAGATCACTGGGGACAAAGCTGCTTATCTAAAATAAGGGGAAAGTCCCTGAGTCCCCTGGGTAGATCATCTAACAAAGATGACCCTTTAAACTTGCAGCTTTCTAAATAGTGAGGGCTAAGTCAACCCCAAGTGCTTCCAAGTGAAACACCCATTGAGTGTGGCCTCCCCGATCTGTGACAGTTCTAGGCTTGGAGATTAATCGTGTGGTGGGATGGATCTTCCTGCCTTTGAGTCTGCAGAAGCATCATGCTCACAGAAAGATGCTTCCTCAGACTCAATCATCTTCACAACTTGCTAGGTTTGTGTTCTAGTCACATGTTGCTTACAGTTACCTTGAACATTTCATTTAAATCCAATTAAAAATCTTTCTTAGCTGTGGGCTATGGCTGGACTTACCTGAAGACAGGTGTGTGGGCCACACTCCGGAGGGTAGAAGGCTGGGGTAGTGGGGTGGTGGTGGTGGTGGTGGTGTCTCCGCTATGCCAAGGATGCACTTCTCAAAGAGTGTTCCAAGCCATGTATCCCAGCAATCACGAACTTGATATGACTTTTTTAAAAAGTATGTGTTTGAATTGCAGTCAGAAAATGTCACAGGTACCTCTTTGGTCTTCTCAAGAAGTGGGCAGAGTCAGAAATGGTCCTGTCTCCTGACAGCCACCACGCATTGGTGTCAATGTATTTACTCAGTGAAACATGTGATCCCTACTGACTTGATGGTGAAGGATGCTGAGGGCAAGTCCTCACTCCCCCTTGCTCCCCACCCCAGTCCCCATAAAACCAGGAGGGCTGTGGCTGTGACCTGGGACTACTGCTTCTCAGCTCTGTGGCATTTGTGAATTTGAGGTCTGGTAAAATCACAGCTTTGAGAGAAACTGGGTCATACTCTCTTGGTGACCTTTATGTCCCACCTGGCAACATTCTGAGCTACAGATGACTAGACACCCTTAGACAGACTTACATGAAAAGGAACTCACTGGCTCATGTAACTGAAAACTGTGAGTCTAGCTTCTTCTGTGGTTGGATCCAGGAATAAAAGAGTGACATTGGGCTTGGATTCGAGTGTCTTCTGTTTCCAAAGCTGCCTCATCTTTTCTCAGGTTCATGCTTGACAGAGGATGGTCACCCAGGCCCCATGTTTAAGTTGCTAGCTCACAGCTCTTGTCCTAGCAATAGTCACTCAGCTAACACTTACCAAATGGCATGGGGACTGATTCTACTGATGGGTAGATTTGGCTCTTCTTCTTGTCTTGAAGCTGGGTGGCAGGCCAGCAACTGCTTTAATCTAACAGCTTTAGAGGATAAAGGTTTTCCAAAGGCAACAGGGGTTGTTACCAAAGGGAAAGGTATCTGGAAGGAAGTAGGCCACAGAGGCCAGCTCAGGCCCACAAAGGTCTCACCAGCAGCAGTTCACAGCTCAATCCTGCAAGTAAGTCCAAGACATTACAACCCTGGCCTCAATTAGTATCTCCTGGGAAGATTTTAGACCACCTAGATTCTCCCCTCTCCACTGTAATTGTTATGAATAGGATGAAGCTTTTGAAAGGTTCAATTTTGTGTAGAATAGCAAAATTCATTCTGGAGATCAATTTTGGAGGAAAGAATGAACATGTGAAGTTGCCTGATGCTATGGTACATGGTAGAGAGGGTGTTGACCATCTGACTGGTCAGGGGATAGGAATTTCTGCTTTGGTGGCTGAAGCAGGTGAAGCCATAGAAGCTTGAGGTGAGGGAGGACAAAGAGGGAAACACAGGGTCAGAGTTGGAGCACTTTGGGCCTCAGGACACCAAGATAGGGGCAGGGGGCTCAGGCTGGAGGAATACTTCTGTCCCAAACCCTCTCTGAGAACAGAAAGAAAGAAGAAAGTTCTTTGCCACCTCCTAGAGAGGGTGGCAACTTTAATGGGGACAGTTGTAGACCAGAACCTTAAGTTTGGGGAGATGAGTGAGATGAGAGGTGATGTAGACATGTGGGGAAGTCTTAGGACATGATGGCTTAAGGTAGAAGCACTTCCTGGAAGGATGGCACATTCAACCTCCTACAACAAGGAGACAGAAGTCATAGTAATGTCACATGCAACCTCCAGACCTGTGATCTGCTCAGTATGGTGATATTTTATTTGTACTGAAATGTGATTTTATTTGTATGTTAATAAATAAAGTTGCCTGGGGGTCAGAGCTAATAGCAAGCCATCGCAGAAGCTGGGCGGTGGTGGTGCATGCCTTTAATCCCAGCACTTGGGAGGCAGAGCTAGGTAGATCTCTGTGTGTTCAAGGATACAGCCAGCATTGGAGACACACACCTTTAATCTCAATACCAACCATAGAAGACCTGGAAGTCTGTACAGACAGGCAGTGACAAGGCGGTCATGTGGTTGGGTTTACAACCAATGAGAAGGCAGAACAGAAAGTCTTTATAAAGATAGACACACAGGAAGTAGGTTTCTTTCAGAGAAGTAGGACCACCGTGATATTGAAGGGTAATGTTTTTAGCTCTTAGCTCTTAGCTCTGACCTCTTGGCTTTTATCTCTGTATTGGCTCTGTGTTTCTTATTTAATAAGATGGTTGGTTACTTCTACAGCTCAGCGACGATGTGGTGTTTTGATTGGGGAAAAAAAGTAAGAGGCATGGTGAACATATTTGTAAAGGGGTTGCATCCAGTGAAGTACCTTGGGGTGGGCCTTGGTGCAGAGCAGCAAACTAAAGGTGCTGAGAAGGTCTACAGTGCAGGGAGTCCCTGTAAGGTTATCCTTGCTTGAACATCTACAAAATGCTCCTGAAGGGGGTAAAGACAGCAATTGTCATCCTATGCATCAGGTTCATAGTGATGCCTCTTCCCCAGACTGTCTATTTCCTGAAGCTGAGATGTTCAGCTTGAAGAAGTAACCAGTGATGATGCCCTCCAGCCTCAGCATGACGTGAGGGTTTTCATGGTTAGTTTAATGAGAAACTTGGCTACTTGATAAGGCTGGTGGTGCCTAGGTTCTGCTGTTTGTTTTAACAACCTAGAGCAAAAGGTAAAGGTTAAATGTTGACAGTCTCAGGCCATTGTTTCCTGGTCCAGTGTTTGAGATCACAAGCAACTATTGTACACCTGGCGCTAGTCACTGGTTGCTGAGTGTGCAATGATGTGCAGATTGCTGGCTGGGTTTGAGGAAGCACTGGCGTAGACGGGCGTGACAAAAACCTGAGCATGGGCTTAGTAGCAAGTGATGCTAGACAGAGGAAGTAGAAGCATGGGTGTGAGAGAGGAGGAACAGTCACACATGGGCTGTTACTAGGCAGATCCGTGCTGCGAGGGACCCGAGCCTATGTCCTCAGGCTCTGAGAACAGTGTAGACTGTGGAAGCTAGTGCCGCTCCTACTGAGGATGATGCAGTGACTGCATCTTTGTCCTTCTGGGCTGAGGGCAGATGCTGAGACACCCTTATAGTTGTCCTAGTTACTCTGTGGCTCTCAGAGTGGAACAGAGGGTTCTGTGGGCATAGGACAGATGGGCAGAGCAGTTCCCAGTAGGAACAAGGATAAAGAAGGAGATAGATCTGTATTCTCCAGGGCCTTGAGTGGACTGGAGTCTTTCCAGGGTGAAGGAGAAGCAGAAGCTAGAGTCCCTGGTTGCCTCTGCTGGTTGCTAGCCCACCACGCCTCAGTACGCATCCTCCCGGACTCTGACCTCCTATTCTCACACGTAGGCATTTTAGCTGTGTTGATATAAGTTATTTCCTTCCCCCTGAATTCACTGGAGCAAAACAGAGCCCCATAAGCAAACACCGCCTAGGGCCGGTGGGGGTGGGGTGTCCCTCAGGGATGAGAACACTGAGCTCAGGAGTGCAGTATCAGGCTCTCTGGCTGGTGAAGGGATTCCTTAAACCTGGAGTGTGGTGATGGGGAAGTGAAGTCCATGCGTCAGGGAGTGGAGTTGGCCCTGGAGTTCCCTGTTCCTGCTGTGGGGTATCCACCTATGAAACACGAGGCACCGTGGAGTCATGATCTCCTATGTGTTCTGTTGGCTGAGTCATTGTGGTCAACACTGTGCTCACTGACCCAGCTCATGACAGCCATGGTATTGGTGTGGTTGTAACACATATGCCTCTACATGCCAGCACCAGCATGGCTTACACCTCCTCTAGCTCAGTGGTTCTCAACTTGCCCGATGCTTTGACCCTTTAATATACAGTTCATGTTGTGGTGACCCCCAACCATAAAATTACTTTTGTTGCTACTTTATAGCTGTAATTTTGCTACTATTATGAATTATAGTGTAAATATTTGATATGGGTTTCTTGTGATAGGGTCATTTAACCCCCAAGGGGTCGCGGCCCACATATTGAGAAACACTGCTCTAGAGGCTATACCAGTGTGTCATGCTTCTCCACAGGACACAACCAATCAAACTTTCTTGATTTCCCCCCCTTTAGTTCTAAAACAAACAAATCAAATTTAACAACAACTTTCAATTTTAAAGCTATTACTAAAGTTTGGTACAATATTTCAGACTCGAATTCAATTTTGCACTTTCCAAACGCAAATAAAACACCTCACAGTTTGCTTTCCATTGCATCATTCTGAGCTGAAAGCAGGAATAAAGCCCGAGTGGTCACACGGAAGGATGCACTGAAATAGTGTTGGCTCCTCGGTTTCCAGGAAGCACGGGGTGATCTCTGTTTGGAATCCGCAATTCATATGTGAATAGACAGCACCCAGGGCTCTGGAGGAACGTGAGTTCAACCACACAGCTTGAGAAGGCTCCTGGAGCTCGTGTGGAAGGACACACAAGAGCGGTTCGTGTCTAAGGGGTGTAAAAGCAATGTTTTGAGTTCTGCATGATGAGCTTCTGAATGAATTAGGGTGACTGGTACTACTTGGACATTGTTCTCTGTCCTCATCAGAACTTATTCCCCATTAACTGTACTTTGTAATCTGGCCAGTCCTTCCTGTCCCCTTCCCTCTCTCCTTCCCCAGACCCCTGTAACTATTCTACACTCAAATTATGTAAGATCAACTCTTTTAGATTTGATTATTCTTAACAATCAAGATACAGAATTCACCTAAGTACCCATCAACAGATGAATGGATAAAGAAAACATGTATGTACAATGGCCATTGAGATGATGAAAACCTGTCATTTGTCTGAGCCCAGAGGAAAACCTGTTAAATGAACTATGACAGGTATAAAAGACAAACATTACCTCTTCATTTATATGGAAAACTCACTTTTGAAGCAACTGGAGTCTGCATGGAGTTCACATGGAGAATTAGCTGACTGTGTAATTGAATTAGCATCCATTAGAATGCAGTGTAACAAAAGCACGAAGTGTGTATTTATGTAAAATTAAAGTGTACCAGTAGTTATAGTAACTCTTTAGGAATTTGATCAACAAATAATTTTCATTTCCTGTGTGGTGGTGCACACCTTTAATCTCAGCACTCAGGAGGCAGAGGCAGGTGGATCTCTGTGAGTTTGAGGCCAGTCAGTTCTACAAAGTAAGTTCTAGGACAGCCAGGACAGCTACACAAAAAAACCGTCTTTAAAAAGAAAGAAAGAAAGAAAGAAAGAAAGAAAGAAAGAAAGAAAGAAAGAAAGAAAGAAAGAAAGAGAGAGAGAGAGAGAGAAAGAGAGAGAGAGAGAGAGAGAGAGAAAGAAAGAAAGAAAGAAAGAAAGAAAGAAAGAAAGAAAGAAAGAAAGTAAAGAAAAGAAAGAATTTCCTTCTCAGAGGAATATTTTATGTCTTATCAATTTTAGACTTTCTGGGTTAAAAACAGTTAAGACTAACAGACATGTTATAAGAGCAAACTTACAAATGGCTAAAATATGTAAAAAATGTTAATTGTCATTAGCCATGAGGGAAATACAAGTCAAAACTATATTGAGATTCCATCCCATCCTAGTCATAATGGCTATAACCAAAAAAAAAAAAAAACCCAAAAAACAAAAAACAAAAAAATAAAAACAAACAAACAAACAAAAAAACCAAAACCAAAAAAAACAAAGAAACAAATGTTGGGGAAATATGCAGAGGCAAAGAGCCCTTACCAACTGCTGCAGCCACCTCAGAAATCAGTATGGAGGATTCCTAAAAAATATTGAAAGTAGGACCTGAGAGATTGCTCAGTGGATAAGGTGTAGGATGTGCAACCATGAGGATCTTAGTTATGATCCCCAGCACCCACATAAAAGCACATGGGTGCAACAGAGCATGTTGTATCCCCAGTGTGCTTAGGTTGGGGTGGGATGGAGACAGGTGGATTCCCAGAGCACACTGGACAGCCAGTCAAGCTGAATTGGTAAGTTCCCAGGTTCAGAGAGAAACCTCATCTCAAAAAATAAGATGAAGAACAATTGAAGAAAATGCTTGACCTCCACATTGATGTACACATGCATGCATGTGCAATCTCATATGCACACACACACACCAATATGTACATGCACAGCACAAGCACATGCACAAATAATAAAAACCCTAAAAATAGAAACCATTATGTTATCTAACTATCCCACTTCTAGTTATTACCCCCAAACATGAAACCAACATGCCCAAGAGACACCTGCATGCCCATGTTTATTACAGCATTATTCACAGTGGCCAATATGTGGAATCAGCCTAGGCACCCACTGATGTATGAACAGAAAAAGAAAATGTAGAATAAATGCACACAGAGTATTATTCAGCTACAAAAATGAGAGAAAGTTTGTGTTTGTAGTGAAATGGACAGAGCTGGAGGACATTATAGTAACTTACACACCAGGCACAGACAGTTTTGTGCCACATGCAGAAACTAAAAAATGATGTTTCGAAGCAATTACTAGAGATTGGAAAGGCTGTATGGATGCACGTGGGGAGAAAGGAAATGGGGCATGGGATTTGATCATCACTTGTTGTATGCATGTGGAAATGTCACACTGAACCCCTTTAATATGTATGATTAATACATGCTGGTAAATTTTTTTAAGTATCTGGGCCATGATGAGAGTAAAAAGCAGAGAGCGTTTCCTCCTCTGAAGAGTTTCACAGTGCAGCCCAGGCTGAATACACAATCTTTCCACCTCCACTTAAGGTTTGCGGGGATTACAGGCCTGAGCCACACACTCAGTGAGCAGAAGACTTAACTGGTGCTGATGTGGCTTGTACAGGTATGACAGTGTCCCAGTGTCCCTCTTATTGGCATGTTGGTGACTCATGGAGCTGTTGGGAGGGTTAAATGGGCAGAAGGAGCAAACCTTTGGAAGAGAGCTAACTTGGTGACTCATTTTTCTAGAACACACAGACGGAGCTAGCAAGCTCAGCAGATAAAAGTTTTACTGTGCAGGCCTGGTGACTCAGCTTTGCTTCCTGGGACTCACGTGAAGATGGAAGGAGAGAACTGATTATTAAGTTGTCCTCTAACCTCCACATGAGTGCCCTGGCACACGATCTCATTCTAAAAGAACCCATAGGTATTTGGACAGGGCTGCCCACAGACTGCAAACAACTTCATTTTAAGGAGGATGAAGTAGTCAGGATAGCCCTCTAAGAGTCCAGGGAAGCTGACCCACCAGACTGCAAGAGTTATCCCAAATCTACAATGAGATACCAGCTCAAGAATGAGGAAAGAGGCCAATGGACAAGAACTGAGTGCAAACATTCAGGAACTTGGCATATGACGGGTCCCTGGGCACAGTGTGGATTCACCAAGTGGGGCTGGTCTGACTGTATCCAGAAGGGAAAACATGAAGTTAGACCCCTGTCTCATAACCTGTTTGAGTATCATTCTAGATGAATCAGATGAAAATGAGCATGGTAAAATGTAAATATGTTTCAAGGAAATTGTGTATCTAGCCTCATGTAGGGAAGAGTCAGTGAAAAGGTAGTTGTAGCTTTTTGAGAAAAGATTGAATAAATAAAAGGAGCAAAAAAGAAAGAGAGAGATTCTCTCTGTAATTTGCAATCAAGGAAATGTAAATTTAGATGACAATGAGATAGCATTTTATGCTCCCTTGAGTGGAAATAATGAAAGACTGTGATGCAGAGTGTTGGTGGAGAGGTGAGCTGCTGAGGACTGAATACTCTGAAGGGGATGTTAATTGGCACAGCCACTTTGCAAAATCAACTGAGGGCTATTTGGAAAAAGAACTCCGCATGTGCCATGGCCCAGCAGTTCTGCTCCCAGTATACACCTGACGATGTTCCTGCTCACCCCAGCTGGAGCCAGGCACAGAATTACTTAGAGATGCACTGTTATAGGACTGGAAATGTTTTCATTGTGAATATAACACACATCCCAGGCACTTTGGGATTACAGATGCATGCCACCACAACGGGCTTTCTATGTGAACTCTGGGGATTGAACTCAAGTTGTTCAGTTTGTGTAGTGGTACTTTTACCAACAGAGCCATCTCATTGGCCCCTATGATACAATCTAAAAGTCTTTTTTTGGTCCTTTAGTTAGTATTTCACATATAACCACTTTGAATGGTTTGGTATATGGCGTGAGGTTGGGATCAGGTTTCCCACGTCCCATGTGAGCCTTTTACTTTTATCTTTGTCTTAAACCAGGTGTTCATTGTCTATTTGGACTTCTTTCTTTTTCCTTTTTCTATTTTTATTAAGAGATTTTTCTATTCATTTTACATTACCAACCACAGATTCCCCTGTCCTCCCTACTGCTGCCCCCCAGCCTTCCTCCCCAACCCACCTCCCACTCCCACCTCCTCCAAGGAATGGTTTCCCATGGGGAGTCAGCAGAGCCTGGCACATTCAGTTAAGGCAGGTCCAAGCCCCTCCTCGCTGGACTAAGGCTGCGCAAATTGTTTCGCCATAGGCACTAGGCTCCAAAAAGCCGGCTCATGCACCAAGGACAGGTCCTGATCCCACTGCCTGGGGGCCCCCTATACAGTTCAAGCTCAACAACTGTCTCACCTATCCAGAGGACCTAGTCCAGTACCATGGGGGCTCTTCAGCTATTGGCCCACAGTTCATGTGTTTCCACTAGTTTGGCTAGTTGTCTCTGTACTTTTTCCAGTCATGGTCTCGATATCCCTTGCTCATGGAATCCCTCCTCTCTTTCATCGATTGGACTCCTGGAGCTCCACCTAGGACGTGGCCGTGGATCTCTGAATCTGTTTTCATCAGTCACTGAATGAGGATTCTATCATGACATTTAGGGTATTTAGCCATCCAATCACCAGAGTAAGCTAGCTCAGGCACCCTCTCGACTATTGCCAGTAGTAGTCTATGATAGAGTCATCCTTGTAGATTCCTGGAAATCTCCCTAGCACTCTGCTTCTCCCTATTCCCATACTGTCTTCATTTATCATGGTATCTCTTTCCTTGTTCTCCCACTCTGTTCCCATTCCAGCTCAAACCTCCTGCTCCTCTAACCTCTCATCCTCCATCCCTTGCCCTCCATTATCCCCCCTCACCCCCAGTTTGCTCATGTAGATCTCATCCATTTATCACTGGGCAATCCATGGACCCTTCCTAGGGTCCTTACTAACTAGCCTCCTTGGAGCTGTGGGTTGCAGTCTGGCCATCCTTTGCTTTATATCTAGTATCCACTTATGAGTGAGTACATACCATGTTTGTCCTTCTGAGAATGGGTTACCCAACTCAGAATGATATTTTTTAGTTCCATCCATTTGCCTGCAAACCTCATGATGTCATTTTTTTTTCTGCTGAGTAGTACTCCATTGTGTACATGTGCCACATTTTCTTTATTCATTCTTCAGCTGAGGGCCATTTAGGTTTTTTCCAGGTTCTAGTTATTACAAATAATGCTGCTATGAACATAGTTGAGCATGTGTCCTTGTGGTATGATTGAACATTCCTTGAGCATATGCTCAAGAGTGGTATAGCTGGGTCTTGAGGAAGATTGATTCCCAATTTTCTGAGAAACCACCATATTGATTTCCAAAGTGGCTGTACAAGTTTACATTCCCACCAACAGTGGAGGAGCGTTCCCCTTGCTCCACATCCTCTCCAACATAAGCTGTCATCAGTGTTTTTGATCTTAGCCATTCTGACAGGTATAAAAGTGGTGGTGCATACTTGTGATCCCAGCACTTGGGAGGCAGAGGTGGAAGAATATTACCACAAGTTTGAGACCAGCCTGGGCTACATAATGATTGTGTCCCAAAACAAACAAACAAACAAACAAACAAACAAACAAACAAACAAACAAACCACTAAGCATTCTGTCCTACTCTATTAATCTGCTTACCTATCCTTAAATCATCCTATGCTGCTTTAATTAGTTTATTACGATTATTTTTTTCTCTCTCTAAAAACAATCCTGACTAACTAATGGTCCCTTCTAAAGGGACCTGGAGAGCTTGTTTAGTTGTCTGGAGGTTCTAGCAGGGAGTGTAGTTACTCACACATCTTGGCTGGGGCATAATCCCCACCTGTAGGAGAAGGCCATCCTCCAAGAAGCCAGCATCGACAGGAAGGATGAATATGAAGTAGTGAGGGAGGAAGGTGTCACTCATATAGCCAACCAGACCAGCCAGTCAACCTTGTGATAAATGGTGTGTGACAGATCTTACCACCAAATGCCCTCACATGTGCATAGTATCATCTTAAGTGCTGGTGGTGAGTGGAGCCAACTACTGTCTACTTTCTTCTTTAACAGCATCTCAGCTACTGCTTATTGTGGGTCCTTTGCCCCTTCCATGCACATTTTAGAATCAGTGTGCTAGTATTTTAATGGGGACAGCAATGAAGCTATACATTAGTTTGGCACAGGACTGGTGTTTCTATGATATTGAAAACTTCAACCTATGAATGTGGGGCTGTGCTTTATATATTTAAGCCTTTTTAAAAAAAAGTGTTATATTTTTTTGCATAGAAGTTTCAAAATGTTGTTAGATTTATTCCTAAGTATTTAATATTCTATTGATTGATTGATTGTTGTGTTTGTTTGTGTGTTTATGTCAGGGTGTGCATGTGGAAGTCAGAGGGCAACTTGCAAGATTCAGTTCTCTCCTTCTACCTTGTTCTTGGAGCTCTGGGAGTCAAGCCCAGGTCATCAAGCCTGGTGGCAAGCACCCCTATCCAGTGACTCATCTTGTTGACTCCTGATATTCTATTTGATGATAACATCATTGACATCTTTTTCTTTTAACTTCATAGTCCAGGTATTTATTACCAATATAGAAAAATGCTACTGATTTCAAAAAATACTTTGTTTTAAAGTGTGTTTGTGTGTGTGTGTGTGTGTGTGTGTGTGTGTGTGTGTGTATGATGTGTTTGTGTATGCATGTGTGCACTCACCTGTGTGTGCACATGAGAGTGCAGGTGCCCATGGAAGCCAGAGTTGTCAGATTTCCTGGAGCTAGAGTTACAGATGGTTGTAAGTCACCAACATGGATATTGGAAACTGAAGTTGGGTCCTCCTCAAAAGCTATATACATTCAACCGCCCAGCTATCTCTACAGCCCCTGAAGCTGATTTCTATGTGTTGATTTTGCAATGAGCAACATTGTGAAACTCATAACTTCTAAGGCCCTATACGCTCCATGTATATAATCACATTATCTGTAAAATAAGTGTTTTTTCTTTCTTTTAAAAATCCATATGTTTTTTAATATACTCATATGCCCCATGTCACTGGCACATGGCTGAAAGGTCACTAACAGACCACATTTACAACAGTGGGATCATATATCACCTGGTGACATCATAGCTGTCTTTGTGTAAATTCATATTTTAGTAGTTACACAGGATATTTAGGAATTCATTTCTCAGAATATGTTCTCATTAAATGATACAAGTGTGCATTTTTTTTGAGACAGGGTTTCTCTGTGTAGTTTTGGTGCCTGTCCTGGATCTCGCTCTGTAGACTGGCTCTGCCTCCCCAGTGTTGGGATTAAAGGTGTGTGCCATCACTGTCCGGCACAAGTGTGCATTTTTCTTGTGTTCTTGCATTGGATGAAAACCCTATTGCAAATGTTGAGGAGAAGAGGTTATTGTGGACATCTTTGCCTTCATTCTGGCTTCCAAAAGAGAACATTCAAGATTTCACTATTAAGGGGCTGGGGCAATAGCTTAGTGGTTAAGACCACTGCCTGGTCTTCCAACCCAGGTTTGATTGCCAGCACCCACATGGCAGCACACAACTGACTCTAACTCTACTCCAGGAGATCTGGTATCCTCCTCTGGCCACCTAGGGCACCAGGCAGGCATACATGCAGACAAAATGCCCATACACATACATTTTTTAAAAAATGATTTATTCCTTAAAATATTTCACTGTTAAATTTGGCTTTTGAGGCTGTCGATAGCTCAGTGGTTAAAAGCACCTGTTGCTCTTTACAGGGGATCCAGGTTCAGTTCCTAGAATCCTCATGGTGGCTCCCAACCACCCTTAATTTCAGTTCCAAGAGATTCAATCCCTCTTATGACCTCTGAGGGTACAGGGCATGCATGCAGGCAAAATACTTATACACATAAAATAAAATAAATAAATCTAGTTTTTTTTTGAAAAAAAAAAACCTTTTGCTGAAGGCTTAACTAAGAGGTATTCATTGTAAATCCCTAGTTTTCTAGTTTGTTGATGAGGTTTAAGGCATAAATGAGTTCTACACATCTTTCAGTTGCTTTTGTGCATTTAAAAGATAATCACTTTTTTATTTTATGTCTCTGCCCCTCCACATACTAAGGATGGCACTCAGGGCTGAACACGTGCTATGATTCTGACCCTGTGTGTTCCATCACCAACTACTAGCTGATTTTATATTTTTAATAAGTTGATTTACATTAAATTGACTTTCTAACACCAAATATTATTCTTAAAATAATTTAAATTTAGCATCCCACAATTTTTTATTTTAAAGATTTATTTGTTTATTGAGACAGGGTTTCACTCTGTAACCCTGACTAGCTTAGAACTTGCTGTAGACCAGGCTAAACTTGAACCCACAGAGATCCAGTCTGCTTCTGAGTGCTGGTATTAACGGTGTGAACTATCATTCTCAATTATTTATTGTTATTGTTATTATTTATTATGTGTATGTGTCTGAGAGAATGCCAAGTATATGACTGTACTCATGAGGCTAACAGAATGTTAGATCCCCTGGATCTGGAGTTTTCCCACGCTTGTGAGCCACCTGATGTGGGAGTTGGGAATTGAACTCGGGTCCTCTGGAAGAGCAAGCAGCAAGTGTTCTTAACTGCTGAGCCATCTCTCTAGCCCTGCCCACATCCTACTCTTTCATATTATTGGTTCAAATCGCTTCTTTCTTCCTTTATTTTTATTTATATTTTAAAAATACAGTTTAGTTTAAACTTTGAATTTTGTTGATGAAGATGATGAGGAAGATGCTGCTGCTGCTTGTGTGTGTCATGTATGGGCAAGCATGTGCCTCTGTGCATGTGTGGAAGTGAGAGGTCAACTTTCAGGAATTGCTTCTCTCCTTCCATGGTGAGTTCTCAGGATCAAATCCAGGTCATCAGGTTTGTTTGGAAAGTGCCTTTAGCTGCCAAGGCATCTTGTTGGGCCTGTTTATTTTTGAGACATAGTGTGCTACTATGTCCTCTCTGCTGGCCTGGAACATGGGGTCCACCTGAGTCAGCCTTGTGATTGTTGGGCTTATGGATGTATACCTGGCTTTGGTTGTGTTATTTTTTTGTGTGTGTGTGTTAGGATTTTTGTATCTACCTTCATATATAAATTCATTTATAATTTTCCTCCTTTTGACTATGAATTTTGCTATCAAACCCATGCCAGTTTCATAAGACATATCAAATAACACATCTTCCTCTTTTCTGAATGATATCCTAAAAGACAGGCATACTTTGAGAAATTTGTACAGGTACATCATTACATAAAGGAGCAATTCAAAAAAATTACAATAAAGCACACAGTTCTGTGTAGCTTAGTGTTACAAAATTGTAGCAATTTAAAATGACAGTATTTATAATTACAAAAGGCAAAATGTATATAGACTACAGTTTTTACGAACAGTACACACTGAATTAGAAAGTTACATTACAAAACCCTCCACTGCTTTGGAAGTTAGACAGTCTCTGGTATGAATCACGAACCCTTGGATGGGCTGTGCAGTTCTTTGCTGCTCTCTTGACTTCTCTCAACTCCCAGTTTCCTTATCAGTCAGGTGAGTTGATTAGTAGGCCCTTTGCTTCCTGGAGTTGCCAGGAAGACCCAAAGCAACAATTAATGTCAGGTACTTAACCCAAGTTGGGTGTGCAGTGGGTGTTCAATGCACAGTGATGGATTTTACGACCACATGTCAATAATCAATTATTCATTCTAGTGTTTATTGAGCACCCATTGGAAACTTGGGGCTCTGGGCTATACCACCAAAATCAAATGTAGCCTTCCATGGAGTTGGAGCAAGGGATTGGCACCAAGGCCTGTGGATACACGAAATGAAACAAAGTGAAATCAAAGCCCATCTTCATGGTACCTCTTTTGTGCTGCACAGACAAGAGTGAAAAAAAATCAGCTATACTTGCTGGGGGCCATTGGAGCCCATCTGTGAGAGTTCTGAGGCTGTTACATGTCAAGCACCATCTGGAATGAATCAAGGTGACTTGATTTTTTTGGAGAAGAAAAAAAAAAAAGCAAGCCCCAGGTGGCCTGAAGTCTAATTCTGGCCCACACAGGTCATCACTAGTGTTTCCCCATCTGAATTGCGCAGTTGACAGACACTGAGAAATCTTTGCATCGATGCCTCATTCCAGTCACACATGGTGTTAGTGTTGATTCTTTGGTGCCCATTTCTCGGATAGGCTAATGGAGCCCTGGGGATAAGACTTACCTCTTGGCTCTGCTGCAGAAATTCAGTGAGCTATGTTAGGAACTGGTATGCAGCAGGTGGCACAGAAGCTGGGCTCATTTATTTGAGCATTTGAGCTGGTGTGCCAGGCTGTCCATTCATGGAGACATGGTTATATACTGTAGAACTGGAGCTACACCTTTAGAGGGATGGTACACACATATGCGTAGATCTGTATAGTACGTTCTCATTATAAATTCAACATTTCAAGAATACACCTGCAATGTGTGATTTGCTATATTTACATTAATGTGTCAATCAACTGTTAATTCTGCTTGCAAAATCCATTAAGAGTCTAAAACGGGACCTCGCCATGCCAGGGCACTGGAGATGTCCCTCTTTGGGTATGCCTGGACAAGACCTGGCATTCCGCCTTGCTTGGCAGCCACCCTTTCTCCCCTGCAGTTCTGCCATTGTAGGGGTGTCAGATGCCGAGGGGCAGAATGGATTCTGAGGAAGCTGGCGTCACTAAAGCATGAATGGCCTCTCCTGCTTCTGTGCCAGAGGGCGGAGCCTTCCTGGGTGGGAGGACAAGGAGAGCTGGCCAGAGGAGCAGGGAACTCCATCTTCTTGTGAGGGCTTTGGCCAAATCCAAGGCTGGTGCTGTTGTTCAGAAAGAGTGAGCCGGGTGAGAGGCCCGGGAGCTTTCTTTTGCAGAATAGAGGGTTAGATCAACGCAGCAGGAGGCACCCTGATCACAGGCTTATCTGGAGCCCAGTGTCTCCACCGAGGAAACCCAGAGCCTTGCAGGTTGTTAGACTTGTAAAGATGCACATGTTTGGTAAGAGAATGGAAAGCAGGGACGGAGTCACAGATTAACTGAGGCCACTTCTCTGGCAAGTCCAAAAATAAGGCAATTTCAGAAATACAAACATTGTACGCTTTCTTCTGAGAGCGCCACACTTCGCAGAAATCCACATTGGTATTAGTGACCTGAAACTAGAAATGAAACTGTCTGGGGAACTAGTGGGAGGGGAGGGGAGAGGAGGGGAGGGGAGGGGAGGGGAGGGGAGAGGAGGGGAGGGAAGGGGAGAGGAGGGGAGGGAAGGGGAGGGAAGGGGAGAGGAGGGGAGAAGGCGGAGGATAGTGGGACACAGAGGGCAATATGCTCAAAGTACAATACATACTTTTGTGAAAATGGGTCTTATGTAACCCTATGTAATAATTTTGTTTTCAAAATTCAGATGGCGAGTCAGATGTATTTGTTTGTATAAGGAATCAGTCATGCCAAAACTTCAGCATATGAAATTTTATTACCTGGAGGCCCTTTGAAAGTACAGCTCCTAGGACACAATGTGATACTTCAGTGGATGGAGTAAGTTCCAGTGTTCCAGGACACAGGAAGGGGAACACAGTTAACTGTGGTATATGCTATGTCTTAAAGCAGTTAGAAGAGGGGATTTTGAATGTACTCACTACATAAAATGATAAAATGCTAATTATCTGACTTCAGTATGTCCAGTATGTATACAGGAAAAACTTGTACTCTACCCCATATACACGTGCAAGTTGTGATGTGCAGCAAACCCACAAACCTCTGCCTCTGCTGGGCACATCTGGAACAGTTACTGCTAACCTTCCACTACACATGCCCTCCATGTGGGAACCTGGCTTATAATCACAGCCCAGCGGCAGCTGAGGCAGGAGAATCACGAGTCATCCAAAGCCAACATGGACTACAAAGTGAGATCCTGTCTCAAAAACAAAACAACATGGGGAGACTTTAAAAAAAAAAAAACAACTCAGAAATAACTTTGTAGACAGTGAAAACCTTTTTCCTTAAAAAAAAAAAAAATCTGAAATGTGGATTCCTGGGGAAAGTGATGAAAAGGTCATTTCTCCTACACCCTTGCCTTCTGGATCAATCTACTTCAAAAGCTCTGTTAACAGCTTCATTTAAATTTGCTTAGAAGTGATCCAGGGGGGTGGAATACAGACATTGGGGTGTCGGAGACTCTGGTGCAGGTGGTTTCCGATGTGACTGGAGTCTATGCTGTATACAGAATGCCACAGAACATGGGGTGCTCACTCGAAGGTCTCTAGAGAACAGTTCTCAACAGTGGCTTCATTAGAGCCAACCATCCCCATTCCCTGACTACAGCCCAAACCAATTCCAACAGAGTCTTTGTCTGTGGCCTCAGGCTGCAGAGCGTTTAAAACTTGCCTGGTGACCTGGGCCAGCACAGATGAAGAACCCCTGCTCCAGCAGGAAACTATATTAGGAGCAATGACGGCCAGAGTTCCAGGCAGCAGAATATCATTTTTATTTTTTAAGGCTACAATTTGCTGTATTTTTCATGCTGGCTTGGGACTTCTGGGCTTAAGCCACCTCCAGCCTCAGTTTTCTGGGTAGCTGGAACACTGGAATGTCACTACGTGTGGCTCAGAATCACGCGGGAGACAACACATTTTATAATAATTATTTTCTTATCTTGAAATGAAGTTCACAGAGAGTATAGACTTACTCTTATCCCTAAAAAGTTTCCCCTCTAATATAAAGGAGAGACCAAAGTGAATACAACACGTAAAATAGAGAAAACAGTGGGCACATGTCTCCAGAGGCAGGATGTACCTCAGGCCAGATATTAGGGGCTAGAGCAGGTAACCAGAGACAGTGTCACTAGCCTGCGTTTCAGGCTCAACTTGGGGCTCTTCAGAAATCCAGTCCCTTTCTTCCGGTCACCTTTCCCCTGCTGCCACTGAGGACATACAAATGCCCACACGGCAAATGCCTCTGCATCCTCTTCATAAAACAACAAGACCAGGCTCAGTGCCTTATTCACCCGGCTGCCTCTGTGTTCTGTCCTGGAACAGCATCTGCAGGCTCGGGGACAAAGTGACACAGGTTCCCAACAGCCCAGAGGGCCGACTGGTGCTGCGGGCTTCTCCCTTGCACAACCCAGAGTTGGGTGTTCAGCTGGGAGGGGTCACCGGCCCTTTGGAGCCACGGACCGGCATCCTCTCAGGGGTAACGATTTGTCAATCTCCTGCGCCCTCTAGCGGCAGACACCCGTCGTGCCGGCGCCAAGAGTGAGTGCTACAGTTTTTAACATCAAGTGGCCCTGCATTTACTTCTTTTTTGTCTATCTTACTACCCGACTACAGGATGTTTCTACAACTTTTCTATGTGTTTGCAAATGTCCAATGTATTTACTACATAAGTATTTGTTTTTTACAGATAGAAATGTAGATATGTAGACACATACATGTTTCATTCGCACACATGAAACCTGTCTTACATTTAACCATAAAGTGAAATTCTTTTGTGTATGTATATACCATATATATTGAGACAAGGTCTCTCTATGTAGCCCTTGCTGCCTGGAACTTGCTACATAGGCAAGGCTGGCCTCAAACTCAGAGATCTGCCTGCCTCTGCCTCCTGAATACTGGGATTAAGGGTATATGTCACCATGCCTGACCATTATTATAAACATCATATCCATAAATTGTAATATGGCAAACATCATATATGTAAATGTTTGCAAATGTAAAAGTACTTTAAAATCTTTCATAAAATACATATTTTACTTGTGCAATGAGATTTAATTATAGCCATGAATGTTGTAGATAGATAACTCAATTTCTATATTATATATGTTTTATATAGACTATATATTTATATTTGCAATGTTCTTGTATGTGTTATGTATAGTAACAGATACAATGTTTCAGCATATGAAAGGGATCCATTTGTCTTAGTTGGGTCAAGAGTAACCGAGTTAGTGCACTAGCTTGCTCTCTGTTATTGTGATAAACACTGACAAAAACAACCTGTGGAGAAGAAAGGATTTATCTTAAAGGTCATAATCCATCAAGAAAGCCAAAACAAGAACTCAAGGCAGGAATCAGGAGGCAGGAACTGAAACAGAGGCCGTGGAGGAATGCTGCTTACTGACTTACTCCCCGTGGCTTGCTCAGCCTGCTTTTTTATATAACCCAGGACCACCTGCACAAGGGTGGCACCACATATAGTGGGCTGGGCCTTCCCACATGAATCATTAATTAAAATGCCCCACGGATCTGCCACAGGCCAGTCTGATGGAGACAATTCTTTGATTGAGGTTCCCTCTTCCAAGGTGGCTTGTTTATGTCATTAATAAGAATAACCAACACAGCTGATTCATTTGATTTATCTTCCACCAGAGGGGATTTTGGTTATTTTCATTATTTCCTCATCATGAGAACTCCTTACCCATATGATGTTCACACGTGAGAGTTTTTCTCTAGAACGGTCACATAGACTTACTCACCTTTCATTCAAGCCGGACACTCGAGTTGGAAATATAAAGTCTTGTGAAAATGAGAAATGTTAGAAACAGAATACTTTATAAACTCAGGACCAGGTTGTGGGGGAGATGTTGGGAAACGTCAGGGTTATCTTTACCTATTGTCTTATTCTGGCTCTGGAGTTTTGTTTTGATTTTTAATTTGGAAGAATAAATAATACTTTTACCTTGCTCAAAATTTAGACAATGAAAGGTTATAAGTGAGGACTTCACCCCCTCCTTTTCTGTCTTTCAGCTACACAGTTCTTCTTGGAGTCCATCGATATTACTGGTCCTTTTATACTCTACTTAAGATCATCTATATGTGAGCAAGAAAGAAAACACGTCTCCAGTATAGGAATTCCCCAGTAGCAGAATTGCTAGCTCAATTTCAGGTCCTTCTACGTGCCTTGCCAGTCTCTACTGATGTGATATGTGTCACCTCTGACACTGGAGGCACCGTACATTAGGTTATTCACCAATGAGCTAAGTGAAAAAATGGAATCTCTGAGAGCTATTTCAAGATATTGTTTTGGTAGTACAACTTCAGCTAAATACCAACAAGGAAGCTCACGTGCTGTGCTGTCTCCCAGACTGGGGGCTTCGTCCACCAATGCTGGATGAAACTATACCTGCGGGCTTGGGGCCCCGCAGGTGCTATGGGGGATTTTGGAGAAGTGCTGCTTTTCACTTCACTTTGGTTGTATGCTGCCAACTTCACGTTCTCCTCCTCTTCCTCCTCAGATTTAATTATTTTAAATTAATTAAATTATTTATTTAATTTATGTGTATAAGGTATTTTGCCTGCATGCACAGATATGTGCACCACATGCATGCCTTGTGCCATGGATGCCCTGGAACCAGAGTTACAGACAGACATGCAGCTGTGAGCTGCCATGTGGGTGCTGGGAATTGAACCTGGGTCCTCTGGAGGAGCAGCCAGTGCTCTTAACCGCTGAGCCACCTCTCCAGTCCTCACAGTTGTGAAGCTCTCTTCTTATCTTCCTTCTCTGTCATGGTGCCCCTCCCACTGTGGAGGAAGATTATTTGGCTGCACAGAACTTTGTAGGCGCAGGGATGCTGTCCTTTTTTGGTGTTGCTGGTGCTCTGTCCTCCAACTTGTGGTCCACATGATCTTTTTTCACCTCCTTTCATGGTCTGTTCATCAAACAACCGACCTGAACCCATGGTGCTAAACACGCCCAGTACTTATCTGGTGTTGGTTCTGGTTTGTACAGGCCCCTCTGCTTGAGATGCCTGGCTTAGACCCAGATGCAGAACATAGCAGCCTTCAGTCCAGTGAACAGCCCCAGATGTGCTCTGTGCCTCTTGTTGGCATCTGACACCTTCTTCTGGGTAACCAGGCTCCCTTACGTCTTCCCCTTCCACAACCATGGAGAGGGTAACACCTTGTCTGGGCAACTTTGTTGTCCCAAAGCACAGTATAGTACCTGTCTCCTGAACAATAAATGCCTGGCCTTGTAGCCAAGGAACACATGTCTCTTCCTTTCTCTTAAAATTTTGATCATTAAATCTCAGTATATCTTACAGAAAATCAGCACTGAAACAGATCCCTGCCATATACCTGTGCTGAATATTGTTTCCAGAATCTTTATTTGTATAGCAAGAGTATCCTTAATTTGAAAATCCAAAGTCCACAATGTTCCAAAATTCATAACTTTTGCTCCTGACTTGAAGCCGTGGTGGAGATTTTCACTCCGATCTCACACATGGGTCATCACCAGAACATGTCTAAACTAAAAATCTTATGTAAAGTTACCTTCAAACTCCATGTAGCTGTACCTGTGTTGGGTTCCATTCCCACCCTGTTTCATGACGTCTATGCAAATGCTCTGCAGTCTCAGATCTGATGACCCTTGACTCAGAGCATTTTGGTTTAGGAATCTTCAATGTCAAGGTGTCAGTTGGCTCCAAAGATAAAGTCTCATCCCATTTGGAATGGAAACAAAGAAACAAAATTTAAGAGCTACTTGGTTTCAATTCTTGGTTGGTGGTTAAAAACAAACCATAACCAAAAGCAAAAACCTAGGTAGCTCAAATAATTACTTTCTGGCTGGTAAGGAGAGATGGAACAGGCAGTGGCCAGAGGTGGCCAGCATGCACAGAGATCCTGCTCTCTGCATAGCATACACTCAGGCCAGGTTTATTTTGGCTCATTGATAAGCTTTTGGGTACTTTCTCTAGGTTCTGAGGGTTCTGAGCTTGTGAAGTTATTGAAGGCACAATAACAATTGAGCTTTTCTACAGTGACACCTGAAGATGGTTTGGAAAATGTCATTGAATCTTTACAATTTTCCACCAAATATATATTGAAAAAACCAGAAGAAATGACCCATGGAGGTCTAGAGTTTGGCCTTGGGCCACAGAGCTCAAGGACTCCATTCTGATGTGACATAAAGCCAGTGGGCAGGCCACCAATGCTGCCACATGGTGCTGCTGGGACAGTTTTAACATACATGAATACCACCATCAAGAAGGACAGATTGTATTTTCTAGCAATGGCTGCCTCAGTGTCCCCCAGACTTCCTGCTCCTTGTCAGTGTGAGCTAGCCGCTCCTCGTTGGTGAGCTCCACCCTCCTCTTGATCTGGTGTTACAGTGAGATCTGAACTCTTCCCCAAAACACGTGTTCCAGGCTAAGTTTCTAGCCTGTGGTGCCACTGAGAGATGGTGAAATCTTTATAAAGAGTGGCCTCATGGGACAAAGTTCTGTTGTAGCAGGATATTGGGGGTCCCATGATGTCACGAGAGGAAGCTCCTCTTCTGGCACACACTCCCATCCACGATGCACTCACCACAGACCCAAAGCAGTTTCAGGTTGTGAATCCTCTGAAACTCTGAGCCAGTGCAAGCCTTTCCTGATGTTGTCCCCTTTCTCAGGTACTTAGCATAGCAACAGCAGGCCACCTTACACAGAGGGCCTGGTTATCATCAATAGAAGGGAAGTGCTGCCTCGTGACTTCAGATGGCAAATCAGAGGGAGGCTTACTCCGTAGTGATTGGCGGCTGCCTTGGGTTAAGAATTTGCT
This sequence comes from Peromyscus maniculatus bairdii, assembly GCF_049852395.1. Taxonomy (NCBI): domain Eukaryota; kingdom Metazoa; phylum Chordata; class Mammalia; order Rodentia; family Cricetidae; genus Peromyscus; species Peromyscus maniculatus. Next base: position 125,479,688 of record NC_134855.1, read on the forward strand.
AGAGTGGTAGGAAAGGAGCCAGGGATATGGCTCAGTGGTAGAACAGCTACATACCTGGTTCATGTCCCTGACTTCTCAACACCAACACTGGTTCCTAAATTTATATATACATATAATTTATACATATAAAACCAGCAGTGCTTTACTATATGATATATAATTAATGTATATCATATATATTTGTAATCAGTAATGCTATATATATATATATCTCAGTGTAGCATTTGTGTGTGTGTGTGTGTGTGTGTGTGTGTGTGTGTGTGTGTGTGGTGTTTCTAGAGGAGCTTAGCATGAGTGTCAGTGAATTAGGTAGAGAAAAGCCACTTCTATATGGGTGGCCCTGGCTGGTCCTCTGAGGGCTTGGAGAGAACACACCAGGCCAACGTGTATTCCTTCCTAGAGCAGGGACACACTATTCTCTTCTTTGGAGCACTAGCATTCATCTGTCTCAGCTTCCCAACTGTTGACAATATGTGGCCAGCTCCTTCATAATCCTGCCACATTGCCTTCTTACTGTGATGGATATATATACCCTCTAATTGAGATGCCTTCCTGCCATGATGGAATACAAACACACCACACACACACACACACACACACACACACACACACACACACACACACACACACGGAGACCCAAATTACTCAGGGTCAGAGAATCTGAGCTTGCTTTACCCAGCAGGGCTGCATAAGGAGATGATTTGACTACAGGCATGGTTATCAGATGTCTGGAAGAGTCTACATTTGGCTGTGTGATGTGCTTTGATCTAGCAAAGGGGTGGTCTTTTGCCCCACCCCTTGGCATTGTTATAAAAATCCCTTTTGAATAAATGGAAAGGGCCATTGGATATTGACTCAGGTCCTCCTGAAGCTATCCTGTGTTTCTGTCTTTCTTCTCATCGGCTAGGTCTCTCTTTCTATCTAATATTTCTTATCCCTCTCTCCTCATAGGAACCCTGGAAAAGGCAGGAGCTGGCCTCCCACGTATATGTGGTGATATATTGTGTACCCTAATAAACTTGCCTGAGGATCAGAGGACAGAGCCAGCCATTAGATTAGACAAAGAGGTCAGGCAGTGGTGGCACACACCCTTAATCCTATCACTAAGGTGGCAGAGATTTGTCTGGATCTCTGTGAGCTCAAGGCCACACTGGAAACAGAGCTAGGCAGTGGTGGCATACACCTTTAATCCCAGTACTGGGAATCACTCATGCCTTCAATCCCAGGAAGTGATGTCTGGGCAGAGAAAGGTACATAAGGCGTGAGGAAACAGGAACTCATTCTCTTTAGGCTGAGGATTTTGTAGAGGTAAGAACTAGTGGCCAAATGCTCTGTTTCTCTGATCTTTCAGCTTCCACCCTGATATCTGGCTCTGGGTGGAAAGATCATCTAAGATTCGAACAACAACAACAACAACAATAACAACAACCCTACCCCCCACACACACACCCTCTCTAACTGAGATTTCTTTCTACAGCAATGGACTACATATTCCCTCTAACTGAGACTCAAAACACCATTCCTTCTTTAAACTAATTTTGTCAGGTATTCCATCACAGTGAGGACAGGAAGTAACAAATATAGATGCTGACCCACACTTGAACCATCCAGTGCTTCAAGCCTGCAGTTCTCCAGCCTGAAGATGCCTTCTCAGCTTCCACAATCACTAGGCAAGTCCCTTAATATCCATCCTTGCGCGCGCGCGCGCGCGCGCGCGCACACACACACACACACACACACACACACACACACACACAGAGACATAGACACACAGACACAGACACACACAGACACACAGACACACAGACACACACACACACACACACACACACTTGCTGGCTCTGCCCTTTGTCTGGAGAACCCTGACAAATTCAGAAGTCCTAGATCCTTTCGCTCTTCTCTTCTAGGGCACTCTTCTCATGGGTCAGCTTCTGAGCTGCCAGCAGCCAGAGAAGCCCTGGTTTGCAGCAATACTAGCCTGGTTCTGAACCAGCCTATCCAGGTTTCAGAGACCAAGTAAAAGAGCCATGTGTCCAGCTGTTCCAGAATCTCAGCCCTTGGTATCTCCCCTGTGGAGGTCCCAGACACCACCTGGAAAAGCTAAACTATCCCTTATTTGACATGAAGACTTTCTGAGCTTCTGGGCTAGTTTCACTGTAGGCCAGGCTAGCCTCAAACTTGTGATTCTCCTGCCTTGGATGCCTGAGTGCTATGATCACCAGAGATAATGCTTGTTTTGTATCTCTCAGTTTGTTATGTAGAAATATATAATTGTGCCAGGCGGTGGTGGCGCACACCTTTAATCCCAGCACTTGGGAGGCAGAGGCAGGCGGATCTCTGTGAGTTCGAGGCCAGCCTGGGCTACCAAGTGAGTTCCAGGAAAGGCACAAAGCTACACAGAGAAACCCTGTCTCGAAAAACCAAACCAAAAAAAAAAAAAAAAAAGAAATATATAATTGTATCAAAATAAGATAAGATATAAATTGTATAAGTTATGGGGTAGATACTGCCACCCCCAGACTTAGAGGGGCTGTCCTCTGATTAAAAATAGAAACACTCTCAGCTTTTTGTTTTGACCCATTTTGGATTTGATTATAGAAAGACATCAAGAAGTATCCATCTAATTTAATACTACTGTAAATTTTATCGCATTGTCTGCCTGTCATCAAGATTCCATCCCTCCCTACCCATAGGCACTCAGAAACCAAGATGCATGTGTTGTTACAGGATACCAGTGGGATTCCAAATGCTCCTGGCTGTGCAGCAGGTACCGCATGGGAACTCACTAAGGTACCAGTGCCCTTGGCCCAGGCCACTGGGACTAGCTTTGAGTCAGCTGCTGGGCTGCTGTGGGAGTCTCTAGAAGTGGCTGGTTTGTGATACGCTAGAGCAAGTGGTGGCTTTCGATCGTAAGTGTTTCTGGTGGGAAGGAAAGTGCGTTCTTCTCAGCATCCAGAATCTGGTAGAGAGTGACACTGTTCTCGTTGCCTGGAGTAGAAAGAAAGGATGCCGGGTTAAAGGTCCCCAAAGCATTGCACAGTGTCTTGGGAAGTCCTGGGTCTGCAGTGTGTTCTACTCTGCAGGGCTCGGTGATGCACAGAATCTCGGTGGGCAGCATCCTCCTCCTTCCTGGAGTGCAGTGGGCACCCTGGACCACTGTATGCTGTAGCTCTGAATGGTTGATTCATTCAAGGAGGAATACTTGCTCTCCAGGTGCCTGAAGATTATACATTGCCCTTACAGAACTGATGTCTTGACAGAAGAGAAAGCTATGGACTGTGTGGGAAAAGTTGTTTGTTATACAAGCCCGGAGATCTGGGTTCAATCCCTGGAACTTACATAAAGGTGGAAAGAGAGAGTCCACTCCACAAAGTTGTCCTCTGACCTACACACATCACACACATCACACACACACACACACACACACACACACACACACACACACACACACACACAAATGAATGAATAAATACCCTTAAAAAAAGAGAAAGCTGGGGAATTTAAAGAAACAGGTCTGACCCATCATTCACCCCACACCAAGTTCTTCCCAGGCAGTTCTGGGATGTCTGTGAGTTGCTGCAAGGACCTGGCTCTTGAGGCACTGTCCACAGGAAGGTAAAGATGAAGGAGGGTTTGAGTGAGCTCAGATGCAGTAGAATGCTAGCTAGCCCACACAGGACAGTACAAGGGGGGGCTCAATGGAAGATCAGGGTAGCCTCAAAGTTGACCTAAAAATTGGAACATCTCTGTTTCTTTTTGTGTGATGAGAAGAGATGGCAATTCACCTCCTTAATTCTTTCCTTGACTCAGCCCTACAGCTTGATACCCCTGAAATCACACAGGACGATCACTGTTTTCTGTTCCAGATGTTATCCAGCAGCATCTGGTTTGTAGCATAGCCTTAGTCTCAGCAACTATGGAAGCCATGCTCCTAAGGGAGAGACACCACCAGTATCTCATGTTGTCATCTTGTCAACACATGCGTCCTGTTATGGATGTTGTAGTTGAAAGATGCCTCAAGCCACGTATACTGTTAACTCATTAGCAGTGTACTCGTGACTGACAGCGCTGTAACCCATGCTAAGCAAAGTGCATCTAACACAATTTCTATGCGAGGTACATCCTTCCTGTGTTTGGGAACACAAGGCAACACGTGGATCTATGCTTGGGACCATTGTGTTCATCAAATACCCCATAAAAATGGAAACACTGTGACCCACTGTAACGAGACCATGGAAAGGATGCTCAGTTGTAAGTGAGTTCTGGACCAAGGAGTCAGAACTGCCTTCTTCACTCTCAGATGGGCTGGGGGCATTGGGCAGCTCAAGATTTTTGTTCCTCTATGTGTGTGTTTGAGCTACTGTGGAAATCCTGAGTGCATTGACTAGACGGTTATAAATATATTTTACTGACTATCAGAATTCACAATGGCAGAATCCACAGTGAATGAGAATTTCAGTGTTTGTTACTTAACACGCTGTATTTTCTCAATAAACTGTTCACTGGGCTCCCAGCTTTCCAAAGGCCAGACAGGGTGTGGGAGGTCAGGTGGTGGCTTGATGGGACAGCAGCCGCTCCCAGAGGCTGATTCTTGCCTGGAACTGCAAGCCTGTAGGTGGGCCTCAGAGCAACCCTCACCACTCATCCTTTGAGGACACTGCTGAGATTCTAGTTTGATGTTTGATAAGAAAGCTAAAAATCCATATTTTTCTCTGAAACACATGGCCTTTACAAATGTAGATGGTTAATTAAAATAAAAGACCTTAAACACTGCATTAGCCACAAAACAGGAGTAAACTGGGCATGTGCCTGTTATGTTATTAGACATTTTTGCTGACTTGAATATAGGTGAGAAGCTGGGTGCTGGCTCAGGCAATCTACCTGTCTGTTCAGTTTTCTCCTCTTTGTGTCAATGTCCATATTTGCCAAATAGCCTGTCTGTCTTCTCCCCTCTTCTCCTCTTCCCTTTTCTCCTCTCCCTTCCCCTCCCCTTTCCCCTCTCCCCCCTTCTCATTCCCTTTTCTCCTCCCTCCTTCCCTCCCCTACCCTCTTCCTTCCTCTCCACCCCTTCTGAAAAAGTCTTGCTATAAAGAGTAGATTGGTCTTGGACTTCCTATGTAACCCGGGTTGTCTCAAATTAGATATCCTCCTGTCTTAGCCTCCTGAGTGCTGGTATTGCAGGCATATGACACCATACTCAGCTCTGTCTGATAAATAATATAAATATAAAATTTCTGCCTTAGGAAAAAACTGAGTGTTTGGACTGGTGGATCATGTGTTTGTTAGAGCAGGATGATATAAAATTGGCATTCAATGTATATATGCTATTTTCTTTTAACCTGGGACTGTATAACTCTGTCCTACAGCTGATAGAGACTGGAGGATGGCAGTAATGAGGGGAATGTGACTTCACACAGACAGCACAGGGTGACTGCCACAGTGCTTTCAAGTGTATCAACCGTCTTGTAATAAGTGTATTTGGGTGTCTTTACCTTGTGCCTCTCAGTATGAAAGCTTTCTGGGTGGTTATGTCCATGAAAACAAAGGCCTCTTTTTTCCTTTCTCCAATAAAAGCTGGGTAATGAAAGATAAAGATAAGTTCGCACCATGGCTACCGAGGTTGTCAACAGCCTTTTGAGGCATCGTTTTCTGCGGAAATCAGCTAATGAGTGGAGTTTTCTGCAGAGCTCTCAGAGGTGGCTTTACGACTAGGGAGCAGAAGTCAGTGACACTTTTTCCTGTGGCATGTCGAAGGGGGTTGTCTGGTCTTGTGGAGACACCAACATGGCTGGGTCAGGAACCAATCTGGCTAATTATCGCAGGTGGATCTTTGACCCCAGAAGGAGAACAAGGCTTTGGGGCACTTCTCTGTGGCCTCCTCAGGACCCTTCCACAGGGATGTGCCGCTGGTCTGAAAGCTGTTTGGGTTATAATGATTCTCGAACGGGCTTTCATATGGACAAGCAATGTGACCTGAGGCGTTGGGGACTCGAGGAAGAACACTTTTTATGCAGCTGATGATGTGAGCTGAGAGCAAAAGAGATTTGAAAGATCAGCACTAAGGCGCTTTTAAGAGTTACAGTGTCTTCCAAATGGCGGGAGTACTTGGTGAATTGCACTTAAACCTCACATGTTTTGGGAATAACAATGTGTGTGTTGTACTCACTGTGGACCAGGTGTGGGCCTGGGAGTTTCCTATGTGACTTAACCTTTTCAGGGATCTGGAGGGGCTGGGGCTGTGCTTCGCAAAAGCAGTGTTTTATAGGTGAGGAGACTGAGGCCATCAACTGTGACTTAGTCCCACTCAGCTGACCCCAAAGCTTGTACTCTTGAGGCTTGAGAGTGTGGCTTAATCTGGCTAAGTTTATTTCATCTGATCAGGAGAACTTACCAGCCCACTAGAGCAGGATGGGAAATTCCCGTGGCATTAGTTGGAAACAAATTTCTGCTTCTTCCTTATCCTCTTCTAAATTAATTTTGTTAACTAAAAAGGGAACCTTGGCAATACAAAAGGCCACACACGAATTGTTGTAGTTTGAATGTGATTGCCCCCCATAAGCTCACAGGGGGGTGGCATTATCAGATGGTGTGGCCTTGTAGGAGGAAGTGTGTCACTATGGGGGTGGGCTTTGAGGTCTCATATATGCTCAAGCAACACCCAGTGTCTCAGACCACTTCCTTTTGTCTGTGGGTCAAGATTAGGACTCTCAGCTCCTTCTCCAGTACTGTGTCTGCCTGCATGCCACCATGTTGTACTGTGATGATAATGAACTGAACCTCTGAAACTGTAAGCCACCCCAATTAGATGTTTTTCCTTTATAGGAGCTGTCATGGTCATGGTGTCTCTTCACAGCAATAGAAACCCTAAGACACGAATATTAACCAATGTAAAGTCTTCTCATCCTAATACTGTTAGGATAGGCATTCTGAAGCTGGGGAGCTTCACACTGGATTTTACACTTACACTGCTGAATATATTTTTATGCACATATTTACTACCAAACCTAAAAAATCCTTGAGAGAGTTGGAACTAAAAAACAATTATCTTTATATCTTCCTATATAATTCATATCCATTAACTACATTCACTCTTTCTCCATCTCCAAATATTTAGCCTTTCTTGCTCTTTTTTCCCTACATGTTATACTGTACCCAATATATGCTTATATTATTGGCTAGGTTTGAATATGAGGGAGACCATGTGGTATTTTTTCTTTCTAAGAATTATGACTGCACTTAATATTATACATTCAAAATCCATCCATTTTCCTGCAGATTTTGTGACTGTTTTTCTTTAGAGCTTAATAGTTTTCCATTTTATATTTGCTTTAAATCATGGGATGGCTGCAGGCTCATTATCTGAGAGAAAAACGGGTATCTAAGAAGCTGAGTGATGCATTGTGGATCCACTAAGTACCAATAATGAAATAAAGGTGATCCATATGATCTTGCTCTCTCTCTCAATTTGGATACAGTGGCCATATCCTCAGTGGTTTACAGATCATGGGCAGGAGACTAAGGTCTATATGCCTTTAGAAGGGCAAGTGGCTTCTTGTCATGCTGTTTTCCTAGATTTTGGACCAAGACCATCACAATGAACTGGATATTCCAGAAGTTGTGGGGATGTGATAATATCTGTGCCTCTCTGCAAAATGCTCTGGGAAAGCGGCAGGTGTGTGAGTATCCTATCCCACCAAAGCCTCTACTCCTTGGATAAGGTGGGAACAACCTGCTCCATGGACTCTGCTAGCAATGGAGACCTAAGTACAAGGCTGACTCAGTATCCTCATGATACTGTTGTCTTCCAAATGGCAAGAGTTGTCTTCCAAATGTGATTGGCATCTCATAGGTCTGGTTCTCCTATCTTTAAGCTTCAGTCATCCTGCCAGGCTTTTATAGCCTGTAGGTGCTTTGGCCATATGGGAGTACTTATCCTGCATGGAGGCAGTGAGGTCCCCATCTCCAAGTGACTGGCAGCTTAGTGTAAATGCATTGGGAAGTACAGGAAGCTGGCAGTCCAGAGGCTGTGCTGGACAGCAGGCTGCCCACCCAGGGCTTCTGGGAATCATCCTTCTCTTCTCCCTGTTGTGGAAACCTCACCAGCTGCTTCATGGGGGAGGTTAATTAATGCAATTAACAACGGATGCCTTAATTGCAGCTGTTTAGAGAGACACTTTACTGTTATCATCACTATTATTGTTATTGTTGTTTTGTATACAAGTCTCTGCTCACTTGGATATCTCTTTATAAAAGCAAATAAAACCATAATTAGGTGCAGCCTAATTTAAACAGTAGCAGTCGCCTGGAGCCGGAAACCATAATTCAACAAGAAGCATTCTTGACAAATATTTTGTTGGTGTAGTAACTGGCTGTGTGCCAGAGAATGGTGCCCGGCTGTGGGAGAGCTCTTACCTGCAACCTGGCTGGAGGAAGAATACTGGACAGAAGTAGACAGATAGCATGCAAATTATGGAACAAGCCTGGAGATGAGGCCGAAGCTAAAAGAAGCACACTCATGTCTACGGCTACAAGACACAAACTGAAAGAAACACACTTATGTTCATAGCTACCAGAGCAGTGTTCTCAGAGGCCTGAAAGAAGCTGGGAGTAAGGAGAAAAGCCAGAGGCAGTTGGCTGAGCTCAAACTGTGGCTTGGGAGGCAGAGAAGAGAAGAACCTGAGATTGGATCAGCAGATGAAACTATCAATCAAGAAAACATGTCTTGCAGGCCTCGACCACGAAGTCTTTTCTGCTTCCCAGCAGCATGAGGGGCTCACAATGGGAAGTTGGTGCATCAATATGCTAATGACGGCCTCTTTAAGTGAAATTAATGCCCTGATTGTGTGCATGGAGCAGCCCTTCGTTATTCCCTGAGATATGAAGATATGCTGGAGATTCTTCCGGGCCTCTCGGTGACACTCTTCGTACAAAATTTATCTCTTTTATGGGTTTGAAGCTCTTTCAGATACATATCAAAGACCTTTCCATGCCTCTACCATGCATAATATATTCTGCAACAGCTCATAATAAATCATTTTCCTTCCCTGACTGGTTAGCATGAGCTGACATGGCTGTTGCCAGGGCTGAAAGGATTTGGAATCCTCACATTTAATGCTTGGCCTTTCACAGGAGCACTTTCTAGCTCTCCACCTTTCCTGAGGAGCCCCACAGAAGGGGAAGGAGCTGGGTTCACCCCAAGTGTAGTTCTGCTTTTAAAGGTAGCTACGAATGGATGGCCCAGTAAATGTAGCACACTGTTACTTCATGTTAACAAGATAGCTCCCTCTCTTCTGTCTCACTTCTTGCTTCCAGAAGCAGGTGTGGTACAGATGCTTGCTGCATTCCCAAAGGACTTAACTTAGGCAAGGTGGAACACACCACTGATTGTATCTGAATGAAACACAGAAGGGTTTTGTTGCATCTCAGTGAGGAGAAAAGAAAAGTGGGGCAAAGGGGAAGTCTGTTCAAAATAGTGGTCTCTTTGCTGGTTCCTGCACACTGCTGGCTGCTTAGCACAAGAGGTCCTAGTGTGTGGCTTGGGATAAAACTACTGTAATAGGAGTGTGAAATTAAGGAGTCCGCCGAGCTGTGTGTATGGTACAGTGGAAGATTAGTTTATTTATTTACTTATTTATTTTAAGAAATAGAGATTTTCTTACGTGAAGTTATTCTCAAAGGCCAGCGTGTGTTCAAGAAAATGCACCTTGCAGTTCAAATGGCTGCACAGGCTCACTGGGCCCCACAGATATCCTGGCTTTTTCCTCTGTAAAAGCAAAACTCAAATTTACAGCTGAGCAGATGATCAATACATGTGACACTTTTCAGACTCTCTTGCAGCTAGGAGTGACAATGTTAATGCAGATAAACAAAGATTAAGTTTTCTAAGTCAAACTCCTGGAAAAGTAACAGAAACAATATCTGAACCCATAGTAATTCAATTCCCCCAACAAATAATCCTTATTGCTTCCTTCTTATTTTCTTCTAGCTAGACTTTCAGTAGGATCACTTTTAGACTTTTCAGAGAATAAAGAGTATGCCTAACTTAAAAACGGATTTTAATTTATAGTAGTGTTATTACTTAGAGATACTATATTTTACATGCACCATATAGTATAGTAGTAAAAATACATCATTTGAATAATCAATGAGTAGTTTCTTTTAAGTTACAAAATATCCTATAATTTTTTATTGAATTTATCCAATTTAAATGCAATAAAATTTGTGGCCTTTTGATGAATAGTTTGGTAAACGGAGGGATACAAGACATGTTCATCATCCCAAAGGTTGTCCATGCTTCTGCTATTTCAATTGTCTAAGCTGAATAACCAAATTTGCCAGTGATGCTCAGAGTGGTTCTTTATACACTTAAAGATGTGTACTATGCGTATGAGCTTGCATAGAACTCACTGGAGCTGTCTGAACTGTAGTAGGTTGGCTGGATGAGGATCCAACCAACTTGGAAGACTCTTCCAAAAGTCCAACAAGTGGCCCGAAAGCCAAGTTCTCTGCTTAACTGAGCAAATGTTTCCTAAGTCATACACTTGGATCTGAGGAAACCAGGAACCACTTCTTTGGAGTTCCCAGAATGAAGGCAGCTTTCTGGTCAACCAATATGTTGTCCTAGGAGCTCTACGCAAAGTGCCAGGGTCTGACTGACCACAGCAAGTCACAGCTGAACTTCAGACACTTCCCTACAAAGGTAATATGAGATGGTCTATGTTTCCTGAGACTAAATCTTGATCAATACATGAAACCTCGTCACATGTGTCTGCTTGGAAGCAGTCTTATGTTTGTGTGTAGGGCTATAGGATAGGGGCTATATATCTTTTTATTAATTGCCCTCGGTGGCAACAGGAGCCCTGGACATCAACTCAGACCCTGGCTGCAGCAGGGCCATGGACCCAGACATGGCCCTTGGCAGCAGCCCTGGCCCTGATGACACCATGGCCCCAGGTGACAGTGCAGGCCACTCAGATCAGCATGGCCCTGGCAGCAGCACAGTCCTTGGATGTGCCCTAGACCCAGGGCATCTCTGTGGACTTTGGTGGCACCATGAGCCATAGACATCACAAACCCCAACTGTAGTAGGACCATGAACCCAGACATGTTCCCTGGTAGCAGCCAAGGCTCAGATGTCACCACAGCCCCAGGTGGCAAAACAGGCCACTCAGATCAGCATGGTCCCTGAAGCAGAGTGGCCCTCAGACACCAACATGGTCCCAGGTGGCAACATAGGTCACTCAGATAGGCATGGTCCTGGTGGCAGTGTGGTCCTTGGGTGCCAACCTGGTCACAGGTTGTGGCCTAAATCCCAGGCATCCCTGTGGCCTTTGGTGGTACCACAGGCCATGGACATCAGCACAGACCCAAGCTATGTCAGGACCATGGACCCAGACATGGTTCCTATTAGCAACAACCCTGACCTAGATGTCATCTTGGCCCATATGGCAGCTCAGGCCACTCAGATCGGCATGGTTCCAGTGGCAGCATGGCCCCCAGGCACCAATATGGCCTTGGTTGGTAACCCAGACCCCTAGCACCAGCATGGCCCTTGATGATATCAGGAACCATAGACACCAACACAGACCCTGGCTGTGGTAGGGTCACGGACTTAGACATGGCCCTCAACTGCAGCCTGGGCCCAGAAGTTATCATGGCACCTTGTGGCAGTGCAGGCCACTCAGATATGCTAGATATGCATGGCTCCAACTGCAGCACAATTCTCAGATCCCCACCTGGCCTCAGGTGACGGCCCAGCCTCCAGGCATTTGCATGGCCTTTGGTGGTATCAGGAGCCACTGACCCAGACCTATGCCACAGCTGACGTTCGGATGTTACCATAGCCTGGGGTGGCAGCACAGGCCATCCAGATTAGTATGGCCCTGGAGATGGCATGGCCCTTGGTCACCAACATGGACTCAGGTGTCTGACCAGACCCCTGTTATCCACATGGCCTTCAGTAGTTACTGAAGCCACGGATATCAACAAAGGCTGTGGCTGCTGCAGGACCATGGACTTAGATACCACCCAGGACCTGGGTGGCCAGTAGGCTGCCAACATCAGCCTGTTCCTCATTCCCTGTGCTTCTTCAGAACTGCCTCTTACCACAACAAGGAGCCATTCCACCTCGTTCTCTCCCATTTCTCCACCATATACTTGCCCATCATAATGGTACCCACCCAGACAGCGCCCAAAGGTGCCAGGCGGGCCTGTGGATGCTTCAGGCAGGCTTGACTGTGAGCCATTGTGTATTCTTTATTGCCTTTTCTGACCAGGTTGAAAGCAGCCCAGATATAAGGGTATAAACACAAACATTTAGAAGGCAATTTGACAACATGACCATTTAACAAAATACCAACAGCAGTTTTACCCTAGAGCCTCTGACCTCCCCAGCTATGGGCTCTTAACCAAGATTACAATACCAGGCATGAAATGCCCTCCCGCGGAGCAGGCTCAAATCCAGCATAAAGAAGTAAGTTACCACATGACAGGTGTGCTACTATTGTATCAATGGGCAGATCTTGCCTGGCAGATCAATCTTGTGACACGCAGGGTCCAGGGTTGGATAAGACCACTGATGCCCTTTCTCCCCCAGTAGCCTTCTTAGCACTTTCTGACACTATGAAAGCTAGCCAGCAGGAAGGAAGTTCTATGCTTGAGATTTGTTTTTCTTTGTCCCACAGCCAAAGCGTGTGGCGTCTTCAACAATAGCGTCTTACTATGCACTAACGAAGGGCAATGGCAATGGTCAGTATTGCTTTGGAGAGCAGTAACTTGTAGTTAGATATCCCGTGCCTTGTTTCTTAAGTAGGGTTTCTGTTGCTTTTATTAAACACCATGACCAAAAGCAACTTGGGGAGAAAAGGGGTTTATCCATCTCACACTTTCACGTCACATTCTATCACTGAGGAAAGTCCAGCCAGGAACTCAGGCAGGAACTCAGAGTCAGGAGCTGAGGCACAGGGCACAGAAACATGCTGCTTACCGGCTTGCTCCTCATGGCTTGCTCAGCTTGCTTTCTTACACAACTCAGGATCACCAGCCCAGAAATGGCACCACCCCTAGTGAGCTGGGTCCTCCCATATCAATCATTAATCAGGAAATGTCCTACAGACTTGCATATAGGCTAATCTTATGGAGGCATTTTCTCAATTCAGAGTCCCTTTTCTCAAATAACTCCAGCTTGTGTCAAGTTTACTTAAAACCAGCCAACATACGTTGTGCTGTGATTTTCATTTAACAATTCATGTCTTCTCAAAGCACATTGTCCACCTAGGCAGGATAATTCTGTTCAAACTATCTTTTTACAGTTATAATTTGAAATTAGCTTACTAACTAATAAGTTAATTAAAGCTTTTTTGAAAGTAAGTAAGTATCTTTGGATTTGGTTTACCTAACCACTACCCTGTAGTGGGTAGCTGTTCTAGCTTTGACCTAGAAGTACTATCCCCAGAGAGGCTTCTGGTAATTGTCACGCCTACCTATGGCCTGCCCCTGAGGTGGGGCAAGACAGGAGCCCTTTAGACCTGAGATCCAGATGTGCCACTCTCTTGATTCCTGGTGATCCTGGATGCTGGATGGTAGACTGAGCAGAGTTCTCCTGAGAACACTGTTGGACTGTACTTCACCTCTCCTGGATCCTGTAACCTATCTCTTTACTTGCTGTAACTAAAACCCCCAAATTAACCTCCTTTTTAACTACGTGGAGTTGCCTTAATAAACCCCCCATTACTACCCTCTTCTTTTCCCCCTCCATGCTGAATCAGTTAACCCCTGGGATTCTCCTTTCTTCTTTCATATCGTGTTAATTTTACACTCTCGCCAATTACATTTTTATTTGGGTTTTGAGATAGTAGGCTTCCATACAGCTTTTCATATCCCAATCCTTTGGATTAGCCCTTTCTTCTACATCATGATTTTTTTCCATACTTCAGTGCCCCTCCTTGCTTAAGCTCCTGCCCCCAGGAGGTATCTTCTGAGAAGGTTCTGTGAAGTTGGCTTGTGGCAGCTTTTCCTAATATAATGACACTGGAAATGCTTCCCAAGGAAGAGTGATATTTATCATTTGAAAATGTCTGGAGACATTTTTGATCATCATGACCAGAAAGGGTGACTTTGATATCTAGTGGGCTGAGGTCACAGATAATGGCAGACACCCTTCAATCCACAGGGCATCCCCAGTAAAGACTTTTTCCAGCTCAAAATGTCAACAGTTCTAAGGTTCTTATTGCTGTGACAAAAGCAGATCACAGATCATGTTTTAGCTCATGGCTGAAGCCAGTGTGCTCCCCCATGGCAGGGAAGGTGTGATGGCAGGGGCGTGAAGCAAGTGTCTAGAAGGCAGAGACAGGTGACTGAAGGTGTTCTATCAGCTTTCTCCTTTTTATTCAGCACAGGACTGCAGCCCATAGTATGGCACGGTCCAAAATCAGGGTGGGTCTTCCCAAATTATTAATCCTCCCTGAAAATTCCTTCACAGACATGCCAAGAAGTCTGTCTCCAATGTGATGCTAAATTGCATGATGTTGACAATCAAGATTAAATGTGGGGCTGGAGAGATGGCTCAGTGGTGAAGAGCACTGGCTCTTCTGGAGGTTCTGAGTTCAATTCCCAGAAACCACCTAGTGGCTCACAACCATCTATATATAATGGGATTTGATGTCCTCTTCTGGCATGCTGATGTACATGTAGACAGAGCAGTCATACATTAAAACAAACAAACAAACAAACAAAGGCCCCCAAAGCATTCCATCCTTGTTTATAGCTTTCTTACAGTATCTTAGTTGGTGTTCAGGATCTGCAGGACAGCAGAGTCTCACTGACTTTCCGAGTAGCTGAGGGGAGGGCAGTGAGAAGCCCCGACTCCCCAAGCTCTTACAGTGTTGTAGTTTGCTTCTCTCTTGCTGTGATAAAAACCCTCACCAAAGCAACTCTGGAAGGACAGGGCCAATTTCATCTTACACTTTCACGTGACTACGGGTATGCCCTCAAGGGAAATGAACACAAGAAGAACCTGTGGGGAGATAGGAATGGAAGCAGAGCCTATGGAGGGACACTGCTTACTGGCTCATTCTTCTTGGCTGGCTCAGCTTGCTTACTTCTACCACCCAGAACCACCAGTCCAGGGCTGGCACCACCAGTGAGCTGGGCCCTCTGACATCAATTGTTAACCAATAAAATGTCCCCTGGGTATGCTCAGAGGCTAGTCTGTTGGAGGCAATTTCTCAGCTGAAGTTCCCTTTTCCCAGGTGACCCTAATTTGCATCAAATTGTCAAAAATTAAGCATCACACCCAGGAATCACCTGCTGCTGCCTCCCTGCCCCCCTCGCCATTCCTCTCAGGATGCCACAGTCTCCTGAACACAAGTCTCACTACTGATTCCTATTGTATGGAGAAGGCTGGCATTTACATCCTTTATCCAAGTCGATTTGCAAGGAAGATGTTGTGACTTTAAAGGAGTCACATTGTTCAGAAATATAAATAACTACTCTGTATGTGTTTATGTAGACACACTTAAGGTGTTTTACTTGATCCACAAATAATTCAATAACATATCATTGGAGAACAAATAAGACAATGAAGATGTATGCAGGAAAGAAAGCAAACCTCCCATCCAGACCCCTCCATCCCACTTGAATCCCGCTTCCCTTCCCAGAGGCACCTGCTGTTATACTTCAGCGTCCAATTTAGTGTCTGTATGTTTTCTACACATTTACATTCACAAATATGTACATACAGATTGTGTCATTTACTTTCCTCAGAGCTGTGACCAAATGATGAATAAAAGCAACCTAAAGGAGGAATGGTTTATTCTGGCTCATGGTCAAGAAATGCAATTCATTACGGTGGGGACGGCAAGGTGGTGGGCAGTTAGCGTGATAGGTCACATCTAGACAGATGAACAGGAAGCTAAGAGACCCTGACGGAAGTGGGGCTAGGTGCTAACCCCTAAGGTCCACTTCCCAGTGGCCCACTTCCTCTAGTGGGGCCTTATGTTGCTAAAGGGTCTATAAACTCCTCCAACAGCACCACTACCTGAGAAACAACTGTTCAAACACATGATCATGCTGGAGGGAAGCATTTCATATTCAGCCATAACAGAGACAACAGTCTTCTTATTTGGATTTAATTCTTGTGTTTGGGCTTATGTATTATTGTATCACCTTCTTTCCCTGCCCCACCCCCATTTTCCTGCTTTAATGTGATGAGTCTTAAGAAACAGGAAATAGCTGGGCAGCAGTAATGCACGCCTTTAATCCCAGCACTTGGAAGGCAGAAGCAGGCAGATCTCTGAGTTTGAGGCCAGCCTGGTCTACAGAACGAGAGATCCAGGACAGGCACCAAAACTACATGGAGAAACCCTGTCTCAAAACAAACAAACAAACAAAAAAAAAAAAAGAAAGAAAGAAAGAAAGAAAAGAAAAGAAAAAGAAACAGGAAATATTTCTTCCATTTCCCATTCCACATGGAAATGCTTTAGTTTACTTTATCCTATCGGCTGCTGTATAGTATGGCATGGTTCAAATACATTGCATTTGGGTGTCTGTAGTGTGCTAACTCCTCTGTGGATATATTTAGCCTGCCTGGGTCTAAAGTGTAGCTCTTCCTCCAGTTGATACATATTTGAACTTCAATAAGTCACTTAGCATTTCTAGGCCCCAATGTTTTTCATTTGTGCCCTTGTTTTATTGGCTGGAAAAAAAGAGGGAAATTATTGAAGTCATCCTGTCCCAGTAAGCAATAAATAAATAAATAAATAAATAAATAAATAAATAAATAAATAAATAAATAAATAAATAAATATATAGACACTATCTTCCATGTTATTTCCAGACTTCAGCATGGGAAGGGAATAATTTGAATTGTACTGAACTCTCTTCACTGGCCACAGACTTCTAGGCAACAAAACCTTGTCTTAAAAGCTGAAGAAATATTTTTTTATTTATTTTCCTTGAATGTCCATTTCACAATCGCCTAAGCTTTAGGGAGAGATCAGTTGATTTGGATGATTCTTTATTTTACCTTGGCATGTCTTTTATCAGAAATCATATGAGAACTTTTTAATTTATGGGCTTTTATTGCAATCCTCAATTCACCCTGAGTAGTGTATTATTAAGAGTTCTAGAGGTTCTTATTGTCCCTTATCAAAGAATTGTATCTCAGTGCAATTCATCTGTAGTCACTCTTCACAGAAAGAATCTTTCATATTCTCTTTCCTTCATCATACAACGACAACTCTTGAATACATCATTATTCCACAATGAGCTTATAAATTATTATCATTAGGCAATTTTTCATATAATCTGATTTTATAAACTGTTTCTTTTTATTATCACTAGAGGGAAACCAGTAAATGCATCTGTCTGTTTTGATCCCCATTGATAACAGTAATAGAAAAACTAAATAAGGACATCTTACTGAGCTACCAACACACTGGAGATGTGACGACTTCAGACCAGGCCATGAATGTGGGGACGGTCAGGCACCACGGCTCTCTCTAATGTACACCTCAATTGCCACCTGTCCTGCCGGCTCAGCTGGCAAGGATGAGTGATCTGAAGTCTTTTAGTTTGGTGTGTGTGGTGCTGAGGCTTGAAGCCAGGGCTTGTGCAGGGTAGGCAAGCACTCTATCACTACATCACATCCTCAACCTCCCAAATGTCTTTTTTAAGTGTATTATTTTCTTCTCATAGAAGTGAGTTCTGAAAATGTTAACATACAACTTATCTTTGTTTTATTTTATGCATATGGCTATTTTGCCGGCACTCATGTCTGCGTACTGCATGCATGCTCGGTGCCCATGGAAGCCAGAAGAGGGCATCGGATTCTCTGGAACTGGAGTTACAGACAGGTGTAAACTGTCATATGGATGCTGGGAATTGAACCCTGGTCTTCTGGTAAAGCAGGCAGTGCTCTTAACCACTGAGCCATCTCTCCAGCCCCATTATACATATTTTCAAATGAAGAGAAAGACACATGAACTACATAGGAGAATATAATTTACTGTGTGAAATGGTAACCTAAGAAAGAGCTTCCAATACCCACCTCTGCATTGTCCCGCTTACCCCTTAGAGAACACAGACATTTTTTCACATAAAAGTGTAGACTGTTTCTCAACTAAAAGCTAGAAGGCACATTTCCCACATGCTTTCTGTTTTATTTTGTTTATTGCTGAAGATGGAAGCCAGGGTTCATGCATTGCTAGCCATGTGCTCTGTCACTGAGCCACACCCAGCCCATTCCCAGCCTGGCTGTAGATTGGTCTTATTCTGTAGAAGAAGGTGAAGACGCCCATCATCTTCTCTGTCATCCTTGCTAACCTCCAGCCCCTTGTGACATTGTTCAGGTTAAATGTGCTTTCAGCCAGCTGGTGGTTGGGACAAATCTCTCCCACTCGCGTCCCCCAAGTAAAGACACAGAGGCTTATATTATTTAAAACTGCTTGACCATTAACTAAAGCTTTCCACTGACTAGCTCTTACACTTAAACTCAGCACATTTCTGTTAATCTATATGTTACCATGTGTTCTGTGGCTTTACCCGTGTGCTGTTACATGCTGCTTCCTGGATGGTGGGATCGCGTCTCCTGATTCAGCCTTCCTCTTCCCAGAATTCTCCTTGTCTGCTTATCTAGCCTATACTTCCTACCTGGCTACTGGCCAATCAGTGTTTTATTAATCCAATGTACAAAAGCATTATCCCACAGCAATGAACTGTTGCTCTTTTGCAGTAGGGGCCTACCAACTCTGGTCTAGTGACATGAGTCTGGCCTCTGTAGTAGGGTTTGTCCTATGTGTTCCAGACTGATGATCAGTACTGCTAATCACCACCCCCTGGATCTTTAGACATTGCAAAAGTCTGCTATGATTCTATATAAGTGGCATAGATGCAGTGGAGCAAATTCCAAAATCACGTGTTTTGGGTATTGACTGAAATATTGAGGCTTTGTAAACACAGGCCTGTTTTATTTCTCTAAATTTCCTCAATTTCATGTCTTTTATTAACATTTTATTTTTCCCAGGAAGGCTTTATGTACTTCTTGTTAAGTTAATTTTTCCCAGAACATTTTGCAGTGCTTTACTACAGAAAAAAATATTTTCTAATTCTAATGTAATTTCTAATTTATTGTTGGTAAAGAGAACACTACCAATTTCTTGTGTATTTATCTGGCATACAGAAATCTTATTGCACTCTTTCATTAAATATAATTGTCTGCAAACCTCTTAGAATTCTCCATACAGATAATCATATTGTCTGCAAATAGACACAATATTAACCTATCACTTGGTATTCTTACACCTTTTACTTCTTTTGTTTTCTTAAAAGCTTTATTCTTATACAATATATTTTGTCATGATATTTTCCTTCCCCTTATCATTGCATTGTCTAAGACCTCCAGGAAAATGCTGAATGAGGACCTGGATAGAGAGACACTATCAAGTCCCAAACAAAGACCCGATTTGCCCAAGGCCACCTGATGAACTAGAGGCAAACGAAAGCTGGATTCTCAGGTTTGCAAACTCTTTATTCTTTTCTGCTTCTTTGCTTTTGGTTAATTTGGCTTAACATAAAAACCATTTGCTATCTGAACTCTTTTTATTTAAAACTCTTAATAGTCAAGAGAAAGTTTGAATACAGTGTATCAGGACATTGACATGTGAGGCCTCTGTTACTTTCTTTGGTTGTAAACACACTTGTTATTACAAATGATACCTATATTTGGTGCATTTCCATTAGAGAAATCCATGGAGTGAGGTCATTTTGTTAGTGAGAGAGATTAAGAGGATGTGGGAGAGTCCTGTAGTGAAACTATGACCCATCACTTAAAATTAAAGAGGCACCTGTGTTAGAGACTTTGCAATATCACTTCAGGGTACATTTGTAGCAATGTTCTGACTTGCATATTATTACATTCATTTTGCAGATAAGGAAACAATGTCAGGATATCAAGCAAAGTGCTCAAGGCCTCTGAATCTAAGCTTGCAGAGCCCCGATTCCAACCCAGGCTGGGTACAGAGCCACCAGCCCTGCCAGATGCCACTGGGCAGAGAGACTTTTGGAAGTAACGTAGGACAAGTTCAGATTCTGTTGAAGAGTCAGGACTGAATGCTTGTCGTTACTTCAGCTGAAAGAAAACTCAGTAACAGACAGAAAGCATGAGAAATAAAGGAAGCTGGTTTGGGGCATCTCTTTCACATAAATATATTGGAAATAACAGCATTCAGATTAGAAAATGCCTCCAAGAGTCTGGACATGTGGCATATTATGCATGTCTTCTCTATAAAATGAATGTGGACAAGAAGTCCTGTTTATACTGTTTTAGTGGTTGGGAAACTGCGTTTCCTGGAGATAGAAGGACAGCTCACAAGTTGCTGAGCCAGGTTGGACTCTGTTCTGTGCATCCATTGCCCACGTGTGGGCGAGTCAGCCCAAAGCTTTGGTCCTGTCAGCTTTCCAGTTGACACAATGTGCTTCGGCAGCTGAACTTTAAGGAATCATTTCCATCATTATACAGTTCATGGAAGCGGAGAGGGGCTTCTATAAACACGAGTACATGTTTCCAGACAGAGGAGAGATAATATCCATGACAAACAGCCATTATATGGAACATCTGTTGAGATGTTCCTCCTGGCTCTAAATAATGCATGGCGCATTGTGCTTCAGGTGTACTGCAAACACTCCAGCTCTGCCCGTGTTTCCTGTGATCTCTGGGTGTGATGAATGAGATATCTGTTGATCGTGGAGTATGATGCTTAATCAAGCACTTTGGCTTCTGATCAAATTTTCTATATTTTTAAGCTATAATTATAGCTATAACCAACACTACTTATCTTGCTTTATAATTTGCATAGTGATTCCACATTCAGCGCCTCTAAGCATTTAATGTTCCAAACAGCTCTGCTCAGCCATTGTTAATATGGTCCTCACAACAAGGTTTCTGAGCCTGCTCACATGTATTGACAAGGACGTTGTCCTTTGAGGGGAGGAGGTTTTCAAAATATGATTTAATGTGCTCCTGTTCAGGCTTAACTGTGCCCAGAGAAGAGAACAAATGAACATAAACAGTTGGCTGGATCTCTCTGGGGAAGATTTTTAGAAAACTGTCTTTACTCTTCTTTGCATGCTTAAATTCCCTTCTATTTTTTTTAATAATTAAATTTATTTTACATCCTAACTGCAGTTTCCTTTCCCTCCTCCACACCCCCATCCACTCCTCCTCCATTTCTGTTCAGAAAAGGCCAGGCCTCCCATGGACATCAACAAAACATGGCACATCAAGTTGTGCTAAAACTAAGCACCTCCCCTTGTATTTAGGCTGGGCAAGGCATCCCAGTATGAGGAATAGGTTCCTAAGAGCCAGCCAAAGCATTAGGGACAGCTCCTGCTCCCACTGTTAGGAGTCCTTCAAGAAGATCGAGCTAAACAATGGTCACATATATGCAGAGGGCCTAGGTTAGTCCCTGGTTGTCAGTTCAGATTCTGTGAGCTCCTACAAGTCCAGGTTGATTGATTCTGTGGGTTTTCTTGGGATGTCTTTGACCCCTTTGGCTTGAACAATCCTTCCTCCAAATTCCCTTCTCTTTAAAACAATTTGATTTATTTATGCATGTCGTGTGTGTGTGTGTGTGTGTGTGTGTGTGTGTGTGTGTGTGTGTGTGTGTATACCAGAAGTCAACATCAGATGTCTCTCTTCATGGTGTTCCACCTCATTTCTTTATTTTAAGGGGAGTTAGAATTTATTTATTTATTTACTTATACCTGTTTATTTATTTGTGTTGCGAGGGCATGCACACTGCCATAGGGCACAGGTGCAGATCAGAGGCTGGGCTTTGGGGATTGAACTCAGGTCCTTAGGATTGGTGGCAAGTGCCTTTACCTTATGAGACAATTTGCTGGCCCCTCTATTTTAGTTTTAGAGACAGGGCATCTCACTGAACCTAGCTGGCTGGCCAATTAATTCCAAGAGATCCACCTGTCTTTACCTCTAATCCCCACCCCCTACCCCCCAGTGCAGATGTTATAGAGTGAACCACTGCACCCAGCTTTTATGTGGGTGATGGAAATTCAAATTTAGATTTTCATGCTGATACAGTAAGCACATTACAGAATAAGTCATGTCCCCAGGCCCTAAAGTTTTAGTTTTAATGTATGCATATGTAGCAAGCTTTCTTGTCAGACTATCTTTGGCCTGCCAGCCCACAAATAATGACCAGGAGACTTACTATTAATTATGAAAGCTTGGACTTAGCTTAGGCTTTTTCCCAACTAGCTCTCATAATTTACTTAACCCATATTTTTTTAATCTACATCTTGCCACATGGCTTGGTTACCTCTTCTTAGTACAGCACATTCGACTTGCTCCCAGTCTGCTGATAAAGCCCACCTAGATTCCTTCTCTCTCTCTCTCTCTCTCTCTCTCTCTCTCTCTCTCTCTCTCTCTCTCTCTCTCTCTCTCTCTCCAGAAATCACACCTATCCTCATCTGCCCAGTTATTGGCCATTGAGCTTTTTATTAAAGCAATCAGAAGATGCCTTGGCAAAGACAACTTCATAGTGTACAAATATTCTGCAACATTACCCTCCCCCTTTGCCTAGATAAAGAGGAAAAGGTTTAACTCTAATATAGTAAAACTATATATAATAAGAACAACTATCAGGTAAGAATTACATTCACAATGTCCGGTCCATTTGTATTTGGTATACTTGGGAAAAATGCTCTTATTATTTATCCTAGTTTGGTGAGTCCAAAGTTTTATACCTAAACCATTTTCTATCATAACTTGTATTACCAACCTAAAAATATCTTTTTAGACCTAAAAGATCTTCTTAGATAAACAACTCAAGTTTTGTTCCTCAATCTATAAACTTTACATCTCTTATGTAAAGTACATCTTTTCTGACTTTGGTAACAAGGAAAACTGTAACTATAACTATCTAGTCTTCAACCCCATCAGAGTCCCAAGAAGAATATAATATTACCTAATTAAACAGGAAGTGCAGAGCAGGCAACTTCCAAAACTATAGAAATGACAGATACAGCTAGCTGCTGAACACTCACCCAAGGTTCCTCTGCAATGTTGGGGCATCTATCTTTGGCCTACAGGCCTACAATATCTGACAGACTTTTTTTTGAAGCAGGAATTTTGAAGGACTGTCCTTGACAAAGTTCAGCAGTTGCTTTCTTTTGTGTCCTCCTTGTCCAGTTTCAGCAGCGTACTATCAGCAGTCAAGGCAAGGGAAGTTTCTTTGCCCAGTGGCTAATTTTGCCACAAATGAAAGCAAACTCCATATGGAGGTTCTTCAATACCTGCCATCCTCTTTTGAAATAAATTGGTGCTTCCAGGATCAGACGTGTCTCATTGTCATGAAAAGCCCTATGTTAACAAAACATCTTAAATGCTATATTCTGTAGGTCTCTGAAATGTTTGAAGATTACCTATCTATCTAAAAATATATCTCTGTTTAACCTTGAAAACATACCTAACATGACATCAAGCTTGATTATTATAGATGAATAACTACTAACCTGTATTTCTTAATTATCCTAAATAGTTTTCAAAAACTAGAACTTTATATTATATTTTAGGATGAACTGCATAGGTACAATACCTTAAAAAAGACTAGAAACATTTGTACAGTATATTCTAACAAAAATAACCTTAAGTTTATATCAATATACTGTATCTCCTCTTTTTCTTTTCATAAAGAGATGCTTAAATCTAACCTGCTTTGTTTAGATTTTCTTTCTTACTATGACTCGTAACAACTTGCAACTAACCCCCTCAAACAATGACAAACATCCACTGAACCACTGAAAACCACCTACCTACCCCACCTCTTGGGAAAGTGGGCATCATTCTCTAGACTGCTTCCTGTAGTCTGGGGGTAATGGCATCTTTAAGGGACCCTGAGAAAATTGAGATAATGATCAAGTTCTGGGAAAACTATCTGTAACATTTGTTGTCCAGTCTCTGTGTAATGGGGAAGTGTAGGACTTATCTGCAGTCCCAGCTAGAGTAGTCTATGAGGCTGGACCATCTCACCTAGCAGCTTTGAAGTTGTTCTATATGTAGAATTTTGAGGAAGCTGTAACGGAGGCATTCTGAGAGGCTGGGTTACCTGGGCTGTTTGTCTTGTCTTTATTGATATCTTGTCCTTTTGTTCTAAAAACACACAAATTTTAAAGGTAGCATACATATCTGCATTTACACACGTATGGAATGTACAGTATGTATAAGTCAGCTAAAGATGATTTTCTGTTTTATGTTTAAGCAGGTAAAAGGCATCTGTCACCTTTAAAAATCTGTTTGGACTGTATAACCAAACTATAATATAAATCTCCTCCATGTCATATGAAAGGATGGCATGTAATAATATGTCATGAGGGCTCTCTAGCCAACAATATTTATCATGTCTCATCCAGTCTCAGAGCTGTTCCCCTGTCAAGGGATCAGCATATATGTCACCTGTTCTGTAGTCTTTCTTGGCTTTTCCCCTCATGTCAATAGCTAAGATCCTTAGGATGTCTCCTCTGGTCAAATCTGATCTTTATTAATTTTGAAGAAATCCATAGCTTTTTGTTTCCTGTGGAAACAAAAGCAATGCCCCCATACAACATATTTTCCTACTTCCATTCAGTAGTTAAGATATTTTTAAAATATTTAGGTTGGCTTAATTTAGCAGATTCCATAATTCAATCTCTCCCAGCAGCTATGTTTTTTTTTCTGCTTATTAGCATTTAAAAAATTTAAAGTTAACAAAACACCATACAGGATTCAGACACCTTGTGTATTTCCCATCTTTATATGACTTTTTCCTTTTATATTACTTTCCTATCTCTTTAAAGACTGTATTATTTTTTGAACTATTTATTTATTTATTTTTCTATGACTGTCGACACCCATTTTTCTTTTCTTTCTTCAGCATCTAAGCATACTTTTAAGCACACTGTAACCTTCTCAGAGTTTTTTTTTTTTTGCAGTCTTGATCTGACTTTCCTAAGCCCGGCAGCCCCACACTTGCAGTGTTCTCTGACATGTGAGCCAAACCTTGAACTAAGCCTGGTGGCTGGCTCTTCACCTTCAGGTTGGTTAGAGCAAAGCCTCATGACGGCAGGCCTGGGCTGGAGCTGGTTTATCTGCCCCAGCTCTGGCAATTTTCTGGGTCCACACTATGGTAGGCATTTATATCTAGGCTCCTGCCACCAAGTAGCATGCCATTCAAGTGTTCAGTAGCAAGGCCTCTTAAAAGAGACATGTCTCTATATGCCACAAGCACTGAGCCTACTCAGAACTTTTTTTCCAGCTTTTTCAGGCCCTAGGTAGATTTATGTGCCTCATGTTGGGTGCCATTAGTAGTAGTACCTTTTCATTGGGACCGCCAGCCCACAAATAATGATCAAAGACTTATTATTAATTATAGCTGAAGTTTTCCTGGTCCTGCCCAGCTCCCATGGCCCTGTGGCCACTTGGACCCAAGTAAACACACAGAGGCTTAAATTAATTGAAATTGCTCGGCCATTAGCTCAGGCTAACTATTGACTAGCTCTTACACTTAAATTAACCCATAATTCTTATTTATGTTTAGCCACATGGCTTGGCCTTTTCACAGTTCTTCCTTCACATCTTGCTTCCTCTGTGTCTGGCTGGCGACTCCTGACTCAGCCTTCCTGTTCCCAGAATTCTCTTCTCTGCTTGTCCCACCTATACTATACTTCCTGACTGGCTACTGACCAATCAGCATTTTATTTATCAACTAAATTGGAGCAACACACATTCACAGCATACAGAAAGACATCCCCAGCAATTAATTATGAAAATTTAGTCTTTAGCTTAGGCTTATCCCCAACAAGTTCTTATAACTCACATTAGCCTGTTTCTATTCATTTACATTCTGCCACATGGCTCAGTTACCTCTTCTTAGTACAGCTCATCCAACTTGCTCCCAGTCTGTTGGTGAAATCTCATGCCTAGATTATCTTCCTAGTTCCTCTCTCTCTCTCTAGAAATCCCACCTATCCTCTCCTGTCCAACTATTGGCCATTAAGCTCTTTATTAAACCATTCAGAAGGCATGTTGGCAAAGACAAATCTTCACAGTGTACAAATATTCTGCAACATGCATATAAATAGTCTTAAAATATAGGTATACTGTTTTTAAAAATAAAGTCATGTATCTCATAAGTCTGGGTATAAAGCAATCAGTGTCTCTGCCCTTATCCCCTCACTAAAGGAACTAAATTTACTGTTATTTTCACTTTTACATATTGCATATGGACTTTATGCTGTAGAGGTTTAAGCTTGAAAAGACTTACACATGCGTAGTTTATCCATCTTCTACCTGGGTCCATGTGAAATGTGGGCATTGGTGTGACTCTAGTGGGTGCTTCTCACAGCCATGCTAAGCCTGTATGGAACACTTTTATATTTCCTATCCTGAGCAGCATTTCTCTGGAGTTCATAATAGTCTCTTTATAGAAACATTTCCTCATTATTTAAAAAAAATTATCAATTACTTATTGAGGCTTTATTCAAGAATCCTGTTTCTTAAAGTATTCAAATGCTTCAGGAATCTGTCAGTTGAGTCCTTAGAGACTAGATTGTTGCTCTTTCCTGTTCCACAACCAGGTGGCCTCTGTAGGGTTATGTGCAGCTGTCATATTGGTAGCTTTCTTAACCCCTGTCGGAGGAGTATCTGCTTTTAGAATAGGTTGAGTCCCCTTTTCTTTAAAAATTAGAATTTAAAAATTTAACTATGATACCAAGTAACAGCTTTTCTTATGGTATTTTAATATGTTTTGATTGATTGTCCCTCAATCTCTTCCTCTCCTCCATCTTCCTGCTACCCTTTCTGCATGCACCTTCCACACCCAGTATTCCCCATTTCATTCTCGTATCACCTGGGTTAAGGCCCCAACTGCATTTCAGTCATATCTTCTTAACAGGCTTGCTGGCAGTTAGTTTCTTCTTTCTGCCCTTTCTGCCCTGGCTGATTCCAGCTTGAGAACACTTTTTTCAGCTTTGGTGTTGCTGTTGAGAACTTTACAGTCATGTTGACACCTATATTAGTGAGGATTACTATTGCTGTGAAGAGACACCATGATCATGGCAACTGTTATAAGGAAAACATTTAATTGAGGGGGCTTGCTTACATTCAGAGGTTCAGTCCATTATCATCATGGCAGGGAGCATGGTGGCACGCAAGCAGACGTGTTGCTGGAGGAGTAGCTGAGAGTCTACCTCTTGTTGGCAACAGGAAATCAACTGAGACACACTGGGTGTTATCCTGAGAATAGGAAACCTCAAAGCCTTCCCCCACAGTGACATACTTCCTCTAACAAGGCCATACCCATTCCAACAAAGCCACAACTCCTAATAGTGCCACTCTCTATGAGATTATGTGGGGCAATTACATTCAAACTACCAGAACACTTGATCCTTCATATATGAAACTTTGTGTCTGTGGGTTTCTCTTTGTCATTAGTGCCTTGGAATTAGCATGTCTTGGCATGGATCTAGTTTTACCTTCATAATATATTTTAATGACTAGAATAAGAAAACCATTCAAAACCAAAGCTTTTAGAACAACTTGTTTTGGTAATTTTTTTATATCTCTTTTGGGTTTTTGTTTGTTTAGTTTTGTTTATAAGACTTATTTTTTTCTCTTTGAATGTGATGTTGACCTTCTATTGGGCCTTGCTTTGAGAGCACAGTCTCTCAAGACATTCTTATCAGTGACAATCTTATTCAAAGGGATATGCACAGAGAACTTTGTGGCCAGGAGGTGACTACAGTTACAAATGTTCACTGAATAATGGATCTTTGACACCTTTCTAATTTTTTTTTCTTGCATATCATTTTGTGTCAATTCCAGCCATCAGCACTTTGCTGCAGGGGACATAGAGAAGCCATCGACCATGTTCTTTATGATGACAACTTTATGTTTAGACTAGTATTACTTTTCTGGGCTTGGTGAACTTGACCATTTTGACAGCAACTACCTGGGTCCATAACAGAAATTCTGCATCCACCTGTATGTGGGCATCTGCTGAGAATGCCCCAATTCATATCTTTCAGTTCTGGTAAACTTTATTTGGATATTTATCATTTTTAATGAATAATTTCATTCCCTCTGTCTTTTTGATTTTTAACTCTCATTGTAGGCTATAGAACTTTTTGAACTTACTTTAAAGGTATTTTTTTATTTAGTTCTCTCTCATTTTTTAAAAGAGGTTGCCAACCCGTTTCTGGTTTTATTATCATATTTTAATTCTTCCTTTATGTTCTCTGATTATTCCTTTTACATATGATACTTATTTTGATCACTAATGTACCAGCTTCTCTTAATTTCTCCAAAAATATTTGTGATAATTTCATTTTGGAGGCTATGTTTAGTAGTCAATAAGTCTAGTGTAGTTTGAGGGCTCCAATGTACAATGCAGAATTTTTACTGTCTGTTGGATAAGTCTCAGCCTACCTTAAACCTGCTGTTTCCTAGGTCCAACACCATCCATTTTAACCTTCCCAAGGGTGAATCTCAGGCTTCTGCAAGGTGGAGAAGAGGCAGCTTTGTGGGAGGGTGCTATTGTAGTCTGCTGTTGTCTGGTGCATTTGTGGTCCTATCTCAGAAGCTCCAGACCTCATGGGTTCTGTGGTCCTGTTACTGGGCAGAATATCAGGTGTTCAGGGGTCAGTAAATCTGCAATTATCTACTGTCCCTTCAACTTCCACCCTACCCTGATGACCTGGATTCTATTGTTGGCATCCACTCTCTGATTCTCCTTAGATCTTTTAATCTCCCTGCCTCCATGTGAAAACCATTTTAGAGGGTTTGAGGAGGAAGCAATGATGACTACTTGAGTTCCATCTTCCAAATTTATTAGAAGGCTCTTTCTTCTTGTGTTCAGGAAGCAATTCAATGTTTCCATTTAGCTGGAGAGAACTGTGGAGTTTTCAGGTCTCATCACTTAGTTCTCTGGCTTGTCTTTAGTGGTGGGGATGTATCATTCTCTAGCAACTGGAAGGAGGCAGGGGAGAGTGGTTTTCAGTTTTGTTACAAGAAACAAAACAGGTGGTGAAAGACCTTCAGCTTGCCTGTTTTCCAGTGATACTTCTTGTTGTTAGTAGCTTGTGAAGTTAGTGGATTGTGCTCAGTATTGACCTGTAAACTAATTAAGTAGACTAGGACAAAGAAGAGGAAAATAGAATACATCAGACTACATTACACAAGTGTGTTTTTAAGTTATTAGATAAGGTCTTATGTAGCCCAGGCTGACCCTGAACTTACTATATAGCCAAAGATGACAATGAATTTCTGATCCTCTTGCCTCCACCTCCAGAGTGCTGAGATTATAGGCATGTGCCACTACTATTTCTTGTTTATTTAATGTTGGGCATCAAACTTAGGACTTTGTGCTTAGCAAACACTCCACCAACTGAGGTCTACCCCAAGTGAAAATTGTTTCATGTGTATACTAAAAGAGTATGTATAAATGTTATTTGCCACAGCAAAGTGCATTTTAAAAAGTGCACATAATGCTTTTGTGAAAAAGTGATGAATTTAAAGATCTTTGATGTTCATTTTTCCAACCAGTTGACTGAACACTGATTACTGATTGCAGGCTCTGTCTTAATCAGGGGGGACCCCCTGGAAATCTTTGTGGAGTAGAAGAATAAGGGAGTGGGCATTAGGCAGCCCCCTCTGTCTACCTGAACCTTTCACCTTCTTATTGAATGTTGGCCATTCTGTTGTGTAAGAGATATTTCCTTGAGACAACCCCCACCCCCACCACAAATGCACAAACGTGCACGTGCGTGTGCACACATTACTCACCCCAGAAAGGTAATCCACAACAGATAAAGTATTGATTGCACCAAAATCCAACTTGATGGACCACTGAGTTTCTGTTGGGGTTGTGAACAGGAGCAGGGCTGACTCCAATGTAGCTGAGCGGCATCATGGAAAATCCTACTCCGACACAGGTGATGGCTGTAGGAGATGAAGCCCTGGTGCTCTCTGTAAAACTTGCAGGCCAAGCTGTCTCCTCTCTGCTGCTTTTTGGAAGTTAGAGCCTCCTCCCCCTAACAGTTGTTTTTGCTACTATATATAACCCCTGAGAGGAAATCTGGTGAATCTGATGAATCTGGCATTTTTTGGCTTTCCCAGACACATGAAGTTTATATAGACTTTCTGGGTCTCAGGAATCTCCACCACTCCCTCCTGGAGGCAATGTTTCAGTTAGGAGGAAAGTGCTACATACCACAGTCCTATGCCATACCTTCCTGGGGAGACTTCCACTTCCTGTATCTGTTGCAGCTTCAGTTCAGGCCACTTGTCCCATGAGTTTTGATTGTGAACTAGGCCAAACCACAGCCAGTTCCCATATGGAGCTCATCTGAAAATAAGCAATGATTGAGGTTGGGTTATAGCCTTAAAATGTAAATGGATCTTGGGTCAGGGAGAGGGCTTGATCAACAAAGTGTTTGCCTTGCAAGTCTGAGGACCTGAATTTCATTCCCAAAATCCATGTTAAAAAAATATAGGTGTAATGCTTGGGAGGCAGAGACAGGTGGATCCTTGAGGATTGCTGGCCCATTAGCCTAACCTAATTGGTGAGTTCCAGGCCAGAGAAAAATTTTCTCAAAGAAAAGGGTAGACAGTGCCTGAGGAACAACATTGATATTGTTCTCTGGGCTCTACATGCATGGGCATATGTACACCTGCATACACACATGTGCACATGCACACAGAGAGAGAAAATTTGAAATTAATCTTAGGATGTTCTCATAGTGCACATTGAGGGTGGAGATGGGTTAATTCACTGAGTTACTCCATTGAAACCTTGAGATGGCTTACAGCAGGAGAAATTTATCTCCGTAATTTATTATGTTTATTTTGAACACAGGAAATTAGGTATACTGAAAATGGATGTAGCAATATTTTACATGTCACACGTTCTTCCAGAATTTTGTCAGCTCTACCAAGAGGTAGCCAATGAATCTCTGCACTTGGGGCTATGTGGTGACCTCAAGGAATTGAGTATGATGAAAGCGATATTATATGATTTGCAAGGCTAGGTCATAAAAAGCCATGGAATTGATATCTGTCTGTCTGTCAAAACCTGTGCCCTGGGAGGTCAGTTGTCATGTTTAAAGGAAGCCTAGGTTCGTGATGATGAGACAGGGCACTTTGCCTGTAACCTGCTGAGCTTTCAGCCTGGGTAGTGAGCCACCCCCAGTCTCCACTGAGCTGATCCAGTGGCTGGGCATGATACAAAGAGGAGTCACTCTTGCCAAGCCCTGCTCCAAGTGTGGGTTTGTGAGAAAAGAAATAGCAGTTGTCTTAAATCCCTAAGTTTTGGAGTGGTTTTTAATGCACCAACAGTGGGGAGATAAGAGCCAGAACAACACTTAGGGGGAATGATGCGTTAATAGAGTGTAGAAGTCCCCCACAGCAGCCACTCAGGCTCTCTGTGCCATCAACAGAGACACTAATAATGCCCATTCAAAGGATAAAACATCTTCCAGGCACCCTTGTAGAGAAAACTGGCCAGCGACACTAAAGCAATTTCTTGGGTGGAACTTTTGGGAAAAGATCTTCAAAAAATTTAAACCACACTTCTCCCACCCTCACCCCTTTCTTTGTGTGTGAGTGTGCTAATGCTTACCGTAGTGCGTGAGTGGGAGTCAGAGTCAACTTTGGGGAGTCAGTTTTCTTCTTTTATCATGCAAGTGTCTGGTATCCAACCCCATCAGGATTGATGGCAACACCTTTGCCCACTGAGCCATCTTGCCAGCCCTGGAGAAGATCTTTAAAAGGGGTTTTCAACGGGAGTTGCCTTTTTGTTTTCTCTGCTCTTTTTTTTTTTTTTTTTTTTTTTTTTTTTTTTTTTTTGGCATTGAGCTTAACTACAATGAATGGGTTTCAGCGCCATTTTGTGACCAGGAGGTGGTTTAAAGTAGAAACTGTGGGTTATGGAGGAATGAATAAAAGACACAAGAGGCAGGTACTGATTATGTGGTGAGACACCAAACTCACCCTGGAATATCTGCTAGCATTAATAGGAGAGGAAATAAACTGTTAGTCTCTTTGAAGCACCGTTATTTTAGGCCTCTAACCAGCAGTCCAATGTAAACCCAACTGATGTAGGTGAGATCTGTTGGGAATCAGAAGAACGGTGATCACTACAAGCATCCAACCAAATGTTACATGGATGCAAAGCACCTGAAACCCGGTGTCCTCAAATACTTATGATCATCTATTGGTCTGTGTACCAGATAACTTTTTATAGTCCTGTTCTCATTTAACAATTAAAAGGCCCGAGTACAAGCTTGTTTGTTTGTGAGACTGTATGTTGCTATAAAGTACAGACTGGTCTTGGACTCTTCATCTTCTTGCCTCAGCCTCCCAAATGCTTTCTACATCAGAGGCAAGTGAAGCTGGGTTTCTTTCTTTGTGCACATTAGAAATTCCAGCACTGAAGTAGCTGAGGTAGGAGGATTATGAATTTGAAGACATCTTGGCTTGAGTAGTGAGACCTTGTCTCAAACAATGAACCAAACAAACAAAAATGGAAAAATAACTGAGAAACAATGAGATAGAGAGATCTTACTCAGACCTAGGGCTCAATGATGCTGCTGTTCTAATCCCAATGCTTCTAGAGCTTTGTGAGTGGTGAGATGGTAGAGCCTGAAAGACATCGAGGGTGCCAGAGACTTGTGTTGAACTTGGTCACGTAGTGGTGCTTGAGTGTGGGCCTGGTCTTCTTTTGGGTAAAAGAGGAGGCAATGACTGTGAAATTTTGAAGGCTATCACTGCCATGAGCAAGAATGGCGGTAGCTAGCAGTGCTTTTCTGTAGCATTAGGTTTTCCAAAGGTGGCTCTGACCCTGCTCTAAGTCCCACTGAATCCTACAGTGTGATTTCCATGCTATTCCGCCAACAGAGGAACTTTGTGCTCCTGCCCTTCCGATCTTGGCTCACGTGTGTGATGGAAATGAGCATGTATGGCATCGGAGAAAAGACCACCAAAGAGGAGGTGGTTCCTAGGTAGCCACTCATCAGCTTTGGAAGTCAAGACCATGGTCTACCCAGGTGGCTTCTGGAGAGGCTGTGGGGCAGGAACTGAGTCAGTAAGCTCCCAGGCAGCACTAGCTCACCAGCTATAGGTCCTGCTAATCCTGAAAATGAGCCCCTTGGTTTCCACTGTGGCTGCCTCTGCTGACACCAGGCCAGCAAAGATGGTGTCTCCACTGGCCAGGATTCACTCTCAGATTCATGAGCTAAAGAAATGATATACTTTAAAAGCCACTTAATTTCACAGTGGCTAGCTTATTTATGTAGGCAGATAAGTGGAGCAGATGTACAGTATTGTAGCTGGTACTTCTTAGTAGTTGATGGAAGTTAGTAGTGATTAATATTATAAATATCATTTTTATGGATTCAGCAGTACTCTTTTCTACTGTCCGTAATTAAAGATATTTGTGAACAGGCATGAAGGGATCAGCAGATAGAAATGTGTCTGGAGATTTTTCTGAGTGGTTCAGTGCCCATGGATTTGTAATAATAAGGGCTTGGTGTCCCCATCTAAACCACTCTGTGCCTTTAGATGAGTCAGTGTACAAACCATCCACACATGGTGTTCCCCTCCCTGGTCTAAGCTGCTTGAGAAATGAGGCAGCTGCTTATTCACCTTGGGGTAGAAGAGCCTAGGCAAAGCACTCCCTCTCAGAGGGAACTAGGGAAGCTTGGATGAATTGTGGGTCTAGTTAGTCTCCCAGGATTATCAAAGGGGAACCCCCCACACATCTAAGATGATGGTCAAGACAGCACAGATGACATCAAGGGGGTTCTGAGGACAAAGATGGTCTCCAGTCACCGTCCTCTCCTCTGAACAACTCAACACATCTAGCCAGTGTGTGTGTGTGTGTGTGTGTGTGTGTGTGTGTGTGTGTGTGTGAGAGAGAGAGAGAGAGAAAGAGAGAGAGAGAGAGAGAGAGAGAGAGAGAGAGAGAGAGAGAGAGAGAGGAGGGGATGAACTTGCCTGTACACAAATGTGTGGAGGTTAGCAGTTGACATTGGCTATCTTTCTCAATCACTCTCATTTATTTATTTACTTATTTATTTATTTATTTATTTATTTATTCATTCATTCATTTACTTACTTATTTATTTATTCATTCATTCATCCATTTACTTACTTATTTATTTATTTATCTATTCATTCATTCATTCATTCATTTACTTACTTACTTATCTATCTATCTATCTGTCTGTCTATTATTTATTTATTTATTTATATTCTGGCTTGGCTGAAACTCACCTGACACTCTCTATGTAGACCCGGCTCTCCTCAAACTTACTGAAATCCACCTGCTTCTGCCTCCTGAGTGCTGGAATTAAACATGTGTGGGCTGCCTTAACTGTCCCTTTTAAAGATAAGGTCTCTCCTTGAGCCCAGAGCACGCCATTCTGGCTTGACTGCCTGGACAGAGTGCCTGGAGTCTGCCTGTCTCCACTCGCCGGGGTTATAAGCGCAGCCTGCACGGGTTGCTAAGGACCCCCACACGTGTGCAGCAAGCTCTCTCCCCACTGAGCCTTCTCCCCAGTCACCAGGCTTCCTTTGCAAGAGCCTCTGATAAGTGTGTTGGCAGGCATTTTGTCTTTTCCTGGGCTGGCTACGCAGACTCGACTTTCTCCGTTTCCCTTTGCCAGATTTCCCCTGCTTTTCTGTCTTCACACACTCTGGGTAGGAAGACTAAATCTAAACTTCAGTTAGAGCTCAGCCAAGCCTGTGTGAAACAAAAAGAATGACCCTTGGTCTGCATATTCCATGCTTCCCCCCCCCCCAGAGTTCCTAAAAGCCTTTCCTTCCCATACTGAGTTTCTGACTTCCTTGAGCTTCTGAGACTCGATTTTGCTCTTTACACACCCTTGTATCTGTATTCTTTGTAAATTTTAATCCTTCCCATTGCTATGCAGCCTGTTTCTTGCTTACAAGAATGTCCTTTCTGCCTATCTTCCAGGGCCCCTTTTCATGTCATCATTCTCGGTCCCTTACACCCCAGGAACACTGGCCTTTGTTTATGTTGTTAGTCAGCTAGCTCATTTCTCGATTCCTTCTAGTGATCCATGGGCCTGGCACAGGGTATCTGTTGCAAACATCCACCTCACTCCCTATCAGTTTGTTCGCTTTGGCTTCCTCTCTAGGTGCATATGCTTAGACACCTTGGCTGAGGAAGCACACTCCTTCACTGTGGGCAGGAGGGCTGGAGGTGGGAAAGTGTGGAACAGAATGTGTGTGTGGGGGAAGGGTCAGCTTACTAGAGTCAGCTGTCAGCCAAGGAAGGTGGTGGCTTGTGGGTCAGCGTTTTCCCCTCCTTGACTTCCAGATGGAGAGATGGTCCGATGAATATTCCACATCATATCTATGAGTCCCTAGCAGGATTGAGCCCCGTCATCCAGAATGCTACCTGCTTGCTGGCCTGCTCTTTCTCCCACTCCAATACCTCCCAAATAGCTATTTGCCCTCAGACCCTTGCTGAGATCTCAGCCAAAGGTGTTTATTATGAGTCTATGGCTGTTATTGACAGAGGGTGGCATTGTGAAGCAAGATGTCTTCATAAGACACCTCATATGAAGTGTCTGGTGAGTCACCAGCATGTGCTACACACACACACACACACACACACACACACACACACACACACACACACACACACACATTAATTCGTCCACTTGGCTAATACCAAACGCATACTCTGAGCCCTAGATAGGGATTGCAGCACCATTACCTGTTGGTCACCGTTCACATTACTCTGACAAAATACCAGACTGGGAGAAAAAACAGCCTTAAAGCAGGAAGGGTTTCTTCTGTCCACCATTTTAGAGGGTCCGCTCCACCATGACAGAAAAGCACAGAGGAGCAGCACTTCCTCTGGCAGATAGGAAGGAGAGAGAAAGATGAATGCCTGGGCTCCACTGTGCTCCCCACCTTCCTCTGTCTGGGTCTCAGTCTGTGACATGATGCCACCCCCATCCAGGAGTGGTCTTTCCCCTTACTTCACTCTCTCTGGAAATGCTCTGATGAGCATTTCCTCACTCAGGTACCTCACAGTCTCCTAGGTGATTGCAAATCTAGCCAAGTTGGTAACCCAGATCAACCTTTAGAGATTACAGAATCAGCTGCAGAACTAAGCTAGAGTCACCACAGGGCAGGCAGGCAGGATGCCCCAAATGCTGTCTACTCCATTCCCCTTCAACTTTTGTAGCTGGAGTTTTCTCCAGTCCTGCCTGGCCCAGGGTCAGGACAAATCTCTCTCACCTGCCAGTCCCGAAGCCGCTCAGATCCAACCGAGTAAACACACAGAGACTTATATTGCTTACAAACTATATGGCCATGGCAGGCTTCTTATTATCTAGTTCTTTTATCTTAAATTAACCCATTTCTATTAATCTATACTTTGCCACATGGCTCATGGCTTACTGGTATCTTAACATCTTCCCATGGCTGTGACTGGCAGCGTCTCTCTGCCTCAGCCTTCCACTTCCCAGAATTCTCTTCTCTGCTTGTCCTGCCTATACTTCCTGCCTGGCTACTGGCCAATCAGATTTATTTATTTATACAGAGCGATATCCACAGCATTACCTTCATTAGAAGATAATCGATCCATTTATTTTCAACCTTCTTCATTTGGCCTCCATGTCTTTTCCCATTCTTTTTAGATTCACTTTTTTTTTTATTTTATGTGTATAGATATTTTGCTTGCATATATGTCTGTGCACCACATGCATGTAGTGTCCAGAGAAGCCAGCCGAGGGCATTGGATCCCTTGGAACTAGAGTAACAGATGGTTGTGAGTTACCCATGTGGGTGCTGGGTCCCAAACCTGGGACCTCAGCAAAAGCAGCTAGTGCTCTCAGCCACTGAGTCCCTCATCCCCTTTTTAACATCTGATTGTTCTACTCCCTTAGCCTTCACTGGGCTCCTCAGGAAGACTCACCTTGTGTTATCACCACCCTCCTCCCACCTTTTAACTCCCCTTCCTCTGCTTTGACGTGGACTATTCCATGAATCTGCCTCAGACTGAATTATGCTGTTGTCACCAACCAACTGGCTGGGTGTTCCTTTACTCTACTTGTGTGGAAATCCTGGAAGGAAAGTGTTGAAGGAGATTTGTTGGCTCTGAAATGGCCAATTGAATCAGACCTTAGTTTGAAGGGTGGAGTCCACTCTAAGCTGGCCAGAGTGGATCATAGTGGTTTTTTTTTTTTTTTTTTTTTTTTTTTTTTTTTTTTTTTTTGCTAACTAAGAGGAAGTTAGAGGGACACACAGAAGAGGAAGAAGGAAGGGCCGGTAGAGACACCTGGTCTTCTTCAACCAGGGAAAGTGGAGAAGAGGGTGGGTGATTGTCTCTCCATTTTTCATGGATCTCTCAGGTTTATTCCCCTAATGTTTAACTCTCAAGTTTTATTTTTTAATAAAGCACTAAAAGAAGTTGCAATATCTGCTGTCCAATGCATGACCTTAGATCTTGTCTAGACAGTGAAGCCGCCACAGCTGTTCCTGCCACCCCCCCCCTCCCCCTCTCAGCCAGCTTTGTCATTCAGGTCATCCTGTGCACTAATACACCATGCCCCTCAGCCCTGCTGCTGTATGAGCAGGTGTCTCAGCCAGGCCATGCACTGCCAGTGGCAGGTGACTTGGTCCTCTCTACCCTGCATCCTGTGCTCTTCTGCTTGTAGTAGGTGGCTTGGTTCTCTCCCATGCTGCATCTCAGACATATAGGTTTCTCCTTTGGCTCACCCGCTCTCTGCATGGCGTGTGAGCAGCCACAGTGGCCCCGGCCCATTCGTGCAATTAGCACGGTTCATGACACCCCACCATGCCTGCCCGCCTTGCTGGCACAGTCAAATATCAGGCACAGTTGAATATTGTCACTGCAGCTGATTACCCCCACAGAGCTCCACCTATGTGACCAATGTCTGCAGATTTAGTGAGACACCTGGAAATTCTTTTTTCCCCCCAAGACAGGGTTTCTCTGTGTAGTTTTGGTGCCTGTCCTGGATCCCGCTCTGTAGACCAGGCTGGCCTCGAACTCACAGAGATCCACCTGGCTCTGCCTCCTGAGTGGTGGGATTAAAGGCATGTGCCACCACCGCCCGGCTCCTGGAAATTCTTAAAGGGGAATTAGGTTTAAAAAAAAGGAGTGGGGAGAATCTTTCCCATATTAAGAATCAGAAATACCTCAATGCAGGGAGTTACTTGCAAATGGAAAAAATAAATGAAGGGATAAACCACTTAGCTGGGATCAACATAATACCGATTTTAATTACTATCAGCTTGGTATTCATATTTTATCCTTAAAAATGGTCTGATAATTGTGACAAATATGAAAATTGGACTGATAAGATACAAACCTTAGAAAGATTTGCTATTGATAAGATGTAAGTTGTAGAAAGACTTACTACTGATAAGATACAAGCCTTCGAAAGACCTCTTCAGACACAGTCAGAGGAATTTAGAGCAGAACTTACCACACCATTGCATTATGAAATGAAAGGGGAACGGTCCAAGGTTATTAGAAAACGAACTTCAGTTTATCTGGTTACCATACAAGAATGGCCACCAGATGATAAACATCCCCAAGGCCATGTAAAAATTGACTGGAATCCTGTAGAAGTGTTAGATTTGAAGAGATTTCAAGAAGCAGTCATTTCATATGGTGTGCATTCACCCTATGTGAAACAGATGTTAAATTCGTGGGCAACTCAAAACAGAATTAACCCACAAGACTAGAAAGATGTCCTGGTGGCAGCTGGCAGTGTCCCCTCCTGCCTTCCTGTTCCCTCAATTCTTCTCTCTGTTAGTCCCGCCTATACTTCCTTCCTGGCTACTGGCCAATCAGTGTTTTATTTATCAATCAATCATCCACAGCACAGCACCTTAGTTATCTGCAGGAACATGAATACTTGCAAAAATAAACTTAAAGAATTTATCGTTTGCTTTTTATTACAGTGGGCAGTAAATAGAGACTCATAACTTCAAAGTGCTGAAAATA
Source organism: Peromyscus maniculatus bairdii (assembly GCF_049852395.1). Lineage (NCBI taxonomy): Eukaryota > Metazoa > Chordata > Mammalia > Rodentia > Cricetidae > Peromyscus > Peromyscus maniculatus. The sequence goes on from NC_134855.1 coordinate 125,518,744, forward strand.
AGTGACTCAGAGTGCTTGATTCTCAGGGAACTTTCTAGAAGAGAGGGCAGAAAGAATGAAAGCGGATGAGGAGGAATACTGTGAAATGCTGTCCTCTGGACAGGATGTGGCTTTTACATTCATGAGCCCACAGCAGCTATTGGTGCCTGTGTGAGACCTGTATGATGTAAAGCCAGCCAAACTTCTGGTATAGGTGGGGGAGGTGTTCTTCAGGCCTCATGCCTAGCTGAGGACCTATTGTCAGTTGATGGCCGTGAGGGAGGAAGAGTCACTTTGGTTGAGAGGTGGATACTAGCAGGTTGCCCAGGCCCTGCTACATTCATGTGCACATGGGTGGTACTAACCAAACTCAATGAGCTTGTGGTGATGATGATAATAATAATTTTTAAAAGAGGATATGAAGTTGAGAGACAGATGCATTTGAGGGATTGTAGGGATAGTTAGAGGGGTAGTAGGTATTGGTCTAAAGAAAATATCAATCATTCATTTTTCTTTTCTTCTTGCTGAGACACACCATGTCACAGACACTGTACCCTCTCATCCCATGCCAGTGTTTCCTGAGTATACTCTTCTTGGAGTCATTTTGGATTTCTGATTTTTTTTTCTAGGTGGGCTTTCTCAACCCATCATGTAACTCTGAGCTTTGCATTTCATTTTACTTGCATGTCAGGATTAATTTTACTTTTATACTGTCTTTTTACACTATTCTCCTACTGGTTTTTATTCTTTTATTGTGGAATAGCCTTGGATAATTTCTATAGAAATAATGCTGAGAGGTTCACTCTCCAAGTCTTTTTATGATTAGAATGTGTTTAATTTATCTCAGACTTATTATTAGTTTAACGTCATATAAAATTCTTACATAGATTAATGTTAGTGTAGAAGAATTGAATAAATTATTTTCCAACAGGAGCTTGAATGCTTTTCAGCACAGTCTAATAGCACTTTGGTTTGTTGATGGTAGTATGGTTCTTAATTATTTGTACATGACCTATTTTTTATCTGTAAGCATTTTATACTTCCTTTATATCCTTGATATTGTAACATTTCAGAAGTGTCTATACAATTTGCAATCACTTCCCATTCATTTTACTGGTACTCAGAGGACTATTAAACATGAACACTTGGATACATTTCTTTGTAATCTTTTCTTTATTATTATTTTTAAATTGAAAATAGATTTCTTTCTTCACATAATATATTCTGGCCATGGATTTCCCTCTCCCAGTGTCTCCCAGATCTATCCTACCTCCTCACCCACTCAAATTCACACCCTTTCTTTCTCTCTCTCTCTCTCTCTCTCTCTCTCTCTCTCTCTCTCTCTATCATTAGAAAACAAACAGGAAGGGGTTGGAGAGATGACTGAGAGGTTAAGAGCACTGGCTACTCTTCCAGAGGTCCTGAGTTCAATTCTCAGCAACCATATGGTGGCTCACAATCATTTATAATGAGATCCAGTGCCCTCTTCTGGCATGTAGGCATACATGCCAGCAGCACATTGTATGCATAATAAACAAATAAATACATCTTTTAAAAGAATAAAGCAGTCAACTAAAACAAATAAACAAAACAAATAGACTAGGACAAAACAAACAGAAAAAAGAACCAAAGAAAAAGCACAAGAAACACACACACACACACACACACACACACACACACACACACACACACCTCACACACACACGGTGGGGGGAATTCCACAAAAACACAAGATTGGAAGCCATAGTATATAAGTAAAAACTCTGAGAGGTTTAAAAACAAACAAACAAAAAATAACCCAAACAAAGCATAATGTGACAAAAAGCCTCCAAAAATACCATTGAGTTAGTTTTGTTTTGGGTCATCTACTGATGGGCATGGGACCTCCACATAAATGTGATTTATATAGCCAGTGAGACTCTGTTGAAGAAAACTAGTATTTCCTTTGTGAGTAGTTTTCAGTTGGAGGTAGCTTCTGGGTTAAGGTTGGAGGCTTTTGTCTACTTCTCCCTCTCAGTGCTGGGACCCGATCTGGCTTACACCTGTGCAGGCCCTGTGCATGCTGCCATAGTCTATGTGAGTTCATTTGTGGGCCAGCTCTGTTGCATCTAGAAGACCTTGTTTCCTTAATGTCTTCCATTCTCACTAGCTCTTACATTCTTTCTGCCTCCTCTTCTACAAAGTTCCCTGAGCCCTGAGGCGAGAGATTTGACAGAGACATCCCATTTAGGACTGAGTGTTCCAAGATCTCTCATTCTCTGCCTTATCTAGTTGTGGATCTGTGTATTTTTTCCCCATCTATTGCAGGAGGATAGCTAAGCAAGACACTGAGTATATCTCTGAGTATAGCACTTTAGGAGTCATTATACGCTTTAGGAGTCATTTTATTGCTACATTCCTTTAGAAGAGCAGTAGTATTTAATTTTGTAGTACCCATGGCCTACTTAATCTCAGATTCTTGGCCACCCGAACAGTGTCAAGTATGGGTTCTATCTCATGCAATGGCCCTTAAATAGTGGTTGGTTACTCCTACAACATTTGTGCCACTATTACACTGGTGTATCTTGCAGGAAGGTCACTATTGTAGATTAAGGTTTGTAGCTAGATTGATGTTTATCTCCTCTGGTAATGTGCTGAGTACCTGCCAGTATCAAGAACACTAGTTAACAAGGGTGAAGGCACCAGCTTGTTTTTTTCTATGTTCAATGAGTTATGTAGGTGTTTGCCTTCAGCAATAGGACCTTACCATCAGTTTGTGGAAAGCAACCAATAGCTTTGGCAATAGTCTGGGTTGTTTAGGGGTTCCAATGGGGCTTCTTTTGCCAACAACTTGACTAGATGTAACCCACCCCCAGCATTGGGGGTTTCATTTGGTGCTGAAAAAAAATGTGTAATTTGAGCTTTGTCTCCCTCATTATTTGGTGATTCCATTTAGATTTTTTCATATATATATATATATATATATATATATATATATATATATATATATGAACTTCTACTGTAGTAAGTTTCCATACAACCCCTTAAATGGCTTTTAGTTTTAGCTGTCCTTCCCCATATTTCCTAACTTATCACCTCTTCTTTCCTCTACAGGTTTGATCCTCCCATTCCTCTCTCTCTCTCTCTCTCTCTCTCTCTCTCTCTCTCTCCCTCACTCACTTTCTCCACACACCACCCATCCATAGCTATCTATTCTATTTCTCTTTTTTTTAGGGAAATCTATCTGTCCTTCCTAGTCCCTTTCTCTATACCTAGCTTCTGTTATATTGATTATTGCCTGCTTATTGAAGACTTGACATCTAACACCCAGTGTAACACCACTGTTTATGTTTGGGGGGGTTGGGCTACCTCAATCAGGATTATGTTTTTCTAGCTCCATCCATTTACCTGTGAATTTCACAATTTCATTTTTAATAGCTGAGTAATATTTCATTTTGTAAATGTACTACATTTTCTTTATCCATTTATTTGTGGATGAACATCTCTAAACTATTTCTAATTTCTGGCTATTATGAAAAGAGCAGCAATGAACATTGTTAAACAAGTGTCTCTGTAGGAGGATGAAATACCCTTTGGGTATATCCAAGAGTGGTAGAGCTGGATCTTAAGGTAGATATATTCCCAGCTTCTTGAGGAACTGCCACACTGATTTCCATAGTGGCTGTACAAATTTCACTCCTACCAGCAAATGGTGAGTGTTTCCTTATCTCACATCCTTGCCAGCATGAGCTACCATTTGTTTCATTATCTTGCCCATGCTGACTGATGTAAGATGAAATCACAAAGTATTTTTGATTTGTCTTTCTCTGGTGACTAAGGATGTTGAGCATTTCTTTAAGTGTTCCTCAGACATTTGAGTTTCCTTTTCTGTTTAAATCTGTACCCAATTTTCAATTGGGTTATTTATTTATTTTGTTGATGTTCTTTATATATTTTATTTTTTGAGTTCTTTATATATTTTAGGTATTAGTCTTCTATTGGATGTTGTCGTGGTCTGAAAGAAAATGGCCTCCCCCAAAGGGAGTGACACTATTGGGAAGTGTGGCTTTGTTGGATTAGGTATGTGTCACTGTGGAGGCAGGCCTTTGAGGTCTCGTATATGCCCAAGCCACACTCAGTATCACAGACCACTTCCTGTTGCCTACAAGTCAAGATAAAGGACACTTGGTTACTTCTCCAGTACCATGTCTGTCTGCACACCACCATGTCACACTATGATGATAATGGACTAAACCTCTGAAAATGTAAGCCACCCCAATTAAATGTTTTTCCTTTATAAGAGTTGCCATGGTCATGGTGTCTCTTCACAGCAATAGAAACCCTAACTAAGACAGAAGTGTAGTTGGTAAAAACTCTTTCCCCATACTATAGCCTTCCACTTTGTCCAAATGATGGTGTCCTTTGCCATACAGAAACTATTCAGTTTCATGAGGTCCTGTTTATTAATTATTACTCTTAGTCCTTGTGCTATTGGTATTCTGTTCAGAAACTCATTTCCTGTGCCAATGAGTTCAAAACTATTCCTCACTTTCTTCTTTATCATATTCAGTGTATCTGGCCTTATGTTGCGGTCCTAAATTCATTTGGAGTTGAATTTTGTGCAGAACAATAAGTATGAATATATTTGGAGTCTTCTACATGCATCCATCCAGTTTGACCAGCACCATTTGTTGAAGATGCTGTCTTTTTTTTTCCCAGTGTGTACTCATGGCTTCTTTATCAAAAAATCAGGTGTTCATAGCTGTGTAGACTTATGTTTGGGTTCTCAATTCAGTTATGTTGATCAATGTATCTGTTTTATGCCAATACCATGTTGTTGTTATTATTATATATCTGTAATACAATTTTAGACTGGGTATGGTAATACCTCTAGCAGTTTTTTGTTATTCAAGATTATTTTAGCTAACCCGGATTTTTGTGTTTCCATATGAAGCTGAAAATTGTCCTTTTGATTTCTGTGAAGAATTGTGTTGGAATTTTGATGGAGTCTGCATTGAATCTGTAGATTGTTTTTGGTAGGGTGGCAGTTTTCACTATACTAATCTTATTGATCTGTGAGCATAGCTTTCATCTTCTAATATCTTCTTCAATTGTTTTCTTTAACATCTAAAAGTTTTGTCATAAAAGTCTTTCTCTTTCTCGGTTAGAGTTGCCCCCAATATATTTTACTTTTTTGGAGACCATTGTGAAAGGTATTGTTTCCCTGATTTCTTTTCCAATCTGTTTGTCATTTGTATATAGGAAAGCCAGTCATTTTTTTGTGTTAATAATTATTCTGCTACTTTGAGGAAAATGTATATTAGCTATAGAAGTTTCCTGGTGGAATTTTTAGGGTCACTTCTGTGTAAAATTATAACCTCTTCAAACCAAAGTGCTTTGACTTCTCCCCTTCCCATGTGTATCCCTTTATCCCCTTCAGTTGTCTTGTTGTTCTAGGCAAGATTCAAATACTGTATTGAATAGGAATGGAGAGAGTGCACATCTTTGTCTTGTTCCTGATTTTAGAGGAAATGCTTTGAGTTTCTCTCCATTTAGTTTGATGTTGACCATGGACTTGCTGTAAATTGCCTTTATTATGTTGAAATATGTCCCTTTTATCCCTAATCTTTCTAGTGTTTTTATAGTGAAGGAGTGTTAGATATTGCCAAAAACCTTTTCTACATCTAATGAGATGATGATGGGTGATGATGATGATGATGATGATATGAGCTTTGTCTTTCAGTTTGTTTATATGGTGGATTACATTTACTGATTTATGTATGTTGAACAATTCGTGCATCTCTGGGATAAAGCCTACTTGGTCATGGTGGATGATTAATATGTATTTGGTTTGCAAATAGTTTGTTGAAAATTTTTGCATCTATGTTCATAAGGGAAATTTGTAATTTTCTTTGTTGGGTCTTTGTGTAGTTTAGGTATCAGGGTAATTGTGGTCTCATAAAAAGAATTCAGCAATGTTCCTCTGTTTCTATTTTACAAATAATTTTAGGAATATTGATTTTAACTCTTCTTTGAAAGTTTGGTAGAATTCTGCACTGAGGCCATCTGACCATGGATTTTTTTTTTTGGTTGGGAGACTTTTAATGACTGCTTTTATTTCTCTAGGGATTACAGGACTGCTTAAATTGCTTATCTGATCTTCATTTAACTTGGTAGGTGGTATATATATCAAAAAATTTATCCATTTATTTTGGGTTTTCCAATGTGATAGAGTATAGATTTTTACAGTATGTCCTTATGATTCTCCAGATTTCCTTGGTGTCCATTGTTATGTCCCCATTTTTACCTTTGATTTTGTTAATTTGAGTCTTCTTTGTCTACCTTTTAGTTAATTTAGTTAAGGGTTTGTTGGTCTTATTGATTTTATCAAAGAAACAATTCTTCATTGATTTTTTTTGTAACTTTTTATTTTATTTTATTGCTTTCAGTCCTGAGTTTGATTATTTATTGCTGTTTACTCCTGCCTGTTGGGTGTCATTTCTTCATTTTGTTCTAGAGTTTTCAGGTGTGCAATTAAGTTGTTAATATGAGATATCTCCAACTTTTTATGTAAGCATTTATTGCTATGAACTTGCCTCTTAGACCCACCTTCTTTGTATTCCATAGGTTCACGTGTGTTGTCTTTTCAATTGCATTCTATTCTAAAAAGTTGTTAACTTCTTTTTTAATTTCTGTCTTGACCCATTTTTAATTCAATAGTGAGTTGTTTAATTTCCATAAGTTTGTAAGCTTTCTGTTGTTGTTGATGTTAAGCTTTAATCCATGGTGGTCAGAGAGGATACAGGGTGTTATTTCAATTTTCTTGTATCTGTTGAGACTTGCTTTGTGTCCAAGTATGTGGTCAATTTTGGAGAAAGTTCTGTAAATTGTTGATAAGATGGATGAAAGGTTCTGTAAATATCTGTTAGGTCTGACAATATCAGTTAGCTCTAGCATTTTTTCTGTTTAGGTTTTGTCTGAATTACCTGTCCATTGGTGAGAGTAGGTAAGGTTCCCACTATTACTGCGTAAGGGTCAATATGTGACATTAGTTGTAGTAGTGTTTCTTTTATGAACTTGAATGACCTTGTGTTTGGGACATAAATGTTCAGAGTTGCAATATTCCCTTGGATTTTTCCTTTGATGAGTATGCAGTGTCCTTCCCCATTTCTTCTGATTAGTTTCACTTTGAAGACTAGTTTGTCAGATATTAAAATGGCTTCACCTGTTTGCTTCTTAACCCAAGATGATGTCAATCCTTGATATTAATGTGTGTTTCTTGGATGTAGCAGAAGGATGGATCCTATTTTCAAATCCTTTCTGTTAGTCTCTCTATTTTTTTTTAATTGAGGCCATTGATGTTGAGAGTTATTAATGTAGTTTTTGTTGATTTCCATTATTTTGTTGTGGTGGTGTAGGTTTTCCCCCTTCTTTTGATCTGCTGGTCTGCTACTATTTATTCCTTGTATTTTCTTGGGTGTGGTTAACCTCTTCCGATTAAAGTTTTCCTATTAGTGCCTTTTATAGAGTAGGATTTGTAGGTAGATTCTGCTTAAATTTGTTTTTATCATGGAATGTTTTTTTCATTTTTCCATCTATTTTTATTGAAAGTTTTGCTGGGCATAGTAGTGTTATCTGTGGTTTCTTAGAGTTGTAGAGCATTCATCCAGACCCTTCTGCTTCTAGAGTCTCCATTGATAAGCCAGGTGTTATGCTAATGAGTCTGCCTTTATAGATTACTTGATCTTTTCCCCTTTTAGCTTTTAATAATCTTTCTTTGTTCTGTATGTTTAGTGTTTTGACTATTTGTGTATGGTCCAATCTATTGGTGTCTGTATGCTTCTTGTACCTTGATAGGTACTTTCTTTTTTAGATTGGGGAAATTTTCTGCTATGATTTTGTTGAAAATATTTTCTGTGCCTTTGACCTAGGTGGTTACTTCTTCTCCTTCTCCTCCTCCTCTTTCTCTTTTTTCTCTGTCTTCCTCTTTACCTATCAATTGTAGATTTATGTCCCAGATTTCCTAGATGTTTTGTGCCTAAGTTTTTTGTTTGTTTGTTTGTGGTGTTTGAGGTATCTATTTCTTCCACTTTGTTTTCAATGCCAGAAATTCTCTCTTCCATGTTTTGTACTCTGTTGGTGAAGCTTACTGTTTTAGTAAGTGTTCTATTGATGTAAAGAAACACCATGGCAACAGCAACTCTTATAAAAGGAACATTTAATTGGAGTTTAGTTACAGTTTTGGAGGTTTAGTTCATTATTATTATGGAGGGGAGCATAGCAGAATGCATGAAGTCATGGTGCTGGAGAAGTAGCTGAGAGTTCTACATCTGGATCCATGAGCAGCAGGAAGAGAGATTGAGATGTTGGGTCTGGCTTGGACTTTTGAAACCTCAAAGCATACTCCTAGTGACACACTTCCTCCAATAAGGCCACACCTACTCCAACAAGGCCACACATCCTATTTCTTCTCAAGTAGTGCCACTCTCTGATGACTAAGCATTCAAATATATGAGCCTATGGGGATTATTCTTAGTCAAACCACCATACTTTTGCTTGATTTCCTACACTTTTCATTTCCAGTTTTATCTCAGTTTGGCTTTCTTTGGGGATTCTATTTCTACTTTCTTGTCTTGAACTTTTTGTAATTTTATTCCACTGTTTGCTTATATTTTCACACACTTCATTAAGGAATTCATTCATATCCTCTTTAATGTCCTTGAAATGGAGGTGGAGAGAGAGGGCAAACTCCTGCAATCTGTCTGCTACAGGACTGAGAAGGAGACAGAGGAATCTGCAGTGTAGGATAGGAAGGAGAGTACAGATCATCTACCTGACTCCTCAGCCTGTGTGGCCAGCGGGTTCCAGGAAGAGAGTGCCTTCAGGTATTGGAGGCTGACACAAAGGGATTGGGTAAGGAAGGGAAGCTGGGTCCACCCCAGGTTTGTGGAGCCCTCAGGGAATGGAGGCAGAATGGGAGGCCAAGCACTTCCCTGCAAGTGATCTGCTACAGGGCTGGGCTTGAGACTGGGGAATTTGTGAATTTGCGATAGAGGGCAACCCTCTTATTTAGGTTTTTGATATCTTCCCCTTCAGCATTTTCTTGCGTACCTACACAATTGTGATCCTTTACTTGGGTTCATTCTCTGTGATGTTTCTGGCCATTGTATATTTGTGGTACATTCTAGGGAACTACTTTGACATTGTGTTTAAATTCTTACAGTTTTCTAAAATTTTATTTATTTATTTGTGTGTGGGTGTATGCATGCTACAACCTATGTGTGGAGATTAGAATTGATTTTCTCTTTCTACCTTGTGGGTCCTAGGGATGGACCTCAGGCCATCAGGCTTGGCAGCATGTGCCTTGATCTGCTAGGTCATCTTATCTCGTCTGCCTACTTAATTTTTAAAATCCAAAAGTATGATTTTAAGTTACAATTTTTTCCTTCCATTTTTCAGAGCTTAGTAGGTGCGATGCATTCTCAGTTTATCTTAAAGTAAGGATACTATGTAGAGGTTTTCTCCTAAAGTTTTCTTGGTTATTTAACTGTGTCCATTTTTCTCTGCAGTCTCTTATTTCTGTTTGCTTTGGATTTTATATTTTCTATGGTTAGCATTCCCAGTGCACCTGTTAATTTCTTTAAAGAAAGAGATAGGGCTAGTGTGGTAACTCTGTCAGGAGAGCGCTTGCCTTGAAAGCAAGAGGGCCTGAGTTTGATTCTCAGAACCCACAGAAAAAAACTTGGAGTGTTGGTGAGTGCTTGTTAAAAAAAAAGTAAATATGCTTGAGGAACAGCATCAAAGGTTGAATTTTGATCTATCTGTATCCACACATACATACATGTGTACACATACATCCAACACACGCACATGCTGATTGAAGTGGTCCAACTCTGGAGATAGCTGGTCTTTGTATGTGCTGATATTATCTGCACAGATTGCGTGAGCCCTTGTGGGGGTGGAGCTAATTGCTCAGTAGAATTTCCTTTAGGATAAAGTGGCAGGGAAGGAGAGGTTAGGTCAGGAGGGGAGATTTGGCTCTGGGCAACTAAATTTTAGGAAGGTTTTGTGGTGATACTTTATTTGTGCACCCCAATAAAGCTTATCTGGGGATCAGAGGACAAAGCCAGCCACTATATTAAATATAGAGGTCAGGCAATGGCAGCACATGCCTTTAATCCTAGCATTCAGGAGGCAGAGATCCATATAAATCTCTGTGAGGTCAAGGCCACACTGGGAACACAGCCAGGCATGGTAGCACACACCTTTAATCCCAGTGCTACTTAACCATAGAGGTCTGGAGGTCTGGACCGACAGACAGGAAGTGATAGAGCTGGGTAGAAAGAGGAAGTGATGTAGCTGGGTGGAGAAGGGAAGTAAGATGGCAGGGACAGAAAGGTATATAAGGAGTGAGTAGAGAGGAAGGAGCTCTCCGTTGGGCTGAGGATTTCCTAGTGGTAAGAACATGGCTAGCTTCTTTCTGCTTCCTCTGATCTTCAGTTTTCACCCCAATATCTGGCTCTGGATTTTTTATTTTTATTTATTTTTTATAATGATTTTTTTTTTTTGAGACAGGGTTTCTCTGTGTATCTTTGTGCCTTTCCTGGGACTCACTCTGTAGCCCAAGTGGGCCTCAAATTCACAGAGATCCGCCTGCCTCTGCCTCCCAAGTGCTGGGATTAAAGGCATGTGCCACCACTACCTGGCCAGGTTTTTATTATTATTATTATTAACAATAATAATAATAATAATAATAATAATAATAATAATACCATTTAGCAATTCATATTATAAGATTTGCTTAATTTAGAGTGTGTGGCTTTGTTGCCATTGTCTCTTCCCTTTGTTTGGAAGGCAGAAGACATGTCACATGGTTCCTTCTCTGGGCTGAGAACTGAGAGAAGAAAATAAAGTGGGGGCAGAGGGAGGGATCAATGGCCAGCACCCGAGGGAGAGAGCTTTAACTTCAGTCCTGTGGCTAGGCCTTCCTCTCAGCTGCCTCTCACACTTGGCTTTGCTGACACCAGAGCTGGAGCCTTTTGGGGTGGGAATGCAAACACCCTTTCTGTGTGCTCCTTTCCTGGTACCCTGAGCCCCGCTTTCTCAGCAGGCTCATTTTCTGTTCCATCCGGTTCCCTCAGGCCTCTGCAGTCTCCCGAAGCATCTCATCCTCAGTTTGTCAGTGTTCTTATCGTGCTCTTAAGCAATCTGTGTTCCTTTGTCTCTTCATCACTTTAGAGATGTTGTGAGGGAGTAAGAGGACAAATGCTTGATTCCACCCCAGCCCACCCTTGATATTTCTAGTCTAGATGACTTTCTGGTTTTACAGCAGGACCTTGTACCAGATATGGACACTAATTCTGTGTTCCTGTCAACTGATGTCCTTTGTGCATTTGTCAGAGAAGAGGCATGGGAGAAGGTGGCAGAGGAAGTGGCCCCATGTGACTGTACTCCTGTCCCTGAGTCACAGGTTCCAATCTGCAACACCAAAACTACTTTCCACCAGTGATGTGGCTCTGGGTGATAATCCACGGCTGCCTGCTGTCCCTTGAGATGCCTGACTCCTCCTTAGGGAACCTACTAAAGGATGTTTCCTTCAGTCACACTTGATGAGGCAAGCTTGGGTAAATACAGTTCTCTTCTATTGACTCCATTTCCAGGACTGTCTGGATGCCCACATTCAACTAGAATATGGGCAGGCAATCCCTGCATCCCAGTTCACCATGTCTGTGGGCAACTCTGTCCAAATGTCTTTCGACATGGTGCCCGGCTGAGACCCGGTTTGCAGGGCTCGGAGCCCGCCTTTTCTGCCCAGGAGTTCCGTGCATCTCTGAGACAGGACTGAAAGCCGTTCTTGGCAGCTCTTCTGTGCCATTCAGCTGCCCATTGTTCTCCCCCGACACTCAAGTCTCTTGAGCGGTGCCCACTTCCAGCAACTGTGAGCAAGGTCACCAATTAAAGTAGGAAACAAAACATTTCCTGAGCCCATGTGGCCTCCAACACTCTGCTTCCTGTTGTGTTAGTGTGTGTCTGTGTGTGTTACCCGCTTTTGATGGCTTGCTCCCCTCCCCCCCCATTCTGTGTGTGTGTTCCTGACATCTTCATTATCCCTCTCAGCTTTGGTGTTCTCTCTCCTCGTCCCCCCTTTACACGCCTCTGATTTCCAGCTCGTTCCCCACACAGGACCAGGGGCACCCCTTTCCTGTCTCCTTGGGACTCACTCCTCCCTCTGCCTCTCAAAACAGAGCTGTCACCTGCAGGCCCAGGCGATGGCTCTGGGCCACGTCTTACCCACAATGGGAGCTCTCAGAACCCAGCAGCCAGGCCTGGGCCAGGTGCCAACACACCACAGAGAGGCAGCTCGGCCCTGCAGAGGGAGAGTGAGCTGGCAATCAGACCCTCTCGGAGCTGCCACCACTTGCTGTGGGGTCTGGAGCAAGTCACTTGACCTCTGCTTAGCTCCTTGTCCAGAGAGGAAGTCAGAATGGCCTCCCCGAGGATGCTGAAAGAATCAGCCATGACCGTGAGGCACCTCGGGGCTAGGCCTGGAGACCCACGGCCGGCTTTCTGGATGAGTAGTTTGGTGTGTACTCCCTCTCTCACACACACATAAATGGGCACAGACACAGGCAAGCTCACATGTGGACACACATACAAATGTATATGTACTCATACACACAAATGTGGTATGCAGACACATGCTCACACACATGCATACATAATACATAAGCTCAGCATCAAAAACATTCATACACGCACACGTGTGTTCACATACTGAGACGTGCATTACCACATCAATACCAACATACACATGTATACAACTTTCTATACAAAGATGTACAAATGCATTCACAGGCTTATTCTCATACAGAATGTACATGGAAACATGCACTCATACATCCACAAATGTACACAGACACTCAGACATGTTCACCATCCTGGATACATATGAATGTCCATATGACCGAGATTCCCAAAGAGATCAATACAAACCAAACCAAACTTTACTTTCTTATCATAAAAAGCGACAAATAGTATTAGGGTACAGCTCTGGAATTTTATCCCTCTTTTTCCTCATTCAGTGGCTCCTCTGTGTCAGTCACTGGGCAGGCACAGTGAGGGACACACCAGCAAATGTGACCCTGGGCCTGGAGGGATTTACAAGCTATTTATTCAGGCGGCACAGGCAAGCCAGTGCCTCAACACTGATGTGTTCGCATGCTGTGGCAGAGAGCTCATGGGGGAGTAGTGGCCACAAAATGGAACGGTGGAGATCAAAGAGGACTATCTGGAAAAGAGAACTCTGCAGCTGATTGGTTCCCCCAGGCAGGGCACTAGTTAGTGCTCGGAAGTCATTTAACTAGGGTTGGCCCTAGAATGAGAAGCAAAACTCTATTCCAGAAATTTCTGTGGAACATACAGCAATGGAAGTCCCACAGTGGTCCAGTGGCTTTTCAGCTCTGCCCGGGCTGTACACAGGATCCAAGCATCTTATACTCAGGCCTATCCAATGCACAAAGTTAACATCTTACACATTTTTTTTCTTGCTCCTGTGTATCTGTGGTGAGAGACTGTGCTGTGTCTAAGCCTGTCTCCTCAAAGGTCGGTGTGCCAGTGGCTCAGTCCTTAGTAATCTGGGTAGTTGCGGGAGGAACTTTAAGAGGTGAGACCTACCCAGAAGTGTTTGTGTCACTGATGCTGCTCTTGGAATGGAATGCTGGTCTCTTAGAGTGAGTTCTCACAAGGCAGCCAAGTGCTATTAAACACTGGCCCTGGCCCTGGCCCTACCCAGCTTCTCTTTGGCTTGCTGTTTGAGATGTGATGGCATCCCTACATATCCTTTCCATCTGCCTTAATCCTGTACAGCATCCTGCACCCTGTTGTTTGGACTTTACCCTCCACAACTGGGGACTTAATATAGCAATTTTCTTTGTAGAGTGGCCTGCCTTGACTACTTCACAATAGCAATGGTAACCAGACTAAAAAGGACCACAACTGTACTCTGCTCCCACATGCTCTTCATCATATGTCTAAAGAAGCAGAGACTCCCCTTGTCCTCTGACCTGGGGTTGGTCACAATGAGCAGAATGTACCACCTGGAAAGGGTCATAAAAGGTGGTTCCATTTTGGTTTCTCAACGTCTGTCTCTAGGACACATGCCTTGGGAACCTAGTGCTTGTGTGGCTTCACCTGAAGGCGCTATGTAGGTGAGGTCACCTGGGCAGACTTCAGAGTAACAGGGAGGAATGCAAGGGGGTCACACTGCCTCACTCTCAGCCCTTTGTCTCTGCCCAGCCCAGGTGCAGCTGTAGGGAGGAGCCTGTGGACCACTCCCACTCCAGCTTATGTCTGGCTAACGTCATGAAGAGCTGAGATGGAGAAATATGTTCTTTCTGCTAACTTCCACTGTGGGGTGTTTACCCACCACCCCCACAGTTCCCCAGAGTTTTCTTGAGTGCGAGCAGCAGGAAATATTAGATAGAAGGATTTATTGCAGAGAATATTGCGGAGATAAACAGACAGAAAATAAAGGATAGCCTCGAGAGGGCCTGGAACCTATTCCAACAGGCCCCGACTGTCTCTGCCCCAAGGTTTTTATAGAGATGCCAAGGGGTGGAGCAAAAGACCTCCTCCCCCAGCACAGCCAAGTGCAGACCATCTCAGACACCTGCACTCAGGCCCGTGGTCCTGATCATCCTCTATTTGGACCTGCTGGGTAAAGCCACGAGGAACCCGAGAATGGGCTCCCACATTCCACCCAAATGGCATATTCAGGAGCCAAACATATGTTGCTGTTGGCCTAAGTCACTGATGTTGCAGAGGTTTGCTATCGGTTCAGTCATATTTTCTTTTGAGACAGTGTCTCACTGAGTAGCTCAAACTGGCCTTCAATTATTTGTGATCCTTTTGCCTCTGCCTCCTGAGTGTTAGGAATACAGGTATGGACCACCACAGCAGTCTATATTTTTGTTTTGAGACAGTGTCTCACTGAGTAGCTCAAACTGGCCTTCAATTATTTGTGATCCTTTTGCCTCTGCCTCCTGAGTGTTAGGAATACAGGTATGGACCACCACAGCAGTCTATATTTTTGTTTTGAGACAGGGTCTCACTACGTAGCCCTGGCTATCCTGGAGCACACTATGTAGATCAGGCTGGCATTGAACTCACAGAGATCCACTTCCCTCTGCCTCTTAAGTGCTGAGATTAAAGGGGTGTGCCAATATGTCCCAAATTATGATTGTTCTTAAGGACTGAGATAAAGCCTGGAAAAAAATTGGCTGAGGTGAGTTCCTGTGTTTAATGCCTAAGGCCATTAAAAACAAACAAATAATAAAGATAAAATAAATATTTGTCTACTTTTGCAGATCTTATCTAGACAGCCAAAGCCTTTCTAGGTGAACCTCTGAAAAACTGTGCTCTCTGAAGAGCCTAAGCTTGAAGCACCCCAATTTCCTCTTCATGAGCATGTGACTTTCTACAGATACAGTCCCACAAGTCACTTGCTGTCCCGCTTCCCCACAAATGCAGGATGCTGTCTGCCAGGTGCATGAGCACAGTCCTTAGACATAAAAGGATGTGTTTCCTAGACCTGGGTGGTCGGCCAAAATGTACAGTGACTATCCTGGGCTTGTTTGGGGTTAGTCATTGAGTCCTTATTGTTATATGAGGTATGTTGACCTGTTGAACCCACAGAGGGGACAGTCCCTCCTAGCAAGGGCCAATCCTCCCCAACCTGCTGGCTACAGAGATCATGAAATGATTTGACTGTAAATAGAGCTGCTGTCTGGTCGTCAGTAAATGTTAAGAGACAGAGAAAGCACATCCTGACTAGAAAACATATTTAGAAACATCTCCAGTCCACTATGGATGGGCATTTTCACAAAATGCAGTAACAGCGAATTACTAGGGAAGCATAAGATGGACATTAAAAGTCAAGCTCCACTTTATAATTAGCTTTAACAGATCTGAAGTCCCTGTCCAATTGCTATCGAGGGCTCTAAAAGTTTGCTTTCTTTATTCACATACATCCTTGTGGCTCAGCATGGCTACCAGGACTTTGAAGACACATAGGTTTAGAGAACAGGGACTGTTTTGTGAAGATAAGTGTGGAAAGGGGAAGCTGGAAATACTTCCTGAAAAATAGGAAAATGACATAAAAAAGTGGAACCCCTTGCTCAAGAAGAAAAAGAACCAGGCTGTCTTATGCAGAAAAAGCTTCCAGGTGTGGGCTCTGCAGGAAAATGCACTGTGGTGTGGGCCCTGCAGGAAAATGCACTGTGGTGCGGACCCTTTAATCACTCACATGGTTGCTTATTGCTGTTGCCTCTCATTGCTGACTCACTGACATTTCAGTTTTAAATGCTTGCACGTTTTGCGCCACCATTTGCGGAAGTCTTAGATGGTATTTGCAGTGGTTTGATAAAAGATGCACACACTCAGCAGTTTGTCTTCTTATTTACACCAAGAAAATATTTGTTCGCATATATAAAGTGGCCATCTTTCTGTCTTTGACAAAACATCTGAAATAATCTACTTAGAAGGAAGAAGGAAGAAATTCTTATTTTGGCTCACTGTTTTGCAGGTTTTAGTTCAGGATGAATGCTCAGCAGTTTGAGGGTTGTGGTGTTGGGGGTACCATGGTGAGAGTGTCTGCTGAATGAAGGAGTGATGGGGGAATGTCTTTCTGTACACTGTGAATTTGTGTGTCTCTGATTGGTTGATAAATAAAGCTGTTTGGCCTATGGCAAGGCAGCTTAGAGGCAGGCAGGAAATTCAGAGAGAGGAAAGGAAGAAGGTGGGGAGAGGTGCCAGCGAGCCGCCCAGGGAGCCACATGTAATGGGTTGCAGGTAAATCCACGGAACATGTGACAAAACATAGATTAATAGTTATGGGCTAATTTAAGATATAAGAGCTAGCTAGCAAAAAGCTGGAGCCATGGCCACACAGTTATAATTAATATGAGCCTCTGTGTGTTTACTTGGGGGACATGAGTGGGAGAGATTTGTCCTGGCCTCCAGCAGGCTGAGACACAGGAAATCTTCTGGCTACAAAGGAGGCTTGGCATCTCATAGTGGCCAGGAAGTAATATAGACAGGAAGGGCCAGGGTCCCAGAACCTCCTTTTAGGGCACCTCCCCCAGTGACCTGCCCACCTTCTATAGGTTCCACCACCTCCCAATAACACCACAGGCCGGAGACTAAGTCAGCCCTAGAAAGGGCCTTTGAGAACATTCAAGATCTACAATACAGTAACTCACAAGGAATTACTTGTGTAAAAGGAAGTCCATTGTGGCAATATCTAGAATAATATTAAATAGAGACACCTAAATATCTATAAAAGGGTAACAGAAAAATAGACCAATATTGTCCATACAATGGAATACTCTACAGTATTTTTAAAAGAATGAGGCAGGTTGTGAGTAGAAACAGGAAAGGTTTTTGACACATCCTTGAATGAGAAAAGCAATTTTGAAACAGTGTATCCTGGATGGAAACATTATTAGAAGACACAACCCCCTTCACCAATGTACAAAGCACCTTTACCAGGTGTGTGTGTATGTATGTGTGTGTTTGTGCATGTGCGTGTGCACATGCCTGTGTGCCTGAGGTTGTCCCTGGGTGTCTTCCTTAATTACTTTTCACTTTGGTTTTTCTGAGATATATCTAAAATATCACCACAGTCTTTCACTAAATCCAGAACTTGGAAATTCTGCTGGACTGGCCAGCAAGCTCCAGGGATCCATCTGCCTGTTTCAATGTCCCAGGGCTGGGATTACAGGTGCACACTGCTGTGCTAGCTGGCTGGCTTGCTTTCCTTTTTAAAAATATCTTTCTTTCTTATTTCATTTTATGCCCAAGAGTGTTTTGCTATTTGTATCATGTGCATGCAGTACCTGAAGAGTCCAGTAGAGGGCACAAGATTCCCCTGAAACTGTTGTTAAAGGTGGTTTTGAGCAGCCATGTCAGACTTGCTGGGATTTGAACCCTCTGGAAGAGCATCCAGCTTTCTTAACTGTTGAGCTTTTCTCCAGTCTCTCTTTTTTTTCCCATGGGTGTTGAGGAGAGAACTCAGGTCCTCATATCTGGCACCAAACGCTCTATCAACTGAGCTTTCTCCCCAACCCTTAATTGTATGTGATTTCTAAGAGTGTATAATTCACAGAAAATATTCTTCTTTTTTTCCATAAATTTTTAAAAAATTGGTTCTTCGGGAATTTCACATCATGCATCCCAATCCCACTCATTTCCCAGTCCTTCCCTGTCCTCCCTCCACCCCTGTAGCGCCCCCACAAAAGAAAAAAAAACCTCTCCTCTGTCTTTCCTACCTCTCCATCACATTTGTATTTGTCTTAGTGGCCCTGGGAGCTTCGGTGTGCCATGCAGAGGGCTTTCAAATGTCAGGGACAGCTTTCCCACGCACACACATGCTATTGGGGTTAGTTCCAGGGTGATGGGAGGGGGCTCTCCCGCTGAGGCAGCCTGTGAGGGGTAGGATCAGTTCTCAGGTGCCCCAGCCTCCAGGGCTACACAGAAATCATTCTTAAGAATAAGCCCCCAATGACAGTAGCTCCTCTGGGTAGGGGGAGAGCAAACAAAATGGTTTATTCAAAGAGGCCTTTAAACCTTTTCTGCAATGCTGGCAATTTTGATTTTGTTTTTGATATCCAGTGAGGAAGCATCACACATGTCTTGCTTATATAGAAACTGATTTTTTTTTTCTCTGAAATACTTGGAACTGGAATCTTGGATTTCAAAAAAATCTCGGAATTTGTTCATAGATAACAGGAAATTCTGGAGATAGGACCCAAGTCTAATAGTAACTTCATTTATCTTTCCTTTCTACCTCACACACACAGGCTGGAGGCCCTCCACGCAATGTTCTTAGTACATCTTCATTTTGATGGTGACTTGTTACATGAGGTCAGAGGGAAGGAAGGCTTTCTATTCATGGTGACATGTCAGTGTTCAAAAGCTGTAAGATTTGGGGGCATTTTATACCTCAGCTTTTCAGACTGAGGGTGGTGTGGTGGTATTGTGTTCCCCGAAATATTGTGCAGGCTAATAAACTTATCTGGGGTCAGAAAACAGAACAGCCACAATATTAAACATAGAGGATAGGCAGTGGTAGCACACGCCTTTAATCCTAGCATTCCAGAGGCAGAGATCTATCTGGGTCTCTGTGTGTTCAAGGATACAGCCAAGCATGGTGACTCATGCCTTTAATCCCAGAAAGTGAGCCTTTAATCCCAGGGAGTGATGGCAGAAAGCAGAAAGGTATATAAGGTGTGAAGACCAGAAACTAGAAGCTTTTAACTGGTTAAGCTTTCAGGCTTTGGAGCAGCAGTTCAGCTGAGATTCATTCTGGATGAGGACACAGAGGTTTCCAGTCTGAGGAAACAGGATCAGCTGAGGAACTGGCGAGGTGAGGTAGCTCTGGCTTGTTCTGCTTCTCTGATCTTCCAGCATTCACCACAATAACTGGCCTCAGGTTTGATTTTGTTAATAAGTACCTTTAAGATTCTTGCTACAGGGTGGGTCATCTCCCGCAGCTGTGCCTGTGAGAGCCAAGTCTAGGGGAGCTGGAGGAGCAGGGGAGATGGTACCTGGTACAGGCCAAGGCTAAGGGCAAGGCTCTCCAACAGCCAGTGTGACAAGTGACAGGTCTGCTTTACCACTGGATCAGGCTGTGCCAGGTCCTTGGCCCCACCACCTGTTAGGAGGTGAGAGGAGATCAAGTTTCAGAACCAAGCCACTTGGCCTCAGACCCTTCACACGTTCCATCTGTGCCCCAATGGACATGATTCAACTTCTCAGTGCTTTAGCGCCCTCCAGTGGAACATGGGTGTCACAACATGGAATGCTGTGAGGATGAAATGAACTCGCCCAATAAAGTCTGGAAGTGTCTCTTGACACAGAAGGATCACCATGGGAATGTTATAACAACATCGCAAACCCTCTGGTTCTCTCCCATCTAGAAGATTTCCCAGCCTCCGAGGTGGTAATCACCATCAGGATATCGCTAGTGTTTGTGGTTTCTGACAGCAGACTTAGCATTTTCAGTGCTACTAGAGCCTCTTCCTTATTTCAGACCCTTGGTAAGGGAGGTCACAGGCACAGCTACAAGTGTGGAGAGAAACATTTCGTTGTATAAATGGCGAAATTGAAGCTCAGAAAGGAGAGTCATGTGGTTTGTCGCACCATGACGCTGGCAGCAGAGCCAGTTCTGATTCCCTGTCTGCTCTTCTGTCTCTTCTCAGAGACACCACACACACCTCTGGCAGAAGAGGGAAAGTGGAGATGGCCTGCAGGACAGCAGAACTGGACACACTTTCAAAAGACTAACTTGCTCCAGTTAGAAAATGTGTTTTCTATGACGTTTTAGTCAGTGGGTGAGTGTATAAATGACAGCATCACCACGAAGACCAAGGGTGGATCAACCACACCATTTAGATTTGTTTAAATGTACTGCGATGGTGCTAATCATTTTTAAAGTGTGTGTGTGTGTGTGTGTGTGTATGTCCCTGTCTGTACACACACACACACACACACACACACACACACACACACACACACCTGTGGAGATCAATCTCAGGAGTGCTGTCTATCTTCCTTTTGAAATGCTCTCTAGGTAGCCTGGTACTCACCCATTAGGTTAGACTGCTGGACAGCAAGTTCAGGGTTCCTCCTCCTGTCCTAGTCTCCCCAGGGCTGGGATTACCCATCTATGCCACTGCACACAGCTCCTTTTATTTGGGCTCTTGGGCACTGAACTCTGCCCCTCATGCTTGTGCGGAGAGCACTTTACCAACTTTACCAACTGAGCTATTCCCCTATCCCCATGGCCAATCTTGATTGTTAACCTGCGGGTGTATAGAGCCACACCTTTGGGCGTATCTGTTATGGTGTTTTCAGAAAAGTTTGTCTGAGATGGGAAGACCCACTCTGGATGTGGATGGCATCATTTCATGGCTGAGGTTCCAGACCGAATCAGGAGAAAGTGAGCTGAGCACCAGCATTCATTTCTTTCTGCTCCCTGGCTGCAAACCCAAGTTGACCGTGCTTTTGTGGCCATGCCTCCCCTGCCTCAGTGAATTGTCCCCTCAGACTATAAGACTTTCTTTATGTTGCTTTTGCTGAATACTTAGTCACAGCAGTGAGAAAACGAACTGAGACCTCAAACAGCCTGTGATGTTTTCACAAGGACACCAGGTCTACCAACAAATTTCCCAGAACTGATCTTTGAGTGACACACGGCTCTGGAAACACCCCGTGTTCTATGGAGGCCACAGTAGAGACACAGATAAGCTTGGCTTTGAGTGGATGCCACAGGACAGGGGCTGTTGGAGCCCAAAGAGCAACAGAAAGGAGACACCTGTGCAGGAGGCTGGAGATGGAGACACGATTTTGAGGCAGGCAGCTGCCCTCCCTCACATGGAAACAGCCCCCTCTCTCTTCAATATTGACCTGCAGAGAAAGAAGAAGAAAAACCATCTTAATACTTTTTCAGTGGATCATGAAGCGGTTTATTTAATATTATTTGGATAACAAGCCTCCACATGAATGGGATTCGAATGTCAATTGTCTTAGGGGAAAAAAGATTTATTGGTTGGTAAATATTGAGAAAGCAAAGCTGATAAAGACCGGCTTCAGCTGCGGCCTCTGCTGGGAACGGGAGAACAGGCCTGTGTTGTATTTTGGGGCCCTGGGAAGGCAAAAACTGGTGAATGTCTGCCTTTGTTGGTGGGTGTAAAAGTGGAGCCCACCACAAATAATTTCTTATTTCTGTTCACATAGATTTTAAATTATGTAGCTCCCCTACCTTGTTAAGTATTAAAGCAGTCTTGTTTAAGGAAAAGGCATTCCAATAATGAAGCTTATGTAGCTTGTTTCCAGACATCAATATCTGGCTTTGAGTGGCACAAAGAGATAAAGGAATGTGGATTCACAGCCCCCTAGGATGTTTGGCAATTCTAATTCAACCCGGCTGCAAATGGACACAAGACTGTTGTGACTTCTCCTGAGGAGAAAGAAGGCTGGGTGAGCACGTGGTTTGGGGAAATTGTATTCTCTTCTTCGAGTTCTTCTGTTTCCGAACATTTAATCCTACTGTTCTCTCCGATGAAGGTCTCTTTGGTAAAGAATCTCTTTCCTGAAATGGCTGAGAGCGACAGAAGCTGGATTCAGAAGCTCACAGAGCTGGGGAATGAGGGCTGCAGCAAGACTCATGAAGGGAAAGGCTGCCATCTTGTGGTCAGATTGGTGCTCTGCACTCCTGCAAACCATCTCTCTGCAGAAGCTCAGGACCCTGGTGGGAAGGAGCCTGCAAGCTGGATTTCTGCAGGACAGTGTGAATGCCTGTAGGAATCACCCAGACAGTGGCCAAGTGCCTTCCAAGGTATGCTCCAGTGGGTATTTTGCATGTATATTGTCATTCACGAGCCAAGCCTCACAGACTCTATAGACTGGGCAAAAATGAGCAGAAACACTGGAAAAACAGTTCCACAGTGAGAACAAACAGCCAGACACATATGTACCATGTGCTTACTGTGCTTCTGGAAGACAGCCAGGTGAAGAACACCCAGGCCAAGGTAAAGAGATAAGAACTTGAATGTCAGTTTATATGGAAAGAAATAGACAGAAGAGGCCTGTAGCTCTTCATCTAGCAGGACATCTGGTCAACCCTCAGACATAGCCAAACCAGAACATGGAAGATCTATGGCCTGGGGATTTATTTATTTTATAAAATTATATAAAGATAGTTGTGAAAGTGTTACACATGCTGTGAAAAAAGAAAACCAAATAGTACAGAGAGGTTTAGAGAGCAAAGGAAGATTGGAGTCGTGAATACCCTAGTCCCTTCCCACTTGCACTTAATCAGCTTTCCAGACATCTCGCCACAAATATACTTAAGTGGAAATTCAAAACATACTTTTATTTAAGTGTAGTCAGATCTTCCATCCCCTTGGGTAGTGTTTTGTCACTTAGCGCAGTGCAAGATAGAACATTCCAGGTCAATAAGAATTAAGCCAGCATTGTTGTTTTTAAAAATCTATTGTGTAATTAATAGCTAACAGTATTGACTAGCCACTTGGCTTCTGCTATGTGCTGGGCACTGTATTGAATGCTTGGAATAACTGATCTTCTGCAGTCTAACAACAATGCTCCCAAGCAGAGGTGTTTATTATGCCCTTCACAGCGACGGTGAGACTGGAGCACAGGATATTAACCAGCACTGTTCTCAGCGCCTGTGCTCTCTTTTTATACACTTTTTTTTAGACTGTCACACATGAGTACTATGTTTATATCACTGACATCCCTCCCTCTCTCTACTTCAACTCCTCCTTGTGGGCCTCCAACTCCCTCTCAGATTCATGACTCCTTCTTTAATTACTGTTTTACACACACACACACACACACACACACACACACACACACACGATGGTGCGCACATATATAACTACAGCCTTCTTAGCCCATTAGCATTGCTCATGTGTGTATTTGTTTGGAATTAACCATTTGGGATTTGATAACCATCAAGAAGACTGCCCCTGGAGAACACAAATTCTCTCTCTCTCTCTGTCTCTCTCTGTCTCTCTCTCTCTCTCCATTAACATCTATAAATATAATCTAGGAACAGAGGCTTGTGAGATTCCCACCATCCATGTTGGCATGTCAGCTGGTGTTGCTGTGGTGTTATTGTGGAGTCTTGTTTAGGTGGCCACAGTTTTAATATTGTTCAGCTTCCCTTTCATAAAAAGAAGACAGGATCTCACAGCAGACCTTTTGATTTTCTGACTCTTAAAATGTTTCTACCCCCTTTTCCACAATGTTCCCTGAGCTATAGGTGTGGCAGCTGTATTGTAGATGTACTTGTTGGGTTTGAACACCCCACAGTCTACATTTTGACCAGTTGTGGGTTTCTGTTATGGTCTCTGTAAAAAGAAGCTTCTTTGATGAAGGGTGAAAGCTGCACTTACCTGTGGTTATAAGGATAAGTAATTATAGCGCAGATAGATATTATACTATTACATATGATATAATTTACTATAAATTATATTATGGTTTGGAAAAGTGGCAGTAGTAGATTCTCCTCTAGAGTTCATGACCTTATAGGCCATGGGTAGTTGGCCAAGTTTACAGTATCAGACATGATTTCTCTCTTGTTTTTTAAAAAAATTTAAAATTCATTTTACATACCAACCACAGATTCCCCTCTCATCCCTCCTCCCACTCTCCACCTCTCCCTCACTCCTCATCCCCTCTCCCAACAGGGTAAGTTCTCCCATTGCAGGGAGGACATCTAAACATGGTACATTTGGTTGAGGCAGGACCAAGCCCCTACCCATTGCATCAAGGGTGAACAAGTGTCTGACCATAGGTAATGGGATCCAGAAAGCCAGCTCATGCATCCAGATCACACTGCCAGGCCCCCCTGCCAAACATATCCAGCTACACAACTGTTTTCCATATGCAGAGGGTCTAGTCCGGTCCCATGCAGGTTCCATAGCTGTTGGTCTAAAGTTTGTGAGTTCCTTTTATCTTGGTTCAGTTGTCTCTGTAGATTTCCCCATCATGATCTTGACCCACCTTGCTCATATGCTCCCTCTTCCATCTCTTTGACTGGACTCCTGGAGCTTGGCTGTGATGCTTGGCTGTGGATCTCTGCATCTGCTTCCATCAGTTACTGGATGAAGGCTCTATGATGACAGGGTATTCACCAATCTGATTACCAGGGTAGCTCAGTTTAGGCACCCTCACAGCTATTGCTAGTAGTCGAGTCTGGGGTTGTCTTTATGTGTTCCTAGAAATTTCCCTATCTCCAGGTTTCTCCCTTACCCCATAATGTCCCCTCTATGGAGACATCTCTTTCATTGCTCTCCCACTCTGTTCCTCCCCCAGCTCGACTATCCCGGTCCCTCATGTTCTCATCCCCCATCCCCTCCCCTATATTGCCCTTTACCTCACACCCAGTTTACTTATTGTAATCTCCTCTGTTTCCCCTTTCCAAGGTGATTCATGCATCTCTCTTAGGGTTCTCCTTGTTTCCTAGCTTCTCTGGAGCTGTGGGTTGTAGTCTGATTATCCTTTGCCTTACATCCAGTATCCACTTATGAGTGAGTACATACCATGTTTTTCTTTCTACCTACCACACTCAGGATGATATTTTCTAGTTCCATCAATTTGCCTGCAAACCTCATGATGTCATTGTTTTTTACTGCTGAGTAGTACTCCATTGTGTATATGTGCCACATTTTCTTTATTCATTCTTTGGTTGAGGGACATCTAGGTTGTTTCCAGTTTCTGGCTATTACAAATAATGCTGCTGTGAACATAGTTGAGCAAGTGTCCTTATGGTATGATAGAGCATCCCTTGGGTGAATGCCCAAGAGTGGTATCATTGGGTCTTGAGGTAGATTGATTTCTAATTTTCTGAGAAACAGCCATACTGATTTCCAAAGTGGCATAATTTCTCTATTATTGAGTCCAATTACAGAGCTATTGGTTGTCTCCAAGATATAAATGCCACTTTTGCACGATCTTGCCATAATGGTTTTTGTTGTGGTTCATAGGTTTTATGGTTAGGAACAACTATTGGTTGCTTTTATCCCTTGGGAGTTTACATAAGAGCCTGTGTTTTTGATCAGTAGTCCAGCAATGCACCATCATTCACTTAGCATGTTTCAATGATGGACATTAAGTTATTTCCACATTTTTTGGTATTAAACATGAATGGACTGAAGGGTAAAGTGTATATCTCGTTGGGCCACACTACAGCTTCCAGGGCAATATTCTTCTTTTTTGTTATTTTTATTTTTGTTTTGCTTCTTTGTTTTGTTTGGTTTCTGTTTTTTTTTTTTTAATTTGGTTTTGATTTGGTGGAGGAGGTTGGCAAGGGTAGAGGGCAGATTCGAGGAGATGGGAAGATAAGCGGGGCCAGAATGCATGATGTGAAATCCACAAAGAATCAATAACAATTTTAAAAGGATAAGGCTGCAGTGAAGCTGCAAGGCATACAAGTCTCCGCACATTAGTACTCACTAGAGAGTTACTCTGAAAGCGGGGAGTGGGCAATGCACATTTTGATCAGTGCACTCTATCGTCAGAGAACTCAGGCACCAGCTGTGCCTGAGGAAGCCCAGTGCCCGTGTCATAATAGGGCATCCCATCCCTCTCCTCTATTTAAAGAAATGGGAAGCAGAAAACAATGAAAGAGAAACACTGACCATAGGTTGTCAATGGCTGGAATTTTGTTCCCGCTCTCAAGGCCAGCTTTTTACTAGACTTCATCACATTCAATTCAATTTGTTCTAGCTCAATTAAAAACTAATTCAGGAATATGTCTGTCTAGGCCTCCCTTGTCGCATGTCCCTTCTAGTGTCTCCTTCTGCTTTTTAGAAAATGGCCTCTGGAAATACTACAGGAATGTGTACAATCTGCTCCTGTAAATGGGTCAGCTGTTTCAGGTGGCCAGTTGTTATCATCATTCTCAGTTGCTTCCTCTTTCTCCCTGCATTCATTTTATATCAAGCCTTAGTGTCTAATTATTCTAGTCTATCTCTTAAGAACAAAGACCTGCTGCTTTATTAGTATAGGATAACCATTGTAGTGGGGGTGGGGGTGGTATGGATTTCACATTGATAAATCTAACTAAGACAATTTCCTCTCTTCTCTGGTCAGGCACATAGCCTCGTGAATCCCTATGTTCTTTCTATGTCTCTGTCTCACCCTGTCTCCACTAGACTGAAGTCTCCTTAGGAACAAGGGTTAGGTCTTATTTACGTTAAGATCTTTAGCATGTGGGCTAGATCCGGGGCACCAGATGACATTCACATTGTTTTAAATTGAGCTAGAACAACCTGAATTGAATGATGAATCCTAGTAAGAGCTGTAAGCAGGAGCAAAACACCAGTCACCTACAACCTATGATCAGTGTTGCTCTTTTATTAATGACTGCCTCCCATTCCTTAATGAGAAGAGAGTGAATATAATACCTGTTCTTTCCCATCAATGGCCTCATTGAAATGAAGATGCCTCAATGAAGGGTTAAGGAATGACCCATAGGTGGCCTCAAGTACCCAGTGAGGGAGCCACAGTATGAGACACTTCCAGCAAAAATACATTTCTCAGTCCTCTTCAGTTTAAAACAGAGTTCCTTTTTAACTCCTTGAGTCATAAAAAAGTAAAACTTTAAATATCTTAAATACTATTGCATCTATGAGATTGGGAGTAACTATTAAACTATTAGTATTAGTGAAGTAACTGATAGATCTAACAGCCAACAGATATTGAGGTTATGTTGTTAAAAACCATCTACAGCCGGGCGGTGGTGACGCATGCCTTTAATCCCAGCACTTGGGAGGCAGAGCCAGGCGGATCTCTGTGAGTTCGAGGCCAGCCTGGGCTACCAAGTGAGCTCCAGGAAAGGCGCAAAGCTACACAGAGAAACCCTGTCTCGAAAAACAAAAAAACAAAAAAACAAAAAAAAAAAAACAAAAAAAAAAAAAACCATCTACAGTGTTGACAAGAACATTTATGCCCAACAGGAATGCAAAGTGGAGCCACTGTTCTGGAAAAGGTTTGATGAGTTTTGTTTGGTTTTGAGACAGGGTCTTGCTACATAACCCTTCAACTTTGTGTGTGTGTGTGTGTGTGTGTGTGTGTGTGTGTACAGTGTATATGTGTACATTCATGGTTATAAATGTGGGTATGCATGTTCCAATAGTACACTTGTGGATGTCAAGTGGGTATGGTCCTTACCTTCCACCTTATTTGAGACAGGGTATTTTTGTTATTTTTTCACTGTGTGTACTAAGCTAGCTGGCCCAGAAGAGCCAAGGGATTCTCCATCTCTGCCCCTTATCTTTCTTTCCATGGGAGTGCTGGGATTACAGATGCTGATGTTGCACATCCAGCTTTCACACGGTTCTGAGGATTTGAACTTGGTCCTCACACTTGCACAGGAAGCACTTTTATACACCAAGCCATCTCCCCAGTCCAAACCTTAGACTTTTTTTTTTAAACTTTCATTTCATTTATTCTTTGTGTCTTTTATATCATGCATCTCCATCCCATTCAATTCCCCATTCCTTCGTATCCACCCTCTGTGCTTGCAACCTCCCCCACAAAATAAAATAAAATAAAATAAAATAAAATTTAAGAGAAAAAGAAAAAAAGATAAAGAAAAAAGAGACAGAAAAAAGAAGGGAAACTCAATCTCTCATCATGGAAGCTGTAGTGTGACACAGTGGGCCACACAGCAAACACTTTTATCCACATAGCTTTACTTGCAAATGTTCATTGTAAAGAGTCATTGGTCTGGTTGGAGGCCTCTGGTCACAAAGAGGAGCACAGACAGTGGGTTCAGAGCTTAGAAAGCGAAAGTCAACATGGGTGTGTTCTTCTGTGGAGACTCTGAATAGCTGGATAATTCTGCAAGCAATGAAAGCCCCGGTTATTAAAGTTGGTTAGTAATTCAAAATTTATTAGTAATTCTTATGGTGGCCCTTTCACTTGGGGAATCCTCATTAATTCCACTTTTTCTTTTCTTTCCCCTTTCTTCTCTTCTCTCCCTTCTTTCCCCTTCATTCCCTCTCTTTTCATCTCTTCCTCCTCCTCTTTTATTTGTGGTTCGTTTATAACTGCAAAAGACACAAGCCTCAATTAATCTCTGGGGAAGTTCAGCGTCCTCCAGTTTCCGCTGCTTCAGACTTGGTTCTTCAAGGGATATTTCAAGTCTGGGGGACATCGATATATATCTAAGTGTTTCAGGCCAAGATTCAAAACATCAGACTCTATCTCTAGTCAAGAATATATGACTTCCTCTAGCTTCAGTTTTCATAAAAGGTGAATAAGCATGTGTCCACGTGTGCTGTGAACTCCACAAACCACAGGAAATCTACAGGCTGAGAAACCTGACCACAAGTAACTCTGGAATTAGGGGTGAGAGGAGAGTCTCAGAGAAGAAAGGCTAATTGAGAGTCTTTGATGAGCACTCAGGGCCCCACATTTGTGTGGTCAGGTCACAGTTTACCTTATCCAACAAAGACTGGTAGGAGATGATAAGTGAGATGCATTCTTCCTGGAGAACATCTGGGCTGCCTAATGAAACAGGAGGAAAGTCACTCTGCATGGTGACATGTCTTAATCTGTGTCCCTGCCTGACCCCCAAGAATGCTACAACTACTTTTTGCCTTCTAGTTGGGAGATATGGAGAGTAGTATTCTTTGGGCAGTCTGAGTAACTCTAAAAGAAAGATCTCCAGGTGTTGATCTCAGTGGCTCTCCATCCAAGTGGCCTATCCCGATGGTTCTACAGTGGGACCTGCAGGTGCCTAGCATCCTTGCACTCAGAGCATCCCACCAGCCTGGAGTTCCTCGCAACGGGATGCAACAGACAACTAAGAGCTACTGCCAGTCTTAGTTCCTCCATGGCTTCTATAACAAATGGTCACACACTTGGTGACTTGAATCAAAACATATTCATTCCCCTGGAGTCCTGGGGGGTGAAAGTCGGTGAACAATATCATGAGTCAAAGCCAAAGTGTTGGTTAAGTTAGTTCCTTCTGGGTGCTCTAATTCGTAAGTTTTCTTGCCTCCTCTTCTGGAGGTGAGTATATTCTGGAACTTGTAACTCTATTTTCTTTCTTCAAAAGCCATCACACCTGTAGCATGAATCTTAAAGAGTCTTTATTAATAAAACAAACCTGAGCCAGGTATTGGGGTGAACTGGAAGATCAGAGAACCAGAACAAGCCACAGCTACCTCGCCTCGCCGGATCCTCAGCTTGTCTTGTTTCCTCAGACTAGAGGCCTCTGAGTCCTCATCCAGAATGGGTCTCAGCTGAATTGCTGCTCAAAACCTAAATGCTTAACCAGGCCAAATGCTTAACCAGGCCAAATGTTTCTAGTTCCTGGTCCTCACACCTTATATATCTTTCTGCCTTCTACCACCACTCCCTGGAATTAAAGGCTCGCTTTCTGGGATTAAAGGCATGTGTCACCATGCCTGGCCGTTTCCAATGTGGCCTTGAACTCACAGAGATCCAGAGGGATTGCTACCTCTGGAATGTTAGGATTAAAGATGTGAGTACCGCCATTCTGGCCTTTGTATCTAGTGGCTGTTCTGTCTCTGACCCCAGATAAGTTAATTAGGATGCACAATATTTTGGGGAACATAATACCACCACACACACCAGTTTCTGCTCCTGTCATCACATGGCTGGCTTGTCTTTTGACCTTGTCTTCTTATAGGTGGAGCCTTTATGGCTACACTTAAGATTTACTCAGACAACCCAGGATAATCTCATCTCAAGATCCTGAAAGGTCAAGGTCTGAAAAGTTCCTTGTGTTGTCTATAGATATAGGGATTGAGGAGTGTATTAGTCAGCCAGCTACAGTGGTCTCAGGAGTAATCAATCAGGATGTCCATCAGAGAAGTTAGCCTAAGACATCCAGAGACATGTGAGATCACATTATTAGATAGTATTTGGGGGTTGGGGGAAGAGGGTTGCAATATCGAAATTATTTTCTGTGATTTTTTGGTTCAAATGAAGAATGAGACTCAAATAATTCACTTTGATTAAAACACAGAGATTAAATTAATCAAATAGAGGAAGCATGGACTAGTCATGAAGAGGAAAACTTCTAAGAGGATACTATTAGTGCTTTGGGAATTAAGAAATATCCACTGAAATAATTTTAAAAAACAAAATGTTATTTAGAAAAGAGCACTCGGAGCATAAAAATGAACTCAGAAATCAAAACGGTATAGTATCAAAGAGAAGCGTGAAACAAAGGGTCAAGAGAATGTGGACCAGGAGGAAAAAGGGATGGAAATCTGGAGAAGAGAGAGAGGAAAGTTAGAGGCCAGGCCGGGAAATGCCCTGCCTGAACAACAAGTTCCAGCAGTGGGGAGCACAAAAGAGGAGAAATGATGGATCAGAAAAATTCAAAAGCGTTCCAAGATTTATGGACACAGGTTTCTAGGACAGAACCGTCCCTTGAGCTTCCAGGAAATTGGGTAAAAATGAGCTCCGGCCATTGCACAAATCAGTGCCACACAAATGAGTCAAAAAGAAGAGCAAGGGGCTAAGAGTGGGAACACAGGACCGTGGAAACAGAAAGCATTGTGTTTTCACCCTCGAGGTGAAAGCAGTGATGTGTGTGCATAAATGAGAGCCAGACAGTGATCCCTAACTGGAACCCCTACTGCAGGCTGGACAACCCAGTGACCGAGGGTGAAAGACATTTGCATGGAAATAAAATTTCTAAGGTTGTCTTTGTTCCTCCCCAATTAATAAAGAATCATTTCCCTCCACCCCCAAAAGGGAAGTATCGGAATGAATGAACCAGACCTAGGAGGTCTGAGTGACAGTAGCCCCTAAAAAAGCTATGGCCTCTGAAAGACTGTTACCTTTAGCTGTTCAGGATCCCACCACTCCACTCCAAATTCTCATCATTGTCTCTGTGAGTGGCATTGGCACAGAGAGAAATTGGACCAATTTGACTTTTTTCTCTTCTTTTATTATTACAGATTTTTTAAAATTCATTTTACATACCAACCACAGATCCCCCTCTCTCCCCTCCTCCTGCCCCTCAGCCTTTACCCCCAACCCCCTCCATTCCCTCCTCCAACAAGGAATAGCCTCCCATGGGGAGTCAGTAGAGTCTGGTATATTCAGTTGAGGTAGGTCCAAGCCCCTCCCCCTGCATCAAGACCATACAAAGTGTCACATCACAGGTAGTAGGCTCCAAAAAGCCCACTCATGCACCTGATCCTATTGCTAGGGGGCCCCTTAAGCAAATCAAACTACACAATTCTCTCAATTATACAGAGTGCCTACTCCAGTCCCATGGAGGCTCCACAGCTATGGGTCTAAAGTTCATGAGTTCCTACTAATTTGGTTTGGTTGTCTCTGTAGGTTTCCCCATCATGATCTTGATGCCCCCTGTTCATAGAATCCCTCTTCTCTCTCTTTGACTGGACTCCTGGAGCTCAGCCTGGTGCTTGGCTGTGGATCTCTGCATCTGCTTCCATTAGTTACTGGATGATGGCTCTATGATGACAGTTAGGGTAGTCACTGATCTTATAGAATAAAAAGGCAATGCATTTATAATCAAAACCAATGTCATTAATATCTATACCCTAAGTATTACAATATATTGGAATGTTGTTTCCAAAGAGACAAGAAAAAAGAATCTCTCTCCCTCTCCCTCTCCCTCTCCCTCTCCCTCTCCCTCTCCCTCTCCCTCTCCCTCTCCCTCCCTCCTTTCCCCAGGCTGGCTTTGAACCTCTAATTTTCTTGCCTCAGACTCCAGAGTACTAGAATTTAGAGGTGTGAGCCACCACACTTGGCTCCAGGTTTCTGCTTTTGTTCTCCTAGAATGCGGCTGCCACGTTTTAAGGAAACCCAGGCTGTTCTGATGTGTAAGCCATGTTTATTGGCCTTGGAGAGTGCAGCAGCATGTGGAGAGCCCACAGAGTGGAATCCGGGGACAACTTTGCTAAGCACCTGAGTGGCCAAGCAGGTACGGCCTGAAGGGGAGAGCCACCCAGCCAATCCTCAGAATGGTGGGAAATAATGCATTTCCCAGCTAGTCATTTACTTTATTTTACTAATAAATTGGTTTATGCTGCTATATCTTGGGGTGGTCTGTTACATAGCGATAGCTAACTGAAAGAGTTAATCTCCCATTTTTCATTAAAAATTACCTATCTGAGACAAATAATCAACTCTGAAATTTTTCCAAACTGAGGATAAGTGGGCTGTGACTTTTCTGGAGCAGTACCAGCCATGGAATCTGACAAAGGCAGGGAAATAGCTGCCTCATAAACCAGCATTCTGCTGAAACACAGTGCTCAGGAAGATGGGCCTGGGATGGTTTTCTGGGAAAGTGGCCGGTTCACCTCAGTATGGCCCTTTTAGGGTGAGGGAAGTACTTCTGTCTGTTTTTAGCACAAACACTCATGAGATGATGCTTCAATCCCGTACATCAGCTTTGAGAAAAAGTGAGAAGACTGATCCAGGACATGTTTTCCAGAAGCACTTACCAGGCACCAGATTCTCCATGTGGGCTTTCTTTGTGGTCATTTTCCACCGGCCAAAAGCTTGTTGGAAATGGAATCAAGCGTGTGCGTGTGACATACTGCTCATTCAGTTGCCTCCAAGCACCAACAGGTGGTGGTAATGGGCTGGGGAAAAGTACCTGCCGAAGTGGGCGGTGCATCCCAGTGACAGCAACTTTAAATGAAAAGTGCTTTCAGAGAAGCCTGGTTAGTTCATTAGACTGATTAGTTATTCGGATGGTGCGCTGCAAACTCTAACTCTGCCACCCTGCTGACTCGGGGAGGTGCTGGTCTTCAAGGAGCATTCATTGTTTTTAGTTTTAGAATATCTATCCCACTCTCCAGAAATGAGGCTGAGGATAAGCACTGACATCATGCAATCTCCAGGGGTGGACGGAAACTGTGCTAACTGTGGTCCTTCTGGAAGGGGACGGATGTTCACCATGATGCCACGTACAGGCTACAAGCCAGAGGATCCAGGTCCAGCTGAAGGAAGAACAAATGTGCTAAGAACTGTCTGGACAGTCTCTTGTGTGGTGGCCAGAAGGGTTTGTGGAGGCTTGCAGGACGTGAGAGATGTGACTGAAAACTGGATTTCTGGAAGGATGGACTGCTCAGGGACACTGTGGTGAAGGAATCAAAGTCTGGAAGGGATTAAGAGAAAGGAGTTGTCTGGAATGTTCTGTTCCAGATACCTGTCCTGGACTACCTCCCAGTCCTTTAGAACATTATAGATTAATGTTTCTTTTTATTACAATCTCATTAATTTATTTTTGTCTGTGTGTATGAGTGTGTGCCCACATGTGGAGGTCAGAGGACAACTTGCAGGAGTCAGTTGTGTTCTCTATCCATTTTTTGTGTCCCTAGGATTAAATTTTGGCCATCAGCCTTGGCAGGAGTCACCCTTACACACCGAACCATCTTGCCAGACCAGATTAATGTCTCAATTAGTAAAGGTGGCACCATGAAACATTGCTGCCCCCTTTAATATTAACATTAATGTTTAATACCTGAAAACATTTTATCTGGCAGATTCTCCTGTGTTCTACAAATGTTTTGTGTGATTTGTATGGAGAGACAATGAAGAACATTGCTCAGCTGAAAGGACCTCAAGTGTCCCGGATTTAAGGAGATGTAATTTGGGTTTTTTTTTTTTTGGATTTAATTTCTTTTTAAAGAATAATGCATTTAAAATATTTTTTGATGATATGCCATACCAGAAATACATTGTCAATGTGAGCCAGTATGCACATTATTGTATATAATTTGCAGTTAAAATAATTCATAAAATGGTTTACTTTTATTGTATTCTACTTTGTTTAAACAATGCTGATAGTGACATAATAAATTATTTTGATGATTGTAGCAATTCATGTTTTTTTTTTTTTAATAGCTTGTGCCCTTTTTCCCCCAGCCAGGACACCTCTAATTACCTTCCAAAAACAGAGTCTTAGCTGGGAGTGGCATTGTAGTACCTGCTCGTAAGTCACCTTTTAATCTCCGCACTTGGGAGCCAGGAGCAGGATCCAGACTTTGAGCCGAGCCTGGGCTAACAAGATTCTCTCACCTCTCACTGTTCAGCCTCATTTGCCTTTTTGACTAGAGGTTTAGGCAAGGGCTTGTCTATGCAGCTTTTATAAGAAAAAAGTCTAGGTATATTAAGAGAACAGATACGATCCAAGACAAAACCAGTGGCAGAGTCAACAAGCAAATTTTTTTATTTGCTCCTGGAAGATGTCCTGTGTGTCTGTTCATCATTTAATTAATTGCATTGCTTGCTCTCATTGACCACGTCTTTCTCTCCCTGCCCCCAACTACATTTGAGAATTCCATAGGTCAAGGTGCAGCCAGGTAGAAGGCAGGTTTATGGTACAAATGCCACTAATGGAAGCATTCCTGAGGACTATGTGGCTCCCAGGTCCTGCTATCCCTCTGAGTTGCCCACAAAATGATTAAAGAACCATAATAGGGGCTGGGGGTGTAGCTCAGTGGTAGAGCTTTTGCCTGGTAAGTGAGAAGCTCTGAGCTTCATCCTCAACACAGCAGGGGGCGGAGGAGGCTAGAATTCTACCTTTCCAAGCTCAGATTCCAGTTTCCCACTGAAGCTGCATGACCCTGTGCAACAATTCCCTGTGCCTCAATTTCGTCCCTCTCATAGGTTAGCAACAGTACATGCCCCTTAGTTATGGAGAGCACCAGAGGAGGTAATGCCGAAGCACAGCCATCTGCTGATGATACCTAGTAGGGCTCTGGAGGCCTTGGCAGGAAGTGGAAATATGTACATATGTCTTCTTTTTTCAAAGAACCAATTAGCCTATATATAAGTTCTGAAAGATCTTCCCATCAGTAGACTGGATTTAGAGATCTAATATATAATTTTTTGGTTTTTTATCTAAGTTTGCTTGTTAGTAAAGTCAGAGTCTGTTAAATAGATAGTGAGATGGAGTGCATGTAGGTTAACACATGTTAGTATTCTCTCTCTCTCTCTCTCTCTCTCTCTCTCTCTCTCTCTCTCTCTCTCATTTTTAAAGACAGAGTTTCTCTGTGTAGTCTTGGAGGTTTTGGAACTCACTTTGTAGACCAGGCTGGCCTGGAACTCACAAAAATCTGCCTGGCTCTGCCTCTCGAATCATGGGACTAAAGGCATGTGCATCCACACCTAGCATAGTATGGAACTATTGGGAAAAATGTTGGCTAGGTGACAGTGGCAATAAAATTCCAAATTATTAATAGTCATTGCTTTTTAAAGGACTGGAAGAGAAAAACGTATATTTTAAAACTCAACATAGGTGGCTGGCAAATTGGCTCAGCAGTTAAGAGCACTGGCTACTCTTACACAGGATTCAGGTTCAGTTCCCAGCATGCACAGTGGCTTACAACTGTCTACAATTTCAGCTGAGGAGCTCTAGCACCTTCTAGCCTTCATGTGCACCAGGTACTCACAGGGAGCACATGGAAGCATGCTTGCATGCAGGCAAACACTCATCACATAAAATAAAAATAAATAACATCAAAATAAGACAAAAAACAAGCCAGGAAGTGGTGGTGGTCGTGACCATGGAGGCACATGCCTTTAATCCCAGTGCTCAGGAGCCAGAGCCAGGTGGATCTCTGTGAATCTGGTCTACAGAGTGAGTTCTGGGACAGCCAGGGCTGTTACACAGAGAAACCCTGTCTTGAAAAGCCAAACCAAGTAAAATAAAAAAACAAAAATAAAAACAAGAAACCACTCAGCATAGTTTTATGCACTGCATGGGAAAAGTTATTAGTGCATTTTCTCTAGCTGGGCACTTTTCCCCTTCTAATAACTGTTGCATGGTGACTACATGAATGTCAGGCATATAAAGTACCCCAACACTGTTGTCTCCCCTAAAAGGGAAAGAACGCCAATTTTTTCTTTCTCTTCTGCTCAGCTCCCTAACTGACCCAAAAACCTCTGGCCTGAAGCCTGTCATATGATGTTGTGTGTTTTATTCCATCAGCATTTTTGTGTATGCTCACATGTTAAGCCAAATCAAACAGCCTCTTGTCTGCTCAGAGCGTGCATAGACAAGCCTTTTGGAGGAGCGTGGGTTAGCACAGTGAAGGGGCTTAAATTTGGCTTCATGTGCATGACTGTCAGTCAGCCCCAGGAAGCTCAGGACTAGGGGAATGAAAACAGTCCTTTATATATGCTAGAAACACAGAGGCTGAGCAAAATGCAGGCTATCACAAGGAAAGCCACACATGAGACTTCTTGGCCTAACAGTACCAAATACCTAGTATTCCTTTTCAAGACCCCAGGGGTCTAGATACAGCTGACTTTCTGTATATGAAGATTCTGTGTCCAAGGATTCGAATGATGATGTTGGACTGAACATGTTAAAAAGGATATGTACAGACTGCTTGTCATTACTCCCTAAATGATGCAACAGAACAATTATTCCATTAGGTATTGTAAGGACTCTTTAGATGATTTTATGTGCTCAGGAAACTGTACATAGGCTAAGTATAAACACTTTATTTACTTTTTTGTATGTATATATTCCTGTGGGTATGGGTGCATGTGTGTGTAGATATGCATTCACATGGAGGCCAGAGGTCAACCTTGGGTGTCATCTCTTCTAATTTTTTGAGTAGGAGCTCTCACCAGGACCCAGGGCTTGCTCGTTATGCTAGGCTAGCTGGCCACTGAGCCCAGAGATCCTCCTGTTTCTATCTCCTCCAAAGCTGAGACTACAGTCATGGATCATCACACCTGGATTTTTCGGTGGGTGCTGAGCATCAGATGTGCGTCCTTAGGCTTGTTCAGAAAGCACTTTGCTGACTCAGCCATCTCTCCAGCCCACTGCTGCTGCTGTTTGAATTCGTGTAAGGGATTGGAGCACTGGTGCATTTGGGTATCTGTAGTGGGTCCTGGAACAAATCCCCTGCAGATACCAAGGGACTGCTGTACCTGCATATCCCTTAGGTGCCTGACATAGCCTCCATGCAGGTACCCAAGATTAGAGCAATAACTTACCTCTAGTGAGATGCTCACCATAATCCCATGCATTGTTTTTCTTGGGGTTTCTGTGATCACAGATTTCTAGGGTGGTAGGAAGCAGCATTTCTCCTCCCCTCTTCTTCATATCTATTAAAGAAGGCTAGTTACTTCCTGCCCCTCAAAGTGGTCCTGTAGCTGGAGGGCTTCTCTCCAGGTTCCCCAAGCCCCGCAGTCCCACAATCCACTTATAAAATAATCACTCAGACGCTTATATCACTTATAAACTGTATGGCCGTGGCAGGCTTTCTGCTAACTGTTCTTTTGTCTTAAATTAACCCATTTTTATAAATCTATACCTTGCCACGTGGCTGGTGGCTTACTGGCGTCTTCACATGCTGCTGGTCATGGCGGTGGCTGCAGTGTCTCTCTTCCTTCTTCCTGTTTCCCCAATTCTCCTCTCTCTTTGTCCCGCCTATACTTCCTGCCTGGTCACTGGCCATCAGTGTTTTATTTACATAGAGTGATATCCACAGCACTTCCCCTTTCTTCTTTTTTTAAAAAGGAAGGTTTTAACTTTAACATGGTAAAATTACATATAACAAAACAATTATCAAGCAAGAATTACAGTTACAATATTAAAGAAGATGTCCTATCTATCTTATATTTGTGAGTTTAAGGTTTTATATCTAACTTATCTTTTATCATAACCGAGGAAATCATAACTATCTAGTCTTCAACCACATCAAAGACCTGAGAAGGAAGATAATGGTACCTGAGAAATGGTAGATGGATGCAAGCAACTTTCGGGAATCTTGCAAGAGTAGACCAAGACAGCTGGCAGCCTGGACAGTCACCTAATGTTTCTCAGCATTGTTGGTGCATTCAAATTGGCTACAGGCCTAGAGTATCTGACAGA
The DNA here is from genome assembly GCF_049852395.1 of Peromyscus maniculatus bairdii. Lineage (NCBI taxonomy): Eukaryota > Metazoa > Chordata > Mammalia > Rodentia > Cricetidae > Peromyscus > Peromyscus maniculatus. The sequence goes on from NC_134855.1 coordinate 125,557,148, forward strand.
CCATTTTCAGAAGCAGGATTTCTGAAAGACCATCTTACCCTGTCTTGGCAGAGTACAGTGGTCGCTTTCCTTGTGTCCCGCTTGTCCAGAAAGGACAGCATTGCATTTGTACTGTCAGCCATCAAGGCAAGGGCAGTTCTTTGTCCAGTAGGCCATTTTGTGCCCAAAAGACAAACTTCCAAATGGAAATGTCTTAGAAGCCCAACATTCTCTCGGGATCAATTGGTGCAGCCAGGAGCAATGTGTCTCATGTCAACAGAATTCTAAGTTATTTAAATGCCATATTCTCTAGGTCTATGAAGTGTTTGAAGATTACCTATCTATCTGAAATATATCTATGTATACCTAGAAGACTTAACTAACATGGTTACAAATATGATTATCATAAATGACTAATTATTAACCTATTTTTAATTATCCATTACAATTTTAAATGAGTTACATAAACATAATACCTCAAACAAGAATAGAAATATATATATACAGTACAACAAAATTAACCTCAAGCCTGTATCAATAAACTAAAATTTATACTAATGTAAAACATTTTAAGCATAAACTAAAATCTATACCAATGTAAAACATTTTAAACAAGTTGTTCTTTAAAAGTAGGTTGATTAATCTATCCTTTTATCTTATCATCTCTATATCCTCCTATATATCTATATCATATCCCCTTTTCTTTTTTAGAAAGAGATCACATTTATAATCAACCTATTTTAAATAAAAATATTGGTTTTTCTCTGTCCCACACCAGAGGGCTCTTCTGATTTGGGACACAAGAATCTCTTAACCATTTTTTTTTTAAGCAATATGTCTGGGTTTAGAGGGGGAGTGAGCCAATTCCACCTCTAAAGCCAGCTTGGTATATTTGGGAATTTGGGCGTAGCATCTCTTACTACTTCCTGCTGGAGGGGGGCGCTGTATCTTATGGGGATGCAAAGAAAATTTTAGACCTATGAGGTAGTCCGTGAGGCTGTATTGTTTGAACCAGTTGCCTTGAAACCGCTCTGGATGCTGGATCATCTGGGCCATGGTGTCATCGGAGACCTTTCAGGGGGTCTTGGCTGTTGAAACCTGATGTATCTTAATCTGGAACAAATCCATAGCCTCTGGCTTTCTGTGGAAACAAAAGCAGAACCTCTTTTCCAAAGCAACATATCCTTAAATCCAAATTTTGAAGTCAAGTTACCTTTAAAATATACATATTGGTTTAATTGAACATCTTTTTTGATCAAATGTTTTTTTGCAGTTAAAAATCCCAAAGACAACACAATCCAGATTGTCTGTGTAATATTCATCTTTACGTGGCTTTTTACATTAATTTTTTGTCTCTTTCAAGCCTATGTATATTTTACACACATTGTAAACGATGTTATCTGAATCAGTCTTTTTGTGAGCCTATTGCTTTAAACTGCATCCTTCTAAGCCTGAAACAGCGCTGTGGCTGTTGGCTCCGCCCAGTTCAGCTTCCCAACATGGCAGTGGTACGTTTTCCGCCAGCTCTGGGAGTCATCAAGTCTCAGAAATAGTGGGTCTAAGCTTTTATCAAAGCAGCGTGTAGCCCAGAAACCTTTTTTTTTTTTTTTTTTTAAATACTAGTAAAGACTAAATCTACCACACAACATAATGTGCCGCTGGCAGACGCCTCATTTCTGCCATACTGCGGGTCACACGCACACGCCAGGAACCCGCCAGTGTTCAAACCCGCGTTTTGAGCTGTCTAGCTGCCCGTATGAGACAAAAAGTAGGAACCTGTTTTTGGCTCTGTTTAGAATTGGTTATTAAATATTCTCAGGTTTAAGGTGGAAAATCGAGCCGTTGGGCGCCATTTGTAGCTGGAGGGCTTCTCTCCAGGTTCCCCAAGCCCCGCAGTCCCACAATCCACTTATAAAATAATCACTCAGACGCTTATATCACTTATAAACTGTATGGCCGTGGCAGGCTTTCTGCTAACTGTTCTTTTGTCTTAAATTAACCCATTTTTATAAATCTATACCTTGCCACGTGGCTGGTGGCTTACTGGCGTCTTCACATGCTGCTGGTCATGGCGGTGGCTGCAGTGTCTCTCTTCCTTCTTCCTGTTTCCCCAATTCTCCTCTCTCTTTGTCCCGCCTATACTTCCTGCCTGGTCACTGGCCATCAGTGTTTTATTTACATAGAGTGATATCCACAGCATGGTCCCTCTACCCTCTTCTGCTAGATCAAGCTCACATTGGTCTTTGCCTGGACTTTGGCTGGGGTCATGTGTCCCACTCCTGATCCCTGTATTACTTTCCTAGCTCTTTTTTTTCTTTCTGGAATCGTAACTATCTTTGTGAGATGAGACTCCAAACATGTCGCTGTCAGAGGCTTGTCACTCTGCCTTGGCCTTCAGGGTAATATTTCAACCTTAGCATCACACAGTGTTTGGCCAGATGTGGCCTCTCACCCAAGCTGCACTTCCCTTGCTGCAGCATGCCTCCTGGTTCTTCTGGATTCATGCCTCTTTTTGTTGTTGTTGTTGTTGTTGTTGTTTTTGAGACAAAGTCTCTCTATGTATCCCTGGCTGTCCTGGAACTCACAGAGATCCACTTGCCTCTGCCTCCCATGTGCTGGGATTAAAGGTGTGTGCCACCACAGCCACCATGCTTCACCATGCTTCATTTTCTTTTATGTGTGTCTCCTCTCCTAAGAACTTACCCTGTTGCCCATCCCATAACCACTCCATACAGTTCTGTGACAAACTGCTGTGTGTGCTCGGTCCCACAGCATTCCTGCTAATTCTCCCCTGGACCTGTCAGCTCCATGCCCATCATGCACACTGTACACTTTGGGTCTCTGCAAACCTCACCTAGGCATGTATGTATCACCATTGTACTATGGCTTGTATGTTTGACCTCCAAGTTGATTGGCCTTCTTTGAATAAACACTGACATTTTATTTCCCTCAGCACTTGGTATGAAGTCCCACATACAAGGTACCTCAGCACAGGTGTCGTTACAGATGTCTCCTGCATTCCTTGCTGGGATGTCCCCAGTAATGCCTGGTGCAAAATCAGTACTTCTTAATTTTTTATCAAAAAGGCAGCAGAATGGCTGAAAGAGGGAACAAACATATTTAGTCCATCTATTCCCTTTCTAGAGAAAATAAGCCTCCATAGCCCCTGGCCCTTTCCTAGCTGCATACTCTCCCGGGATGATGATGAACACTACACAATTTTACTACTGGACGTTTCAGAAGACTTAATAAATGTCCAGATATATTGTGTTCGTGTATTGGAAGACACTGGACCCCTTAGTAATCTAGATACAAAGCAATCTTTATCAAAGCCTTACTCTTTGATAAAAGTAAAGATAGCCATCCTAAAGTTCACAGGCAATTTCAAGGAACTAGAATAGCCAGAGTAGTCTTGTTAAAGATGAATGATGTTAGAGTGCTCACATGTTCTGATGTCAACTTTACAACCAAGCCATAGTAATCAAAACAGCATGGTACTGGCATGAAGTGACTTATAGACTAATGAACTAGAAGAATTTCTTAAATAGAAACCAAAAATACAGGCAATGAAAGAAAAGAATAGAAAACTTCAACCTCAAAATTGAAAACTTTTGTGTCTCAGAGGACACTATCTATTAACTTTATGAATCAAAAACATCAGGACCAGGAGGCCCATATATTTGGCCTAGAAACACCCAATTAGATTCTTATTTTAAATGGTCATGTGAGGCTCATTGCCTTCCATAATAAGGGTGGGTTTTAGCCAACTGGTTGGAAGCTTGGGTAGAACAAAAAGATGGCTTCCCTTTCCCTCCTAGGTAAGGAAAAAATTCCCAGGAGCCTTTTTTTTTTAAGTCTCCATCTGTACCTTCACTTCTCCTGGGTCATGTGATTGTCAGCTCCAACTGTAGATTTGACCTCCATGGTCACACAAGCCAGCTTCTTATAATAAGTCTTTCGACATATATAACTAATAATACATATAGACTAATAATCCAGATTTATCAGCAGATCAAATGTGTGCCCTCACAAACAAATAAATGTACTAATAAGAAAGGTAACATACAGAATAGATGACTGAGGAAGGGATTATAACCAGAACATATAGAGGACTCCTAAAATTCAACTAGAAAGGAAAATCACAGATATCGCAAAAGTAGACAATAAACATTTCTTCAAAGAAAGTACAGAAATAAGAAGTAAGCACAGAGGAAACAGAATGTCAAGTCATAAAGGAATCGCAGATAAAAACTGCCACAGAGAGATTGCCTCACACCCACTGGAATGGACGCTTAAAAACCTGAAGATAAACAATAGATTGGATGCAGAGAAGACAGAAACCTGTACTTTGCAGATGAAAATGTAAAATGGTGCAGCCACTATGGAAATCAGCAGAGTGGTCACTAAAGGCAAAAGATAAACGCAGAATTATCATTTGATCCAGGATTCTATTTTAGGGTATACTCCCTCCAAAAAAATCAAAGCCAAAGACTCAAGCAGGTATTTGTTCACCAATATTCATACTGGCAATGTTCACAAAAGGCAGAAACAACCCAAGCATCGTCAGTAGATGAGCAGACAAGCAAAATGTGGTGGACACATACACAGAAACATTATTCAGCCACGAGAAGAAGGGAATTCTGACACACGTTCCAACATCAATGAACATAGAGCCCGCCCTACAAAGTGAAATGAGCTAGTCACAGGAGAATATGCATTGTATGATTTCTCTTCTGCAAAGTATGTGGTATAACAATTGATAGAGACAGGCAGTATATCTAACAGTTACCCAAGGCTAGGGGAGAGGGTAATTAGGAGTTTCTGTTGGAGTGGTGAAACAATATTAGAAACAATGGTGGTAGTTTTAATACTGTGAGTATAGTCAATGCCAAGTGAAGGGTACAATTAAGAATAGTTAAATGGCAAAAATTTTGCTTATATTCATTTTTCTACAATTGAAAAATAGTGAAAACAAACAAATATTCTTGACATATAAGTAAAATATTAAAATAATTGAGAAAAATGGTAATGAATGCTTGTCTAGTCTTGGAATGGGAAGGTCAGTATGAGGATAAATCTAATAAGGGACTCATAAACGAAAGGTTATTAGATTGTCTAAATAGAAACGAAAACACTTTTTAATCTCTCAAAGGACAAGTGAGCAAAATGAAAATGGTAATGGGGAGCTGTTGAAAATCTGTAACAGTTGACAAAAGTCCTTTCATGTAGTGTTGAATAATTTTGTTGAAAAAAATCACACCACATTCTCCAAAATTCATAGGCAATGGGAAAATAGGCTAATTCACCAACGTGTAGCCACTAGTATTCAATAAATAACTTATTCTATTCAGCTTCATTGGCAAACAAAATAAAGTTTTAAAAATGAAGTTGCATTACCAATTATCATGAAAATATCCAAGACTGGTGAAAGATTCTCTACCAGATTTTTAAAGCCCTTTGTGCAGAGTGGACCAAAGAATGTTTAATCTTTACAGACTAGTTTCTAGGAATTAGCCCATGGATTTCCCCTAAAAACAGAAAATGTTTTATGAACAATTATATTCATTTCAGCATTATTTAAAATCATGGAAAATTGGCAAAAAGGTTGAACAATAGAACAGTATTTTGGTATTTCCTCAAGTTAAGCTAACACTAGTCATGAAACCAGATACTGTGAAAGATCACAGTGAATTGGCAAGTGTGGATAGAAATATACTGAGGTGTTCATGGCTGCTGGATCTCTCTCTCTCTCTCTCTCTCTCTCTCTCTCTCTCTCTCTCTCTCTTTCTCTCTCTGTATTCCTAATTAATTTCCCAAGTTGTCCACAATGAATTGTGACTTTTGTGATGAAGAATTTGACCAACATTATATAATAAGAAAATGACTTAGAATAATAACTGAGTATTCTATTTATCTTGGTTCCCTGGTATAGTCTAAAATCAACACAATACAATTTTCCTTCTAACTAAATTGTCAAGATCTTGGTGAAATTCTGATAAAGTAAGAGAATATAAAAATATCTGTTCAAGAGACTTGATGTCTGAATTTTCTAGAATCACACTTAACCCCATTCGTTTGTGTGTGTCTCACGGCGAAGCACAGCAGTTGTCCTTGGGCACGCACAGGGGATGGGTGTCAGCACTCCCCTCCCTGCATATACTAAAATCCAAGGATGCTAAAGTCCCTCAGTACAATGGCATTTTAGTTACATGTAATCTGCATACATTCTCATGTATATGTTAAACCATCCCTAGATTGCCCTTACTATCCCATGTAATGTAAATGCCATGTAAGAATTTTTGGTTCTGGAAGGCTCCAGTCCTCCTTGCTTGGGGAGTTCTCAAACTCTCCCAGGAAGATTTGTTTCTGGTTTTTTTTTCCACAAATAAATAACTCTTCTAGAGACAAGGTCTTCAAAGGTTAAAAAAAAGAAATTTTGGGTCTGTGTCATTTTTGGAATAAAGACAGGAAGAAAGTCTGTAACCGATCAATACAAACATGATTTTGCTTTAAAATATTCTCTATCTATATTCACCAACAAGACTCAGGGAACAAAGCTGAAGAGGTGACAGAAAAGCTGTATGAGTTGGAGGATGGGAGGAGAGCTGTGCGATGCTGAATCCTGGACCTAAAACGGCTGTGAAACTCATGAATTTACAGAAGGTTTATTACCTGTACAAGATCAAGCCAGCCACAACCTCAGCACAGATGATTGATAATCTCCAGGTCCCACCCCCTACTGAGGTGCTATTGGTAGTGCACAGTTGCCAGGGAGAAAAATACTTCCATTTTGAAGATGTGGCACTGGTAGGCTCATCATGCTCTAGTGGATGGACTGGATTTAGTCTGCTATCAGAACAAAATAAGACATGAAGTTAGGAGGGGGCATGTTGGAGGGGATATAGGTGGAATTAGAGGTGAGAGATGAGGGATAGAAATGATTGGAGTTAATTACATATATATGTGAAATTATAAAAAAAAAATCTCCATCTCCTGTTGGTTGATTATGCTGGTATGAAACCTGTGCAGAGAGCTGAGTGTGGATATTCCCTAAGCCCCTACTGTGTGCCTTTTTCTGTTCACAGAGGGGTCAGAGAAGTTTAATATAGCAATATGAAACGCTACTGTTGGTTCTGGTGAGATAGCTCACTGGGTAAGAGTAATTTGGCTTTGCAGATATGAAGACCTGAATTTGAATCCCTAGCACCCATGTAGAAATCCAGGCCAGGCCTCATGTGCCTGAAACCCCAGCTTTGGAGGGCAGAGACAGGTGGATCCAGAGACCTCCCTGTCCAGCCAGCCTAGCTGAAATGGCAAGCTTCAAGTTCAGTGGGAGATCCTATCTCAAAGCAATAACATGGAGAGTGATAGAGGAAGACACCTGAGCGTGCTCTGGGCTCCAAAGGTGTGTGCACTCATACATTCATGTGTATAACTCGAGCCCCCACCCAGCTGTTTTACTGTTCACTGGGTGACTACATGAGTGCTGAGGATGTGATAATATAAGCGGCCACTATCATCCCCTCTCAACAAGTGAGGTAACTGAAGATTGAAGGACTTGCTCTGACTCCATAGCCACAAGGCAGTGGCCCATTCCAGTCTTTTCATTGAGCTACAGTATGATTTTTCCAAAGGTGGAAGTGACCACATTCTGTTTGGGAAAATTCAACCATCCTTCTAAGGCTGATTCTTGCTTGTGGATTCTGCCCGAGGCTTGGATGTGCTCTCTTCCCTGGGTTCCTGGCTACTATCTATGCCCTTCCCATCTCCAGAGTTCATATATGCCAGTTCAACAAAGCACCCAGAAGCCTCAGAGGGGCACAGGATAGACAGCTTCTCCCACCACACACACTATTGGTCCAATAGATTTGCTTTGGTACCCAGAGTCTACCTAGGAGTTACCACTATGGAAATGAGCAGGGTGGTTACTACAGGAAGAAGATAAGATCCTCCTACCCCAACCTCTCGTTATGGGCCTGTGCTACTACTCCTGACGACGTGACTTCTCAACATGGATAATGACAAATATTTTTATGATATGGACTTCCTGTAAAAGTCTCAGGGACCCCAGCCTGAAAAATACTAGAAAGGGGAAATACTAGGCAGAGCCTGAACACAAATTCAAGTTCTTTAATTCCAAAGTGCATGGGACATTACTAAAGCCATGATCCCAAGTTGAGTAGCAGCTCCAAGCCCACAGGTTTTTCACTCAGTCTGTAAGTGAGTGCAAAAATTTCATGGTTCAAAGACTTCATGTGGCACAAAAATCCTAGAATAGGAACCATTTATCTGGAAAATATTTAGAAATTTTAGAACTTCTTGAAGTTCTCACAAAAAAAGAAATTTTCCTAACTCGACTAGTCTGGTTGCTGCTCCGCTTGGAGATTTGTGTTTCTAGCTGCAGTCCCTGATTTCACTGGGCTTCACATTCCACTGACCCATTCTTGGAAGGTCCATCAGAGGATACACTCTAGAGCAGTGGTTTTCATCTTTTGGGTCGCAACCTCCTTAGAGGGATTGAATGACCCTTTCACAGGGGTCACCTAAAACTACTGTAAAACACAGATGATTCATAACAATAGCAAAATTAGAGTTATGAAGCAGCAACAAAGATAATTTTGTGGTTTAGGGTCAGCACAACATGAGGAACTGTATTAAAGGGCTGCATCATTAGGAAGGCTGAGAACCACAGCGCTTGAGGCAAGGCTCGCTTGTGGTGGCTTACTCATGGCACATTGCAGGCAGTGGAGAAGTATTTTGGAAATGAGCTGACCCAGAAGAGGTGAACACAGAGGGTACACCAACTATTCCTCCAGCAGCCTAGCCATCAGCCCTGGTATAACATGAAGTGCAGAGAGGTAACTGGAGTGCACCAACAGAGATAATCTGGTCTCTGTTTGCTGTATTAAGCCCACTAAGTTTCCCCATGGTGTATTTCTTCCACCTTGAGTTTCCTTCAAGAATACCATCTTTGATGCTCAGGTGTGGGGTCATGGTTGCTGTAGTGGGTAGCCATTCCAGCTTGGATCTGGAAGTTCCAACCCCCATTGAGACTCTGGCAACTGTCACGCCTAAGAGGCGGGGCCAGGGGAGGCGCCTGGAGACCCAAGAGCTGGATGGTCCAGTGCTCGCTCTGTGCGCTCTCTGTGCCCGGACGCTGAACGTTGGAGATGGACCGAGCAGAGCTCCAGAGAACACTGCTGGATTGCGATATACCTTTCCCAGACCCTGCGACCTACCTATCAGTTAATTTGTGAGTTACGCCATTAAATAAATATCCTTTTAACTACGTGGAGTGGCCAAAATAATTTCACCAATAGGCTGCAGCTGCAGGTGCAGCCGACCTAGGCACTTACGTTGCCTCCCAGCAGGGAAGATGAGGACTCACCTCCTTTTTCACAGCAGCAGTTCCAGAATTCCCTGCTTAGACTGCACTGTCATGGCTTCATTACTTCTTCCTACTCAACCACTGAAAAGGGGATAGAGTAACATCCACCCTGAAAGGGGGAAATGGTAAGAATGTGGATTTGGGAAGAAGAAAGTTAAAAATCTCAGCAAGGGAGTACCCCCTTTGTATAATGCAGCACCATGCAATATCCACAGTCACGGGAGCTCATTTCTAAATAATATGCTTGCTACCAATCTCCTCTGCTGTATTTACACTAGTCTTACCTTTCTTTATATATTCAGATCTGGGAGTTTACTCCTTAGCTATACTAGTGACCTTGATGAACTTCTATTTCCTCTCCATTTTTAAACCTCCTATGTGTTACTCCTAGAGGATGTACCTACCTACAGAGTTCGGCTTCTAGACTGTTTACAGGACCATCAAGCTTGTCAGAGATATTTGCTTCTCTACAGCTCATTTAAGACATCATCTCTTGTACAGTGTGGCCCAATAGACAGCCCCATACATTACACACTATTGTCAGTTTTCGTGGTTACCATCCAGAATTGATGTTTATAACCTGTTACTGAATACAGCAAAAACTTGCATCATAGAACATAGAGAAATTAAGCTGGTACTCCCCCAAAACTTCATCCCTACGGGGTAACTTTCATAGGGCAGGAAGGTGCTATCTATGCACACTATCAGAAGAGAAAAGTAATCATCAGACTTACTTAGTTGTGAATCCTGCATGGTACAAATAATGACTGGCCTGGCAAGACATTCCCACTGGTGCAATGGTGGCATGAACGTCGTGGAAGTAACCAATCACTGTTTGATTAAATTTAAGGCCTGCTTGACAACTTGAAAACCATACATGGCACTGTGATAGGGAGCAAGAACCTGTGGCTCTAGATAGGTTGTAAGCTCCAGGGGAATCTATTATTATTACTCTGCTAAATGGACACAGCATTAAACTTACTCCTAGTGACTTAGTGTTGTACTCAGATTAGTGCATCTCTCCTTCACAGAAAAGTTTCTTTTTGCACTACATGGTAATTAACGCAGAGATCCACAGCTGGTCAAGGCAGACAGAATAAAAGACCTTGGAATGCTCAGCCCTAAATGGAACATCTCTATCAAGGTTCAGGTATCATTGCAGAAGAGAGGGTGGATGACTCCAAGGAAACAGTGTTCTTTGGACACCAGAGGGCTGTTGTGTATATGAACTCACACCAGTTGTGACAGCATGCGTAAGACCTGAACAACCTCAAGCCAGACTAAATGCCAGCATGGAGAAGTGGAGGCAGGCACAAAGACCTACCTCTAATTGAGGACTTATTGGCAATTGAAAGCTTCAGGGAGAGAGAGAGTTAGTTTTCTTTAAGGGTGTTACTCCTCAACCATGCTCCAGTGGAAGGCCATATATCTAAGAATGTATGGGCTGCACAAGTTGTGCTTAATGGGTTTTCAGGGGGGGAAAGGACACAAATTGAGAGAGTAAGGAAGAGGGATAGATTTGGGAAGAGTTGGAGAGGAGGGTCAATATGATCAACATAGTTTGTGAGAAATTCTCAGCTAATTAAAAATGCAAAACAAAAAGACACCACCCCTTTTAGAAGCCTTATCTGAATCAGAATCAGGCTTCCTCTAGATTACTTGAGTCACTCCTGACCACAAGGAAACCCCAACATAGATAACAATGTGAGAGTGGGCACATTTTCTAGGAAAAGATGGAGGAAGTGCCAGTCTGAATCATTGAAACAAAATAAGATGTTGTTTGTGCCAAACATTCCACCCAGATGGACTCTGGTCTTCTTTGTATAAGTCGACAGCACAAGATTCTGGTACACCTACACTTCATGTTTGTCTCTTAACTTGTTTACAAAGCTTCCAATCTGTTCAACACAATTCACGAGTTGTGTGTCTTCCTAATCAATAATTGTAGTGAATATTTTCCATATTGATGCCAACACTGTTGCTCTATGACATTTACCCAATACTTCCTTATGTTGAGTCTTCTGTCTAGTATTTCCTCATTGGCTCCTTGCCACACCCACTCTATGATGACAGTATGGTTGTCTTCAGTGGGAAGGAAGCCGAGACCTAGAGAAGGTACCTAACTCTGCAGGTGGTGCATTATTTGTGTGTGGAAGAATGAAAGTGTGGCAGTGATCCTGGAAATGGTACCCAAATACACTTCATCCTTTTCTGTGATTGTGTTGTATTCTTTAGCAGATGTACTGTGGCTGACTTAACCAATGAATTGTACATTTCAGTTGGTCCCGGTTTTCACTACTTACAAAGTGTGTTGCAACTATCATCTTTGTGACCACATTTTTACTCATTATTATGATCTTTTCTTCAGGACATGTTCAGAAGCCTGCCTTGCCTACGTTGACATGGGTATCAGCAGGTGTTACCAAACCATTCTTCCAAAGACAGTCCACACCCATCTCATTGTATAAATATGTCCTTTGCTCTCCTCCCTTGACAATGGGTGTCATCCATGTTTAATTATTGCTGATATGGTAGAAAAATCATGCTGTGGCATTGTTGTTTTAACTTGTGACCTAGAACATTTCATTGCACGCTTGCTATGTTCTTCAGGTATTCAGGTGTGGGTTTTTTTCCTGCATTTTTTCCTTGTCTTCTGAAGTTTGACTTTTGGAAATTGAGTCTGGGGCTCTTTCTCTATGTCTTACCTTTATAAAATTAATACATTTATGGAAGGAACCCGATAGTGCCCAGAGTTAACTTATTCTGTGTTTCAACCACACCTTGCACCCTGCCCTCTCTCAGTCTTGCTACTGAGCAAAAACTGTCAGGAGGGTGGAGGAGTGATGCCCACTTCAACACAAAGCCACCCGCAAGCATTCACCTTCTTTAGAAGAAGCACCTACCTTTTCTTCCTGCTAATCAGCTTCCTAGAAATGGGAGGTGGTGAGAAAAAGTGTGGAACTTATTTCCTAGAGGGCCACATGATCAGAAGATCCCTCTACAGCAAAGTCATGCCATCTTTTCTTGATAGCTGTGGATAATTCAGAGGGTCTGGGCCAGAATGCTCTTGGATGGGAGTTTGGAATATTCCTAAATGTGCTTATGCTGGTTTTCCTTATTATTATATTGTCTTCAACTTTGATAATTCTGCAGTGCTGAGATGTTATTTTAGTGGAATTAAACTGGAACTACCCAATTACACACTTGATTACATACTTTCATTTCTAAGTGTCTCAGTCTCCTACTGTGGCCAAAGCAGGGGAAGTGGAGAGCACTGAGAGGTTCTCACTGACCATCCTACTGGTCCAATGGTTGTGGGGACTTCTGGGAATTCAGATCCTAGGTAAATTGATATATATTCCACATATAAGGGAATGTGAGATGTTTGTCTAAATCTATCTTATTTCACTTAACATGATGATATCCAGTTTCTTTAATATTCCTATAAGTAAAATAACTTCATTCTTCTTTATAGTTGAATTATACTCTATTTTGGTGTGTGTGTGTGTGTGTGTGTGTGTGTGTGTGTGTGTGTGTGTACCATCTCTCCAGCCCCTAGCTTTCTGTTTAGCCTCTATACTAAGCTTGACATTGCCTGGACGAATTGACATTCAGATGGAGTGGTTTATAAGTAGAGCCATAACTACCAATTCCTAACCTTTATCCTAGGAAAAGATAGGGTCTACATATTCCTTAGGGATTAGGTGGGCTATGACTCACTTGTAATCTGTAGAATGTGGTTTCATGGTTTCCAAGACACCATGATGATAGGCCAACACAGCTTCTAACTGCTACCCTGAGACAGCAGCCTTGAGTCATTTGTAGGTAGTTTAGACATGTCAAGGCTGCCATGCTCTGAGGAAGCCCAGATAGAGAGAGGCCTTATGAGGCAGGAACTCCTGCCAGCAACCCCAATTTTTGTCATCCCTTTATGTGTGAGCAAAGATGATTCCATGTGGTCCCAAACTCCTGCAGCTAGAGTCAATCACAGTCAAGTGTCCCCCAGCTGAGGCCTCAGACATGGAGAGGCAGTTATAAGCCGTTGTTCTTTGCTTCATGTGAATTCCTGACACTGAGTCCTTGAGCAGAACTGAATACATATTGTCCTACACCATTGAACTGTGGGGTGATTTGTTATGTGGTGACAATAAAGAGAAGGACAAGGAGAGCTGTTCTTCTGCTGTGGTCTCAGCCTCATGGGATGGCCAATAAGTATCTGGAAATTTCAGCCCATCTGTAGTAATCAGAGCACATAAAAACTTGAGCTGTGTACCTCATTGGAGAACTCCTGCTTAGACTATTGCCTAGGATCTGAATGCATTTATCACCTTAAATTTCCATATTGTGGAGAACATCTAATGACCTTATTGGTAAGTTAGTTTTTTCTTTATTAAAAAATGGGAAGGAAGCTAGGCATGGTGACTGACACCTTTAATCCTAGTACTTATGATGTAGAGGCAGTCATGTCTCTGAGTTTGAGGCTAGCCTGGTCTACACAACAACTCCCAGCCCATCCAGGGCTACACAGTGAGACTCTGTCTCAGAAAACAGGGAAGGGAGGGAGATGTCCAGTGTATACAATGGCATGTACCTCTCATCCACAACTTCTTGTCATCTGGAGAAGTCATTGGATTGTAGGAAGATGTGGGGAGGAATGTGAGTTGTTTTCTGAAGGAAGCATTGAGAGTCCTAGGTCACTCATCCAGAGGAGCCCCCAGAGGCAGAAGGAGCACTCATCTAGAGGTGACAGCAATGGGAGCCATGAGCAGCAAGGCTGGCAGCTGGACAGAACCATGGAGTCCAGATACAGGTAATGGAGACTTCTCTCCAAGATGGAGATAGGAGATCTCATATTAAGCCAAGAACCCAGCATCTCTCAGATGATGGGGACTGCTGCAGCCTCTTGTAGACAGTGAACTTTCTCTTCCAAAAATATCATGCATGCAATTCCCAGTCAAGGCCAGTGCTGCTAGGCAGTGCACCCTGCCTGAGGGACTCCTTGCAGCTGAGGCACTCTCTACATGAGGTACATCCTTTCTAGGGACTTTCTTCCTGAGGGGCTCAATGCCTCAGATGCCTGAGGGGTGTCCTGCCTGAGGAACATCCTTCTTGAGAGGGGCACCCTGCCTGAAAGGAGCATTGCTTGAGGGGAGCCCACCCCTTCTTCCCACTGTAGCCGGATGCAATGGGGAAAGAGGCATCCCTGGGTGGGACGGTCCTCAACCTTTTCCTTTCAGTCTGACTCTCCATGAGGCCCAGTGTGGGCTTATGACTTGTTAACACTTTTAAAGAGAATGCCCAATTGGCTTCCTCTCTGCCCTGCAGCAGAAAGCTATTGGGATGTTCTGCACTAACCCTTTCTTTGGGTAGAATTTTCCATTGACAAGCTGCCTTGAAGTCAGTTGCAAACTTACAGTCTTGTTTGCAATATGACCATAATGGGATCCAGCATATGCATTTGAAACAGAATCCTGGTCATTAAAATAAGTTTTAATGATATACAAAAGTAATGCAGATATTAATAATCTACTGATTACCGATCATGTGCTTAAGTTGTTATTTGATCCTTATAATGCCATTATGGATGTGGATGCCATTTTACAGATAAGAAAGATACAGAGAGGTGGAGCATTTTACCCGAGGTTGTACAGCCAGCAATTGGTGGAGTACAATTAAGCAAGGACTTTGACACCAATATCCAAACTTTAGCTAAACTAAAGTAATCTGGGGGCTCCTAGGTGCCATCTGTTACAAATTCATATTACAAAATGCTTCCCTTGGTTATTCACAGACTCCCCCATCCCTCATTTTTATTCAGTTGCATTTCTTGTAATCTTATCTGCTTCAACACGAGGCTAGCTGCTCAGAAGACAATAGTCCAGATACTTCTTTGTAACAAAGCAACAAGACCCTCATGCAGCCTGTATTTCCCCAGGTATAAAATGAATTGAAAGAACATCTAAAGACGAGCCACAGCCGGACTTGGATATGTGCATGAAAACTTCTTGAGGGAAAAGAATACATCCAGATTAGGGCTGTGGTTACATGGCTATGTATTTGTCAAAACTCATAGAACTAGATAGCCAGGAAATTGAATTTCACTGTATATAAATTTAAAGACTTTTAAAATTAAAATGAGAAGGTGCAAGAATTTGTTCTAGTAATTCAATAGGAGGAAAGAAATTTTTAGTGTCTACCTGAGAGTCAAATGAGAAAACACGTCAAACATTGTCTCAAGAGTCCATAAAAGATGACCTGTATGCAGTTGACTTTTCTGCCCTATGACTTCAGCGCTGAAGTAACGAAGAAGCTGAGGCTCACTTAGCATGTGTGCTATACTAACTCTGGCTGTACCCTTCCTTGGTACTAAACATTCCCAGAGGAAACAGAGATACAGAAACCTGAAACTCAATCTACTGCTTCATGGGGTGTTAGGAGTCCAAGCGTGATGGGTGTTACCACATCATTTCAGATGACTGTCTTTAAGCCACCCTTAGATGAATCTCAAAGAAGGGAATATTGCCAACTGAGCAACACATCTCAGAGTCTTTGGGAACTATAAGAAATGGCAAAAATGGGCTGTGTTCACAAAGCCTGTGAACAAGACCTTTTTCAGTGGAAGTTTAGTATGGGCCTCACAGAACATACAACACGAGACCATTCACCTGCTAGCAACATGGGTCTCCATATTCACTTTGAGCAAAATAAGAAATTGAAAGAAGCAACTTCTGGACTGAAGAGATGGTTCAATAGTTAAGAGCATTTTCTGCTCTTACAGAGGACTAGGGTTTGGTTCTCAGCAGCCACATGGAGGCTCACAACCAGTTAATTCTGTGCCTCTGGTGCACCAGGCATGTCTGTGGTGCACAAACATACATGCAGGCAAATCATTTATATACATAATCATTTTTAAAAAGAAGCAACTTCTAATTATAAATGAATGTGCATTGTGAAAAAACGTGGATATAAACAAGATAGCTATTTTAATAAAAATAACACCAAACACATTTTAAGGGCATGAACATCACTAAAATGTTCTGTCATCTTGTTCTCTACATTTTCAATGACAACTTTAAAGAGAAAAGTTGAGATTAGAAGCAGGAAAAGGCCTGCATGTCCACAACCTATGTTCTGTAACCAACCTTTGAGCACATTTGATATTCACTTACTCACTTCTGGTCACTGTTGCTCTCCATTGGTCCATTTTGTTTACAACAGATTGCAAAGGTCCCGGTCTATTCAGGTTACATGTAGCTAACAAACACTTATTTCTTACAGTCATGGCAGCTGGGAAGTACCAGTACACTGATGTTTGGAGAGGGCCCGCATTCTGATTCATAGGTTTTATAGGTGGTGACTTCTTCCCATATCCCCTTTTGGTGGGAGAGATAACTGCTTTTCTGGAGTGTCCTCTAACAGACCCCCAGTGATATTTCTGAGGGCAGAGCTCTCACACAATCACCTCCCAAATATCCTCCTTTTCAGCACTATCATATTGAAGATTATATTTCAATGCAGAAACATGGGGTAGAGGACACAAACATTCAGACTAGAGACCAGGGAAGCTGAAGACATCTATGTGCTTTACCCCTAAACATCTCAGCATGCATATAACTAACTAACTATAAATTGATACTTGATGATCTTTTGCTTAAGAGCTATTGACATACAATGGAATGGACAAATCCTCAGTGAATCATTCAAAGGGTTTTGACAGATACATCTGTATAATACAAATTGCTATCAGGGCACAGGACCTTACTATCAACTTACAGGTTATCTCCACTTCTTCCTGATCAGATTCCTCCCATTCCCAAGTAAGTGCTGTTCTGAATATTTTCACCACATATTAGTATTCTGACATGATTTTTAATTATATATATATTGGATGGATGTACCATGGCTTAAATTGCTTCCTATAATTAGATATTTATACTGCTTCTATGTTTTCTGAACTATGCTATATGGCTATCCCTGAGGGTGACCTAAGTGGTCTCATATACATTTGAAAATGGTGGTGATGGGGGGATGGCATTCTTGAAAGATAATCACTAGGGAAACAGGATGCCCATTTTCAAAGCCTTTTGACAGGTTGTCTAGTGTCTCTTCCAAAGGTTGTTCAGTTTCACCTCCAACTAGCAGTGTTTGAGCTTCCTCCTCACCATGATTGAGCAGAAAGCACAGAAGTTATATAGCTCCTTGAGCCATAGGATGCCTAGAAGATGGGGTGAATAACCCATTCCCAAAGATTCCAAATATTTCCAAAATTCAGCATTCAACACCAAAAAGACAAATGATTTCATGTACGCTGAGGACCTGTATGAATAACGACCCCTTGGGACATTTTAATGGGATAACAGAAGAACAAGTTGGCTTATGGTACAGGCTTAAAGGGAAGAGAAGAGAGTGAGGTATATTTATTGAAAATGAGGGAAATATTGAATATCCCCTGGAGTTTTAGTTCAGCAGAATGAAGCAGACATATGTTCATACCACCATCATGGGAAAGACATTCAAGTCTTTAAATACATTCCATTTATTTATTTTCAAGACTTTGAGCTTGACTCTTAGAAAATCTGGTGTTCTGTCAACAGACTAGGTTTGTGATGATGATAAACTCAGTAAGACATGAATTCCTTGCTGTCAGCGCCTTTTGTAGATGTGGGGTAAAGGTGCCAAGCCGTTAATGGCTTGCTCAGGGACCGTGTGGAAGTGGGTGTCAGGAGTGGGGCTGGCACACTAACTCTATTCCTCCCTCCACTGGACTGCCTCTATCACGCAGGCTAAAATAAGAGGTGGGACCGTTGATAGTCCAACGCCCTCCCTGTGGGAGCTGCCATCTTTGGGGACATATGCCCACTCTCTGGAAAAGCCAGAATAGTATAATGTTTTCCACTTTCAGGTACCCTGGGACTCATTCAGAAGCTCACCTGCCCAAGGCTGCAGGGATGACCATCGTGTATTCTAACAGTGAGAAACCTGGGAAGTGAAGAGAGGTGAGCACCGTGCAGAGGCAACTCCAGCAGGTCTAGACACCAGGTCTCTCTCCCTTCCTTAAAAGCCACACAGAGGCACATACAAGCTGTTTGTTGAGAAATCCATCTCCAGCCAGGCTGAATTCCAGTCTTCACCATCTTCCGAGGCCTGGAGCTTGAAGGAGCTCCCTGGATGCAGATGTCTAGGATTGCATCCCAGGCAGCTGGCGGAATCTGCTCTCTGGTTATTCCTCACGCCACTTAGCCTTGCCCAGGCCAGACAGGAGGCAACCCTCTTTCACTGGCGGAGCGTCTGCTAGGCTGAGATGGTGTGAAATCCAGCCTCCCCCCTAGGCAGTGACAGCCTCTTGGCCCAGTCCACTGGCAGAGGCTGCCTCAGGGTCTCACCAATTCCTCCCTTCTCAAATGTGCAGCTGCCTCACGCAGCGTGATCTCTTGGCGCTTGGCTGAGCTGCTGCATTTGGAAGTGATTTGGGACTCAAAAAAAGCTGTGCATCGAGGAAACTCTCAAGTGTTGTTCTCATCTGTTTCTGGCCACCCACCTTCTGAGCTGAGAAAGTAGGATCGGACTAAATTGTGTTGAAATGAAACTGTCTGAAATGGAGAAAAATGGTAGCCAACGTGATGGTGGTGGGTAGTGAAACTCCTCAGACCTGCCAGACCTGGCATCCATTCTCCATCGTTGTATGACATCAGGTCATCATGAGCTTAACAAGGGTCTGATACAGCTGTCACATCCACAGGTACCAGCCAGGTTTCTCCAGCTGGTCATCAGTGGGATTTGCTCTTGGGCTGGAGACCAAGCCAGGTGGTTCCTTCCCCTCTGGTGAGCTCAAGTGTCCGTTTTTTATGCTAATGAGGTCCTTTGTCATTCTCCTCCCCTTAAGCCGCTAGTCCTTTCTTTCCTCCAATACAACCAGATGTTGAACTTTCCCTATGTGTATTTCCGCTGGCTATCACTAACTGCCTGTCAAAGGATGAAGTTAGAAATGTTTTTTTTCTAGTGGTCCAGGGAAAGTATCATTTTTTCACGTGTTTGTTTGTTTGTTTGTTTGTTTAATGCCTGGGACTTGGTTTTACTGGTGACTCTACAAAGAGCAAGATTTTAGTTAATCATGCTTCTTCTCTGACTTCCCTGTCCTCAGCCCTCCCCTGTCCTCAGCCCTCCCCTGTCCTCAGCCCTCCCTGTCCCTCAGCCTTCCCCCTGCCCCTCAGCCCTCCCCTGTCCTCAGCCCTCCCCTGGCCCTCAGCCCTCCCCTGCCCCTCAGTCCTCCCCTGTCCTCAGCCCTCCCCTGTCCTCAGCCCTCCCCTGCCCCTCAGCCCTCCCCTGTCCTCAGCCATCCCCTGCCCCTCAGCCCTCCCCTGTCTTCAGCCCTCCCCTGTCCTCAGCCCTCCCCTGCCCCTCAGCCCTCCCCTGTCTTCAGCCCTCCCCTGTCCTCAGCCCTCCCTGTCCTCAGCCCTCCCCTGTCCTCAGCCCTCCCCCTGCCCCTCAGCCCTCCCCTGTCTTCTAGCCTCTACCCTGTTATGGGCTGTGCCAACAGTGCAGCAGGAGGAATTTCTGGAAGGAGGCCAAGTTTGGCTTCAGATCATTTCTCTTCAACACACACTGGCCTCTGAGAACCAGATCCTGTTTGTCATTTGGTGTGCTCTCCCAGCACTGTGCCATTCCGATGGTAATGCTGATGGATTTCAAGCTTGCCTCACAGAGTAACGCACAAGGTTTTCATAAGCACATTAATCTTAAAAGAAAAACTGTCAGATGCAAACAATACCCATATGACTGATGTTGTAAAGACCCAAACTAACTCTTAACATCCATTCCCCAAGAATATTATCTTACAGGGGCCTTGTGTTGCCTTTAACTCCCATCCAACACACGTACCTGCATTGCAGGGCTTCATAGCGCCTAAAAAGCTTGCTTTCCACACCAGAAAGCCATGGATTGATGGCTTGTCTGCTCACTTGCCAACTTTAAATAATAGCCTTGGTCACATGGCCATGTAAATAAAACCATGATTACAAGAAATAAGTAATTTCATTAGTTTTTGCAAAATGTAATATAAGCGGCTCTTATGAAAACCAAATTGGAAAGTCATTATACTCTAAGACGAGAGACTCTGGTCTCTGCAGAACACTAAAAACTCATTAGCAGATGAGACATGCTGCCCAAAATCTTACCCTCGTGGAAATGTTCCTAGCTCACAAGCGGATTTGTGCAAGACATTTCACAATTTTGTCGCGAAGTTAGCTAAATGTGTGGTATGAATTAAATAGCTGATATTGCTGTCAACGTCATTTGGAAGAATTCCAGGCCACAATCAAGAACAAGCTAGTAGCTTGTTTTAATTTAATGGTGTTGAAGTGTTCCACTGTAATTAAGCATCTGAAAATTAAACAGAAACAGTCATTAGGCTCAGAGATACAAAGCCACCAGACCAAAGGATTGAAACAATTTCAAGGAAAGGCCTCTGAAAAACATTATAAGTTGGTTCTTCAGCTGGGTCTTGGGAAGCCTCTGGGGTTTAGGAACACCAGAATTTATTAAGACAGATAGATAATTTAAGGGGCTAAGACTGTCACTGAAGGAGCCTGAACATGTTTGCCATAGTCGTATTTAGTTAGCAAATTTCTGGACAAGATTAGGTCCAGAAACTCTGATCCTAACCCCACTCCTACCAAATCCTTGGGAGTCATTACCTGCGATGGAGCAATGCCAAACTAACAGACCACATTAAAAAAGAAATAATGCGGATAGAGACCACCAGCCTTCACTATTGTGCCCTGAACCAGCAGCGTGGTTATTGACAGCCATTCATCATGTGGCTGGCAACCCAAGAAAGCCATAGTATCTCCCCATTTCCAACCTAAGGATGGATAAGCACATGCCTTTCCTTTCATTGTACTGCCCACCTGTTGTATCTGTGAACGTTCCTTTGTTGTTTAACTAGGCAAGAGGACTGTTGGCCCTGCCAATCATGCCCCAACCCTTAGGAAAATGTTGTGTATAACACTGGTCACTCCCCAGAGTGAAAGAATGCTCCCCCAGATAATCATACATTTCAAGGTGACAAGTGGAGCCTTACATTCAGCAGCCAGGGCACATCTTGTCATTCTCCTTGAAGAAAAGCTTGCTGAGTCCTTGAAGAAAGCTGGATTTTTGATTTTTTTTTTTTTTTTTTTGGAACATATGGCTAGTCAATGGCCCAGCTGCCGTAAGGACCAAGGTCTTCTCGTTCCAGCTTCAGCGTGCTTTCCAAAATGCAGGGCTGGCTGCCAGGAGAAGAGGAGTAAGACACTGTGCTGCATTAAGGGTTTGTGTTTGTCCCTAAGTTGACTATCACGTAATAATTTTATTTATGCACAGTGCTGAAGAACAAAGATGGTAATGATTTTAGAACATTTTTAGTTAAACCCTTTGAAAATCTGATGAAAATGAAAGATGGCTAGCTAAAAAATATGAGAAGCAGAGACTGGTACTCGATTTTTAGAGGATTTGTGGCTCGATGGCCCGTTCATGGGGCTCCTGACTTCTGTGTCAAATGCAGTGGGTAGGGAGCTGGGGCTTAGGTCACTGATTCAGTATGTGCTTGATATACACATGTCCTCGATACAGTTCCCAACGCCAGAAAAATTTAGTGGATGGATTATTGAAAATTTTAAGTTAAATCAGGTCTTCATTCAATAAACTACCTACAAGAGTCTCTACCCAGTTTGGAAAGAGAGTCCTTTACCTTGTTTCGTACCAGCTGCGTCCTGATGGGGGCACTAGAGAGTATTTTAAGCTACTGCCATCTGCTGGAAGAGGTAAGCGCCATTCTGAACCTAAATAACCTTGCAGAAATCAGGTCTGGGAAACGAAGTGGGCTGGCTGCATGCTAAACTTTAGTGGAGGGCTGAATGTTCCTAGACTGAGTACTGCAAGTCTCTGCCCACTGTTTTCATCTCCTGACTGGCACAGGGAATAGATGCTTACTCTAGAGCCAGATGCCAGGTTTGAATCCTAACTCAGCAGCTTTGAGTTACCACTCATGTGCCATTTCCTCATCCGATGCCAGTCTGCCGTTTGAGGGTGTTAATAGCACTCAAGCAAAATCTTATGTCTAAATTCGTCACCCAATGCCTGGCCTAGAGAAGGCTCTTATAATCAAGGCCAAGGAAGAGTTTGTCAGTTTGGGGAAGATGGTACCAGAGTGTGACCTATGACATAGGGAGGCAGCTGCCACACTTTCTTCTGTAATCAGGCCTGACCTTGAATGTCCTTTATCAATTGTGTCTAGTCCTTGTAGGCTATCGATATCCAAGTTGGCATTTTCCTCCATTTGAGTTTGTATGTGTCCTCAAATGACTGGTTGAATAAAGAATGCCTACCAGGGAAGCACTCTGTTTTCAGAAGTAACCATGTTCTGTGTTCTCCCCCTTTTCATCTCGGCTAGCTGCCTGTGGGCTTTGAATCTGGAGCATCTGTAAACGCCTAGCATTTCACATGTCACTTCTGTCCCCTAGGAGTTGACAATTCAATTATAAAATTGTACTTGTCTAAGACATTCAGCACTGGAAAGCTGACTGAGAATGTTAGCGCACATCTCTAAACTCAGGAGACTCAAGAAGAGGATCATGTGCTCAGGGACAACCTGGGCTACTTAGCAAGACTCTTCCCCCCCCCCAAAAAAAAAACAACAGGAAATGGCTTCTATTTTTGTATGGGGAATGAATGTTCCCTCTGGGCAGTTTTTTAAACTCCTAAGTACTTTGTCTCCATTTTGAATCTTGATTTCCTGTGTGTGTGTGTGTGTGTGTGTGTGTGTGTGTGTGTGTGTGTGTGTGTGTGAAGTATGGAGAGCATACTGCTATCCACAGTTGAGGAAGATCCATGTGCTGCTATAGGTTGAATGAAAGGATGAAGAAAACCCAGGGCCAAAGACACAGAAGGATATGGTCAGGACCCTGCTGCAGCTAGGCTCTACACCACTGATATTTCTGAAAATTTTATTGTGGGCTAGAGAGTTGGCTCAATGTTTAAGAGCACTTGTTGCTCTTGCAGAGGACTCAGGTTCAATTCCCAGTGCCCACATGATGGTTCACAACCATCTGTAACTCCACTCCCAAGAGGTCGGACATCCTCTTTGAGCATCTGTGAGAACTAGGCATGGAGGTAGTACATATGCAGGCAATACACTCATACACATAAGATAATAAAATAAATAAATCTTTTTTAAAAAAGAAAAAGGATTTTATATTTGTGTGGACATTTTACCTGTATGTCTGTCTGTACAGTGCCCACGTGCCTGGTACTCACAGAGGACAGAAAAGGGAATTGGGTCCCCTGAGACTGGAGTTACAGAGAGTAGTGAGCCACCAGTCACCATGCGGGTTCTGGGAATTGAGTCTGGATCCTCTGGAAAAGCAGTCAGTGCTCTTAATCGCTGAGCCATCTCTTCAGCCTCTACACTATTGAGTTTTATGTTCACTCTAGTCATAAGAAGAACCTGCTTGTGGTTTTAGGAATGCCACCATGAACAGTTGCTGTTCAAAGTGACACAAAACAAAAATTCTAAGTCTACCAATGAAGAAAACAAGTGGAATCAAATGGCCAGTGCTCACTCCAGAGGAAAAGGCACATCCTCAGGTAAAGTGTTTTATGCAACACAGTTGTCTACCGAGGGAGATCTTCCTCTAAAACTCCGCTGGTGAACACCAATCTTCACCTCCTATTATATCAAACCATGACATTTGGGACCAGAGAGATGGCGTCCAAGAGTACCAGGCATGCCCATGGTACACACACACACACACACACACACACACACACACACACACACACACACACACACAAACAGGGGGAGGTGGGAGGAGGGAGAGAGAGGGGGTAAAACACTCTACACACAAAATAAAAAAAATAAAAATGTAAGAACTCTGATATTCATCACTGTCATACTCAGTAGCATCTAGTAGCTCCTTCACATGGTAAACTCCTTTTCAAATTACAAATATTTATTTTATTTTTATTAGCATACCAATATGATTCTACGTGAACAAAGCCAATAAACAGAAAAGTCACAAAAAGATAATGCAGTGGGTACTTCAGCAGTGATTTGTGTGGTGGTTAATTTCCATTGTCAGCTTGTCTGGATTTCGACTCACCTCTGGATGTGTCTGTGAGAGTGTTTTTCCAGAGGGGTTTAACTGCATGGGCCACACCATCCATGGACAAGAGTTCTAGACTACATAAGAAAAGGAAAAAGGAAAAAAAAAAAGGAGCTAATCCAGAGTAGCAGCATCCATCTCTCTCTGCCTCCTGACTGTGAGAGCACAGGACCAGCCCCTTCATGCTCATGGACCATGCTTCCTCCTCATGACAGACTGTATCCCTCGGACCACAAGCCCAAATAACTCATCTCTCCTTAAGTCTCACTGCCAGGTATTCTGTCACAGCTGTGAGAAATATGACTAATACAATATGTTATGCATGTCTGCATCTAATGAGAACATCAACATTAACAGCCCGGTTAGTTAGAGAAGAGAGACAATTTGGAAAGAGGAATTTCATTTTTCCTTTGAGGCAGAGAACACCAAGGAACAAGTATTTTTAGTGTCCCCCCTCCCAGGAGATTTGGGCCAAGGCTAGAAAACTGTGCATTGTGTTACATGTATAGACTTCACCTCACACTATATGCATTGTAAGTGAACAGGGCTTGTGGGTCTGTAAATTGTATGTGAGCAGGAAGTCACCATTTAGTAAGAGAAAGAGGACAATTGATTCTAACTTGTCCTTGGAGAGTCAACTATGTTGGAAATAAAACAATAAAAATCTTAGAAGTCATCTTAAGTTTTTTTACATAGTATTTTTTCATACAATATATTTTGATCATGTTTTCCCTCCTCCAACTTCTCCAAGATCCTCCTCACCTCTATACTTACTCAACTTCATGTTCTTTCTTTTTTTCTAAACAAAAACAAAAAATCAAAATCAAAATAAGACAAAAAAAACTAAACCAAAACAAAATGAAATAAAAAGCGCACAAAACAAACAAGCAAACAAAGCAAAACACAGCACAACACATGGAGTTCGTTTTGTGTTGGCCAATTACTCCTGCACATGGGAGCCTGCCCTGGAATGTGGTTTATATACCCCATGATATTCCATTAGGGAAAAATCCATTTTCCTCAAATGGATTTCCCCATTACCAGCAGTTATCAATTGTAAATAGCTTCTTCCCCTTCTCCATGCGGGGATTTTGTCTGGTTTGAACCTGTGCAGGTCTTCTGTATATGAAATATCAGTCCTGTTGTGTCTGGAAGATGCTGTTTCTGTGGAAACATCCACCACCTCTGGCTTTTACAATCTTCCTGTCTCCTCTTCCTGGTGGACCCCTGAGCCTTGAAGGGAGGAGTATGATGCAGACATCCCATTTAGGGCTGGCTATTCTGAAGCCTTTCACTCTGCACATTGTTCAGCTGTGTGTTTCTGTGTTAATTCTCATCTACCTCAAGAAGAAGCTTCTTTTATGTGGGTAGACTAATGCAATGATTTGAGTTCCAGCCTAGTAGGACCACTGGGGGCCCCGTAGGGAGTGGTTCTGCAGGTGTGCAGGTGTCAAAAAGGAAAGCCTGAAGGTGGGGGACAGCTAGGAGGCCCTGGGTCTGTCCTAGTTAGTGTTTTATTTTCCTGCTTCCCACACAAGAGAGCTTGGATATTGCAATATTGAATCCCTTGCTACCACTGTTTCCAGGCTCTTCTTTGGGGAAGGAGAATAGCTACTGAGATACGAAGAAGTGTTTGACAGTATTTGAAATGAAAACTAAGAATGCGTATCTTCGCTAGACTACCATCATCTTATCATCTTCAGATGATGACCCCACTTACTTGGTGATAACCTTCAAAACAAGGGCCCCTAGAAACCAAGCTGAGCCTCCCACGCTGATGCGACTAAGCCCAGGAAGTTCAACCCATCCTGGAACTTCTGCACTCAAGGTGCAAGAGAGTATTCTGACTTGGAGCAGCTTCTGGTGTCATAGGCCTGGGTTAAACACACACACACAAACACACACACACACACACACACACACACACACACACACACACACACCAGTTGTATGGCGGTTTCCCCTAGGAGTGGGGAAGAGGCTCATGAGACTCAGTAGTTAAACGTGTCTGGGAAAGTGAAGACTTGGGTGCTTCTCTAAGGACCCTTCTCAGATTTATAGGAGAAGTATGTAACTACTGGGGGAGAAGACTGACCAGGAGAGCTGCAGAGGACAGATCCTTAAATCGTCAAGCTGCCTGCATGGTGTGCAGAGCTCTAGTGGTGCAGGTTTTCTGAGTCTTCCCTGGTGTTGGGTGGGTTTTTTAGGGATGCTGCTGCCTTTTAAAGTCACCCCTGCTCATGTAAGCAACCTCTCACCTATACTACTCTTCGTAACCCCAAAGAAAACTCACTGGTTCACCAAGTTGGACTTTGGTTCAGTCATTACTTTGGTCTGTCATGAGTTCCCTTTCTGGAGTTGATAGATAGGTGTGTGTTGTGGCTCTCCAGGAACACTCTGTCCCACAACCAAGACATTTACTAGATTTCATTAAGGCAGACCCCAAGTACCTTTAGGAAATACTTTTATGTATTTGACTATGAGATAAAGACTTTTAAAAGACAAAGCCACAATACCATTATATTAATAAATAATAAATAACAACTTCCTAAAATTTTATGTGTTTACATTTTTATCATTGATCGGTGTTATCAGTTTGCTTTCTGTAATGATTACAAAGTACCAGAGTTGAGTGACTTATGAAGAAAATGATTTATTTCGCTCACAATTATGAGGGTTCAGAGGCATGGAACCAGAGTTGTCTTGGCTCATTTCCATATTTTGGGTTCTATTTATATGTCCTCACAACTATTTACTGACCACCTTCATTGTATACTTCCTGGAATTTGGACTTGCTGACTCAACCTGAAATTTTGATCAGATTGATACATCTCTCTTGGTCTGGGCTTTCTTTCTGTGCCTCTATGGGGACCACGATGTTTCTCCTTTCACTGAGTGCAAATGTCATCAGCTTTACTAACACACAGGATTTTATTTGGGTCATGGAAGGCATGAAGACAAGACATAATCTATTCTAGATATAGCTAATAGACTAGTATCAGAAAAACAGACCTTGTTGGGTATGGTGATGCACAGCTTTAATCCCAGAACTCTCGAGGCAGAGGTAGGTGGATCTCAGTGAGTTTTAAGCTGACATCATCTACGTATTGAGTTCCAGGTCAGCTAGCGCTACATAGTAAGACCCTCTTTCTAAATATGCTACATACAGACATACAGACATACAGACATACAGACATACATACTAGAAGCTTCGTGAAGGGAAGCAAGGTTAAGTGAAGTCAGAAGTGCCCATCATTTCTTTTAAGCAGATAAAACATAGGCCTGAGCCAAATACTTTGCATGTGTGTGAAGTTCTTAGTTCCGTGTTACACGCACAGTAGGACTTGGTCACAAATGGCACAGTGACTATTGATAGATTGATTCTCTTAGTTCTGCTACCAGCTTAAAGCAGCCTGGTGATCTAGTGAAGGTCAGCACTCCTTCCTGTGTAGAATGACCTAGGTTCCCAGATCTGAGAGATGGGGACTTCTTTTTACCTACAGTGGCACTGATCCCAGGTAGATGACTTTGACCATAACTACTGCTGAATGGAGATGGAGGAATACTGAAAGTTTTACCTGAAGAATAGCACAGCCAAGAGGCATTTAGATCGAAACTGTGTGTGATCGCTGTCTGCATGGGAGAAATGACATGGGGCAGCTACGCTACTGGGGCAGGTTGAGAGGCTGTGGTCTGGTTAAACTCAGACCTGCAATTGCACAAGTGATTCTTTCCTGGAAGTCCCTGGTGAAAAAGAGATCCACACCTCACACCACATATTTGGATTAACTTCAGCATACCATGGAAAATGAAAAATCACAAAATGCCTGATGGATACATGGGAGGAGAGTACATCGTGAAGGGAAGAAAGGTTGCCTAGACATGATATGAAATGCAGACTCCAGCAAATGAATAAAAAAAAAGTCCATTCTCACTGATATTATTTTTCTTTTTATGACAGGGTCTCATAGGCTGGCCAAAAAATTCACTACATGTCAGAGGGTGGCCTTAAATTTCTGATCTTTTTGTTTTTAATAATGAATGCTGGGATTACAGGTTTATGCCAATATATTCAGTTGATGTGGTGTTGGGGATTGAACCCATGGATTCTACCAAGTGAGCTACCTCCCCAGCCCATCACTGAAACTCTTTGGAGCTTATGATGTCTACACACAAAAAGAATCATCTTAAGCAAAGTCAAAAACAAAGATAATTAAAAAAAATGCTTATACAACATGAGCTTGTATTTACTAGAGATTTTTTTGCTATCAATTTTAAATTTTATTGCCTTGTGTTCAAATAGGTTATAAAGGTTGATTTCAATCTTTTTGACTTTGTAAATATTTGGTTTTCTTCCCAGGATATGGTCTATTCTAGAAAAGCTTCCATGTACTGCAAAGGAGAATGGATATTCTTTCATGTTTGGGTGGAATGTTCTGCAGATATCTGTTAAATTCATTTGATGTATGAGGTCAATTAATTCTGATGTTTTTCTCTTTTTATCCAGATGACCTTTCTATTGGAGAAGTGGGATGCTGAAATCACCTACTATTAATAGATTGATATTAATCTGTGTCTTAATTCCAGTATTATTTTTTTTTATGAAATTGGGTGCAGCAGAGTTTGGTACATATGTGTTTAGGACAGTTTTCTTGATTAATTGGTCCTTTGATTAGAAGGAAGTGTCCCTCTTTATCTCTTCTGATTAATTTAAGTTTGAAGTAAATTTTGTTAGGTCATTCTCCATTCTTCCAGGCCCCTGGAGGACTTGCAGCATTTGAGGGACTGTGTGTGTAGTGGAAATATAGAATCACTAGGCTTTGGGGAGAAACAGCAGTTACGACATAAGGTTGGGAACCAGTAGGAGCACCAAAGGTCACTGGAGGAGAGAATAAGGAGATATTGGGAACAATTACATTGTTTTAGTGTAGGGACCCAAATGAAAAAAAAAATAGAAAA
Organism: Peromyscus maniculatus bairdii; assembly: GCF_049852395.1. NCBI lineage: Eukaryota > Metazoa > Chordata > Mammalia > Rodentia > Cricetidae > Peromyscus > Peromyscus maniculatus. Next base: position 125,586,614 of record NC_134855.1, read on the forward strand.
TTGCAAGATTCAGTAATGAAGATGGGTACAGGCAAGATGGATCAGTGAGTAGAAGAAGCCTGCTGACATGAATGTAATACTCAAAACCTGTGGTAGAAGGAAGGGTCAGACTCCAGAAAGCTGTTCTCTGACCTCCATGTGTGGGCTGCGCACAATGGTGCAGTCACACAAAATCAGAAACACACACTAATAAATAAAATAAGAATGCTGAGACATCTCACCTTAGAGAGTAAGGAAAGGGGGGTGGGTGGAAGAGAGGCTATTTTCAATCATATGGATGTGGGATGATGATCAAAGTGGGGAAGAGAAATCTCAAGTATACGCTGGTCCAGCCAGTGTCTTCTGGACAACAGAAGAGATGATGATGGGGAAAGAAGAAAAGAAGGGAAGCGAGAGGGAAGAATGAGATGGGAAACCACAGGTCAAGGGTCTGTAGATAGCAGGATCAAAGTCTTACGGCGGATCTGTAAACAGCGCTCAGAACATCGCAGGGCCGATGCCACACTCACGCAGCCTGTAGTCTGGGCCCAGCCTTTCCCTCTCTGAATCTCAGGTTCTCGCTGTTGGTCTGACAACTGGAAGGCATGTTTTGGTGGAGAAGCTCATGCCTGTGAAAGCTGAAGGTGAACAAAGGGGATTCTGTCAACAAAGTGGCACTTTGCTTTCCCGTGACTGTTCCCAAGGCTGTTTTCGGGACAGAAGTAGGCTGAGGAAGGAGAGGATTATGAAAGTACAAACTCAACTCAAAGGAGATGTTTTAAAAAATGAGGTTCAGCCATTCTCCAGAGATAAATACAGTGGAGGCCAGCAAGCTGTAACTTGCACAAATTCTGTCCTAGTGAATAATTGAGATCGTTTTACAAGTGGACAAACAGAACTCCTGCCAGGGCATCTTTCTCTTCTGCCATTCTCAGCTCCAGCTCCTCTGGCTCCCTCTTAATTTCTCACAGGCTTAGTATTTAGTGTTGAAAACTGTACAGTGATACAGCACAGCGTATTTAAATGACCTATTATTGGAATGATACAAAAACAATCACTTATTGAGCATTAGCTGTATTGCTGGCGTTGTGCTAAACACCTTACCTTCCTCAGCAGGTTTAGTCCTCGGATATCCCCGTGAAACAAACTCTAGGGGAGAAAACTGAGATGCAGAGTTTAGATGACCCTGAGATGAGGTAGGTGGGGTTGGAATCATCTTCAGTCAGGTCAGTTTCTGGGCTGATATCAACTTCTAGCCCTGGACCAAGGGCCTGAGCACCCAAGTCTCTCAGCCCCTCTATCCAGTAGCTGCTCCCTTGGCCTGCCTTTCTGGCCTCCCCTTACAAGGTCTTCAACCTTCTTCCCTGCTTCCTCGGCCACTACTTCCTGCCCTCCACCCCCAAACCAAGTGGTTGACTTTTCAGTCACCTCGTTCCTTGGCTCAGCACTTTTTCTCCCAGAGAGGCACTTACTGCCCCTCCTTTGCCCTCCGGACTGCTTCTTGTCAGCATCCACCCAACCACTCTTCAAGGTCCATCTGGGATACAAGCACCCACCTGCAATGGCCTGTGGTCCTCCCACCTCAGATCTGTGATGTTGCCTCTGATGGGCTCTGCTTATGGAGCTGACAGTGCACTTCAAAGATTCACACCACAGCATCCCTCTTGATGCCTACCTCTTGTATTTACTCTGATGTGCTCTGCTTACAGAGTTGATGGTGCAGTTCAAAGTTTTCCGCCATAGCACCTCTCTTGACACCCAAGGGCATACGCCTTGACACTCCAGAATGGGAGCTAAGCACAGACTTCAGGTAACTAGGGTGGCGTTGACACATTCTATTTTGTCCTTCCAGTATACAAAGACAAAATATTATATCCCATGCCCTGAAGAATCTATGCGTGCTTTGATATAAAGATAACATTATTTTTCCAAAATCATTAGGTGAGACTGGGACTCCAGAGAAATGAGTGTTCCCATGGCTGGAAGCCCCCTCCACCCCTTGCTAAGCACCCGAAAAATCTGCAAGTCCAGCTTCAGAAGCAGACAACCAGAACAAGAAGTCCTCAAGAGCAAAACGTGCTTCTGCAATCCTTGTCTCACAGGCCGTGTGCTGACTGTAGAAAGAACTTTCTTCTGTTTGCTCAGATGAATTACAAGTTAACACAGCCACTGAAAGGGTCTGAAAGTCATTTTCCCCTCAGTAGATATGTTTCCCTTGTAATCAAAACTACTTGATTAATTTGCTCAATGAAGCTATTTTGTAGAGTTGGTAAAAGCCCACCAACACGGTTCATGTTCCATGCTCTAATTTGTGGAGTGCCTCGGAGGTCCTGTGTATTTCCATTTCAGAAATTTGCCCTTGTTGGAAACAAAGCCAGACCACATTTTCAAATCCCTGCATTTGTCCCTGAGCCCTCCCACCTTCATACATGGGGCCTTTCTCCGGCTTCTCAGAGTCTAAGAGCCTAAAGGCTAATCTGATAACAGTCACTGCATGCCAGCCCCTCTCAGGCCCTCCTTGCCCTTGGGGTACCACCAGCCAAATCATTTTCTTTCAGTGAGAACCCCCACCTGCTTAGAACATGTCTCTCAGCTAGGACAAAGAGGAATGACTAGGAGCCACCCTGGCCTCAAAGTTTGTGATGCTGCAGCAGTGACATACGCTTACACCTCCATCCTCACAGCAGCAAGGAAGCCCCCTAAGTGAATTCACATGCTTGGCAAAGCAGACAGTGTTCACAGCCTACAGACTCAGCCCAGCTTCTTGGGATCAATACCAGGGAGGAGGACACGTAGGATGATGGTATAGTCACTACAAAGTCACTGGGTGCTCTGATACTGGGAAGGCCCTTACAAGTTGTTCTCCAATCCTTGTCTCACAGGCTTTTATACCCCAACAATGAGCATCAGTGGATGTGGGGGAAGTATTTTCTTGGGCACATTGGCTCTTTGGCATCCACTGTGAATTGTCGACATCAGTGTCTACAGTAGCCCGTAGCAAGGAGCATACCGTACTGGGTAGGAGATTTGGACAGTGCCTGATGGTGTCTACTGCAGTACAGGAGTGACTGACACCCCAGTCGGTGAAGAGATTGCTAAGGTGGTCTGCCTAGCTAATGAGGCATAAGTGATTGTGTGATGCTTGACCTAAGGTTATAGTCATTTGATTATAGAAGATGCCACTTAACTAACACTTTGGATTTAAGGTGTTTCTTGAAATGGGGAAAAGTTAAAAATGTGGGGCAGACTAAGAGAGGTGTAAGTTTTGGGGGGAAGAGGTAATTCATGAAGGAGGGCTAGTCAAACCCCATTCTCAGTCAGGAATACCACGTAGAATGCAGGAGGCTGCTAGAAGCAAGAGTCCCCGAGCCCTACGCTTGCTTCTCTGGGGACTGAGCCCAGCGACTGAACCCCAAGGGAGTTCTTGGTGGTAGAACACGTTCTAAGGGTAAAGAAGGAAGTGAAGGACTTTGCTTGTGGCAAAAAAAAAAAATCCGAGAGAATAAATATAGAAATCAGTATAGAAGTAAATAAATATAGAAGTAACATCACCTGGCAGAGCTTGATGTGATGCCAGGCAAAGCCAGGGCAGCCCATGGTTCCTGTTTAGATTAGGGCCCAGCATGTCTAGCCAACAAGAAAGAAATACAAAAAGGAAGAACTACAACCCTCCCATGTCACTGGAAAATTCTGTGCAAACAGAGGCATTCCTTCGTCCTCAGTTTGCTTAAACTGCAGAAGGTAGAGTCACGCTTCTGCCACTCACCTCTTTAAAGTAGAAACTGTGATTCTGTCTTCCCAAGACGTCATTTCAGTGGTTGAACCAGCCCCGTGAGGGATACAGCAAGTAAATAAAAAGTTAGGAAACTACATTAGAGTCACCTTCTCCACAAGGCACATGGTGATGCAGCTTTTTTTATAAACATGTCTATCAGCAAATCATCCTCTGAGCATCCAACAGACGGTCATGAAATTCTAAGGTTGTCAATATTCTGCATGAGGTGTATATGCCATTTGGACTTATTGATACTAAACTTTAAAAGGAAGGAGTGTTTGAGCTCCACAATGGTACACACACATCCACATACCCCACCCTCAACCCCACTTGCGCACCCCAACACACTTTTGTCATGCATAATCATCAGTCAACTCTCGTCGTCACCCCCCCCCCAAATTTCCCATCAGCTTTAAATGCAAAGAGATCCTCTGAAGGCACAGTGAAACCAGTACAATTCAGCCTCCAATTCCATGACCCAAGGACCTTAAGCCCAGAGCTGTGCTACAACACCACCAAACCCCATCTAAGGCTATTCATCCAAATTGAAGCTCTGCTGCATGCCAGCGCCAGCCAGCTCCACAGCCCTTCTTGCAGAGTTACCTATGCCCCAGTTTAAAGAGAAACTAAGATGAAAGTGCCAGATTCGTTCTGCTCAAATCAGCCGGCTGACATCGCAAACGCGAACACATGTCCCACACATGCACCCAGCAGCCCCGCTTCACACAACCTAGGTTACATTTTGTGTAACGTAATTGCAGAAGAGAGATTAAACTAAAGAGAGTTTTGGTTCAGCTAGAGGTATTATTACATAAAATGGAATGGACAGCACCCTCTGACGCTCCCCATGAGAGAGGAGCAAACCCTTTTTCTGCTGGCCTGTCAAGAAGTAATAATACAAATTCTGAGTATGTTCCCAGGCTGGCGGATATTAACTCACTTGCTTTGCCAGTGTCTACATGCCTAGGAGTCCTGTCAAAACTCATTTGCTCAGCGTATCTGTTCATGCAACCCACCACCTTGCAGCCCTGCTAGCATCTGTTGGGGCATTTCAAACCACCCTTCAACCTTCAGCGTCTACTTGTTATTTTGAGAAACCTCAAACAATTTTAAGGGCATTTTATTTTTCCTGTTGTCATTATTGTTAACAATTTTCATATATCATTAAATTATTTTTCATATGATCTTATAGCAATTTTTGTAACTTTATCAAATAATACGAACATCAAGTATTTTTACAGAATATTTGAAATAATTGATAGAGTTTATAAAATATATAATTCTAGAGATACCCTCAACAGATGTCAATGTAATGTTTTAAAACACACACACACACACACACACACACACACACACACACACACACACACACACGGGCTGTGTGTACAGCTCAGTGGTAGAATGCTTGCCTAGCATGGTCAAGATTATGGGTTCCAAACCTAGACACTAAATATTGTCCCCAAACTTTGGCTGAATTATCATGTTTATCCTTTTAGTTTTATTAATGATTTATATTTTACAGCTAGAAAGGATTTTTTAAATCATTGCATGCAGCCCTGTACGTTCAAAGTCAAAGGATTTACAGTGACAGTGAATCAAGTATTTTGTTGAAATTTGTTCACAAAATTGAAGAAAAGCCAATGGTGGCTAGCACTCAGAAAGATTTCGAGTTCAAGACCAGAGAGGACTCCATAGTTTGTCTCAAAAAAGCAAGCAAAGATAAAAACAATACAAAGCAGAAACAGGGAAAAACAAACCTGAGTGATACTTGTAGTTTGTAATTCACACAAGCTCCTAAGACAATTTAAAACAAACAAACAAACAAACAAACAAACAAGCAAACAAGTTAAAAGTAGCTTGGGTCTTAACCTTATCCAGCTAACCTAATAAAAATGGACAGTTACTTAATTTTATTTCTGAGACGTCAGAGATTTATAAATCATTTTTGGGGGGCTTTTCTTTCCTCCTCTCCTTTGGCCAAGATACCCACAGACAGCTCTACCATTACCCAAGTCTGCATATGTTTTCTAGGATACAAGCAGCCCGCTACTGCCACCACGGAAAAGCTTCCCTCTTCCATCTAAGGTACACAGCACAGGAGTGCTTCCCTCTTCCATCTAAGGTACACAGCACAGGAGTAACAATGACGACTACAAACAAAAATCTAAAATTATGTCAAACTTGCAGAAGATTCAATTATTTCTCAGATGACTTCAGAAGCTTGAGGGCTGTACTGCCTTGCTACACCACATACCTATTGTTTAAGCCAAGTAGGAGTGTTAAGAAGACAAGGTAAGCTCCCAGCTTCTGGGATGACCCAATACTCTGACTCCCCTAGAGTGGGGGTGCTTATGATTCATTTTCACATCCTTTCTAGCCAAACTGGGTTGATGCTCCTGAGCTAACTCCAGTGCACTCTGCAGATGTTTACACTTAACTGGGATCCCAGAATCACCTGTCCGAGGCTGCGAAGACAGGGCTGGGATCATTAAAGACAGAAACCTCAGCAGCCAGAGTGACTGGGAAAGAGGCATGGTCTCTGCCCTGCTGTTTCCAAGAGGGTCAGAGTACCACAGAAGTAAAATTCATAGGGAGGCCATTTTAGACAAGAATTTGAACTCATATTTAAGTGTCCTCATAGGACATGAGCACAGAGAGGGCCAGCTGGCTGCCAGGCTTTTGTTTCACCTCTCAGAACCTTGCTATAGAGCAGGAAGCATCATGGCATACCCCTTCCTCTACCTTCCTCCAAAAGCACAGTCTCCAATTTAAATACATCTGAAAACAACCTAAACATTTCTTTAAAATTCTGATTCCCAGACTGCAGCCCTAACCATTTCAAATCCAACCAGTCTCTGGGTGTCAACGCGGTCTAGAGTGCCTTGGTGATTGCAGCGACTGTGGAGATTCAGTAGTTTTTCTAAAGGCAGGGCAGGCTGCAGAAGTCTCCATTTGATGACATAAAACCTAGTACACTATGGCTAGAGCCAGCTGTGCGAGTGTGTTATTATAGGGTTGGGGAAGGGCACTCACCCCACAATGGTGATTCAGGTCTTTTCCTGTGTACAATCTGCAGACCCTGTCTAATATTTTCCATACTGGGCAATGAGATCACAAACTCCAAAACACTAAATCAAAACCGGAGGCATTGCGGGTCTTCAATAAAACTCCATAGCCCGTACTCCAGGGGGAGGGAGAGGAAAATTAAAACCATCACTGAACAGCGGAGATACTTTATATATACATAAATATATGTGTCCTTACGTGTGTGTGTGTGTGTGTGTGTGTGTGTGTGTGTGTGTGTGTGTGTGTAGCATCACTGGGATGTTGCAATGACTCTAGAGGAAAAGATAACCAAGAGCGATTAGTTCGAAGAAATGGGGCAGACAAGTGGTAAAAAGTCATGTCAAAAATCCCATCTGTGTCCTAGAGAAACCTCACCATAAAGGACACTTGATTTCTGGTCAAGGAAAATGATTTCATGTGGGAAGAGATTACAGAGGCATGCATATGAAAAAGTCAATGAACGTGAAGGGGAGCGTGTGGTGTATTGGCTACGCAATACAGAGAGCTGACGCTAAGGAAACTGACCCAGGACCTCAAAGCAAAGGCTTTATTTCCACATATCAATGTTTCTAGGTCCTACGTGTCTATAGAAATAAAACAATGGACTTTTAATTATGAGTCATTATGCTAATTATGGAAGAAATAGATCACTGAAGAGGGGCAGTGTTCCCCCCTTCCCCCTGTTCGGTTTGTAGGAAGAGAATCTGGGCAGTGTCCTCCTGAAAGTTTAGTGTCCTGTGGGGCAATGATGACACAATCACTCTGCAAACCTAACTACCACGTTTCCAGTGCATAAATGATCCTTTCTGTGCTGATGAGTGGAGAAGACTGATCGCTAATAAGAAATCAGAGAAATCCAAGCAAATGAGGTCTGGCAGGCGCTGTCTTAATTTAGACAAAAGGCTTCAATAAGTAACTTCCAGGTCCCATGTCCATCCTCTGGTCTAAGTCTGTGCAGAAGCAGAAATCTCTAAAGCATTGCCCGTGAGTTCACAGGAGCACACTTCAAGCTGTTTCCTATTAGGTTGGGCTAGTGTGGATTCGGCTCACATGTCAGTCTTTGCAGCTGAGTGAGACTGATCAGCAGGGGCATCCTTTAGGCAGTAGGAAACCCTCATCCACCCCTGCTTTTTAAGAAGTCCTTTCCAACACTGGCACACCACCATCCTCTCAGTTCCCTTTGTAAATGCCACTTTTGTCCTGTATACTCCCCTCCCCCATGGCTATTCTTAGATTCCCCACTTTTCTAAGTACTCAGGAGATATGCCCCACGCACAGCTGAAGTTCCCCCAATGTTTCCAATTTTAATGTTGCCCTTTGGATGTTTAGCACTGACACATAAACATTTTTAAGAAATCTCTGCAAAGGTGGATTTTGACCATGGCTTGAGCCTTCTGCAATGTGATGTTAAGTGGTGTGTGTGTGTGTGTGTGTGTGTGTGTGTGTGTGTGTGTGTGATGTAATGAGATGAAATAAATCTAATTGCACAATGTAGGTAACTATACACAGAGGGAAATTGAGGCTCGTGTGACATGCTCATTGCCAGGGAAGCTGGGGAGGCATACAATGCGGAAGACCTCAGGATTTTGGTCAGGTTAGGATTTACATAAACCAAGGACAAGGAGACAGGCTCCCTCAAAAGCTCAGAGAAACTGTCCCTCCCTCGCAAAAAACAAAACAAAAACAAAAACAACAACAAAAAAAACTACTGACTTTCAGTTTATTTTTTTATCATCCAAATGCAAACTTGGATGCGTCCACTCTGAAACTCGGAAAGCTAAGTGACAAATACAGTAGTCAGGGCCCCACGTTTCAAAGCAGGAAGTATCTTAGATCTTCACTGGTCATGCCCAATTTCCCCCTGTTTGTTTCTAATGGACTTGAACAGCGAATCTATTTTCTGCTATTTTCCCTCTAGTCTCCGAATCTAATGGAAGACCCAAGGTTGCTTTTATTCTGCCAAATAGTTATCTGTTCTTATCTACTCCTTTCATTTGAAGAAACTGAAAAAAAAATGTTTTTCTTTTCTTCGCTTCTCTCATCCTGCATTTCCAGGGACACTGTGAGCGGCTAAAGTTGGTTGAAACAATTTCTGTAGACTCAGGCCTGCTGCCCCGACTTTTCCAGTCCAGCAGAGGTAAAGCGAGCCTCCCTCCCTCCGCAAAGAGCCGGGCAAACACTGGCAGGCCAGGTGAAAGAAAACCGGCCTTGGGAATCAGTCGCTGGAACTGGGGGATGGAGCCTGCGGCTCTCGGGGATGGGTTTTGTGCTTTTTGGCATTTGTCTTCAGCTCCTTACTCTTTGAAAGCTGGGAAATGTGCGTTCCAGCCGGGAAAGCAGGTGCTGTGGCCGCTGGCGGCTAAGGTGGGGGGTGGGGAGGCACAGGCCTCCTTCTGGCTTGACCGCTGGTGTCAGTTAATCTGTGAGTTCCCCCTTCTTCCCATCCTCTCCTCTCCCACCTCAGTCACTTTCCGCATAGGGCATAGTTTCGTTGCACTCTGCAGGCTCTCGCTTCCCGCGAGCTAGTTTCCAGTTCGGGCGGCGGTCCCGAGGGTTTGCAACGCCCCCCTCCTTTTTTTGCAGACGTTTTCTTGCACCTGGTCACATCTCATACTTAATAATAATAATAATAATAATAATAATAATAATAATAATAAATCTATTTTCTTACTTTTAAGTATTGTGCAGTAGGGAAATTGTCCTTTGTAAAACGGTCCCTGTAGAGTAAGGTAGGCTGACTTACGAGTCCTCCTTATACAAAGAATTCTGCAATTTGCATGGTCTTTTTTAAAAAGTGAATTTTAAAAGAAAAGAGATTCGGTTTGTTTGAGTTTAATTTCGAACCGTGCGACGCACCGCCGAGTGTCCATAAAACAGCGAAAGCGCAGGGTCTGAGCCAAGAGAGACTGGCGCAGAGAAACCTACCTCCGCCAGTTTCGGGCGGGCGGACGGGGAGGCTGGAAAGCCAAAGCGCGAGGTTCGACCCGGGCTAGTCGGAGCTTCTCTGCGAACGCAGCGTGTGTGCTCTGCTCAAGATTTCTTCCCAGCAGAATCAAATCGCGTACCCGCGGGGCCAGAATCGAAATTCATCTGCTTATTTAGTTTTTCTCCAGGAGACCTTGAAATGCATGGGTCCCGGGGAACAATCAGCCTGTTACACGCTTCGTTTGCACCCAAATAACTACCCCACACAATCCCATCAAAAATCAAGACGATGCCGAGAAGTGAAGTAGGGCGACTGATTCACTCAGCCTGAACATTCGGGCCCTGCATTCCCGGCTCTGGTGACAAATGGGCAGAATATTTCCTAGCGACTTTTTCAGCCGCCAGCCCCCGGTCCCCAGAAAGACAAACACTTTTCTTTTGGGCCTCCTCTTTAACTTGCAACGCCTAGCAAGTCGCTGGCCTCGTGTACTCACCCCGCCTTGGGATACCTGGGCCACGTCTTAGAATCTACTTCAAGACCCTCACCTTGGTCCTCTGTCCCTGCGTGAGTCCAGCACCAGGTGGACGAGCTTTCGCTGCGCTGGATTCTCCAGCCGGGTGACTTCCTCGCTCCTGGAAACCACTGCTCACTTCGTTGCACGCTGAGCTTAGCACAGGCAATACTAGTTTACCACGCTCAAATGCGGAGTCGACGAGCTTTCTTACCTCTGTGCGCGCCTCACGGACTGTTGTTAGCTGCCCCGGAGCAGTGGAGATGACCAAGGAAAGTTGAGGAGACACTTTGCCTTGTGCAGTCCAATCTTTCAGCCACCTCATCCAGCCCGCCGCCACTCGGGAACTTGCGCAGCCAAGCCGGGACCCGACCCGACAGGGGGCGACAAACTGTAAGGTTTTCCCCCAAAGCCTAGCGGGATTGACCGCTGTGTAGTCCAGCTGGCTGTTGGGGAGGGAACCCTGGTGAAGGGAAGGCTGGCAGGTTCTGCTACGCCGGAGAGCCCCCTCCGAACCCCAAAAGTGCGATCCCTTAAGTCTCACCTCCACCTTCTCCTCTCCCGCACCACAGGGCCGCCTTCCCCTAGGGAGTTTGATGCTGTCTAGATCACACTTTTTGCCAGCCGGTCGAGCAACCTTACAAATGGGAAGCTGGGTCGAAGTAGCTTTCATAGTGGCAAGTCTAGCTTTAGCTTCTCTTTGATGGTGCCTACCGACTCCCCACCTGCAGCTTTAGCTACTTTAATAAATTTCTGGGATGCAGTGGGCTCAGAGATGGAAGCCCTCTTTTTCACACCTGAGAGAGTCCACAGGACGATCACACGTTTCTTGGTATCTCTTGCCTGTCTAGAAATCCTGGAATGATGAGGATGAGCTTTTGGACTATTTAAACGCTGGGAATGAGCCTCTAGATTAGAGGGTATCAATCAGATCTCAAACCATCTAGAAAGAATTGAAGGTGAGGTATCCTGACACCCCCAAGCCTCAAAGAAGTGCTCTGTGCGTTCATCTTCCTCTGCTTGTCTCCCCAACCCACCCACCCACCCACCAACCAAGTGGAAAGCTCTTGCACCCAGCATGCCCACCTAGATCTTTACTGGAAGACTGTTCTGTTCTGGACAGGCCTGGTATTCCAAGTAGGTTTACTGTTCTCATGGGGAAGGGGGTACTTTTTTAGCGTAGACTGATCCCCTAAACCTCTTCCACATCCCAGCAAACTCTTTGATACTCTTAGGGCCTGGGGCTGCTCTGTGTTCTATGGGCCGCGCTGCTAGACAGAGAAGGGGCTTCAACTCTTTAGAAGCTGACTCTCTCTCTCTCTCTCTCTCTCTCTCTCTCTCTCTCTCTCTCTCTCTCTCTCTCTGTTTTTTTTATTTTATTTGCCACAGCTCCAACCCCGTTCTACTGAGTGTTGTACAGTTCCCTGGAAGAGCCCAGAATTTATAACACACATTTGGGTAGGTTGACCGAGGGACATCAAAGTTGCCCCCATCCAGAAAATGAGGAGGGAAAGGGGTCAGGGCTTCCAAAGAGGCTCCCAAGCTATGCTGACAGGGTCAATCTGCGGGAGCTTGAACAGCGTCATTGCACTTGTATGGTGAGCAGTTTCCAGGCTGCTCGGAAGCGCGCCCCGAGCAGGGAGGGACCTGTGTTGGCGAAGAGGGGGTGTTTTCTGGATTTCCGAGGAGTATTTAGACTCCTTGGAAGTGCCAGGAATTGTGGCTGTTTCTGAGTTCCCACCAGGGCCCCCTTCCCTGCTGTTTTGTGTCCAGATGAAAGCTCTGGGTTTCTACTGGTCTCACCTGGAGACTTCGGGGGTCTTGGCCCAGTGGCACCAGTTCAGGTGCAAAACTACACGGTCCCCACCACCACCCTGTTGCTTCCTTTGGGATTGCTGCAGATATCTAGGCCTGCTGGGAAGCCCAGAGCTGTGCATTGATGCGCGGAGTAGAAGCGTTGGTTTTGAATGCCAGAACCAAAGACTCAGGGGCTGGCACACTGCGGCTTAGACAGGGAAACGACCGCTGGGTGGTTTATTTAGCAGAGCTGCTGCTGGTGGGTTTAGCAGAGCTGCTAGTTCTGGGGAAAGGCAAGGGCAGACTGATGAGGACTGAGGGGTGCAGGACTGCATAGCCTGCCTGAAAGGGACTGTCTGGACTTAATACAGGAGCTCAGCAGCCATTAGGCCTTCCGTAGATTGCCAGATTGTTGGGGGCCGGAAGCAGCAAGCCTGATTCTTTCCTGCCTGCTCCTTGTGTCAGTCAGTGCTTGGAGAGGAATGAGTTCTGGTGGGTGGGCTTTGTCGTTAGAGACAGAACCTGGAATGTGCCCCTCTTGGGTCATTGAACTCACCTCATATTACTCCAAAGGCACCATTGCAATTGGAATTTCTTGAGAACAGAATAGACAGAGTAAGACAGAAATGAATTGTGGGAGAGTCAGCTCCATAAGCCACCATGAACCATCTTTCCCAGGTGCCCCAACCAAGCTGGACCTCCTCTTTCTTTTCATCTTAGCAGTTCCCTGAGGGCCTTATCCATCAGACTTGTCTCTTACTTCTGTTCTGGGCAGCAGGTGGTGGAGACAGTCACATACTAAAACACCTTGCCAGGATCAACTTCTACCCTCCGAAAGGTAATTAGGAACGGTGGTAGAGGTGATTGTAAAACTAATGTATGATCAGTTTGAAATGACTTCCCTACCATTCCTAAAGTATGTTAAAAGGCGGCAAAAGGCAACGAAGATTGGATGATCCCAGGATCTGGCTCAGCTAGGTTTAGGATGGTGTGTGTTCCTGGTGTGTGTGTGTGTGTGTGTGTGTGTGTGTGTGTGTGTGTGTGTGTGTGTAGGGGTGGGGGGGTGGAGGGATGGGTTCCGGAGGGGGTGGAGAAAGGCGGAGGGGCAAGCCAGGAACTGGGGGGGAGGGGTAGAGTTTCTGGGCGGGGAGGGGGACGCCAGGGCGCGGTGACGGGAACCAATGAGCTGCCAATTCGTGAGTCTCCGGCGTGACTGCAGAGATTGACGTGGAGGACACGTCAAATTGATTCTCGCACCCCACAGCTTCCCGGTCAGACGAATTTCTCCCAATCGGATGAAGTTCACCTTGGGCCTGGGGTCGCGGGCCTGGAGAGTGTCCTGGGAGCGGGCGGCGGCGGCTGCGGCGGTGGGCCCTGGGGCGGGCGGCGCGCTGGGCAGCGGCTCACTGCGCGTCTCCAGCCGCCGCGGCCCTCGGCTCGCGCGCGCCCTCCCTCTATGCCTCTCCGGCGGTGGCGGCGCCCGAGCTCTCCCGGACTGCGCCGGGCCCAGCCCCCGCCGCTCCGGCGCCAGGCAGCTGGCGGGCCGGCGCGCGATGGGTAAGGGGCGAGCCTAAGGCAGGGCGCGGGCGGGTGCGAAGCTGGGTTGAGACTCTCTGCCTCCTTTCCTCCCCCCCATCCCCCTTCCCCGGGCAAAACGGCTCTGCACCCTCAGGAGTCGCGTTGTCTGACGTCTCCAGGTCCTCGAGGGGACAGTCTCTTTAAGTTCAGGAAGGAGGTGAGGACGCGACCAAAGTCGCGAGAAGGCAGGGAGGGCTGAAGTGCACCTTGCCTGCCTCTTGTCCTGATTCTTGCCAGGATGTACCCCTCTCTTCCCTCAGGGTCTGAGCTGTCGAGGGTGGGGGTGGACGTACAGGTTACCTTAGAGTCGCGCTAGGGTGCAGTGCATCGGCCCTCGAGGACACCCACGGCTAACCTGCGGGTGTTTTCTCCTCTGTCTGCTCACTTCTATCCGACGCGTCCGCAGAGCAGACGTACGGCGAAGTGAACCAGCTCGGTGGCGTGTTCGTCAACGGCCGTCCCCTGCCCAATGCCATCCGCCTGCGCATCGTGGAGCTAGCACAGCTGGGTATCCGACCCTGTGACATCAGTAGGCAACTGCGGGTTTCGCATGGCTGTGTGAGCAAGATCCTGGCACGCTATAACGAGACCGGCTCCATCCTGCCCGGGGCTATTGGGGGCAGTAAACCCCGAGTCACCACCCCCAACGTAGTGAAGCACATCCGGGACTACAAGCAGGGAGACCCTGGCATCTTTGCCTGGGAGATTCGTGACCGGCTCCTGGCTGATGGCGTCTGTGACAAGTACAACGTGCCCTCTGTGAGCTCCATTAGTCGCATCCTGCGAAACAAGATTGGCAGCCTGGCGCAGCCAGGGCCCTACGAAGCAAGTAAGCAGCCACCGCCACAGCCTGCGCTGCCCTACAATCACATCTACCAGTACCCCTACCCCAGCCCAGTGTCGCCCACGGGAACCAAGATGGGCAGCCATCCCGGGGTCCCCGGCTCGGCGGGCCACGTCAGCATCCCGCGTTCATGGCCCTCAGCACATTCGGTCAGCAACATCCTGGGCATCCGGACGTTTATGGAGCAAACAGGTCAGTCGTGGTGTCTTCTGTAATTCTCTACAAACGGGCAGAATTGGGGGCGGGAAGATGAGCAAGGGGGTTGCATGCCCTTCTGCTAGGACTGACTGTGGCTCAGAGAATAGTTCAGGACTGGTCGTGGAAGCTGGGGGTCCAGAACCTTCTGTGGGAGTCTTCGGACATCTTGAACTTTTTATGACAAATATGGAAAATATTTCCCAAATAGAAGAGCAGACGCAGACCACAAAATCGGAGGCCTGAAATTGCACTTTTTCATTCTTGCAAAAAGAATGCAAATGCCTATCGCCAAATCTAAGCCAAACAAACCGCTCTGGCCATTCTGCACTACCCTTTTCTCTAGCTTTCAGGTTCCTTCAGGAGCTTGTGCAGGCCCAGAAGCTCTTTTGAGTAAAATAAAAAGAGCCCCTGTGGTCAGTTTTTCTTTTAAGCGTGGCCCAGATCATGTCAGGTCCAGAGGCCTCGCAAGTCCTGCCGTTAGAATAGAGGTAAAGCGCCCCATTCTCTTCAGAGACACTCAGCAGAACTTGTGCTTTGATTGTCATTAAAATTCCGCCAAATGTTGGTAATTTCTGTTGGATGGAAAGGGCTGGAAATTTCAGGCAACTTTGGTGCCCTGCCTAGGACGATACATGCGGGTGTTTTCTAGAAGCATTGGTACCCTTTCCCAAGCAGCTAGTGTTTCCTTCCTTAGGCTAGCAGACTCAGAATGACGTTCAGCAGTCTAGGAGAAACAAGTCGAGGAAAGAGGAAGGCTTGGCCCTGGTTTCCCAGACCTAGCACACGGCTCATTTGGGTGGATCCGTATCAAAATAGCACGACCAAAACTTCCCATGGAGCAGCAGAGAGCAGGTGGTTGGGAGGTGACTACCATGCCTGTGACCACATCTGGAGCCTTCTTCCCTAGGCTGGGGGCATATGCCTGAACTGGGAACAGCTCTGTGCCTGAGATATGCTCCTGTGGGTCTCAGAGTTGTTGCCTCATTGGGGAGACCAAGAATGTCCCTAGAGGCAGTCCCAGGCCAAAATGTACTCTTTAGATGATAATTAAGACATCCAGAGGCTTGCACAATTTTCGTGAAGTTGCATTGAATTTGAATCTTTCTGGTTGTCACGTCTGAGCGGTGGAGAAACTGCCTTCGGTTGAACTTCGCTAGTGCTTACGTCTTTTCGTAGGAAGCGGGCCAAGGGTGGGGAGAATGAAGGGCAGGCACCCTCACCCTGCTCCGTCTGAATGAAAGCGAAATGCTGGGCCCTGCCACCCCTCTATCTCCAAAGAAAGGTCTTGGGAGTTTGTGGCAGCCTCCGGGTGTGGAAGGGGTTTGTCTGGCAGCACCCATGGATTCTAGTTTGCAAATGTCTGGGCTGGAGGTCTTCACAAGTGCACAAGCTTCCACTCCATTTGCGTTCCTGCAGGGGCCCTGGCCGGGGGCGAAGGCGCTGCCTATTCCCCCAAGATGGAAGACTGGGCGGGTGTGAACCGCGCCGCGTTCCCCGCCTCACCAGCAGTGAATGGGCTCGAGAAACCAGCCTTGGAGGCAGATATTAAGTACACTCAGGTAACCAGAATACCGGGCAGTAGGTGACATGGGGCGAGGGAGGGCAGCGGAGGAAGAATGAGGGGAGGGAGGCTTTAAGAAGTCTGGGCAAAGAGCGTTTTCAGCAGCCGATTGCTGTCTTCAAATCCCGTGGTCCTAGTTTGCAGCATCCTGGCTTTCGAGGGAAGGAGACTGGCTTGACTTGTGATTAAAAAAAAAAAAAAATCTGAAAGCCCCCCTTCCTCTTAACTCCGAAGCTGGCTACCAGGACTTCCTCGCTTTTTATTAGCACTGATATCACTGGAGTAGATTTTTAGAAATCGATTTGCTAGGGAGTTCCAGAATAAAGACAAGCGACTGGGCAGTAGAGTCCACCGAACTTGGCCTGTGCTGGAGAAGTCGGCGGGTTTTTCTAACAATCTGTCTCCATCTGCAGTCGGCATCCAGCCTTTCCGCAGTGGGTGGCTTCCTTCCCGCCTGCGCCTACCCAGCTTCCAACCAGCACGGTGTGTACAGCGCTCCAGCAGCCGGCTACCTTTCCCCGGGCCCACCCTGGCCACCTGCCCAGGGACCCCCGCTGGCGCCCCATGGAGCTGGTGTGGCGGTGCACGGCGGGGAGCTTGCAGCAGCGATGACCTTCAAACACACCAGCCGAGAAGGTGAGGGGCTCCATCTGGGAGGTGTCTGGATATTGGAGGGATTAGGAAGGGGGGTGAGGAACCTGGGAGAAGAGAGAGGAGGGGGGAAGGAGAGAGAAGAATGAGGAAGAGGAGAGGAGAAGAGAGGAACCACGGAGACACTAGAATACTAGAAATAAACCTGAATTATACTTTTACCATGCCGCTTCTTGTGGCGGATTCATCTCTCGCAGGTGTACCTAAGACAAGACACTGGGAGACTGAAAAGACTCCCTAACACCGCCCCCTTTAACCATATAGAGGGAGAAGGAAGAGAGTCAGGCTTTAGGTGTGATCGGAGTTCTTGCGACTTTGGTCAAGTTACAGCTCCTCTCTGGCCTCAGGGTCTCCATCCCAAGAAAGGACTAAAACGCACCGCCCAGGCCCACATTTGTGTAGCCCGCAAAATGTTGCTTTCTACAGCGTACCTGTAGAAAGGTGGCACTCCTGACTTTAGCACCTGGACTCTGGTCCCTGCCCATCTGTTTCTTTCTGATTCTCTTTTAACCTTGGCCCTGGTCTCTTCTTAGATCCTTTTTTCCCCCCAGAGGATTCGGGGGGCGGGGGCGGAGATGGAAAGCACTTCACCTTTGGTCTTCGAAAATTCAGGTTCTTTCTTTCCAGGGCACTTAGAACCTCATCCTCCTCCCCTCAAAATTTGCTCCCTAAAAAGCCAACCAAGCAATCCATCCCGTGGCGCCAGCATGGATCAAATCACATCGTCTATGAAGTTCTTGTTTTTCACCGAACTTGGGAAATAATTCACCTGATCTTAAATCTGGCCAGTTATGAACCTGCCTATATTTAGGTTTTGATCATCAGAAAATTTGAACTTTACTGCTCAGATAAGGGGTCCCAGCTCCGGCAGAGAAGGGGGTTGTGCCCACAAAATTCAGGACAGCCTGGGTCAGGCGGGGGTTCTGGGATTAGGAAAGGAACTTTACCTAATCTGTCTCACACCTACCAAGGCTGGAGGGGGTGGCAGTGGGGGTTGGTGGCCACCACCAGGCAGAGGTGATGGCTCCCAGTCAAAAAGAGCTATTTCCAGGAAGTTTTGGTGAGGCCTGGTGACAGGATCTGGGCGCCAAGAGGAAGGGAGGACTAGGTACCATCTTCAGTAGTAAACTGGAGGAAGAAAATAACTTTTATTTTTATTTCTTGTAGTTTTTAGATCACTCATATCCTAGGATAGTAAGATAATGCTCATTTGCCTAATTATTCAGAAATTCAAGTGCAGAAAACTGACCAAGCCATATAATTTACTGTAATTTAGTTTAAACAACAGGATAATACTACTTGCTCATTTGCAGGAAAATCCAAGAAAGAATTCTGAAAGTTGAGACTATGAACTCCCAGGTCCTCTATTTCTCCCATTGAAATTTAGGATTATTGATATGGATATTTGAATAAAATTTACCACACAATGTAAAGTGCTTAACTGAGCAGGCTGAATTTAAGTGATTTCTCCTCAGTTCATCCCAAGGAGAAGGAAGACAGGAAAATAAAGAGTTCTCTGATTTTAGAGGGAAGCAGTCCGTTTTCAGAAGGGTCATTGGTTCCCCCCCCCCCCCCCCCCCCCCCCCCCCCGCTTCCAGTCCCATGTTAGAAACAGGTGATGCAGTGTGGATGGGATCCAAAGGTGACGGCATGCACACTACCTCTAGAGTCCTGTAGTCAGCTTGGACAGGGATCTGCATTTGGGTTTATTTCTGATTGATTTTCCTCATCAGACAACCTCTTTTGAGAAACACAGAGCATCTCACTGGCAGTCATGTCCCTGTGACTATCTGCTTCCTACAATAAAATATCCCATTTTCAAAACCTACACCCGAGTTAGCTATGCTGGTTATTAAATTAGTAAGTTAATGTCCTGACCCACAAAGTTCCTTTTAAGAAATTGATTAAAGGAATTATTCACACCCATCTCGACGAATGATTTCTCAGGGTAGCATGCAAGCATTTGTGTTCAAGAACTGTAAAAAGAATTGTTTATCAAGCACCTATTTTTGAAAAGTGAGAATTATACACTCTCTTGGAGTATGAATTTACACTTTTCTCATGGGCAGAAAGTCAGACTTCAGAGATTGCTTCCTAACTGGTCTTCGAAGTGAAGTCACAGCGAAGTTATAAAATACAGTGCCATTTACTTTCAACAATTTCTTAAGCAATTAATGTCTTCAAAGTAAAGCTACTCCATGGGAGTTACTGTTCTTAACTTTTGTTCAATTTATAATAGCAGAATTAATGTTTAGGTAAATTTTTGCTACAAAATTGTCCTTGTGGAGACGATATGAATTCATATTCGTATGAATACAAGTATACTCAGTACAAATCAAATTATTTTGATGATCTGATGCCTATCCAGAATAAAACATACACTGGAGTATCCCTTAAGTTATCTTCAAATGGGCATCTTACTTCCAGCCTGGAGCCTGGAACATCAGCTTGTGTTCCACAGTTTACTAACTTTGTCTTGGAGAGAGGCTCTGTCCTGTGCAGGCAAGAAGGTAGAAGATGTTTCCCATCTCCCCAAAGGGAACTCTAATTCTTGGGAACTGAGAGGGAAACCTTATTCTTTTCACAGGGAGGTGTGGGGTATTAAAAATATTCACATCCACCCAAAGTTCTTTGTGCCAGGACTCCCCCACTCCCCAAGGTGACAGACCCCATGACTGGCCCCCTCTCTAGGCAACAGGCATTCACAGCATGTTTCAGAAACCAGCACACCTTTAGGGTTCTAAAACTGCTCCCAGGAAGGATTTAAAAAAAAAATGGAGATTTGGAAATCAAATCTGTGAGCATCACTTTCTGGCTTCCAATGAGAAAACTCGCACAAGGAGAACTTGCTATTTATAGTCGTTAAAGAGAATTTGTAATTTTATTCTGATTATTGCAGATCCAGAGTTAGTGCTTGCAGGAAAATTCTGTCACGGATGACCAGCTAGCCTTTGCAAATTATGGACCGGCTGGCTAGCCATTTTCTCTCACTTGGTGGAGTTCTAAGCTGCCCTTGGTCCTGTCACACCTTGCTGTGTCCTTACAATTCCAGTATTTTTAAGATGTCCACTCTAGTCATGCTCCCATAGACTGAAGTATGCCAAGTGACCCTAGCTCGAGGTCCCCAGAATGGTACACATCCACATTCCCAGGGTCCTACAGACTACCAAAAAAAGGGAGGGGGGGCTGAGACAGAGATGAAAACTGAGGAGAATTTCGCCAAAGTGGGGTGGAGTCCCTGTCCTGGCCCGGGTGTTTATTTTTCTCTACTTGTCTCTAAGGTAACTCACTCTTGCCTGAGAAACCTCCTCCCCCTCAGATGTTTTTAAAACCGTTCCTCACTTTTGAAGTGTGTGGACCAGGTGAAAAGAAGTCTGGATACTTGATGTGCAGGCATAAATAACTGCTTCGAGAGAGGTGGGGAAGCACCTGGGCTTTGTCCTGGAAAAGCTTTAGAGCGCTTCAGAATCTTTCACTAACCGTGTGTGTGTGTGTGTGTGTGTGTGTGTGTGTGTGTGTGTGTGTGTCCCATCCGTTTACTGTTACTTTCAGATAGGACAGTCACTGCACTTTATCCCTGGGGCTGGAGGACAGTTGACAAGTCAGAGTTCCTTCTCAGCAGAAGGGAATTGTGGCGTTTGAGGGGGACTGGTTGCTGTAGGAGGGGAAGGGAAAAAAAAATCGAAAATGCGCCCCTTTAGAAATGATTAGCTTTTGCCTCTCGGTGCAGAAAAGGCTGCACCAGGTTCCCGGGAAAGGAAAAACAGGATTGCACAATCGTGGCGTAACTTTCTGGCTTCCAATAGCAAAACTTGGGCCCCTTCCGAAAACCCCAAATGACAGAGCAATGCCGAAAATACCGCCTGATCTGGCTAGCCCGCTGCCACTTAATCCCTGGGCCCACAGTCCCCAGGATGGGCTGTGCCCGCAGTATTCAGCTGCTTACCTAAAGCTTGGCTTATGTTTGAGGTCCCCAGGAATGTTTTCTGGACCCCGCCTACCTCCATTCTTCACACCTGCTCATCCCGCTGGGGTCTGGAATGGATCGATGGGTGGGGGTCGGAGGACAAGCTTTGCGGGTGTCAGCACCGGATTAGTTATCTTCTGAAGTCTCCTTAGGAGCTGAAGCCCTTCACACCACCCCTGGCATCCAGGGCAGAGGGGGGAGGCTTGCCTCCCTGGTCATCGTCAGGAGTGAAGGAACACCTAGTGAGGAGATCTACTTCCCTAGCCCGCCTCCTGCGGCTCTCTGAAGGAGACAGGGAAGGGTGAGCGTCCTGGCTTCCAGGCATTGGAAAGGCCCGGGAGCCTAGTCCCTGACATGATGGCGTCCTGCCCCTGGACACTGGGCAGTGACCCGATGCTCCTGTGCTTCCTCCGCAGGGGCCGACAGAAAGCCCCCCAGTCCGGGCGGCAAGGCTTCGGACGCGCTTGGTAGCTTACACGGACTGCCCATCCCGGCCTCGACCTCCTAGGGGCTGTCCCCTCCGCAGAGCCACAGCCCAACGCAGAGGAGCGGGCGGGCTGCACAGCTCAGCTAACTCGGCCTCCGCCTGGACACAAGGAGCTGGGCCCCGGCGCTGCCTTTGGCCAGTCCGCTGTGCTCCCTCAATGAGCCCCTGGGATTTTTTAGGCTTTTCTGAACCTTGGCTTTAGATGGTTGTTGCATCTAATCATCCTAATCATCCTAGCTCGGACAAAGACCCCCTGCCCCCTCCCCGCTCCCATCCACAGCCTCAACTTAATTCTTTGCCTTTGCCCGCACCTGTATCCATCTTCTCTCTTCCCTCCTCCCCGTTTCTCTTTCCTCCTCGGTGTTCTCATCCTAGTCCTCCCTCCTTCTTTACTTCCCCCCTTTTTTCTCCATCTCCTAGTCTCTCTGCTTTCTCACTTTTCTCAGCATCAAAAGTCCGAGTCTTCTTCTTCTCTACAGCTTCCCCGACTCTACTTCTCCAATCTCCAAAGATTCAGTGCACTCTCCAAGGACCTATCCCTCCATAACCTTGACTCCTCTGAGAACCCCCAGTTCCCAGGGAGTGGGGCTCGAACCTAGGAGAAACGAAACCAAAGCCTTTTATCATATATTTTTATAGCAACAAACCAGACTACACCTCCCTGGAGTGGATCCCCCACCCCCTGAATATTGTTTGGAAATCTTTTATCTGTGCCCAGTGACCGGGCTGGCTTTGCTTCTGAGTTAATGTCACCTGAAAGAAGGATAGAGGGAAGAGGCTGGGGCTAAGGCTGTTCTAGCCCTCTCCATCCAACACCGCCTAATCTAACAGCAAAGCCATTGGCATCATTTGGGGGTGCTCAAGGCTCAATACATTTGTTAATTCTGAAAAACAAGCTACTTGAGGATGCCAAGGTTCATTCTGGCTTCTGGTTCACAAGGAATAGGGATGGGCAAAACCCAAGGAATCCAGGAGGTGTCTGCTGGAGCTGTGCACAAGGGCTATTAACTGAATTCAAGTTCAAGCACACTGGTGGTGGGGCTCAAGAGTATAATGCAGTTTTTGTAGTCATAAACGTATTACTGGTGAGACTCTGACATCACCTGTTAAACGTGGCTGCCTTTGAATAAAGGAAAGTCTGAAACTCGCTTGGTGAGGGAGAAAGCCTGTGTCTTCAGCAGTGTTTTGTGCTCCCCCTCAGCTCCCCCATCTCTCCATCCAGGATACACAGAGTCACAGGATATTTCCTTGATTTTCTTGAGAGCTCACTGGCCAGCTTGGGCAGATGGTGAAAAAGAAAGTGACCTGCATAGGGACATTTGTCGGTGGCCTTAGCAGGTTGGTGTGACCAGTGGCTTCCTTTCTCCTTCAGGACCAGCTTGGCAAGAACCCAGGAAATGCCAGTTCAGCTTTGGAGACCCGAGGGCAGAGGCAGTTGCAGAAGCCACCCTAAAATAAAGTGAATTATTAAAGACAGTGTAATTGTAAAGACAGTGGGTGACAATGGAGGGTTTTTTTCCCCCTAACATCCTAAAAGCTAAAGGAAATTATCTCAGGTTACCAAACAATCAAGTGCTTTTAAACTACAAAGGAGTTTCTGGCTGGCCATTTTTTTGTTTGTTTGTTTGTTTTTCCTCACAGTGTTTGGCTTTCTGAAACTAGGGAAGAGACTTTTGAGTAGAGTTATTGCTTGAAAGTGGCACCGCCTGCTGTGGCTGTCTGCTCTGCTCTCACATCCTTAGGGCCAGTGGGAAGTAATTTTCACTGCATTTTTAAAATAATAGTGCCTGTTGAAGTTACTGGTCAAAAAACAGACTTTTTTCAGATTTTAAAGTCTCTTGACTTTGAAATGTTCCATTTTTAGATAGAAATATGGAGGGCTAGTGATGGACTAACTTTCAATGGATCACACAGCAAGTTACGAAGATGGAGCTTGGGCATAGAAATGAGTGACAGACTCTTATCTCATCTAAGAGTCAGGTTTGGGACTTGGACTCTGAGACAGTCTGGCCAGCTCTCCATAAGCCAGTGGATCCTGCCCAGAAGTGGGTCTTAATGAGACTGGGAGGGAAGTGTGAAGAAGTAGCAGGGTATCTGTGACTTCAGCTAGCCTTTATGAGCTTAGATGAGTGCACCCTCATTGAATTGAGTAATCCTGGCATTGAGTTTCTGGGATCCTTTCTTGCTTCCTGGAGAAGGACTGGCTTACTTAGCCTGGTGTAGGCATTGCACCCCTTTCTGTAAACACTAGAAATACTTATGCTGCAGTCTCCATCTTGATTTTTACCATCTCTTCTTTCCTTGTTTTCCCATCTGTGTGAAAGCTGCTCAGGGATAAAGGCTAGGAGCCTCGTGAAATCCAACTCAGGATGATAGAAGGAGACTTTTTTTTTTTTTTTTTTTTTTTTTTGTCCTACCTTCAAAGAGAAACACTTCTCAGATCTAGATCTTTCCCCCATTGTTTTTGGTAGCCTGTGATGAAAGGTGAGTCTTACAGCATTCTGGGCTCTGGGGGGCGGTATATAAGGGAGGCACATGGTAGTCACAATACCAATAGGCTTTGGCTTTTCCTGTTAGATACTGAGGGATAAACTCTTCGGAGTCTGGGGCTGTGAAGAGTCCCAGTGAACTCGATTTAAGTTCCTGCTCCACTGAGGGTGACAGGGGACTGCAGACCCCCTTAGCCCCTGAGTCCCTTCTGTGAGATCCACCCTTCCAATGCAGTAACAATGCTTGCAGGAACCCCCAGTAGGAAGACTGGCATTGCCTTTTCTTGGCTTCTCCTGAGATGAATTTGTTTAGCTGTTAAAAGGGGTAAGAGAATTGTTTCTAAGACTGGTGGGAGACACAGAATTTAAATCACATCGGAGAGATGACGTTTTGTTCTCTGTGCTACCGGAGCTCTAGAGAAAGTGCAGACTCCCCATGCAATTTTGTAGCAACATGAAGGGTAGGATAATTTGAGAGAGCCCCACTGCTCAGAGATTGCCTCTGGGCGGCGATGTGCTTTTTACTTTAAGAATAATTTGAAAAATAGAGAGACATATAAAAAAGAAAACTATACAAAGAAAGACAGAACCACTCAGATGGCCCTCTGGTGGTTTTGAAAGAGTGAGAGTCAGTCATCAAAACGAAAGCTCAATGTTTCTTCCTAGACTCTGTTCTTACAGGTGAATGCTCTTGCCACCTCCCACATGCCCTTCTTTCAGCAAAGGACTTGTTTCTGCTTCATCGAGTGCCCAGGGAGGAGCTGTGCCACACAGACACTCATGGAATGCATGTCTGCTCCCTGCCACGCCAGCTGCTCCAGCTCTACCGCACTCACTTACTTCTCTCGGATGGATGCATATCAACAAGGGTTTATTAAAAACACTGTATTTCTAAAGAGGGCCAGCTTCGTGCTTTCAATGACTAAAGACAGGATTTTGTTTTGTTGCTTGTCGGAGGAAGTACTTAGATTGTGTTGTAATAACTTCCTCCAGAGAAGTGGCTGCTCTGTAGCAAGGAGAGGCAGTAACTCCAGGGGAAGGGGACTGAGGGACAAGGGACACAGTTCTTCTGGAAGGTAACCTGACTCCTTCAGACCAGGGAAGGAGTTGGTGAAGTTGGTTTTCCTAGTCTTGGGAGGGAACCAGGTCTCTCTGGGCCAGGAAAGAAAGGATTGGAGAGACACTGAAGGGCTACCGACTCGCCACAGGCGTTCTTTTCAGCTCTCCACAGTTCACTGGAATCCACCAGGAATTAGACTGCTGGTGGTGATCCGCACTCCCTGACAAATGAATTTCCCCATTTCCCGTACGCTTGTTCTTGACTCCTGTAAAAAGATGGAGCTTTATTGAATTCAACTGTGGTCTGGGTATCGTTCACTGTCAATTTCCTGGCACCAGCTTCTCTAGCTGGAATTACACGGGCCAGAGTTTCTTCTCAAAAGAAATACTACCTGCTCCATGATTCGGGTGATACGAATTTAGAATCTTGCCAGAACGCATTGAAGGAACTCAGTTGAAAGACTTGTGCACCCCTACAGGCAATATAATGAGAAACATTTGATTCCTTTCACTAAATGGGGGAGAATTATGCACAAAGTGGCACTTGACCGTCACCTCAACCTCATTTTCTCTATCTAGCCTCACTCCCTGAGGAAAGCCCTGTGGCTGAGATACTTCTGTTCAAATCTTTGGATTTCAACTAGATAAAGTCATTTTTCTCCCTGTTATTGTATATTCCCCCCCCCCCCCCAAGAGCAGAAGTTGGAGCAACCTACTTCTTCAAGGTCATACAATGAGAACCACACGGTTAGGCCCAATCCAGCTAGGCATTCTAAACACTTGGGACAATTACAGTCAACTTAGCCTGGTCACTTCTTTGGAGCATAGGCTAGTTGAAAGGCCTGTTTTTAGTCCGAAAAGCATTTCTTGAGGAGGTAAAGCCTGGGATTCTCATTGAAACACACATCTGTTTCTGGGCTGGCCAAATCCAAAAGTGGAATCCCAATTACAGTTTTCATGGGTGATAGAATTTCTACTGTATTACAATTTAACCACCTGGGTGCCTCCCCTCTCTCCTTTTCTTATTAGGGATGAAATAAGCCGATCAAATGCTCATTCAGCTATTAAATTGCATTTCCATCCGGTAACATTTCATTTCCCTTTTCTCTGGTGAGATGTACTGAGTTGATGGATAACTTCCAGTGTCTTTCTCAAAGCAACTGTGCAGTTTTAGCTTTCAAGAGTTCTCCAAGTGCTGGTGGAGGACGTTTTAGTGTTGTAAGGTTTTTGAATAACAAAGAATAAAACAAAACTCCTTTAGGTAACTAGTTAGTTTTGATTTAGCAGCAAACTTCTGGGATAACAATGAAGCGAGATATCAAATGAATGGAAGGAAACTGGATTTTTTCTTTTTCAAGTTAATTTGGAATTCGAAGAGGATCGAATACATTAAAATAATCCTGGGACAAACAAGTTGTGATGTGATTAGCTCTATCTAGGAAAGGAAAATTATCATTCTGGCCACAAGGGGGCGGGCACATTGTTCCAGGAAGATAAAAAGGAAGATAACACTGTGCAAGGAGAAATCAATCATTCTGTGAAAGCCGTACCCTTTCCAGTTGTGAATATCCATGTATGAGGAGCACTATTTTTGCTGTGGCAGTTATTTCTATTGATAACTAGATGTGTAGCATGTGCCTTCAAATGATCTAGGTTCATCCACATGGGAAGCATCAAATAAGTTAGATGTCAATAGCCATTCAAAGACAGATTTCACTTATGACCTCATTTGTGATCTAGATGTATGTTCAGTTAGTTCTTTGACTAGATAACAAACAATATCAGTTTTAATAGGAACCCACTCTAAACTGATATTTTTAGGAAGTGAAATCAATTTTGTCTACATTTGTGAAATTTTGAGTTTTGGGGGATGATTCAAGCAACTTGTCCTCTTCTAGCAATCCTTCGTTCATTTCCAGTTATTTACATCTACTCACACTGCTCCTCTGAGAGGGATGGCTTGTTACAGA